>NC_065578.1:110610485-111235485 GCF_024542745.1 Macaca thibetana thibetana | reverse complement strand
GGGGGGATAAAAAACACATAAATGTACAGATGACTAAGATAACGTCAAGCAAAGTGCCATAAAGGAGATGGAACAGGGTAGGGTGGGAGAGAAAGACAACTTTAAACCAGGGTCACCAGGAAAGGCCTCTCTGTGAAAGTGACTGAGGGCCTGATGCTAAGAGGTTAGCTCCACAAAGACCCAGGAGAAGAGCATTCTAGGTGGAAAAAGAGCACAGAACACAGCCAAAGCCTCATAATGGGAATGAGCTTGGTGTGTATGAGAGAAGGAGGGAGGCCATGAGGCTGGAGCAGAGTGAACAAGTAGGGTAAGGCAGAGGCACGTGGAGTTGAGAAGAACCCTCGACCACACCACAGAGCCCTCATTCATAGGCTGGGGAAGATTTAGGCTGTATTTTAGGTGCAGTGGAAAGTCACTGGAGACTGTGAAGCAGTTGGCTGATTTGATCTTGTTCATGCTTTAAAAGCTCACTCTGGCTGATGTGTGGAGGATGGATTATGGGGAGCAGAGGGGACTGGAGAGCCCCCAGGAGAAGGCCAAGTGCAGTATCTGAGTGATGGGGGCATAGACCTTCTTCTCTTCTGCCCTCCCCTCTCCCTCAAGCTGCGGGGAACTCAAACCCACTGTGTCCAGATGAAGCTCTTGGTTCTTATCTCTCCAAATCTGACCTTATCCCCATGTCAGTGACAATACCATTAACCCAGTTGCCTGGGTCAGAGACCAATGGCTTTACCTCAAGCCCATCTCAAGCCTGACCCCTTCTCACCGTGACTCCTGTCACTTGGACCCTGGGTTGTTCACCTGTGATAGGTCAAGGAGTTGCTTGGCTTCCTAAGAGAAGGGCTGGCCCCAGGGAGCACCTAACAGAGGGTGAAGCACAGCGTAGGGGCAGGAAAGTCGTATTGAGTTTTCTAGCCTTGCCTGTACTGTAGAAATGACCTCATTTACATGTGAATTCCTTAAAGAGTTAAGGAGTTTTCAAAAATATCCCCTACCTTCTCCAGCTGCACCTCCACAGCCTGCGCCCAGCACGCAATAATCCTGAGTCTCCTACCGAGACCATCATTCTTCCAAGACTTCCTCCATATTCCGCGCTCCCTGAATACCTCCTGAGGGCCTTCTCCCTGCCCCCACCCTGGCTCCCAGCAAACTCCTAGTCATCCTTCAGGCCCCAACTCAAATGTCACCTTCTCTGTCAAGTGTCCCAGACCCCACATTCCCTCTCTCAGCTGTCTGCCCAGGCAGAGTTCACAACTTCCCACTTAGTACTCTGTACTTGCTGGGCTGCCATAGCCTTCATCAACTACATCATTGTTTGTTGTAATGATGTGTTTACCTGCCTATCTCCCGCTTCTGGACTGTGAGCCTTCAGAGGGTAGGGATGGTCTTCTTTCACCATCTTCCTGCCCTCAGCCAGCTCAGCCCAGAGCATCTGCTCAATAAGCATCTATTGACACAGAGCCTTCTTTTCTGGTCATCGCTTAAGCAAAAAGCCAAGCTATGTAATCACTTTTGCAAGTCCAAGCTGAGCAAAACTCACCTTCTCGAGGAAGTCTTCTTAGATCTTAGAGGATACTTTGCTGTGTCCTCTCAGCCCTTGGGCTCCCTGTTTGAATTCCATACCTCCCGGGAATATGGTTTTCAGAAAGTCTTCCTTCCTACTTCTCTTTTGTTCATTAATTGGTTCAGTAGGTAGTTATCATTCAGTCTCAGCTTAAATGTCAGAGACATGAATTAATTAATCAATCAATTAAATGTCAGAGACCTTTTCTGATTACCAGTCCAGGGGAGCCCCACTCGATCAGATCACGTTACCCATTGTTGTTCTCTACATGGTACGATATTATCTTTCACATATGTGCTTATTTATTTATTTATTGTATAACCTTCCCTCATAGAAGGTACTATAGTTCCCAGAAGGATAGCCTGGTCAGTCTTGTTCACAGCTGCCTCCCGTGTGCCCAGAAAAGAGCCTGGCACTCAAGTTGTAGGCACTCAAGAATTATTTTGTAAGCAAATGACTCTCGAGCTCTTATTACACATGAATTGTTGCTATGGACACTAGAGCCCCTTCCCTGAGAAGGAAAACCACTTGCCTGAGGTCTCAAGACTCACGCATTAGAGAGCTGGCTCACTGCAATGTCCAGGGCGATGCCTAATAAATAATACAACATGAGATGTTAGGGTTGGAGCAGAGAGAGAGAGAGAGAGAGAGAGAGTCTGCGGGGCCGAGTGGCCAGGCAGGCTTCATGCACAAGCACTGAGGCAAGCTTTGGATGCTCCCTTTGCCTGCCAGGTCTCTGCCTGTGTTGCTCTGCCTGCTGAAACACCTGCCTCATCCCTCGTTGTCAGCTCTGGTTTTGCTCTTTGAGTTCCAGCTGCCCCTTCTCTGGGAAGCTTTTCCCTGTCCCTTATGCCCAAGTCTGCAAGACCCTGAACAGCCCTCTCTTCTAAGACTGATCAGTCTTACACACACACACACACAGGCTAAATAAGGGCAAGGATGGTATCTGATTCATCTTCAAGTCTCCAGGATCTAATACAGTTCCTGGAACATAGTAGATGATCAGAAACTGTGTAGAATAAATGAAGAAGGGGACTTTTCTTCCCTGAATGGCAAGAAACTCCCTACGTACAGATACCAATTTATTTGTTTACTCAGCAAATATTTATTGAGCTCTGGAGATACGACTGTCAACAAGGCAGACAACAATTCCTGCATTTAGTGAATCTACATACTAGTTGTGGGACAGACAACACAAGATGTGATTAAGTTCAGTGGTAACCCATGTGATGGAGAACGGTAGAGCAGAGAAGGAGATGGGGACAGCCGAGAGCCGTGTTTAACAAGTTAATCAGGGCCGGTCTGCCTGAGAGGGTGTTGGTGGGGATGCCCTGAGGGAGCTGAGGGAGGCCACATAGAGTCTGTGTATTTGTGCAGTAGGTACTGTGCCTCTTGCACGACACCGCTCCAGCAAGCCTTCTGCATCCTTGAAGTCTCCTCTCTGGTGGACCATTCAGGCTGGTACTCAGACATTCTGTTATTTATTCCTTCTTAAAATACCTTCCTTTTTACCCTACTTCCCTGCAAACAGACTCTCACCATTTTTCTTCCTTCTCTTTGCAGCAAAACCACCTCAAAAGAATGGTCTGATTCATCTCTTGCCCATTCTCTTTCTTTTTTCTTTTTAACTTGATAAGCATTTATTACGTTGCCCATGCGCCTGGCCCTTTACAAACACCAAGTGATTTTATCCTTCTAACAACCCGATGAAGTAGGTGGTCTCAGATTAGGAAATGGGCCAAAGAAAGGTTAAACAACCTGCCTACAGTCACATGCCTAGTAAGTGGAGAGCTGGTATCTGACCCCTGGCAGGCTGGTGCCCAGACCTGTGGTCTCAGTCACTCTGCCACACAGCCTGTCAGTGCCACGCCCTCTCAAACCCACCCCACTCAGGGTTTCCCCTGCACCACTCTCCCGAAACACTTCTTGTCCAGGTCACCATGACCTACATGTTGCTAGATGCCATGGTCACTTCTCACCTCTCATCTTACCTGATGAGGCTTAGGTAAGAGATGGTTTAGCCAGTTGGTTATGCTCTTCTCCATAACACCACACTCTAATTTTCTCTCCAGGCTTCTAGGACACCGCACTCGCTGGGTCTACCCACTTTGCCATTCACTGTCTATCAGTCTGTTGCTGGCTTCTCTTCTTCTTCCTGGGCAAGAGAGCCCAGGATTGGGTTCTTGGTCCTTTTCTCCATTTACACTCACTCCCTGGCCATCTCTTTTAGTCTCCCACTATTAAAAACTCTGCATGCTAAGACTCTGGTGTTTATATTTCCATTGCTGACCTCTTTCCCCAACTGCCAAGTTACATGCCCGTCTAAGTTCTTTGCCTCTCCACTTAGGTGTCTAATAAACATCTCAAACTCAATGGGCCCAAAACTGAACTTCTGATTTTCTCTTGCCAGCTGCCTGGCCCAAACCTGCTCCACCCATATATCTTCATTGATGGAGAACTCCATCCTTCCAGGTGCTGAAGCCAAAAGCCTTAGAATCAGCCTTGATGCCTCTGTTAATCTCACGCCCATATCCAACCTCTCAAGACATCTTGCTGGCTCTTCCCTGAGAGCACACTCAGAACCTGATCCCTCTCACCATCTCCATCTTCAGCTTACTGTAATGTCCTCCTAGCTGGTCTTCACTTGCATTCCTGACCCCTTATCTACTCATCCTGACCGCCAACATGACCCTTTGCAAAGTTAAGGCAGAGCATATTTTCCTCTGCCCAGGACCCTATAATTCCTCCCCATTTCATCCAGAGACAAAGCTGAATTCTTCAGTGTCCTTCAAAGTCTTCCATGATCCGGTTTCCACGTCCACTCTGGAGTCATTGCCTGCGACTCTTGCTCCTGATCCCTCCCCACCAGCCATTCTCTTTGCTATCCCTCAGTGTTCCAGGAATGCTTCTGCCTCAGGACATTTTCCTTGGCTGTTCCAACGGCCTGAAATGCACGCATGTCTCAGAGATCCTCAGGGCTGTCCGCCTCGGATATCACCACTGAAGGGAGCTACCCTGGCCTCCCCAGGCCTCCTGCTCCCCATCTTCTGCTCTGTTGTTTTCCTCCCTGAGATTTCTTACCTTCTGGATGACTCTTCCTTCCCCCATTTTGTCTGTGTCATCTTATGTAAAATGCAGATTCCCCACATTTTTCCTCTGCTCCTTTTGTTTATGTGAAAACCGTGTGCTTCTCAGTATCCTGCACCTTCACCTTTACATTTGGAGCCCTCGAAATCATAGGCACAGGCATAGACCTGTCTCCTGGGTGCATCCTTAACTTTGGCAAATCTCCTAAAATCATTTAAAAAAAAAGAAAAAGAGGTTTCTTACCTTCCCACAGATGGTGTGGTTTACCTATTTAAGTGGATCTTCCTTTACTAAGCATCTAGGACAGAGCCAGTGCTCCATAAATGCCTATTGAGTGATTATCTGGATGAAGGCATTGCAGGCAGTGGGACTAGCAGGGTCCCATCTTGGTCTCCTCCCTGCTTTAGCAGGGTCAGGGGCCGTCACTCAGTCCACTGGGCAGACCCATTGGCAAGGCTGCGGTGTCTGTCCCCTGAATTTTTGGAGCAGGCCTCTGTTCATTTATGGTGGTTATGTCTATGGTTTGTGGCTGGTCCAGGGAAGAGCAGCAGATTGCTGAAAACAGTACAATGAACCCCAGCCCTGCAGCCACATCGCCTCCATTTACCCAAACGAACTCATTACGTCGAGATAAACACACGACCCTGATCTAAAGAAGTCCCAGTGATGAACCGACCCCTGCCCCTCCTCCTGCTTCCCTCACTTCCCTCGAACACACAACCAGAGAAAAGTCCCTCATTAGCAAAGCTCTGCCAGTGAGTGCCAAGAGGATGAGCTGCAAGGGGACTTCAGACAGCAGGAGGGGTTTCCTTGCTCTCCTCTGCAGCCTCACCTCACCAGAGCCTAGGGTTCGTTCTTCTCTTCCCTTTCTTGATGCATGCTTGCCTCTCTGTGCTGCTCCTTCTCTGTCGTTCCTTCTCTCGGTAGCCCCTGCAGAGGTTTCTATCCCTCTTTGGGTTTCTCTGTACCTGGGTCTCCATCTCATTGTCTTTGTTTTCTTTTTTCTATTTTTTTTTGAGATGGAGTGTCACTCTGTCACCCAGGCTGGAGTGCAGTGGCATGATCTCAGCTCACTGCAACCTCTGCCTCCCGGGTTCAAGCGATTCTCCTACCTCAGCCTCCCAGTAGCTGGAATTACAGGTGCCCACCACCGCGCCCAGCTAATTTTTGTGTTTTTAGTGGAGACGGTTTCGCCATGTTGGCCAGGCTGGGAACTCCTGACCTCAGGTAATCCACCCGCCTTGGCCTCCCAAAGTGCTGGGTTTAGAGGCGTGAGCCACCATGCCCCCCCTCACTGTCTTTGTTTTCTTCTACCTCCCTCTATGTGTCTGTCATCTGCCTCTGCCTCTGTCTCTCTGTAATCTTTGCCCTCATCCTCCTTTCCAGCTCTTTTTCACAGCCTCTCGCCATCTTCCTTTCCCTCCTACTTCTCTCCTTCCTCTCTTGTAATTACCACAATCCCCACCACCTCCAGCTTCTTCTCTTGGTCTCTGGCCCTTGGAGGGCAATGCTCTGCCGCCCCTGCCAGGTGTCCACTGTGTAAGTCCCACCCCTCTTCCCTCCCACCCCACAGTTAGGGCTCGAGCTGGTCTGAGCAGAGGCTGCCTCCAATCCCTGCCCTCCCAGCTCCTCTGCCCTCTCTGGACCTTGCTCTGCCCATCACTCTGGTCCACTCAGCCGGGGATACCTTGTGCTAGGTCCACTGTGTTGGCTTGTCTGCTGCCTCACAGCCTTTGCCAGGACCTGGGACTTTTCTCCTTTTGCCAGGGCTGTCCCTGTAGTTAGGTCTAAGGCGTCCAAAATTATTGTTCAACACGTCATGTTAATTTTCTGAGTCTCCTGTGTACATGGGTTCCCTGGGAGAGCCCTCTCCAAATTACAAGTCTTTCTCCCAGTTCCTTCCTACTGAGCATGAATTTCCCATTCCTGGATGCTCTGAAGTGATTCCCTCTCATATTTAAGTGCCGCCCATCTTTCTCTTTTCCAGCCAGCACATCAGATAACTTTATGAAGCTACATGCCAGCCCCTTGGTTTATCTGCTCTGATTCAGCCTGCTTTAAATCTGGCTTACCTGCTGGCTCTTCCTTTCTCCACCCGGTAAATGTTTACCCCTGCTACTCTGTGATAGAGGAATCAGGCAGTGACCTGGGGATCATTTGCCTTTTGGAGCTTGTTTAGTTTGGAAATATTGTTAAGTCCTTGAGGCAGCTGAGCTGCTCCGCCTGGGTCCCAGAGGAGGTTGGGAAGCCTTAGATATTTTTTCTCTCCTCTCTCACGTTCCCCTCTTTGTCCTTCTCTGGTATGACCACCACCAAATCGTTCTCTTACTTTTGTGATTTTCCCCCTTCCATTTCTGGAGACACTTCTCCCCATCCCTCTCCACCCGCACCCTGTCAGAGTTATATTTTCTCACAAGGTATGATTACTTAAATGAGATATGTCCTCGAAGGGGCTTTGTGAGTCAGAAAGCATAATAACCAATGACTTGTAAGTGCTGTCACAAGCCTCTGTGGACAGAATGGACAGCTCTTCAGTGCTGGAGCGGCGTTTCTCCTCGGCACTCACCTCTTTGACTTTTACAGACCACCACCTCCACCAAAAACTCCACTTTAGCCCCTAGACAGCTGTGAGCAGGAGCCTGCTTGCCTCTCTCTCCGTATGCCTCACTCCTTTCCCTGGCAGAGTCACCAGACACGGCTTCTTAGAGGACTACAGCGTGGTACGCATGAAACGGGCTTCTCCCACCTGCTCCAAGAATTTCCTCAGAGCATGGTGGCCAGGCAGTGTTTAGCCCTCCGTTAATACTGGTCACTGGATACAGTGCTCACTGCCTTCAGGAAGGAGGCTTAGTGGTCAAGCATATGTGTGTTGGGGTCACACGAATCCACCATCTACTGGTCATGTCACCGCAGGCATGTTTGCTTAACCTCCCTAAGCCTCCTTTTTCCTTTTGGTTAAAATGACAGTGAAGTAAGTGCCTTGGCCAGGATGTTGTGAAAAGTCAGAGAAATAATGCAGGGAAAGGGCTTATCACAGGGCCTGATGCTTTGTATGTGCTCAGTAAGTGTTGCTATTTTATTATTATCTCTCAAGGCAGCCTTGGCATGGTTCTAAACTGAAATTGGCCTCCCAATAAATTGAAGAGGGTCTGGTTCTGCAGTCTAGAGCTACACAAAAAGCTCCTTGCACAGGACAAGCCTTCAAATGTTTGAAGACAGGTTTCATATCCTTCTAAATCTTTTCTAATTTGAATGTCCCAAGTTTCATCACGTCTTCCCCATATTTTTCATGGTTTCCAGGCCTTTGCCATCTAGGTCACTGTTCTTTGTACACACTTGTCAATGCCTTTCCACAAATATAGCAGACAAAAGTGAAGGTAAGACTGAATTTGGTCTGACCTGCCCAGAGTACAATGGGACATTTCCCTTGATCCAGACACCATGAACAGTCCAGGTTTCAGTGTGTATGTCGGTGGGTCTGCTTGTTGTTTGACTTAATGGCCTGTGACCAACTAAAATCTCCTACCTGATTTTTACATGAACGTCTCAAACCTGGTATTATACTCATCATCATTGCCAAATTAACTTTTTAAACTAATACAGGATTTATTTGCATCTGTTCAATTGCATTGCATTTGATTTCAGCCACACTATAGGTTGAGTTCTGTTTTTAATTACATTACTTGAGTAGATAAAGCACTATCATGTTTAGAAATTAAAACATGCGGCTGGGTGCAGTGGCTCACGCCTGTAATCCCAGCACTTTGGGAGGCTGAGGTGAGCGGATCATGAGGTCAGGAGTTCGAGACCAGCCTGGCCAACATGGTGAAACCCTGTCTCTACTAAAAATATACAAAAATTAGCTGGGCTTGGTGGCAGGTGCCTATAATCCCAGCTACTCAGGAGGCTGAGGCAGGAGAATCACTTGAAACCAGAAGGCAGAGGTTGCAGTGAGCCAAGATCACGCCACTGTACTCCAGCCTGGGTGACAAGAGTGAAACTGTCTTAAAAAAAAGAAAAAAAAAGTAACAGGGTAAATGGAAACATTCCCATACCACACTTGTTCCTCATCTGCCCAGTTGGCCTTCCCTCCACATAAGTAATGACCATATTGGTCTTAGTTTCTCATGCACCCTTCTGGGGCTCCCTTATGCAGCTCTAAGCAAGTATTAATATTCATTTTTATATTTGACTCACTTTTTACACAAATGGGAATGTGTAGTGCACACTGCCCTGAAGCTTGTTGTTTTCACTAACAATGTCTGGAATCCTTGTGAATCCTCAGTATTTCGTCTGACATAGTTTCATGTCTACGAGTCTTATGACATTTGTACGTATGATAAGCATGCCATCATTGTCTTTATTTGAGTTGTTGGTAAGAGTTGTGTTAGTAGAGCCTGGAGGTTTGTGAACGTGGACGTGCCCAGGCTGATGCCCATCATAAATCAGCACACGGTACACAGTGTCCCGCTGGTTACTGGGACAACTAACTAGGCTCATTCTCAGCCCACCTTCCTCCTCCTTAGTCACAAGGATAATGTCAAATCCAAATCTATCAAATATCTCACTACAGAACTAGGTGTAGAGAAGCTTCCTGATTTATCAGACTAGAGCAGTAGTTCTCAACTAGGGAAAATTTTTACCATAGGGACATTCAACCATATCTGGAGACATTTTTGGTTGTCACACCTGACTGGGTGGTAAGATGCTACTGGCATCTAGTGGGTAGAGGCCACGGTGCTGCTGAACATTTCACAATGCACAGGACTGCTCCCATCGCCACACTCACCCCCAACAAAGAATTATCAGGCCCAATGTCTATAGTGCCAAGATTGAGAAACCCTGCTTTACAACCTTACCAAAAAAATTTTTTTTAAGTTAAAAGATGAATTTGGTGTCACCTATTCTTAATAAATCCATACTGATTCTAAAAAAAAAATACCACTTTTCAAAAGTTACATTAACATGCAATTCTTTTTTGGCAAGGGAAAATTCTCTGATTGAATGAAAACATCTTCTGATTGAATTGAAACTCTCCAGTCTCGTGGGGAGAGTCCCCAGATTTGGGGGACTGCTCCTCTCATGGGAATCAGTTTGTCCAAGGGTGCCCTGCTCCATGGAGATCTCTCAGGGTGGTCTCCTCTCTAGTGCTTTCTCTCCTGTTTCCTAGAATTGCTCACATCCCTGGTGATGACTTCGGGTCTGGCTCCTCTCCCTCCATTGTCCCCCATCCCAGTCAGGAATGGCACAGAACCCACGGAAAGTTAGGAAGTCCTGGGGAAATGTCAGTAACAAGGGAACAGGCACAGCAGGGCAGCTCTCCTTCCCTCTTTCAATGTGGCCATTTCCCACTTAGGGAGGTATCAGTGTCCCCAGTGTAACATCTGAAAAACTTCGACAAATGGAGGGAAAAACAGTCCCACCAATACCTGTTTAGAAGACTGAGTCCAAGAGAATTGAGTTGAAACTTTAAAGGAGTTGTTCGTGTTCACAGAGCCCAGAGCCCCAGGATCCCCAAGGAGACCATAGTGGCCGACCAGTCCTCCCAGCCAAAAATGGCCCATCTCCATATTCTCTACTCTACCCAAGATGCTACTAGGGTCTTATTCATTCCGGAACAAATAAAGCATGGACCCACCTGTTGAAGAGCCTACAAGAGGCAGCCTGTGTAATGGGAAAAGCATGAACTTGAGACAGATCTGCATTGGAATCCCGTGGAGATGGTGAGGCAGCATTAACCAGATAATACCTAGTGCCTCAAAGAATCAGTTTCTCATCTTTAAGAATGGAGAAAGCAATACCCACCTCATAGTTGGGGGGAAAAAGTCAGCATCTGCAATGCCTTGCACATGTAGTAAGTCAATATTGCAGCTATTATTGAGTACTCTCATATCCTAGAACCAGTATCAGACATACAGAATCTGATAAGCACTGAATAAAGGCTCAGACAAAGGACTGTGGTTGCATAAAGGGAGAGTCATTGACATGGTTGAAAGTATTTTGAAGAATGCTGAATTTGGGGCCATCAGGGGACCTGGTCTTGAATCCCTCCTCCGTCACTCAGTATCTGTGTAAACACAGATACTTCGCTTTGTTTCTCTAAGCCTCTGTTTTCTTATCTATAAAATGGAGATAATAGGACTTATCTCAATGGCAGTGAATATTAAATGCTTATTGAGTCCATGGTTGAATTCCAACCAGGGAGGCTTCTTTAAATAGGTGGCATTTGAGCTGAGCCCTGAAGAATGAGGAGGATGTTCATAAGGGCAAAAGGGAAAGAGAAGACGGGTGAGATAAGAGCTGAGCAAAGCAGGGAATGATGAATGTTTGTGTAATTCTCCAGGAAGTTAAGAATGTAAGCTTGTGTATCAGACAGATCTTGGTTAAGTTATCTAATGCCTCTAAGCCTCCATTTCTTCATTTGTAGAAAGTAACCTACAAGGTGGATGTGAGTATTCAATGAAGTCACGATGAAAGCATTGGCTCAGTGCCTGGCATGTGGCAAGTGCTTAGAGGACAATCACTGTTACGCCCACGGGTGTTGGGGCTGGAAGGTTCAGATGGACCAGTTGTCAAGGGCCTTGTCTGCCAGGCCAAGGAGGTGGCCAGTTGTTTGGGCAATGGGAAGTCATTATTACTATCTTTTGAGAAACATGACTTGATCCAAACTGTTTTAGGCTAACTCTTGGCAACAGTGGAAGGTAGGCTCTCAAGGAAGGTGCCTGGAAGTAGGAAGACAAGTTGGCCCAGAAAACGAGGCCACAGTTTAGTTTTTACCATTTATTTGCTCTGGACTCTGAGCAAGCCACAGAGATTCAGCGAGGCTCCAGGCTCACAGCTGGGCTGGGCCGAGGTCCTGGGGTGGAAAGGAAGAGTTCCGGCCCCTCCCTGCTGGACTCTCTTCCACCACCCTCACCCAGCCTCTCTATGACAGCTGCGGCTCCCACCCCCAGTCCCTGTTTGGAGCAGTGATTAATACAGGTTTAAAATAATCTTTGTCTTCTCCCTTTGTCCGCCCCCAGCACAGCCGCTGCTCTCCTCCCATCCCCCACGCCCTCGCCCCCTGCACTGAGCCGGCCACACCTCAGAAGCCAGCCTCAGTGCACCTCAGAGCCTGGGCCCCAGCCTTCACTTACACCCTGACTCTGTCGCACACTGTCACCTTCACACACACCCCCAAAGCAGAAGTAGACCACAGAACTTTCCCTCTAGGCCACTTCTTGGCCTTGGAGTCTCCACAGTGTTCTCTTCCTCAGACGTTCTGGGTCTGGGGCAGGGAAGACCAGCAGCAGGTCATCTTTCTCTAACACTGATCTCAAGAGGTGCCACTGGGCCCTGCTGAGCATCCAAACCGGACGCCAGAGGCCCTGCCCTACTCGAGCATAGTTGTAGTTGGTACTTCTAGACTATGAGGAGTGCCCCATGCCTCGGTTTCCCCATTGGACCTCTGGCTTCTTTTCCTTCCCAAAGAAAAATATTTTCACTTCCTCATTGACACTCCTAAGTTGGGGCATGGGAAATCACCTCATTAAACAGATAGAGAAAACCAGAGCTCTGAGAGGTTCAGTGGCTTCCCCAAGGGTCAGAGCTAGAAACTGGGTACAGGCACTCGCTCCAACAGCCAGCAGCCAGTCTGTCCTGGAGAGGCCACCCACCTGCCTCCCTCCGCGGCTGCCGGGCCTCCATTCCTATTTCTTCAGTTCACCAGGGTCCATGGCGTTCCGTTCCCAGGAATAAACCTGATCATTAACAGGGGCCCCTCAGAGCCGTGTGACTCTTGAGTCAAGCATGGTGCTTTTGTCTGGCTTCAGCCCTGTAGACCTATTCTCAGGGAAGGACATATGGGAATGGATAAGGCAAAACAGCAGATAATGAATCAAAATGCGTATCATTGAAATGTCCAGTTGTGGGGTACTATAGTTGAAAGGGATGCAAAGACATCTAGTCTGCCTTATCTTACAGACAGGGGAACTGAGGCCCAGAGAGGGGAAGGGAGTGCTCAGAGCCACACAGCTGCAGAATGAACTGACTTCCATGGCCCTGCCCTTTGCTCTGCCCCAGGGGCTGCCCTGGACTCCCATCATGTCACAAGAGGTGGCTGCTGAGTGACTTCTCCCTCCTAGAGACATGGGAGGTGGTGTAGCACAAAGAGGATTCATTTTTCTGCACACAGCCAGAAGCAACAGGGGTTAGGAAAGAAACAAATGTGTCCGGCGACAGGGGAAACCGGCTCAGAGTTAAACCCGAGAGACCAGATGAGAGAGCAAAGCCCTGTGCGGGCAGCTGCTGGGACTTGTGCCCGCCTGGCCTTGGGCAGGTGCACACTTGGCTGCCAAGCTCAAGTGTGCATCTGAAAGCACAAAAGGCACTTTTTCCCTGCTCTGTCTGGTGGGAGAGAGCCGAGAAGCTCACGCCTGTGCTCAGACAGAGCTGACAAATGCCGAGTTAATCCCGAATTGCTTGCTTGGGATTAAAAAAAGATGGAGGTGGGGAAATGTGTCTCTCTGGGTAGGAAAGGGAGACAGGAGTGTGTTTGATGGCCTGGATGGCATCAAGCTAAATATTTAATGTCCTCAACAGAGACCTGGAGGGAGGCCGCCCCTTTCTCTAAACAGTGACACGCAAGGCTTCCAGGCTGGGAGACAGAGCCAGCAGCTTGATATGAGAGAGCTGCTTCCAGCTGCGTCTCAGAGGAAAGGCAGGAAAGAGAGGAGGTCATGTTGGGAAGTGTGACAGAGGATGTGGGAGCCAAGGGCCAGGGCAGACCGAGGCTAGTGGGTGGAGGGGGCTGGGACGGACCAAGAGCTTCCTTTATTAAAAAAAAAAAAAAAAGAAAGAAAACTTTAACGGTTCATTCTTTACATTTGGAATAAAAACCTGTTGTAATTACCTTGCAGTGGGAAAGCAATTTCCAAGCAGCTTTATTATTCTGCTCCCCAACCAAATGTGCAACGAAAGATTCACCAGGGAATAGCAGGAGCGAAGGCACACTGCAATAACTATGATATTTAAATGTTTCCACGGTAGAAATTTCAATAAGGTTTAAATGAGCCATAAGTTGATTTCTCTCTGGATTATTTTTTCCTCCTTCTCCTTTATTACTTAAGACATTGTGCTCCTAAACCGTATTTATATGGTACTACCAAAGAAGTCCCAGTAGGAAACCTCAAACTTTATTTATTGCCATTTGGAGTGGCTCTCTCCCAATCCATGTCCTGGAGGAGATGGGCACCTTCCGTCCACCTGAGACATCAGCTGAGTTAGCCTGAGGCCACAAGGGTCTCACTTCACATCCCAAAGGTGCTGTGGATAGATTCCATCCTGGCTGACTAAACTCCACGGCCCCCCACCCTGTTCCTAGTTGTACCTCCTCCAGCAGCAGGTGTCAGTTTATAACCCAGTGAGAGTAGACAGGGCTTCATAAGATAATTTCTGAGTCCTTGAGGACCAAGACCATGTCTCAGGAATCCACTGCTGTTTCTGGCAATGGGTCAGGTCTGAAATCAGAACGTTTAGCATCCCCTATATTATTATTAGAGATATAATTATTTGAATACCAGGCAAGTTCTAGCCTTAGTGGGAAATACAAAGAAGGGTAAACTATTCCACTAACTTAAAAACATCTACTAATGGCTGAAATGTACATAGTGGGACTATAGGTCAACCATTCACTATATATACATATATAATTTCATTCAATCCTCACAGCAACCCTAGGAGGGTAGTTACCGCTATGATCATCCCATTTTTTCAAATGAGGAAATGAAGGTACAAGGCACTTAAGTTACTCTCCCAAGCTCCCATAGATGGTAAGTGTTAGAGCTGGGATTGAACCCAGACACCATCACTGAGCACCCACCACCACTACACCGCCGCACCAGCCTGTCCTGGATGCACCTACTCCACTCTGCATTACAGAAACATTGACTCTCCTTGGAATTCAAGGATTTGAAATTTTCTGGATGAGCCAACAATGGAATAGATAAGTGAGAAGCTCATAGTGGTACCTTCCTTGGAAACCTTGAGGAACGGCGGAGACTACATGTCAGGAGGGAAGCTCCTCCTTCTTGGAGGCAGAAAACTGGCAGAGACAGCCCCGTTGAATTCAGCCATTGTTTTTCCCCAGACTCTGTTGCATTTAGACACTCAAGTAAGCTGCTCCCTGCTCTTTTCAGCCTCATAGCACATGCAGAGCTGGGAAAGAATGAAGAGCTCTGAGCATAGACTTTAATTTCAAGCTTTGAAAAACAGACCATATCTAGAAATATCTGGCCAGAGAAGTGCCTTCATGCTGAGTTTGCTGGTCAAGGCTGTATTTAAGGGGCCATTTGAGTTGTCCCTGGAAGCTGAGAGGCAAGAACGTAAACACTTTGACTCCGAACCACCGGTTACATGCAAAAAGCCAACCTGCCAACCTCCAAGCCAGGTCCCTACCAATGAATATTTATGGTACTTGTATTAGTCAAGGTTCTCCAGGGAAACAGAACCAATAGGATGTAGAGAGAGAGAAAGAGATTTATTATGCAGTTGTCTCGCGTGATGATGGAAGCTGAGGAGTCCCAAGATCTGCAGTGGCAAGCTGGAGACCCAGGATTGCTGGTGTGTAGTTCTACTACAGAAACCAGCAGGCTCAAGACCTAAGGAGAGCTGATGTTTCTGTTAGAGTTCAAAGGCCAGAAACAACCAATATCCCAGCTCAAAGCAGTCAGGCAGGAAGAATGTTCTCTTCTTTGCGGGAGGGTCAACCGTTTTTGTCCTATTCAGGCCTTTAACAGAATGGATGAGGCCTGCCCACATTAGGGAGGTCCATCTGCTTTACTCAGTCTGCCGAATCAAATGTTGATCTCATCAGGAAACCTCCCTCATAGACACGCCCAGAGTCATGCTTGACCAAATACCTGGGCACCCTGTAACCTTGACCTAGCCAAGTCAACACATGAAATTAATCATCACGGTGCCCTTGCCTGGTACAGCTAACTCTGTGTTCTCAACGCCTTACCCCTCAACTGCTGTTCCGGGAGGCAGGAGTATAGGGAGAGTGCTTACAGCATCCTCTTAGCTCCACTAATGAGGTCGCCCTTTCCCTTGGCCTCCCACATCTGTCGGCTTTAGCAGGCAGCTGTGCAGGTTAAAGCACCAATACTTGACAACGAGGGTGCCTCTCTTCACTCCTTACCCCTTCTTTTTCTCCCCAGACCCCACCCCATCAGGGGGAATGGAGCAGAGGAGCCAGGGATGGGGAGAAGGGGCCACACATGGGTCCTGCATCATCTGTGGCTTCGGGCCGCTGTGGACAGGAGGAGGCTGGGGTGGAAGCAGAGTCCCCGTGTCTCTCCTGTATTCAGCAGCTGAGCTCGTGCTGACTAGAAGCCCATGTCTTATTAGGCATAATCAGGCCATATTGTGGCTGGCAGGAGGGAAGAGCATTTCACACTCTGGGAAATAGGATTCGGCAAAGAGACAGGAAGAGGTTTCACATACATGCTTCTCTGCCTGTTAGTCTGAGAGTTGGCAGTGGCATCAAGCCAGAGGAAATAAGTACAGACTTCCCATTCCACTAACCCAGAAGCAAGACAGCACTAGGGCTCTGATGGGGGCTTTTGTCCCAGGCACACATCATCCCCCACCTATTAGCTGTGTAACCTTGGGCAAGTTGCTTTACCTTTCAGTGCCACAACTTCCTCACTTGGAAAAATGAGAATAACACACCAACTCAATAGGGTGGTTCTTGTGCTCATTAGAGGAGTTAATATATATGAATTGCACATAGTAGGGCCCCAGTAAATGTTGGCCATTATTCTTGCCCATCAGCCTCCTCCTTTTGCTTCTTGAGATGTGATGATTTGGTTTTCTACTAGTTGAATATCCACCACAAATGTACAGTCCAAGGCTGGCTCCCATTAGCAGCCAAACTTACTTCAAGAGGGGATGAACTTACTTCAAGAGGAAGGTCGAGGACTCTATCCCTCTGCCCCTGCTACATATCTGGCAGCCAACCACCAGGGTCCGGGTGGGTGTGGGAATAATATGTGAGATCCTCCATGATGACACCTCTCTCCCGGCAAGGAAAATAGGAGCAATGGCTGTTGACCCCTGTGGCACGAGATAGAACCCTGTCAGTTCCATCCTCATAATTCCCCTCTCCCTCCACACTCCTCTCTTCCCTGACCTCATAGTCTCTCCTGGGCCTTCCTCGCTGGTATGGCCATGTAGGAAGTGAGTGGTCCCAGAGAGGTCCCCTCCTACAGGCAACTCAAGGTGCCCTGCCCTTGCCTCACCATCCCCAGGGCACCCCCTGCCACCTTCTAGTGTGTGCAGATAGGTGCACATGAACTGAAAGTGCTGAGGAAACCAGTGTGATGGAGCTTCAAGCATTTTTGGATAGAGGTAAATTTAAGACATAGAGGAACCTCATCCCAACTCCACTGTAGATCATGGGCGCTTCAGACAAGGACAGCTTGTAAGCCCCTAGCACAGTGCCTGGCACTTCACGGGAGTGCTCAGTATGAATTCAGTGAAATAAATGAGCTTTTTTGGCTAAAATTGACCAGGAAATCTCTTTCTCTAGAATAGATGGTGTCTCTGAGACATCTGTTTCTTGAGGACAGAATTCTAATACTTCTTTGCATCCCTCAGAGCATTTAGCACAGATTCTGGCACATACTAGGCACTTTTCTAAAAGTGTTTGGATGGTTGGATGGCTAAGTGAGTCAATGATGGGGCTCTAGGGCAGGATCCCAATCAGTCCATCCAGATGTGGAGCCATCCTACCTGGAGACAGAAGGATGCCGAAGGTCCCTGGGAGCCAGGCTTGATGCTGGAGGAAGCACCAGGGAACTGGTCGCATCATTTTTAAGGGGCTTTTGATGATCTGCCACTTCTGGGCAGGAGCTGAAGCTCCAGCCCCTCCTTCTCCCTTCAGCCTATACATTTCCCTTTGTTCCTCTTCCTCCCCTCTTCTTGCCTTCTCTGCCTTGGGGAGAGCCTGGGCAGAAGAGAGAGAACAAAATCTGTCTCTTTCCCCACCCCTATGTTGTCTGAAAATAATAACTAATTCAAAAGTCACTTTTCTTTGGCCTCAGAATAGGTCCTATGACTGTTTGGGAGCAGATTGAACTTGCCTGGTTTTATCTTGCTTGGGCTGAAGTTAAAATCCAGTCACAATTCCTGGCCGCCCACTGGCTGAAGTCAGGGTAGGCAACCTGGAAGCAGAGGTGTCAGATGGGGTGGGGATGCACTGTGGGAATTACAGTTGATCTGAAGAGGGCCTCGGAGGTGAATTAGCCACTCACTGGGCGGGGCCAGAACAGCCACCTCGCAGTGCTGAGTGCTTCACAGGCACTGGGCAAATGCACACCACTGAGTCGCACTGGGCCTCCCATCACAGGGTTTGTCTTGTATCAATTCCAGATGGTATTTGGAATTATAGAATGTAGAATTCTAAACAGAAAAGGATCATTTTGCAGGTGTGGAAACTGAGGCAGACAGGTGAAGGGACTTGCCCAAATGCGCAGCCTAAGTTGGGAGAAGGGGAATGGGCAACTGGTTCACTCCAAAGTTTCAGCAGAGTGGATTTAGCCCATGAGCTATTATATAAACATGACCTAAGGAGGAAATGGACATTTAGGGGCTAGTTTCCCTGCGAGTTGAGTAGTGGATTTCCTAAGACTGTGTGTTTCTGATCTTTGCTGCCTCTCTGGTACCTACACTCTGACCAGAGAAGGCAAACAGCAGACAAGCTCATTGGCCCCGTTTCTCTGCTGCCTCCATGACCATCCATCAGCCACAATTTCATGTTGAATGGGGCTGTGAGGAACTTCAAAGCTGAGATTATTACATTTTGTACATTACACTTCTGCCAGAGAGCTAAAAATACCATCCTGGTGGTTGCTAAGTGCAGGTCTAATGGTTTTCCTTAGAGCAAAGAATGGAATTCTAGTTTCTCTGAATCTGGAGGCCCCGAGTCCAGGGAAATGAAGACAAAATTATTGGAGCTGGTTGTAAGTGTCCCAGTGGGAGGAGGAGCTAAGAGAGGCAACACAGGAATTAATTCTCCCCTGTGCCAGGGAAAATCTCCAGGGACTGATGTCCTCAGAGGTGCTGATCCCAGGAAGGAACACAGAGGGGCTGTAGCTTTCCTAGAGAACTCTCCCTGATCCTCAGGGTCCCCTCGGGAACCCAGCTTTCTGAACTTTCGTTCTTGGAAACCTCACTCTTTGGTTTGTATAGAAATGGCCAGTCCCCAAGGAAGCACCTACAACCTAGTTATTTTAAGGGAAAAATATTCATTTATGGAAATTAAGGAGGGTCTTGGGGACAGCTCATGACCTTCATCAAGACCTGAAAATAGATCTAGGCTGTCTCCTAGTCGGTAAGTCCCAGAATTACCAAGTATATAGTCATCCCAACACTTCCTGCTTCCTCTCACCTGACACAGCCCTCTAACTACAAACAAAAACATTTGATTTATTATTTAACCAATACATCAAAAAAAAAAAAAAAGTCCTAGATCCAACTAGGAGGCTTGATCTCCCCTGAGAGTTCCTCTTGGAGGATTCATGCATTCCAGTCACTGCCATCTCCTAGAACAGCTTCAACCCTCCTCCTTTGAAAAGTGCCCAGCCCCAGGTCCCTGGAGCCAACATGGCCCCTCTGGAACCAAAGTGTCTCCTCGGGACATTTGATTCATTAGCTGGAGACTGTTGCCATGGTTTCATCCTCCTGACTACCTAGGGCATTGAATTCATGTGAATTTTCAGGCTTCCCTGGTGCAGGCTGATCAGTGGCCGTGGAGGTAGGTAAGGAGTTAGTTGGGTTGCAGGGGAAGCTAGACTGGAGGGAGATGTTTGAAGCAGTGTTTTAGCAGCTCCTCAAAGGAGAGGCCCTGGGGTCTAGTTAGACGTTGTTTGTACCTATGTGACTGTCAGTGGGTGTCAGACTGAGAGCTGTGTACTCAGCAGAAGAAAAGGTGTGTGTGTCATTGTTGGGAGGAAGGGGGTTGGTTTTCTCTTGCTTATTTTGTTCAGGGAAGCATTGACGAGTTCACCTTCTTGCTCAGGCAATGATCACAAATGCAGAGTTCATCTTAGACAACTTCCTTGAGAAGAAAAAATAGTAGGAAAATAAATCTTTATGAGTAAGAAGTATAAGATTGCACTTGACTCACTACACTTGGCTCCACAGTTCTTTCTCCTGTCACCAAAAATCAATCCTGCCCTCCCGAGATGGAGATCTGCCCTCTTGGTAGACCACAAGCACTTTGAAGAACAGACAAAAGGCTCCAATGGCAATTCCAAACGACAAAGAAAAGAACTTCTGGAAGTTCTCAAGCACGGCAGCAACTCAGTCCCAAGGTGTCTGTTTTGAAAGAACAACACATTTGAGTGTGTGTGTTCTCAGATGTTTGTTAAAACAGCTCATGGGTTGCAACTCCTCAGCGGTCCATGCAAGAGGGGGAGCAGTGGGGTGATTCATTTAAAACAGTGGAAAATCACAAAACTCACTGTTGTTTGACTTCCAGTGTATAGTGGGATACATAGATATTGTACATATCTAACAGCATGTTTGCCTTACCAATTATGTTTTGCTTCAACCAGTATGGAAATGAGCCACCCGTCTGTGAGTGCACAGCAATTAATGGCTGGGTCAGGCTGCTTGGAAGCTTTCTGAGTAAGTGGAGCAATGGGTAAAACCTCACAGGATTTAACATTCCTACAGATGACTCGCCCAGTGTGTAATCCACCTGGGTATAATCGAATGTTGGCTGCAATCAGATTCATTAGTAGCCCAAGAATTAAACCTACCCCCATCCCCAACCCCGTCCAATCATTCTCCGTTCTCCCCTGCTTGTGCCAGATATTTTATGAATCTTGAGTACCACAGGCTGCCAAGCAGGCAGCTCTGCATCAGTGGCAAGGGGGCTAATCTATATTTGCATATTAACCATACTTCCCAGTGAATTTCAGTAACTTGGAAATGGGCATTTAACAGCTGGGAGGGAGAAGGCATGTTAAGTGCTCAGAACATGTCTATCATAAGCATCTGCTTGAGAGGGAGACCCTCTCTAGTCAAATGCCCAGTGCCTGATCGGGGCCCTGGGCTAGGTCTGCAGCTGCACATTAACAGACACTTAACCTGTCTTCCCAGGTGGAATGAGCAGCATTTCTGGCCCAAAACATCACTCTCTTATTCATAAAGTAGAGTTCCTAAGCCAGACTTCTGCCCAGAATCCTTCTCACCCCAAGTGGAGCTACTAGTATAAGACTCCTTCAGAAGATTTCACCCAGTCATTCCCACCACCTGTCATGCCACAGGTGCCTCCATACCACATGCCACACCATTACATGCCTTGTTAATATGCTGCTAGGCAAGCAGTCCTAAGGACGGCAGGTGCCACCTCTATCCTGGCTAGATTTGTGTCTCCTTGAGGGCAGGGTCTGTTCTTGTCTGAGTGCTTCATCCTCTGTACCACCACCCTCCACACACAATGCACACAGCTCCTGGAAAAGGGCAGAGACCTTTTGAGGCAGGACAGGCGGGGATACTGCACAAGGGGACAATGTCGGGTGGGTGGCCCAGGCCAGGACTGGATCAGCATTCTCACCTGAAGCTTCTTTGGACACTGGGAGCAAAAGAGACATTAGCCAGACGCCACTGGGAAAACTGATCTTCAGACTCTGGGAAGCCCAGACATGGCTTCAAGTCAAAGGATCAGAGGCAAAAATAAAATCCAGGTTGCAAAACCAAGAGCTGAAGTTGAGAAGAGACAGCATCAGAATGAGAGCAATGCCTAACATTGCACCTGGCCCAGAGTGAGTGTGAGCCTGGATTTGTTGAATGAATGAGGAATGCTCCCTAAAGCCACGGAGACACCTGCCTTTGTGGAACTGATGAATGTTCTCACTGGGTACATGGGAGTGGACAGGCCAACTTAAAGGGCCTGAAGTGGAATTGATCATAATTTTCTCTCTCATGGTCTCTGTTTCAGGAATCCCAGCTCCAACCTCTATAAATGCGTTGTTCATTTATTGTCTGGCACTAAGATTCCTTGTTTCCCATTTCCTCTGTCGCTTTCTTTAGCCCACCCTAAAATCTTGCTCTCCTTCCATTAAAAAAGCACCCTTTCTCCCCAAAAAGAAGCAGCAGCATCCCTTCAGCCTCCTCATGTATCTGATCCTAATGCTTCTGTCCATGACTTTATGAGAGTCTTCCATACCAGCATTTCCCAAAGTGTGCCTTGTAGAACATTGTTCCATACAATGTTAATGATAAAAAGTTCACAGATCAAATAAATTTAGAAAACATTGGATTTAACAAAGTTAAACAAGGTTCTTCAGTGTAGGGCCTCTCTGTCTTTAAAGATACTAATAATGTGCATTCCTAGAAGGGAAATGCCAAATTTACTTAACCTCAGAGCTCTTTTCTGTGGTGCTTCTGCTTCTTGCAGGACTAGGGGTCTGCCGAGCACACTTTGGAAATCTATGGTCTTGTCTTTTCTTTGGTGCGTCATCCTCTGTCCTCTTTACCTGTAAAATAGTGATAATAATAGTGCCCACCTCAAAGGGTTATTGTGAAGATCAAATGAATTCATACATGTGAAGTGTTTACAATGTGCCTTGCACTTAGTAAGCATCACATATAAGGTTTTATTTTTAGTATCTTTGTTATTATTATTTCTGGCTCTTTTTAATCTACCTTTGGCCTTCATTGCTCTACGGAACTTGCTCTTGACAGTACTGACCATTTATCAGGCCCCACAGGCAGTGGCCTTTCCTTGCTCCTGATCTCCTTGGCTCCTGCAGTATTTGATGCTCAGTTCTCCCCACTTCCTAACACTTTACCCTTCTCTTCTTGGACCTTTCTCCACCTGCTCTCTCCTACTGTCCTTAATCCTTTTGTTCCTCCTTTCCTCCACCTTATAAATTTAGGTTTTATCCAAGGATCATCCTTGACTCTTTTTTGCTCTTTCTCAACTCTCTCCTTTGGAAACCATATTCAATTTCAAAGCTTCATCTGCTAACCTTGATGAAGGCAGGTGGTACCCAAATTAACTTCCTATCCCTAACTTCTCTCCTTAACTCCATACTGTCCTTCTTTTCTATCTTTGTGTCTCCACCTTCATTCCTTACAATCTGTTAAACTCAATGTGTCCATTGACTTTATAGCTTTACCCCTTTAACTTTGTTCTTTCTTTCGTGCTCCCTATTTCTCTTAGTAATACCATTGTCCTTCCTGTCTCACAAGCTGACTCCTCCCTGCCTCTCACTAGGTCCTACCGATTGTGTTACCATCTGGCTCGGAACTCCATTTCCTTGTCTGTGTTTTCTCTGCCTCATCCATGATTCACTCCTTCATCATTCCTTCCTTGCCTTAATAATCATAACGGCTTCTTAACCTGATGTTCCTACCACAGTTCATTTCCCACTGTGCTTCTAGAATACTCTCAAAAAATAATCATTATTTCATATCCTGCTTGAAAACATTCAGTTACTCTCTACTTACAGAACCAAGTTGCAACTCAAGGCCATTCACAGTATAGTCTCAGCTATCTTTCTCATCTTATCTCCCATTCCTTCTCTTCACAAACCCTTCACTAAAACCCTCTGACATCTCAATGTGCCCCACATATGCCCCCATTCATCCACATTTCAATTGCTGCTTTCTCCATGCAGTCACAGAGTTGATCTAGAGGCCACCCTTTCCTCTTCACATCTCCCACTGCACGTGCAGATAAGTATGTCTCTTTTTGACATCCCCCTACTGTGGGGATGTTATATTCCTGTTATATCCCTACTGGGGGGATGTTATATTCCTTCAGGACAGGATCTATGTCTGACTCTCTCTGTCTTCCATCCCACATATGCTTTGCACAGGATAGTACCTCAATAGATGTTTGTTAGATTGGATAGATGGATAGGTGATTGGATGAAGGCAACTCTTTCTTTCTTGTGTGTCTTTTTTTCTTTCACTGAGTGCAATCCCATGTACCATCTTCAACAAGACACCCTGTAGCATCATACTTATTGGCTTATATGGCTGCTACTCCAGATCTTGGACTTGATGCTCCCTCTGCCCAGATCAAAGCTCTCTTAACAAGGCACCCTAGCTGATAGGTCTCCAAGCAGTGCCCTCCTTGGATCCCTGATGCTCTTATCTTCAAAATGGCACTGGCATCAACTGACCCTCTAATTAAAGCCATAAGCCTTTGTTGTTCCCAGTAATTTCCTCCAGTGTCAAAGTGGTCATCTGTCCCCTTAGTTCAGGCTAAGTCTGCCTCTGTGACAGAGTGACTTTGGTGTCCAGCATCAGAATGAGAAGTCCCCACCTCCTTTCCTTCTGCACTGCAATTGCCCCCTAATGCCTGCTATTAGCAAAGCCTGATAGAAAGCCAGTTATCGAGGGAATCCACAGAGTTCTAGCTCAGAAAAGAGAATTTAGTTGGAGCTGTGGCAGCAGGCAGGTAACTGGCACCATCATTTGCTGGGTCTGTAAGCTTGGGCAAGTTGCTTATCTTCTCTGTGCTTCAGTTTTTTCATCTTTAAAACAGGAATAACAATTATGCCTACTTCATAGGGTCATTGTGAGGCTTAAATGAGCTAATGCATGGAAAATACTTAGAACAGGGCTTGATACAAGCAAGTGCTTGATAAACGTTACCTATTACTAGTCTGCCAGTATGTATCTCAATTAATCTCTTTGCTTCCCATTCCACTCCCCCAAAAAACATACATACTACAGTTGTCCTTGATATTTATGTGATACAAACACTTTATTTCAGCACGTGACATGTGCATATGTACGTGTGTGTGTGTGTGTTCATTCTTTTGGAAAACAGCTTCACACACACAGAGTACAGACTTTATCAGATATGAATCCCAGACCTGGATCTGCCACTTACTGGCTGCATGTTAATCTTCACAGTAAAGACCCATGGTCTGCTGGGAAATTGTAAACGTTTATTTGTGAGAAATTAATTTAGTGTCTTTACACATCCTTTCCTCATCTGTGAAAGCAGGCCAATAATACTCCTTGCAGTGTTATTAAATGAGGTGACACACACGGAACTGACTAGCACAGAGTCTGGCAATGAGAGAACATAGCGCATGTCTTCTGTGTTGGTCTCACTTCTCTCTTCCTTCCCGATGGCACATTGGGCAGCGGGTGGCTTGGAGCTTTGAATACCCTGTGACTGTCCCTATTTAGTGTCCAGTTAGGCCAATCCCTGGAAGAATATGTGGGCCAGTATAGGCAATGTGGCCATAACCCCAACTCATTCAAGATCCCATAGTGGAACTGGGGATGGAAGAAGGTGAAGTGATGTTGTGACAGAAAGAGCTCAGGCTGATGGACAAATTGGGATGAAGGTGAGGAGGAAGCTCATGTCTAGGATTCCTGGGGGTTCTAGAGGTGGCAGGAGGAGCCTCTAGGAGCTCTGTTTCTGTCTGATAATTCTAACAGCTTGTATAGCCTTGTCTCATGAGCTCATTTTTTAAAAAGTCTGAAATCGATAAAGCAGACTTTTTGAGAGGAAACATTATAATAAGAGAAGGAAAGGGAGAAAGAAGGGTTCTGATTTTAGTCAAGTTCTACTGGTACTTGCATCCCTGCAGTGAGAGGGCCTGTGGGCAGGATGGGCAGCGTGTGGAAGGAAGTAGGCGCAGAGCTTAAGGGGACAGGCCTTGGAGTCAAGGAATCCCAGGCTCAAGTCCAGACTCATCACTATTTGTAGGACTCTGGGATAAAACCAGTTAAGTTAGCCTAGAGACCCCATCTCTACCAAAAATAAAAACTTAACTGGGTGTGGTGGAGCAAGCCTGTAATTCCGTCTACTCAGGAGATGGAGAGGGCTAAGATGGGAGGATCACTTGAGCCCAGGAATTCAAGGTTGCAGTGAGCCATGACTGTGTCACTGCACTCCAGCCTGGGTGACAAAGCGAGGCCCTGTCTCAAAAAAAAAGAAACAGTTAAATTCCCAGGCCTCGGTCTCTTCAATTATAAAATAGAAATGATAATTCAAAGTGTTATTGTGGAGTTTAAATAAAAGATATGCGTGAAGCAGTATAGCAAAATGGTAGCATATAGTAAATGCTTAATAAATGGTAGCTATTATTATAGTCAGCTGCTTACAAAAATACGGTAGTCTCCCCCATGCCCATGGGGGATACATTCCAAGACCCCCAGAGGCTGCCTGAGACCATGGATAGTACTGAGCCCTACATATACTATGATTTTCCTATGCATACATACCTATGATAAATTTTAATTTATAAACTAGGCACTGTACTCTAGTGTTTTGGGGCCATTATTAAGTAAAATAAGAGTTACTTGAACATAAGCACTGGGAAATGCAGCAGTTATCTGATAACCAGATGGCTACTAAACGACTAACTGGCAGGTAGCATGAACAGCGGATGTGTTGGAGGAAGGTTCTCATCCTGGGCAGGATGGAGCTGGACAGCATGAGCAGGTTTCATCACACCACTCAGAGCAGCCCACAACTTAAAACTTATGAATTGTTTATTTCTGGATTTTTTCATTTAATATTTTCAGGCCATGGTTGACCATGAGTAACTGAAACCATGGATAAGCTGGGACTACTCTAATAGCCACCACTTATTATGTTTAGTTTGCCAGGCACTCTGCTAAGTGCTTTATGGGCCTCTTTCACTGAAATCTTCTAACAGCCCAATGAGGTAGATGTTAGGATTATTCCCATCTGACCAATGAGGCTCTGTGGCTTAGAGTGACTTCCTCCAGGTCACCTAGTTTGTGTATGTTAGAGCCAGAATTGGAAGCCAGGTCTGTCTGCCCCCATAGCCTGTGCTCTTACCTATGAAAACACTATGTCCTATACATTGCTAGGATGTTCCTTCCAAATAATCACAAATTCTCCTCTTCACCTCTATCAAGGTGCCTGCCATGCTTTCGTTGGAAAATCAGTAGAGTTTTTAAAGCTTCTTCCTCTTAGATGTGCGTACTGCCCTAGGAGAGAGGGAAGAAGACTCATAAATCAACACTTTAGCAAGAACTGCTCCCAGTGTGACCAAAAGAGCTCCTGTTGAGAGCACAGACCCCAGCCTTCCAACACCCCACTGCATGGAAACACAAGCGTTCCCATAGGGAAAGGGATGCCCTAAAAGGATCCTAAGTCAGGTTTCCCTTCCAAAGTCAGCCTCACCCTGGTTATAACCCAGGATTGGGGTGCTCTGCATATTCCAAAAATATCTAGAACATGTTGATTATAGAAATCAATCCAAGAGAGATTCCTGTTTTCAGTAAATCCTGATGCAAGCTCTTCAGCTTCTAAAGGGGCTATGTTTAGTTCTATTTGGATCAACAAACTCACATTGAGCACCTCTCTGATGCCAGGCATCAGGTATGCCGAGGTACAAAATAGGCCTCAACTCACTGGATTTTCTACCTAGGATGTGCCTAGAAAATGAAGGGCAAGAGCTTATATGGTGCGACCATCGATTAAGGGCTTACTGTGGGCTGGGCATTGTTCTAAGCACATTTTACTGGTATCAACTCATTAGCAACTATTATTGTTATCTCCTTTCTACAGATGAAGGAACAGAGGCCCAGAGAAGTTAGATAACTTATCCAAGATCACACAGGTGACTAACCGGCAGAGCTAGGACTTAAAAGCAATAAAAAATATTTTTGTTAGCCTACATAGGATTTTTTCATGATGTGCATTTAAAAGATTGCAGTGCCCTTCAAAGGGCTTCCTTGGGAAGCTGCATATTTAATCCAATGGTACTGGCACTGCTGATTAGTTGTAGAATATCCCTCTAGAAATTGCCATTAGACCTGATTTAGAAATCAAAGAGGAAAGTCGGCTTTAATACATTAGAGTCATACTTTGTTTTGTTTTGTTTTTTCTCAGAGTTGGCGGTCTCACTATGTTGCCCAGGTTGGTATCAAACTCCTGACCTCAAGCGATCCTACTACCTCAGCCTCCTAAGTAACCAGACTACAGGTCACACCTCGTTTGTGACCCAAAATAACACTGCTCAGCTTCTCAGCCGTGTGTGTGTGTGTGTGTGTGTGTGTGTGTGTGTGTGTGTGTGTGTTTAAAAAAACAAACAGGTCAGGCACAGTGGCTCCTGCCTGTAATCTCAACAATTTGGAAGGCCAAGGCAGGTAGATTGCTTGGGCTCAGGGGTTCAAGACCAGCATGAGCAATGTGGCAAAACCCTGTCTCGACTGGGCATGGTGGCACATGCGTATGGTCCCAGCTACTCAGAAGGCTGAGATGGGAGGTTGGCTTGAGCCTGGGAGGTCAAGGTTGTAATGAGCCCAGATCACCCCCACTGTACTCCATCTAGCCTGCGAAAGAGAACCAGAGAAAGAAAGAAAGAAAAGAAAGAAGGAAAGAAGGAAAGACCTAGAAAAATAAAATGGTATTCACTCAATTTTGCTACAAACCGAAAACTGCTCTTAAAAAATAATCTACTAAAAAATTAAAACTGAAAAATAAAATAGTGAAAAATATTTTATTTAGAAATTATTCTGCACCCACAAAATGAAAAATTTTTTCAATTGAAAACATAAATGTGTTTGGCCAGGCATGGTGGCTCACACCTGTAATCGTAGCACTTTGAGAAGCCAAGGTGGGCAGATCGCTTGAGCCCAGGAGTTTAAGACCAGCCTAGGCAACATGGTGAAACCCCATCTCTACAAAAAAAATACAAAAATTAGCTGGGCATGATGGCACATACCTGTAGTCTCAGCTCCTCAGAAGGCTGAGGCAGGCGAATCAGTTGAATCCAGGAGGTAGAAGCTGCAGGGAGCCATGATCACCCACTGCACACCAGCCTGGGCAACAGAGTAAGACTTTGTCACAAAAAAAATAAATAAAACATAAATATCTTTAAGGAAACCCCAAAAAGAATTCCAAAGCTGTTTTGAACAATAGCAACATAACTGGAATGGGTTGGAGTTGCTAGAATCTCTACTATGAAGGATCCTCTTTCAGAGACATTATTTCTATGTCTTTTGAAGATAATAATTTATGGAAACACAAAAAGCTTCCCAGGACCCTGAGCCCTGTTAGCACATATGGGCCATAATCTGTGGGACATGTCCCTGACAAGATCCACTGTGATGAGTGCTGGCTTACTCCCTGCGTAGCCCTGACCTCATTGGGAATCATTTAAACAGAACCAGCAACCAGCTGTCTCCCCTTATCCCTGCCTTTTTGTAAAGATCCTCAAAAAGTAAAATACTTTCTCAGTACCCACCCCCTACTGTAGTTTAGCGTCAATAACCGAAGGCAAGACCTGTGGCCATTCTGTGAATTATTGTGTTAGGAAGTTATTGTGTGATTAAATAAGTCTATGTGTGAAAGCAAGTAGCAGTATATCTGGCACACAGTGGCTATTCGATAACTATTATTAATAAGGAACTAGGTGAATATAACAGCTTAAAGTCACAGCATGGTTCACCCACCTCTACGTGATAGTGGGGACTTAGCATTCAGCACCATGGCCAAGGACACTTTCAGACCGAGATGAAGTGCTCGTATGTGAGCACTCTCTCTGTTGCTCTCTGACCGTATTTGTCTCCTATGCCTTTCTCTCCCTTCCCTTCTCCCCAACCCTAACATACACACACAAACATGCACACTGTTCTCTTACTCCTTGAGAAACCTTTGTTCCTTCCTTCTGCTCTGTGCATCTATGAGGCCAAGGCTGGGCACTGAAGTGAGGCCATCTGAAGGGCATAGTTTGGGAAGCTGCTTGACCTTGCTGAGTCAGGAGTTCCTCCTGAGACGCCTTCTATGGTCCCAGGAACTGTCCTTAGTGGAGCAAAAGTGCAACAGCAGCAAGGGATGGTTGGGGTCTGGAGCAGATGGGGACAGTTAGGCAAATATTTTCAAGCTACATGAAAGAAAGGCTGCATGCAAGGACGTCCTCTGTTTGCTCATCTGTGTTAATGGCACTACAGCCCTTAAGAAGCCAGATAACTAAACTCAGCATAATTATCAAGAATTACATTTTACTGAAATACAAAAAAGGAGAGAGTGAGAGAGAAATGAATGGATTTACAAGTTGTTGACAGCAAAGTAAGTTCTTACAAAAGGGAAATTCTTACCTGAGGTTTCCCCCAGGACCCTCCCCTAGAGCTGAATGTTGAGGCTGCCCCCCCCAACAGCAATCTTGGGAGTACCCTGCACTGTTCCCACAAAGTTGGTTCTTGGGGCCTGATGAATGTGCTATTTCCCAGCTCTTATCAGTGAGTGCCATGTGGGACTGAGAGAAGAATGTGTGTCCTTCTTCTCTTCCCCATCCTGCCTTCCACACGCCCACCCCTCCACCACATCTAGCCCCACACCAGCCACCCTCAACATGACCAAAATGGAAATTGTGATCATTATGTAAACCCCTGCTCGTCCTCCTCTGCTCCCCATATCAAAGCTGCCCCCATTTATCTCATCACCCAAGGCAGGCTCTAAGTCAGCCCAGACTCCATTCTTTCCTCCCCACCTCACTCCTCATTTCAATCATCATCACGTCTAGCCTTCCCACTTCCTCAGTATCTCTTAGACCAGTCTCCCTCTTTGTATTCCCACTGCTACTTTTTAGTTAACCTCCCTCATCATTCTCCCCTGGATTACTCAGTTGTCTTTCGGCTTCTTCCTGCATCCTGCCGCATTCACCTTCTAGTCCAACCTCCATTTTTAAATTTCTGAAACACAATTTAATTCTGTTGCTACCCTGCTTAAAACCCTTTAAGTGCCTCCCCACTGTATGCAGGATCAAGTTCAAACTCTTCATCATGAGCCACCAGAGCCTCCCTAAGTCCCCTGTGACCTCCTGCCTTTCCAACTTCATTGCCCTCTGATTGCCCTTGCAACTCTGCCAGAGCAAATCAGTGACTGTTTTCAAAAGCACAATGTTATTGAATGCCTCTGTGTGTTTGCATGTGATGTTACTTCTTGGAATACCTTTTCTCCCTTGTCCTCCCAGGAGACTCCCATTCATTCTTCAAGATTCAGATTAAGTGTCTCTTCCTTGGTGAGGGCTTCCTGCTTCTCATAATTTTCATTTGCAACCCCACCTTAATGATTGATTTAAACTTTCATCTCTACCATCGAGAACATAAGTGGTTTGTTTTTTTTTTTCTTTTCTGTTTCCTAGACTAATAGGTTAGTCAATGTCTGGCACATAGTTGGTGAAAAAGAAATATTTGATGAAAGAATGAACTTTTAATTAGGCAGTGTGGGTGACCTTGAACATGTCACACAACCTGAGATTTTAATTTCTTTGTCTAAAAATGAGGATAGTAAGCCTGCCTTGCAGGTTTGTTGCATAGATTTAACGAAATAAAATATGTAAGGCACCTAGCCCTGCCCAGCCCATTGTAACAATTCAATAAATGTATTTTCCTTGTCTTTTCTCTTTCTTCTTCTTGTTGCTATCATTAGCCCACTTTCTATTCTAATCAAAATGGGCAAAGGCAAAAAGAGAAATCTCAAATGTCCAGTGCCAAGGTGCCTAGATGGGAACGGTCACGTATTGCCCATCTGGTAGGGACAAAGTGTCCTCACACCTCAACCTCTTACATCACCCAAGATCAACCAGCCCCTAGTCAGGATTTAGTGAAGGTTAACTAAGGTCTGGCAACAGTTAGATGTGCAGACTGATCACATGCCAGACACTGTTCCGAATGCTTTACGTATAATAGCTGATTCAGCTTCACAACAACCCTGTGAGAGTAAATTGTTATTGTCCCTGCTCTACAGGGGAGGGAACTGAGGTAAGGGAGGTTAAGGTCCTACAACTGGTAAGTAGTAGAGTAAGGATTAAATCCAAATAATATTGCATCAGAGCCTATATTTTGAACTCGCACACAGTTCTTTCCTACGCTGATTAAGGGTATTGTGAGAACTCATGGCCACAGATCCACAAGAGAGCAGATCCCTTGCTTTCTGAGACTTGACAATATAATTTACAGACTCACCATATTAGAATTAAGGGTATACTCCAGTGTCTCCGTTGCATAGTTGACAGTTTTTCATTGCAAAACTTATTTTTTAGTGAAAGGGTTGGGGGCATTAGCATTCGTCCCATAGCCATTCACTTTGTTTTTGTAAAGTTCTATTGAAACATGGCTATGCCCATTTATTTTTGAATTGTCTGTGGTTGCCCTTGCACTACAGTGGCAGACCTAAGTAGTTGTGACAAAGGCCTATGGCCTGCAAGTCTGAAATATTTACTATTTGATCCTTTTTGGAGAAAGTTTGCCAACCCCTTCAGCTAATACTGTACTTTCAGCCAATGCCCTCTTGTCAAAGCAGACTAAGAAATTCTCAATGACCCCAGATATCTGTCTGGGCAGAGTCTCTAGGGGCTGCTCCCTCGCCAGCCAGTGCCCTGCACTATAAAAGCCCTTGTTCCTACAGGCCATAAGGAAATGCATCATCTCCTCCGGGGAGTCTGTTTAGCCCAGGGTGGGAGCAGGCAGCTGCAGTTTGTGAGGCAGTAGCTCTGTGGATGAGGTTTGGTTGGATTCCTCCTACTTGTTTGGGGGTCCCTCGCATAACTCGAGCCACAGGAGCCCAAATAAAGTGGCTGAGCAGTGCAGTCAAGACAAATTTCCTGACCCCACAGAGGCTGCTGGAGGCGGTTCACTGATGGATGGCATGAGGAAGAATTTCTCAGTTGCCGTCTAATCTGTGCCTGGGAAATAAATTGCTCTTGTCACTGGTGTCTGCCCTGGCCCTGCAGGCCCCTCTTCCCTGCAGAGCCCTCCCTGCACCTCCACCCCTGCTCTGCCAGCCTGGAAATGCTGCCTGAGGGAGTGGGGAAGGAGAGGAATAAGGAGATAGGAGAGGGTGACATGTTCTATTCTGCTGCCAGTGGGCCCCCTCCTGCCACCCGCTTCCCTCCGTAAACAGAGGAACAAGGTCCTGCAGTGGACCTGGGACAAGTCTTATGACCCCAGTTTTCTTATCTACAAAATGAAAACCTTTTAAAGTGATTTCAAAAATCTTGCCATTGTAATTTCCTGAGACTGGGCTGGGGGAGGGAAAGGAAAGGGATTTACACAGTTGAAGTTTAGAAGGATCCCTAAATCTACACATAAAGTACCTCCATGTGCCTAAATCTCTCAGCCTGAAGTTAGAGCATATCTTCGTTGGAACCCAGGGTGTAAACTCAGGTTATTATGGGTCACCCAGGGACCCTCGCCTGGACAGAGCCTCTCCTGGGAAACTTCCCTTTTCTTTAAAGGAAGTCCCCACCCCATTGTTATCTACACCATCTACCTCTCCCCCACCCCGCTTCCTCCTTTCTGCCCTTTTGCTTTTCAAAAGGCAACCTCAACTAGTCACCACCTAAGAGCTGGTGGGTTGACCCCATGAGGCCCTTTGGAAATGGGAGATGGTGAGAGGGGCTCTGCCAGACAGCTCCTGGTTGAAAGGGGACTTCCCTTGGGACCCACAGGAGGACTTCCTTGCTGGGAGCTAAATTTTCACTGAGGTGTCCCATCAATAATCCAATAAGACAGGGACAGATGCTGGCTAAGACTTGGGCTCAAAGCTTTTTCTTTCTGGATGGAACCCACATTAGCTGACATCCAACATCTGGTCAACCTGGGAGGACTAAATGCAGGAGGCAGTGTTTTAGTAGCCACCTGAATGAGAGAGGAGAGCTCACTTGTCATAGGCAAGGACAGAACAGGGGTCACCTCCCTGCTGAGGCAGACATAATCTCAGGCTCATCCTGGGAACTAAACTGGAACTGTCACTATGATTTCACAGTTGCAGCTCAAGGGTAGATAGGGCTGAGAGGGAGCTTGGGAGCGTGGGTCATGCATTAGCAGCATGGATAGAACTAAATCCCAAGTCGGCGGTGGGGGTGGGGGGGCGGTTGGGGGACTGAGAAGCTGTAGCCATGCTCCAAATTCCCCTCCCCTTCCTGAACACCTCTTCAACCGGGGGCCTGGATGCACAATGTTGGTCTTCTATCCTAGACAGAGCTGTGAGCAGCCCAGTTTTTGTTTGCCACCTAACAAGTATTCATCAAGCACCTAAACTGTTAGAAGCAAGTCATACAGATCTGAGGACAAATACCAGCTTCTGCGTTTATTAGTTGTGTGGCCTTGGTTAAACTACCTATTCTCTCTGAGCTGTATTCCTTATCTGCTAAATGGGATTAACAATAGCTACTTCTTAGGGGTTTTGTGTGGCTTAATGACATAACATGTGCAACTTACCTTTTAGAGCGCTGGCACTAAGTACATGCTCAGTAAACTAATTTATTCACCAAATTTTTTGAAGTGCCTGCCATAACTATTGTTGGTAGTACCTAAGATGGTGAAACTTGTGTCTACTTCAGCCGTAGCTATATCAGAATAGCACCAATGAAGTTATGTCCTCAGAATCGTTCCTGATTGTCTTCAGGGCCATTTCCTGCAGCATGCAGAAGCTTCCTTCCCAAAAAGTGTTAAGGGTCAGGGAAAGGCTCTCTCACACCTCCTGCTACCCTGGCATCATCAGTAGGGTGCAGGAGACAGGGGCTCCAAATTCTCATTTCATCAAATAGAACCCACCTCCTTGGGCTATTGTGAGGAATAAATGACTTTATGCATGTAAAGCACTTAGGACAGTGGTTGTCACATGATACAAGCTTGATCAATATTCATTTTTGTTGTTTTAATAGGGCTCAGCTTTCATAGAAACAAATGGCCTGTGGCGGGAGGATCATCCATCTCTCCATTTCCACTGAGGAGTGAAGTTGTAGCATGCAAGATGTAGGGTAGGCACAAGGAAGTACTTCCTGGCTGTATCCTATACGTTCTGCTTACTGTGGCTTCTGGAAAGTACTGTCCAGACTCAAACAGTGCCTAGAATTGAAAGAAGGCAAACATGTCCAAGCAAATTCCTGCCAGGAGTGACTCCCTTTGCCTTCTGGGCCCCAGTGTCCTGCAGGGTCTTTTCAGTGGTTCTAGCTGGGTTCAGGGAGAGAAGAAAGTACCAAACTTGCAGGGCCTTGTGAAGTCATCCCCTCCCACTCCTCCTTTCCCTTGATGCCAGTCTCAGCCCTTCCCTGGCTCACTGAGGTCTCTTCTCTTCTCAGAGGAGGTAATGCAGAGACTAAGATGACCCAAAGAGCTTCTCTACGCACTTGGAGGGCCTTGGGAGAAGAAGAACTTCAAAAGGGTCAGCATTGCGACTCGCAGCCAGTGGCCTCCCAGCAGGAGCCTGACACATAGCATCAGCTCATCAGGGCCTTGTAGGTCATGCTAGGGAGTTTCAGTCTTCTAAAAACAGTGGGAACCGAGAAACATTTTTAAATAGGAGACAGACATGATCACATTTGCTTTTTTGAAAGGTCACTCTGGCTGCTGTGTGGAGAAAAAAACTGGACATGAGTAGGAGGGAGAAATGGAGTCCAGTGAGAGAGCTGTTATGCTGCTGGTCCCAGAAGGTCCTAAATGACAAGGTGACATTTGACCAAAGATTTGAATAAAGTTAGCCAAGCGTTTATGCCAGTCAGAGGGGAGGATAAGTGCAAAGGCCCTGAGGCAGGAGTGTCCTCATTTGATCCAGGACCAGCCTGGGGGCAGGGGAGTGTCTAGAGCAGAACTGGCCAAGGGAAAAGAGTAGGCACTGAGGTTAGAGAGGCAGTGGGGAGCCAGATCGTGGAAGGCCTTGTAGGAGAGTGACCAACCACTCCGTTTTGCATGGGACTGAGCGTTGTCCTGGGATGGGGGACTTTCAGCACTAAAACTGACCTGTGGATAACAGAACTGACCCATCCATCAGACACGGGAGAGACTGTGCTTAGGAACCACAACACTTTTAGGGGTCCATGACAATGTTTTACTTTTTTTTTAATCAGAAGAAAAAATCAACACGATAATAATGAATTTAGCCTGGATTATATTTGTCTTCATTCCAATGCTTTTTAAAAGTCTAATTTTTAATAAGTTTTTATGGAGAAATGGGACCATGAAAGCAAAGGACCCACAAAAATCATAATGCAGCCCCCAAAACCATGATGTCAAGTCACCCTCTCTCATATGCCTTTGGAGGGACTTTGGCTCAGGGTTGGTTGAACTTACTCACCTTTTACAGAGGAGAGAACTGGAGTCTTTGAAGCGTCAAAGTAAGGCAGTCCCTGAGAGATGCAGGTGGGTTTGCCCAGGGAAATGGCAAGGGAGAAGGGATCTCATGGAGTTAAGAAAGACTCTAATAGTGGAGTGGACAAGACTGGATGGTTGTTTCCATGTGTGCCTTGGGTGGGCACGGGTGAGGAGGCCGACGTGACTCTCAGTTCACTAACTTGGGCAGCCACATGTTTGAAGGTGCCTTTCGCTGAGATGTGGAACCGGCGGCCGGCAACCTCTGGCAAGTCATCCTGTCCCATTGCCGGCCCTGCAGACCATCTCACAGCATTATTGTGAGAATCAAAAAGATTTTTTAACAACCGAAGTAAATGCGCCTGGTACACAGTAGGTGCTCATAAGCATGAGTTGAATTCTTTCTTAAGGTCCAGTATCATTCATTCACTCTAGATTGCAAAAAAAAAAAAAAAAAAAAAATGAAATTCATATATTACTAAGGTTAAATGTACTACTAAGAAAACTTCTGTAAGAAGATCAAGAGTCAAGGCGGGGGCTCTTTAGACAGGGGGATCAGAGGAAGCCTCCCAGGGGCAGCACCTGTGGACCAGTGAGTTCACCTGGCGCTGGGGAGGACCTTCCACTGAGAAAGGGGGCGAGCCTACGAGTACTCAGGGTACCCCTAACAGGAACAGAGAGGAGAAGGCGGCTGGAGTCCCCTGGAGTCCTGGGCCAAGTGGTTGTCAGAGGCATAGATTTGCTGAGGAGGCAACAATCAGCACACTGTTCTTCCGACTGAGGGTTGCCAACACCCCCCATAAGCGACGGGTATTTACTTCTCCCAGCTGTACTGCGTATGCTGGCAAAAGGAGCCTTCGGAGCTCAGCCAGGAGAGGAGGAGGACAACACTCACTCCGTCAGCCCACAGGAACACTTCGTCCCTGTCCCCGCTACCTGGGTCAGCAAAACCAGCCCTGTGCCCTCAGTGCGCAGAAGCAGAATGGCGCAGACATCTCTGTCCTCCTCAGCACGCGCTGTGACCCCACGCCCAGGGCTGCACCCTCTCTCAGGGCCTGTGGAGCCCAGAGCCTCTGTAACACTGGGATGATGATCCTAGAAACCATACAGGGCTGCTGTGAGGCTTACCCAAAGTAACGAATATGAAAAGTGCTTTGTAAACTGTAAGGCGTTTTACGGATGTTCACTTACGATTTGTAAACGAATCAATGAGAAGGCGCATGATGAGTGCCCAGGAACTGGGTGGAGGCAGAGAAGGTTAGAGGAGGAGGAGGAGTGGCCACAAAGCACCCACAGGGACTGTGACCGACACAGAAAGACAGTGTGTCAAAGGTACATGAATAAACATGAGACGTCCTCGACTCCTGACTGCTTTAATTGTGCTCCAGTTAACAAGGTAGACCGGCAGCTGCTGGTTTCTCTCAGGCAGGAGAGGCCCTCCCCCTCTTCCTGCCCTGCTTAGCTGCTTGCCCAGAGGACAGGGGACAGGATCTCACAAGGTAGCGCCCTCTCTCTGGGTCCCCCTCCCTCCTCCATCCCGTCTGGCCCCCAGCTCCTTTGCACACCTTGACACCTAGCAGTGCAGTCGCTTGGGGCTTGGAACCAGTGCTCATAAGCAAGCTCTGCCAGATGCTGGGACAGGTCAGTGCTGGCCAGCAGTCACCCTTGGCAGGTGGGGCTGGCAGCTGGCTTCCTGGTGCTGACCCCAAGCCAGGCAGCGGCTCAGGATCCACCATGTGCAAGGGGGGGGTCTGGCCTGAGGGAGGCTGAGAGAGACAGCAGGCAGGAAGCCGGGGATTGGAGGGGAGGCTGAGGCTACCAGGCGACGACCACCTGCCATTCTAGATTCAGGTTGTACTTATTGCACATCTACTAAGTGCCCTGTGCACAGCACGCTGAGAGCTTCCACTCGTGTTATCCTCTGTGATGCTCACAGTCGCCCTGTGTGGAATTAGCAATGCTGCTATAGGGAGAAGAGCAGGGACCAAAGACAGCAAGCAACTTGACCAGGGCCACACGCAGTGCACGGTCTCAAGGCTTCCGAGACCAAATTGTGTGTTGTTTTCTGAAACTTCTGAAAACATCTCCCCACCCCACATCCGTGCCCTCACCAAACCTACTGCGGACAGCAAAAACAACCCTGCTATCCTCCCTCTTCTCTCCCCTGCAAGGCAGGTGCGGCGTGCGGAGGCGGTCCCTTGGGTATTCGTCTGGGAGGGTCTCCATCCTGGCTTCTGGCTGGGTTTGGCCAGTGGGGGTCCTGGCAAGAGCCTGGAGGGAGAAAAGAAGGTGAGGTTGGGGTACTCCCTTGGCTGCCTCCCTGCAGGTCATCTGGGACTGGCTCTGCCCCATAGCCGAAGGCCATAGCTCCTCTCTAGGGGCCCTCTCTATGATTCTCTTCTCCTAGGCTTTGGTCCCACTCCCTCCCCTCATCCGATTAGCCGAGATGGTGACAGCACCACTTTACTTGCCTGTGAGTGGAGACGTCCCTCATGATTTCTGTAGACCCTGGCTGCATCTCTGTAGGCAGCCCCTTTATAAACCTTCTCCCATACCCTGATTTGAGTGTGCCACCTGCCTGGGGTGGAGGTGTGCGGTGGGGAGTTATGGAAAAGGTCTAAGGTGAGAGAGATGGTCCTCCTAGACCTATATAGAGAACAGGATGCTGACTCTGACCTATGCCCCAAGGATATGGACCCCAAAGCTTCCCAAATTTCAACAGTTTGGCAGAAGATCCAGCAGCCTCCTTGCTATTGGAAGATCCCCTCCACAGCCTTCTCAGGCCCGGCTGGTATGTGGTCATTAGCATAAGACAAAGACTCAGCTCAAGGACCATCATGATGTAACCAAGGTGTGAAAAGTAATTACAAGCTGGTGATCAGAGTCACCCCGGGTTGCACTTGCTGGAACACGCCTCCCTGTCCTTGGAAGATGAGGGGGATGAGTTAGCTGTTGGATAATGGACACTGGAAACTCATACTCAGGAGGGAGGCTGGCAGGCTTGTCCCTATGAGGGGACTATATGGGACTGGGGAGGTGAATATGTGGGACTGGAGGCTGCCCTACTGGACATTCTGGGGCACTGCAGGACTGAGAAGCAGCCCAGGCCTTGGAGCTCCAGAACACAAAGCGGGAGCTCTGGTTGTGAGGTTTCAGTCTGGGTTTGACCTCAGCTTAACCTCCCCCATGGGCCTAGGGAATCTCAGTTCCACACAGTGGACCCCAGGGGTGGTGAGAGCAGCTGGCCAGACCAGGATGGAGACAGGGCACAGTCAGGTGAGCCCTTAGGCTGCAGGACTGATGAAGCCACAGAGTGGCAGGTACCTTACTCTGTGACAGGATGCCAGGGATGTAGAAGGTCCCCAGGAAATGTGAGTGAGATTCTCCAGGTACTTTGAAGTTCCCTGATGTCACTGATTAGACAGTGAGGCCTTGTTTCACCCCTTTTCAAAGAGTAGCCCGGCACCAGGAGGCCAGGAGGCCCCAGCTCAGCAGCTAACCAGCGGGGTAACACAGGCAGTCCTTTTGGTAACTTGAGGCCTTAGTCCCCTTATCTCTCAAACAGAGGAGACATCCACCCTGAGACTGATGGATGAAGCGATTTGCAAATGTGGGAGGTATTTTAGTAGCAGCAACTAAGAGCAGGATGTGTGTGTGTCACAAAGAAACACTTTGTACTGCCACCCTTTTACAGCCACTCCTCAGAGAACCAGCCTCTGCCCAGTGGCAAGGGTCAGTGTCTCACCTGACGCCTGCCTTTCCTTGCCCCTCTGACCCCTCCACTGGACGACCGACTCACCTCCCACAGGCCTTAGCTTCCTCCTTTCTGCCTCTGAGCTCCCCAAAGGCCCTATCTAGGCTAAGCCCTTCTAGCCACAGCAGAGGAGAAGAGATGGTCGTAGCCGAGGGGGTCTCCCGGATGCCTCCATCTTCTCAGGGTGCCTTGAAAATACATCCCCCAGCTTGGGTGCCAGATTTCACAAATTGAACACAGGACAATGAAAGTGTTTAGTGTAAGTATGTCCCAAATACTACATTATCTGAAGTTCATATTTAACTGGACATACTGTATTTTATCTGGCATTCTTACACCCTGGTCAAGAAGGTTCCCAACTAAAATCAGGTGCCAGGTGCCTGCTTTGGTGAGTGGCCACGCTCTGAGCAGTACAGCATTCTCAGCTAGGACCCTCTGTGGGCCACAGGCCGTTTTTTAGAGCAGGAACATCAGGGGCCCCATGTCCTGACAGGCCTTCTGTACCTTTCCAGGCTCAAAAAACCTTCAGACAATAATCCACTCAGCAGATATTTAGTAAACATCTACCTTATATGAACCACTCCCCTGAGCACTGGAGCTACACTGGTGAACCGAGAATCAACAGTCTCATCTCTCATTACTATCGTGTTTGGAGCAAGTACCAAATGCCAAGCACTGTGTTATGCATTTTAGAAGCCGTCTCATGCAATCCTCACAAAAACTCAAAAAGATGATGTTTTACAGATGATAAAACGGAGGTTAATCATTTATTCATTCAATACACCGTTATTGAGCACCTACCAGGTGCTGGGGATTGTCCTTGGTGCTAGGAAGACAGCAGTGAACAAAGCAGATGAACCTCACTGCCCGCATGGAGCTTACACTCTAGTAGGGAACAGGGCTGGGGAGAGAGGAATGAGGAAAGAAAGCATCATGGACCGTGTGTGAAAAGGTGATGAGTATTGTGAGTGACACAAAGCAAAGAATGAGGCTATGGAGTGCTGGGGTGGGCTTTGTAATTCAAATTAGGGTGATCAGGGGAGGTCACCTGACAAGGTGACATTTGAGCAAAAATGTGAAGGAAGTGAGGGGAGGTTGGGAGAAGCAGAGGAGATTCCCCCCAGATAGTTCTGGTTCTAGAGGCGGGTTCCCAATCACTATGCATTGCAGCTCACCAGACCTCAATTGAAGGTCTGCTGCCTGCTTGCTGCTTTCACATACAAGATTTCATTTAATCCTTGCACCAGAACGACCCTGAAGGTTAGTTTTATTATCACACTTTCCCAGAGAGGGGAGATAAAAATGATTCAAAAAAGATGAAATGACTTGCCTAAAGTTCTGATGCTGGAAATTCCAGCCCAGTTGTTCAATTTCCAAGTCCACCAAGCACAGTGGATTCACCCTGTCTGCACAGCCTTGCACAACCCACTAAATTTTCTAAGCCTTGATTTCTCCACCTGAAAGTGGGGTTAATATCATTACCTATCTCATAGCATTGCTGTGAGGATCAGTGGATAATTCATGTACAGTGCCAGGCTCCCTGCATGCATGCTGTTACTATGACTCTAAGAATTATGCTCTGCTTATCGCATCGCCCTGGAGGACCAGGGTTAAACAATGTGGTGCTCAGGACTTGGGGAGGGAAAGGATGCTGTGGGAGAGCAGGGGTCGGGGAAGTGGAGGAAGCATGGGCAGAGCGGAGCTGGAAGAAAACCACCACTAGGCAAGCCCACCTGTGTGAGAGCGGATGAGTAAATGTTGCTTAAACCTAAGGAGCACGACTTAGTGATTGTAATTACACTGGATTGAGGTTATGACTTCAGCAATTTTATTTTTCTTTTGGAGGTGCTGGCTCATTTTTTATGCATGCACAGGAACTAATTGCATCCCAGAGAATGCTCTCCGCCTGTTGGTCTGGAGGTGCACTGCCATATGCTTGGTGTGTGCGTAATTAACCCAGTGCAGCTGTACTCCCCTCTGTCTGGATTATGGATTCGATTTCAGTTTCACTGTCAGGCAAGAGGCCCACAATCCTTATTTATTAAAATGATTACCCCTTAAAAGAAGGTGCCGGAGACAGAGCCCAGCACCAGGCTGGAAGCCGTCTGGGCCAGGCTTATGTAGATGACGCCTGTTGCCAGCACACACAGCTCAGGCTCAGTCCCTGCCGGCCCACAAAAAGGACTCCCCGCCTGCTAGGCACGTTGCTGAGCAGGCCCCACAGAGGGCTGAGGGCTACAGGCTGCCTTGAAGGCATCTGTAATTTCTTGATCCTGGACTTGCTTTGCTTTTCCAGCCCCTACTCCATCTTCTCCCTGCCAGCCTTCCTCCAAGTCATGACAACCACTAACCACTCAGACTTTCCAGAAGAGTGCTTTCAGCACCTGGAATAGGGACTTAGACATAGTAGACACCTGATTAATATTGAGCAAGGCAGGTGACTAGGAATAGAAGAGGACCAAGAAAAGCTCCATCCGTCCTCCAGGGGAGAAACCTGAGCCTGTGACCCACATATTTTGTGACCTCCACAAATAGTTGATTATCCAGACAGTGGCAGCTGTAGAGATTGATGCGTCAGGTACTCCTGGGAGCTTAGAGGCAGGGACAAGAGGAGGCTATAGGGAGCCAAACCAAGTTGCTGGCTGTCATGGTAAACACCCCTTGCACCTTACTGCCCTCAGCAAGTGGGCAGTGGCTCTGATGAGGCTCTCCTGGAGAATCCAGAGCCATTCCGTGGTCCCTGTCGAGCTGTGAGCCACTCTTTGTTCCATAGCCACGGCCGCCTCATGGTGGTGATTCACCCCACACACAGGCACTGAGCGTTCGCATCGTGCCAGATTCCCTGCGAGGTGCTGTGTTGGGGAATACAAAGAAGAATGAGGAACAGGCTTGGTCCCTGAGGAGCTTGTGTCTGGTGAGGAAGACAGGTAAGTAAACAAATGGTTGCAATACAATAGGATAAAGACTGTAATGCAGGCGTGTTTACAAAGGTTTGAACATAGAGAAGGGCGTGACTAAATTTGCCAGGAGGAGTTGTGATGAGATTGTTGAGATTTTCATTGAGTACAGATGAGTTTTGGGGCAGAAGGGAGGCAGTGACATTTCATTTATTCCACAGAGATATGTGAGCTGGGTTAAGCATTATGCTAGCTTTTAGAAGATGAACAGTCCTTAGACTCAAGGAACCTGCATTCTAGAGGGGAAGACTCACACTGCACTCATTTACTCAGCAAGCATTTATCAAGCACCTACCACATGTGTTAGATGACATGAAGGTGCTTAGACACAGTTACTGCCCTGATCTAAAGGAAAGATGGACAGACAAAATCATTATAAGTCAGTGGAATATGTCCATCACAAGAAGAGCCTTTTAAAGGTACAGAGAGAAAGAAACAATTCCTTATGTGGAGTGGATAAAATAGCAGCTCAAGGAAGACTTCCTAGGAATGGTTATGTCCAAGATGGGTTTTGAAGGATAATTAGGAGTTGTCACATAAAAAGTAGCAGGGGTGGGGGTTATTAGGTCAGTGGGAATGATTCTAAGGACATTATAAGGACCTAAACAGCTACACAATACAGGAGCTCAACAATAACGTGGATGAGAGATACACAAGGCATCCAACATTGAGGAGAAACCTAAGCGCCAGAGGCCTGTTACAGAGAATAAACCCCACACAGGGTTTTTCATGTAAGAGACATGCTCAGTTCCATCCTCGCAGTTGTGGTTTGTGCACTGTGTGTCTGTGTCATGTGGTGTTTGAACATATGGGCCAGCCTTTTTCTGCCGCCAACAATGTCACTGGTCACTCTCCCAGTCTCTGGCTGAGAATGCTCAAGGGCCACTCCCTGGGCTTCCTGTGAGTTGAAGACAAACACGAGTAAGTCCTGGTGCAGTGGTCCCCAGTGGCCAGTGGCCGAGCCAGCCATGTCAGAATCCCCTGCGGGCTGTCTTCACACACAGCTCCGGGCCTCTGTCCTGGAGGTTCCGGTTCAATGCACCCAGGCTGTGACCAAGTTAAGCTCCCAGAGTGATTGTGATGAGACCCCTTCATCAAATGTCCCTACGTTGTTCACAAGGAAAGGAGAGTCCGCTGTGGGGACATTTCAAGGGGAAGGAGGCCTATGGGTCAGCTGTGAGGGGTCCCCAGATGGTACTACGGCCTCCAAGGATTCCCGAGGGGGTAGACGCTCAGGAGCTGTGTCCCCAAGCATACTGGGGTGGGGTGCTGTCTGTCGGGTTGTTTAGTCACTGATGATGATGCTATTCTTAGCACTCAGGCAATTTGGGCTTCTCTAATCAAGGAGCAGGGAACAGGCCAACTGAGGGTGCCAGGAGATTTGAAATTCTATGCAGGGCCTGTTAGGACTAGACCAGGAAAAATGACATTCTTGGGCAGGGATTGGTTAGAGGAGAATCAGATATTCTCCAACTCTGCAGAGAAAAGGACAGAGTTAAAGGTGGGAAGATGCAGCAGGAAGGAGTGCAGTGAGATGTCTGATGAGTTATGGGCTCTCTGGTGGGTTACCTAGGCAAGAAGGTAGGCTCTCTCCTCTGCTCTCAGAAAGTCAGAGCTGAATCAGGCAGGGAGATCCGATGGAAGATATGGAGGGCCCTCGGGGAGGAGGCTGGGTCTCAGATCCAGAATCTTGTAACAGGAGGACTGGAGCACCATACAGGAAGTCGTGTCCTAGAAAGAATGCATAAAGGGATCAGAGAAGGAGTCAAGCCACAGAGGAAATCAGTGCCAGCAGGGGACAGGGCCATGGAGTTTTGAGGAGAACAGATAAACAAAAAGACACTAGGTTGAACCAGGCCTGGACAGGCTAAATGGCATCTTTGTGCAAATTAGAAAAGGTACTTCCCTCCACCCCGATAGATACAGCCATGCAGATTTCAGCCCCTTCTCAGCCAGGATCTGTGCAGTTGTACACAGTGGCCTTGAAGCCGAGCTGCTACCTGGACTCCTCGGTTTCCCACTGTCTAGAAATCGGATTGTACCCAGAGCTTGGTTTGGGACTGCTCCTACAATACCCACAGGGGTAGAGGGACTCAGGGGGCACTGGGCCAGGCCTGAAGCCACAGGTGTTCCTTTCACAGAGGTAGGATTCCTTGAGTCCTTGGGAGCAAGAGACCCACCCCAGGGGGCAGAGAGGAAGATGGGGTAGGGTGGGTGGGGACCCTGAGCCAGATCCCCTGGGCTCAGCCCCTCCTTGCTGCTTCCCAGAGGCTGAGTGCTGTTTCTAGGTGCTGTGGCACAGCCAGTGGCTGGCCAGGTCACAGCCTCTGTCTTCTGCTCACCAGGGAAAGGGGAAATTAAGAGTCGAGAGTCACTGAGGAGTTTTTGGTGGTATGATAGCAGCGCCCACTTTGGGCAGTTTGCCGTGTCTAGACAATGTTGAGGCCCAATCAATACACCACCAGTCTCTGAGGGCCACCTGCACCTGGCCGGGAATAGACAACAAGCAGAGCACAAGTGAGCTGCCCAAACCTCCCACGCCTGTGCCTCGAGGAGGAGGGAGCTACAGGGAGCAGCTGGGGAGGAGGAGAGGAATAGGAGAGGAGGAAAGGAGAGGGTGGGGCAGGAGAGAACTGGGGGAAGGATGAAGATAAGCCTGGAGACTGGAAGACAGGGGAAAAGGGAAGAGCGGGGAAGAGTTGCTCCCAGCCCCTGTGGATGAGGCAGCCAGCGCTCCCTGTGGACAGCACATCCCGCGTCCCTGGCATCCTTCTACTCTGGCCTGTGCCCACCTCACGTCATCTCCACACCCTACACCATCAGATCTTACTATCCATGCCCTACAGGCAAGAATGGAAGCTTGGAGAGGTGAAATAATTCTCCCAAGGTCTCAGAGCCAAGAGGAGGCAAAGTCAGGACTTCTGCTGGGTGGGCCAGCCCCAGGGGCCATGCACCATGCCGCCTGTAACCGAGCCTGTGTAGCAGCCCTCTTGGGTGTGAGTGCAGCCCTCCTGGGCTTGTGCAGTGCCCGGGGAATGGAGTCTACGGTTTCTGAGGCCTTCAGGCTTGGCTTGAGTAATCTGTGAGCCTATTTGTTTGCAGCTATATAGACAGATATCTGAGAGTCACTTCAGGGTGGAGATCAGCACCCAGGGGAGGGGACAGGAAAGGAGTTAGTCATCAGGAAAGGAGCGGTTCGTCCCAAAGCCGTGGCTGTGTGACGTTTCCATTGGACTTTCTGGAATGCAGAAAATGGTCTGTAGATGCCCACCCACAACCGTACCCCTCTGGGGGCCCTGGGTCAGGAACTCAGCACTCTAATAGAGCAGACTACACAGACATGAGTTCTGATCTCAGGTGCTGAGTCTCAGACAGCCTTTGTCATGCCCAAGACCCAGGTCCCTTCTCCATGACTGCATTCCCTTAGTATCAGGGACTTCCAGGAGATGGAGTGGCTGAGGAGTGGGCTGTGGGCGAGCTGCTTGAGACAAGGCATATGCCCTGCTCTGTCAGCTCCCTCGGTGCCTGGGACACACAGGTGCTCACAAAACACAGGCGATGTCTCAAGAAAGTGAGGTGGCAGCAGAGGAGCAGCTTAGCCCTGCCTCGACTGCACAGTGGCCTGAGGGGGGCCCGTGGGAGAGGGGAGGCCTGGGCAGGTGTTGTCATGGGAGCGCAGGGAGGGGCCGTGTGATTCCACCAACAACTCCGGCGACCTGGGGCAAATGATGTGAGCTTCTCCCTGCGGAACTTTTCCTCTGACTTTCCCCTTCGCCGTCCTGGGATCCTGCCTGCAGTTCCAGGACTCTCTGCCCTTCCAGAGGGAAGCTGGAGCACTCTGTTCCCGCCATCCTCCCTCTCCAGCCGCTGCGAACAATTAAGCCCAGGACAGCCATTACCTCGTGCTGAAGGGCCTGTATTGATTAAGGATAATTATATTTACTCTTTAGCAGTGTGAGGCCTGGTAGGAATATTTTTTGTTAATTTGCTGCTGCTTGCCCTCAGGAATGGGGACTGATACACCAGCCCCACGTAGATCACGCCTGCACACATGCACGCGGGCACGCACGGCTTCACTGTTGTTGAATTACTGTAAATGCTCATCTAAGGCCCGTGGCATTCTGGGCTGCCCTACCTGACGTGTTTATTTCAGAAAATAACATGGAAATGGTTGAAGGAAGTTTATTTTCTTTTGGCCATTTTTATCTTGGATAAGAGGCATAGGCAAGCCTATGTTGCATCAAAACACACATACACACACACACGCACACTCTCACATGCTTTTCCTCCCTCCCTCCTCCTCAATCAATATACTTTTTCAGCCTAAATCCTAGGAGGAAAGGTGATACAGAGGTGTCTCTTCGGCCTGTCTTTGATATGAAAACCCCAATCCTATGGGAAGGAAGATGGCCCTGCCGCCCTCCTTCGCCTGCTGGAGAGCGTCTTCCCGCCTCTCTGTTCCTCTGGCTGGTTTGCCCTGCCTCCCTGGCAGCACTCCTCATCGTGGGGTTCTATTCTGGTCAGGCGTGAGCATGCCTTCCCCTGTTTGTAGGTTGTAAGTGCCTGTAGACATTTACCAAGACTGGGCCAGGCACTGGGCTTGAGCTGAGAATATGGAAGCGAAAGGTGCCATCTCTGCCCTCGGGTGGCTCACAGTCCCAGTGAGGGAGACCCAGCAGGAGAACACAGGTACTACTGTGCTGTGAGTTAGAGGCCTGTGTTCAAACCTGAATCCAGCACTGCCCAGGGCTGCTTCATTACCTAGGGCAACAGCTTCTCTAAGACTCAGTTTCCCCCATTGTCAAATGAAGATGACAACCCCTGCTTCACAAAACTGTTGTGACAAACAGTACATGAGGTCATGTCTGTGAGGTGCTGACAATGCCTGGCACATAGCAAGTGCCCTGTAAAAGGTCATTGTGAATGCCCAGTGAATGCTGACTATGTCCCAGGCAGATGTCCTGTAGACTGTCCCATGTAATCCTCATGAGAACCTCATGAGGAAGGGGAAGCATGGAAAGGCCAAGTGACTTAACCTGGGTACGTAGGAAGCTGAGATTCAGCCCCAGGCTGTCTGGCTCCATTGTCCATAGGCTCAACCACTGTGCTGTTCTGTCCTGCACCCCACCCCCAGGTAACATTGGCTGTCATTCTTTTATCAGCAGCAGCAGCAGCAGCAGCAGAGAGTGTCATGGATGTACAGAGGAAAGGTATCTTACATAACCCGGGGAAAGTAACATCAGGGAAGAGCTCCTGAAAGAGGATAAATGGGCTTTTTCTGGCAGAGGGAACTGTGTGTTCAGCGGCCCAGAAGTGAAAGAACACGGAGTGTTTGGAGAACAGCAAATATTTCAGTATAAGTGGATGATAGTTAGGGTGGCCATATATCCTAGTTTGTGTGGGACTGTCCTGGTTTATACTTATTGACCAAGCTTAATTATAAATAGTCCCTCATTCACTCTCAAACAGTCCCAGGTAGGATGATAAATTATGTGGTCACCACAATGCTAGTGTGCTGGTAGGTAACAGGGAAAGGCAAGGAGCAGGGCCAGGGAAGCAGAAAAACAGAGCTTTGCAAACCCGCTGAGGCCTCTGATTGTATCCGGAAGGATATGGGGACTTACTGAGGAATGGATTCTAGAGAGACAAGGCTGAAGCCAACCAGACCTTTATGATATGGTGGTGCAGGGGGACAGCAATGTTGAAGGCATCATTCAGGAAGAAGAATCCACAGGTTTTTGTTACCAAGAGGCAATGGGGTTAGTGGGTAAGAAAGAGCATGAAGTCTAGCACGAGGCTCTCTAGGTTCAAATCCCAGGCTGCCCACTTACTAGTTCTGTGCCCTTGAGTAAGTTATTTAATCTCTCTGCGTCTCACTCTATGAATAAGATATAATAATAGAAGCACCTTACAGGGCTGTTGTGAGTATTCCATAGAGTTAATATAAGACAGTTGGAATCGCACATGGCTCACAACAAGAAGTCAGGGACGACTCCTTGGCCTCTGGCTAAAATAACTGGAATGGAAGCTTGAGAACAGGAGGAAACCCCAGGGTGATGGGGAGAGACAGTAAAGCCCCATTTGGGATATGCTGCATTTGAGATGTCAGAAGTGAGTGGATCTGTTGAATAGGTAGCTGGACATGCCAAGTCTGGCATCCAAGGAAGGTCCAGGTTAAGATTCCAGTCTTGACATCATCTGCATGTAGCTGGGAGTGGACGGAGTAGGAGGGGAGAGCACCGTGGGGAGCCTTTAAGTTGCGGGTGGAGGAGTCTATGAGAAATCTGAGGCGTGCTCAGAAAGGCAGGAGAAAAACTAGGAGAGAATTGTTTCCCAGAGGCCAGGAGAATTGAATTGCAACAAGAGGGGCAGTTTTTAAGTGTCAGATGCTGCAGAGAGGCTGGCAAAAACTTTGCACTTCACACTGAAACGTGCCCACTGGATTTAGCTAAATCAGAGGCCATCAGTGACCTTGGTGAGCACATTTCACCATAGATGGCAGGGCTTACAGTGTGAATGGAAAGTAAGGAAACCGAGAGAACGCACATGGAGTGCACTGAAGAACCTGGGCTGTGAAGGAAAGCGGGGCAGTAACAGCAGGATGCAGGGTCAAGAGAGGTGTGTTTGTCTTGAAGGAGCACAAGCCTTGAGCTTGGGAGAGAATAGTAGAGATGGAGAGGTTGAAGATGTCTGATGAAGGCACAACTGATGGAACAAAGTCCTTGAGGAGGCAGGAGGGAACAAGATGCTGGGTGTACCAGCAGGATTAGCTCTGCCAGGAGGAAGGCTGCCTTCTACAGTGACATGGAGGGAGAGAGAGAAGGATGAGAGGGGACACAGGTGACTGTGTGCTGTGTGTATGCCAAATGTGGAGAGGCGGGTGGCCACCATTTTCTCTAGAACATCAGAGGCAAGATCTTCTGTCTCGAGTGAAGGGATGGGAGGGAGGAGGCTTGAGGAAAGGGATGAACATTTGTAAAAGCTGTGTGGAGAATGAAAAAGGTGTTTCCAGAGGATAGTCAGGGACCTGGGCAGATGGCTGTTGTTAGAGTAGTCCACGTGGATCCTGGGGCCAGCTGGGATGATGGCAGGGCTCAGAGTAGGATGAGAGCAGATGCCAAGGTTCTCAGTGACCAGAAAGCTGATAAATGGCAGAGACCAAAAAAAGGATAGACGTGTATATCTAGCGTCAAAGAAGCTGGATCCTTTTAAAATAAATGGAAATAGGAATAATAAAAGGAGTGATTCTGAGGTGGCATTGTTTATCAAAGACGGGGCCTCTCCACCTCCTGGAAAAGTGAGCTTCTGTCCTGGAGAGGTCTGCAGGGACATGATGAACTTGAAGGCAGAGTCTGTGTCCAATTTGCCTTCATCTCATATTCTTCCCCGCTTGGCATTCCATGTGTCACAGGTCTTTTTAAAATGTTGAGTGGTTGAGTGGGTGACAGAGTGCCTTGCTCCCATCCTGAGAGACACATCCACCTGAACCTGCGTTTCCTGCTGTGCACCTCACCCCTTCCTCCTCCAAGAGGTGCTCATCGAGTCTCTGCTCTGCTGTGTGCAGGCCACTTCTCTTCTGGGGCCATATGGGGAATTGGAAGGTGGAGAAAGGGGAAGAAGCCATGTTTGCTGTCACTCTCGGCGTGAGCCAAAGTCCCAGAGAACATAAAACGTGCCCACCCACCCAGCTCCATTCCCAGACCCCATTTTATGCCAACATAAAATGATTGCTACATCATCTGCCAGCACTTGGGTTTTCAGAATCTCTAAATAACATTGCAAAATGTCGCCAAAGGAGCAGCAGTAACACCGTGTAAGGGGAAACACAAGGTTCAAATCTGAGGAGCCTATGTTTTTGCAACCCTAGTTCTATTCTCTCAATGGGCTTATTTTGTCCTTATCACTATCTTCTTTGCAGCCTGGCACCCAATGCCTGCATCAGAGAACCCTGAAATGCAGGGCAGAAGGGGCTTCACTGGCTCCTGGAGTCAAAACAAAGCAAGATGTCCACCCAGGCAAGGGGGACCCCCACTCAACCATTCCCAGAGGCCCCCCAGATGCCCGCCAAAGGAGCAGAAACAGACAGGCTTTGTTTTTAGCTCTCCTTGTGGGCCCCTGAGGCCTGCCCCACTTTCTGGAAATAGGGAGCTTGGGGCCCATACCATCTGGAGGGACTGGGCAGCCTTTGCCTTCTCTTGCCACTCATGGGGAAAAGCCAAGGGAATGCAGCCCTCTCCATGTACACAGCTTCCAGGAAATCCACATGGTAGGGCCTCCGGTGGGACTGGAGTCTATCAGAACCACACTCATCAGTCTGTGCACAGGACTGTGTCCCTTGCAGGAGCTCCAAGGGCCTTGCTATGGAAACCCCAAACTCCAGGGACTGTTCTGATTCTCTCATCCCCTCCATAGACCCCAGCTCGCATTTTTCTGAGCTCAGCTTGTGCTCAGGTCTAGAAACAAATATATAACGCAGAGGGCAAAAGACAATGAAAGCAATATAGAAGCTCCCAGTTGAGCTAAATCCAGACAATGTAATAACGAACATCATTTATTCATTCATTCAGCAAAGGGTGGAACTCATGCCTGTAAAGATGCTAACCATGCCAAAAATAAACAGCATAATCTTTGCCCTGAAGATGCTGTTTATACTGTATTCTCTGTCTCATAACTGATCACAGAGACTGCCGTGATCCAAGGACCTGAGGCAGAAGAGGTGGGGAGAGCTGGGATTTCTCCTTTCTGAAAAGAATCCCTGGGTTTGTGGTACCCCCCACCCCAACTTTTTCTCTTCTCTGAAAGTGCCTCTTGGTTCATTCTATCTGCCACATGTTCTCAGCTCATATAAACAATTGAGTTGGAAAGGCACCTGCCATACAGAGACAGTCCTACAGATGGAGGTGGGGGCCACTCACTCTGGCAGAGTCACAGCATTAATTAGCTACTCCATGGAGCTCCTGTTGGTCACTGTCCAGAGTGAAAACCTCCTTGGCATCACTTTCCGCCCCTGCTCACTAGTCATCCAGGCCTCGGCTGAGATGGTTTTTCCAGCCCTCCCAGCCCCCGCTGCATCTTTCAAAACCAGCGTGGACCTCTCTCAGTGGCATTTCCTCTCCAGTCAGAGCCTCACTGGACCTCTCCAGGGAGAGTGGCACTGCTTTCTCACTCTAGGACCCTGACATTTTGGGGGGTCCCGCCTGCCCTCATGACTGCTCCCCACAGGGACACTAAAATGGAATGACTGAGTTAAAGGGCAGGCAGGCATCTGGGCAGCGTGGCCCGCTCAGGGTGGGTGGGGGGCCTGGACAGCTGGGGCCTATGTGGAACCCAGCACTGACTCAGCCTCACCATCTGCCCTTCTGCTGGGAGTTCTGCAAGTCCCTGTCCCCTGTGAACATCCTGTTTGTCAAGAGCCGTCCTGAATCCAAAACACCTGGGCCCCTTTCTGGTTGGCACTTGGGACCCACATTGATGCCCATATTGCCTCCCAGGTGCCCTGCTTCCCAGCTGCGTTCCCTCTCTCCAGGACATGTTTTTATGCTACAAAGTCCCAATGTGCCCTGGCCTAGAGGAAGGTCTGAGAAGCAGAAATGGTTGGAAACGGCATATCTCGGTGAAGAGTCATCCCCTGACCCCCGCCCCCAGGACTGTACTCCCAGGGCCACTTGGGCATAGCCTTCTGCCAACCTGACCATCTTTATACATTCTTTCTTCTCTTCTAAACAGCTTCAAGCAAGCAGACACTGAAATGAGACATTAAAGTGAATGTAAGCAGAGGAGAGGGAAATGCCTAGAAAAGGCCAAACACACTAAAGGAAGACAGGCCTGGCAGAGCAGGAGGAGCCAGGAAACTGACATGGCCTGTGCCATTATGTGGTGGCCTCATTTTCTGCAACAGGCAATTTAGCTGCTTACAATTGTCTCATTTACTCCTCACATCAACCCCAAAAGATAAGTAGTAGTATCCTTATTTTATAAATGAAAACACCTCAGAGAATTTAACTTGCTGTAAGTTGCATAGAGACTAAATGGAGCATGCTGATTCCAGAGAAAGAAGAACTTTCCCAGAAGAGTTGCCCAGCAAGCCTCAGGAAGTAGTGGATGAAGAGTCAGGAACAATTCCGTTTTCTGATATTTACCTACTGAGAAAGAGAGAGTGGTAAAACAAGTTAACGTAAGCTCATGGGTCCTCCTGTCTGTTGGATGGAACTCAGGCCTGAAATGTACAGCAAGGGAAGTTCTAACTGTGCAGAGAAAGAGAAACACTACGTGCCTGGAAGGTGCATGCTTGTCTGAATCTGTGAGCCAGAGGAGGCCGCCCCGCCCAGGTGAGAGGATTGGAAGAAGGGTAGGCCACACACTGCCTGCCAGATGACGATGTCCCAACAGCACAGGACAGAAAGGAATTGTGATAAGGCCTCTGACTAATTAGATGACTGCAAGTATTCTGCTAAAAGCAGAAGAGCTGATAAATTTTTTACTTGACCCACTAATAATTTTATCCCTTAAAAGGTGGAACAGACAAATAGGGGAACTGAGTCTAGACTTCACTGTGATCCACAGAAAAGAATGAATCATTGATGTGAAGACTACTGGTCTCCAAAGGATGAAGACTTGACTGTTTTCTTCACTGTGGTGTCCCCTCTGCCTAGAACAGTGCCTGGCCATTGTAGTTGTTGCATTATTTGTACAGTGACCAAAAAGAGCAGGGATGGGAAGCTGGAGGAGCAGCCACGTCATCCGAGCGTGACTGATAGCCTGGGGAGGGGACACTGGGCATCTTCAGACATAAGCCCGAGGCTTTATAAAGGGAGAGTCTACAGAGTGCAATGGAGCAGGAAGTTCAGTTCCACAGCCAGAAGAGCCAAAGGGGAATACAGCTTAGGCAGGGCAAGGAGATTATAAAAGTGAAATGTCTATATTACAGTCACAAACCATGCCCACCTAAGAAAAGATACATCAAAAACAATGACTTACAAATTTCTGAATGGGATGGGGGAGGGGAGCAGCAAATAAATCACTTTGAGAATCTAATGAAAACTCCATAAACACTTCCTCCATTTAAGAAAAAAAAAAAAACAAGACACATCCATACAATGTTTTGTGTATAATTTTAGAGGGGGGTGGAGACCTATTGTTAAAATGATCTAACAGAGGAGCCAATGAAGATGCAAAGAATGCTTGCAGGGAATTCCCACCTGGAAAAGGTGCAGGGCCTGTCAAAAGATGAGAGGGCTCCGTACCAGAGGAGGGTACCAGAGGGCACAGTACCCTGCAAGAACTGTGTCTGGAGGTCTGAGGCCAGCGTTGTGTCCCCAAAAAATTCATACGCTGGAACCGAATTTCCAATGTTATTAAGAGGTGGGGCCTCTAAGAAGTGATTAGGTCGTAACGGCAGAGGCCTCATTCCAAAAAAAAAAAGGCCCACGGGAGCTTGTTCACTGCTTCCACCATGTGAGGATGCAGCGAGGACGGCCATCTCTGAGGATCATGCCCTTGCTGGACACCAAATCTGCTGGCACCTTAAACTTGGACTTTCCAGGCTGCAGAACTGTGAGAAAGAAACGTTTGTTGTTTATAATCCACCCAGTTTATGGTATTTTGGTATAGTAGCTTAAATGGATTTAGGCACCCAGAATAAACCATTTTTTAAACAAAGAATTCCAGCCAAAAAAGGGCACTTTGGTATATCTGTGGTTGTTACTGTTAACAGCAAGGATTCAGAATCAGACCCACCTGGTTGCATCTTAGCTTTGTGATTTCAGGCAAGTTCTTTAACCTCACCAAGCCTCTGTCTCCTTATCTGTAAAATGGAGGTGATATCCATTCTCAAAGGGTTATTGTAAAAAAATAAATGAGATAATGCATGGTAAGTGCTTGGCCTAGTGCCTGGCACATTTGGTTCAATACATATTAGCCATCATTAGCATCATTATTCCCTGCGTGTAATGCTCTTCCTCTCCTTTTCTGACTATCAAACCCTTAAATAAAGGTTAGCTTTTAGTGGTTTTGTTATCTTTAAGTAATGCCTGAAGCAGGAAAATGAACAAGGTAAAGGACTGCTCCTTGGGGAAATGACATAATGTTAGCTTTGTCCAAAAGAAAGATCTAACAAAAGGGAATTAGGATAATGCTGAAGGGCAGGAAGGAATACAACATACACACCTGTGTGGAGAACTGGGCCTCTGGAGAAGAGTGAGGAGAATAAAAGCACCTGCCTCTTGTTTGCTTCCATCTTTTTCACCAAAGGGAACAAATTTTGATTTTATGCATCAGTAAGTGCACATCTATCATCCGTGAATGAGGTCAAGACTCCAGACCCAGGTACTTGGTGTCTCAGGACTGAAAGAACAGGCAGGTACAATAGCTGAAATGTTGCTGGGAATTGTCAAGAAAGCACGTGGAACAGAGGGCATGCTCAAAGACTGGAAACGGCTTTTTCAAAAAGCAAGATTCTAGAAGTTCTGGGTTGATCAGCCTGATGTCAAACCGATGAAACTCTAAAAAGATAGAGCAGTAAATAGATTGTTTGTGTGCACTTAGGAAAGATATAGATACCTGGGAGTCAGCAGGGGCTCACTAAAAACAAATCATGCAAAATTTAAATGATTTCCTTTTCCTACTAGGGTTTTTTTTGTAGAACCCCGGGGGAATAGAATTGGCATATAGCTTGATTTCAGGAAAACATTTAATGAAGCTATTCCCTATCACATTGTGAGTTAAATACAGAGATGTGATCTGGACAATATTACAACCATGTGACTTCAAAACTGTCCTCCAAAAGTGCCAGCCCTTTTTCCCAAGTGTCAAGAGAATATCTTAAAAGGTGATTTGTGAACAGGTCTCTGTCTTTGGCCTCATCTGTTGTGTGTGTGTTTTTTGGGGGGGAGGGTGTTGGGGGGGTTGTTGTTTTTTGAGATGGAATCTCGCTGTGTTGCCCAGGCTGGAGCGCAGTGGTGTGATCTTGGCTCACTGCAACCTCCGCCTCCCAGGTTCAAGCCATTCTCCTGCCTCAGCCTCCCAAGTAGCTGGGATTACAGGTGCCCACCACCACACCCAGCTAATTTTTTGTATTTTTAGTAGAGACAGGGTTTCACTGTGTTGGCCAGGCTGGTCTTGAACTCCTGACCTCGTGATCCACCCGCCTTGGCCTCCCAAAGTGCTGGGATGTCTGTTGTGTTTTTTATAAGTGACGGTAAAAGACAGAAGCCATGTTAATGGAGGCATCGATAGCACACACCTGGGAAAGTTAAATTACCAGTTGCATACAGCAGCAGGATTCAAGCAGACCTCCACCACCTGGAATGATGGGTTTACCCTGAATAAAGTGTAATGGAGACGTCTAGAAGAATTCCAAGTATTTTATATAGATGTCCCACCCTCAAGGAGCTGGAGTACCACTCCCCAGTCTGTAGTGTGGGCTGCAGGTAGTGACTTCCTTCCAAACAGTACAGCACGGAAAGGAGGGGTGTAACTTTAAGTTGACTTGACAGTGGAGAAGCCTGGCAAAACGACCTCAGCCCAGGTGAGCAAGGTTGACCTCGACAGTGACGCATCGTGTTCATTGTATGTGCCCTCGGTATGATGACATGACGAGAACGGCACCTCTGTGGTCTCCCTCCAAAACACCCAGTCTCGTTATGAAAAAAATATCAGACAAATTCCAACTGGGGAACATTCTACAAAATACCTGACCAGTACTCTTCAAAGCTCTCAGTGTCATCAAAATCAAAGAAAGTCTGAGAAACGGCGACAGTCTAGAGGGGCCAAGGGAGACATGGCAACTAAATGTAATGTGGTGTCCTGGATAGGGATCCTAGGTAGAAACCACGGACATCTGAATATAGTATGAACTTAGATAATAACATATCAGTATTGGTTCATTAATTGTGAAAAGTGTGCCAGACTATAACGGAAGATGCTAAGAATAGGGGAAACTGAGAATGGGCTTTAGGGGAACTCTCTGTACTATCTTCACAATTTTTTCTGTAAATATAAAACTTCTAAAATGAAACGATGCTTTATAAAACACAGTGGATACAAGTGTAAACTTCTGCATTTAGCATAAAAATGACTTAGTATGTTAGTGTTGTGGGGGGCATGTAAATTAGACACAGCTTATGGGAAAGACTTCTAGGACTTTTAGTTGACCACAGTCTCAATCCACGGTGCTGGGCAACATGGCTGTGAATACGCCCATGTGATCCTGTGCTGCATCGACGGCCCTTGGGAGTCTAAATCAGGCAACTAAGTGGGACTCCGTACTGCCTAGACCACGTGGGAGTCTCAACTCTGAGCCAAAACTTCCTGGTCCAAATCCAGGCTCTGTCACATACTAGCTTTACGAGCCCAGTCAAGTCACTAAACCATTCTCATGCTCAGTTTCCTCATTTATAAATTGGGCTAATAATGATAGCTACCTCATAGAGCCATGGGACAGAGCAGGGCCCCTGGCACACAATAACTACTCAAAAATTGGATCTCTTTGAGCAGCAGAGGTCTGCTTGTTTTTTAGAGTAGGCCTCATATCAGAAGGATGTCTAGTATCTCAGAGAGTAGCATCAGGTATGGGAATGATGCCGGGCTCATGATGTTACTACAGAGAAAAGACTGGGCCTGGGAGCTGTTACATCAGCGGGCAGAGTGAGGGCTAGCAGGGGAGTGGCAGTCTTGGTCATTAATTCACTGAGACCCTAACTATGTCCTTAAGCCTGTCTGGATCTTTGCTCCTTTATCTTCAAAATACAGATAAGGACACTTTTTGGTCAGTTTTGTAGGGTGACTGAGAGGATAAAATGACTTAATACATATGGAAATGCACTGAATGAAAGACACTGTGGTTAATAAACATATGTTGGGTATTAAAACTAACTTAAATGTCGATTTCCTTTTGTGCCAATTCACAGGGGGTGGGGAAAAGTACAAGACACTCTTACTAGAAATGCTTACTCTTGTTTAAACTGGAAAACCACCAGGGACAAGTGAAGGGCATCGGGGATGGAGTTTGGAATCCTGAACTCAGAGAAGTCAAGGCCAGACTGGAGAGAATCCATAGGCCTTAGACTCAGAGGTGGGACCTTGGGAAATTTACCCAACATCTGTGAACCTCAGTTTCCCAGCTGTGAAATGGATAACATCAACATCCCAGGGTTGCTGGAGGTCTATGTACATGAACAGGCCAGCACTCAGCAAGCTCTTAGTGGTGCTGCTTCCTTATAATCTGCCCCTCTGGAAGCTGTGAGGAAATGGTGGTGACCCTAATACCCCTACCCACAGGGCCTGTCGGGTGAGATGGTCACTGCCCTTGGAGGCTTCTGGAGGTCAGAAGAGAAAAAGCCCACCCTCACAGGAAACAAATCTAGAAGGTGCAGGGAAGCAACTAAGAGAGCAACGAACAGAGTCCAACAGAGCACAGACTGAGAATCATAACCCATCCCAGACTCTTTTACAAACACTTTCTATCAGGCTCTTGCCAGTTGAGAAGATTCTTTGTAAAGTCGGAGCCCAGAGGAAATCAGATTACTGGGAGGGAGTGTGATCGGGCTGGTGTGAGAGACGGGGAGTCATTGCCAAGCTGCCCACGGGGACTGTGGCTTACAAGGAAACATGGGGAGCCCCAAGAAGACAGGTGACCCAAACTGGCAGTGCCCAGCTCCAGACAGGGACATGGCAGAGAGAGTACCCATGACTTGGTCCTTCAGGATTCATGTTGACTTGTCACAAACCTCAGATGACCAAAAGTCTCTTGTCCAGGATCCACTCATGTGAACTTCAGCATCCTTCAGGACATAAAGCCATGCATTATGCCCAAATTTTCATTCCCTAGAGATTTCTGAAGATGTTACCACATGCCTTTGGAGGAAAAAGCAACAGCAAGGTGTTCAAAAAATGTTACAGAGCCTGCAGGTACACTCGATGATCACAGATGTGTTACCGGAAAGGGGTTCTGATCCAGACCCCAAGAGAGGGTTCTTAGACCTCATGCAAGAAAGAATTCAAGGTGAGTCTATAAAGTGAAAGCAAGTTTATTAAGAAAGTACAGGAATAAAAGAATGGCTCCTCCATAGGCAGAGCAGCGGCATGGGCTGCTTGACTGAATATGCTTCTTGTTACATCTTGATTATATGCTAAACAAGGGGTGGATTATTCATAAGTTTTCTGGGAAAAAGGCAGGGATGTCCCAGAACTAAGGGTTCCTCCCCTTCTTAGACTATGTAAGGGGACTTCTGGATGTGCCATGGCATTTCTTAACTGTCATGGCATTGGTGGGAGTGTCTTTTAGTATGCTAATGATTATAATTAGAGTATAATGAGCAGCGAGGATGACCAGAGGTCACTTTCATTGCCATCTTGGTTTTGGCCAGCTTCTTTACGGCATCCTGTTTTATCAGCAGGGTCTTTGTGACCTGTTGCTTGTGCCAACCTCCTGTCTTATTCTGTGACCTAGAATGCCTAAGCCCCTGGGAATGCAGCTCAGTAGGTCTCAGTCTTATTTTACGCAACCCCTATTAAAGATGGAGTTGCTGTGGTTCAAACGCCTCTGACAGATGGATCTGGATTTACATTAAATGACACAAATACTGATTTTCTGAATATCTGTTGGTAAAATCAACAACTAAAAATGATCCTCTCCCTGCCTTCCAACCCCCTACCCACCCATTGTCAACTCACAGAGGCTCCCGGCAGGGTAAAGCACAAAGATCTGAATGCAGAGCTTCCAAAGGTCAGGATTTAAATCCTCAGCTAGGTGTGGCTGATTCCCTCCCAGATCCCTGGCCACCAGCACTGCCTCAATCTCTGTAGGTTGCTTTGGAGGATGATCTGCCTGGAGTTTCTCTGAGAAACAGCTCTCAGCTTAACTCTCAGAGGCACGGGGCACTCTCCAAGTCCCAGGGATCCAGGTTGCCTCCTGTTCTTCCAAGTTGGTCCAAACCTATTGGATGCAATGAGTTGGCTTCTCTGTACTCATAACAGGGCCCACATTTTAAGAAGGATATTGACAGACTGAAGCATGTCCACAGCTGGGCATCCCAGCTGGTGGAGGGCCTGGCCCGTGTCCTACTGGGAAAGTTGAAGAGGGGCCTGCTGGTTGTCTTCAACTATCTGCAGCATCATCACTTATTAAAAGATGTAATAAACTTCTGTGTTTCTTCAGAGGGCAAAATGAGGACCCAGGTTAAAGATTTGGTCTTATTTCTGAGGCAGACTTTTTCACAGTTGGTGTCTCTGATAGTCTGATTGCATGGAAAAGTAATTAGTTCTTCATTATTGCAAAGGTTCAAAGCCTGGGTGACCTCTTGTCAAGACTGGTGTTGAGGAGTTCCACTTTGAATGAAAGATTGAATTAGAAGATCTCTAAACTCCTTTCCAAGTTTCAGATTTATATATGGTTCTGTGTTCTCAGTAAGTACAGAGAGCAGACACTAAGGATTAGAGCTTAGCCAGAAGGAACTGAGATAAATATGGAGAATAGGAGAAAATCCTTAAGTTTAGTAAATCTTGGGGTTGGTTTTTCAAGCTCTTCTTTGCAGAAAGGGCAGTAAATATGAGTCTAAGTCCCAGGATCAGATTTGGCTTCTGCGTTGATGTTTAAAGACATCTACCCCTTACAAGAAAATTCTCTCCAAATCCTAGTGGGCATCTAAAGCTACTTTTATTCCCTGGACTTTACTCTCTTTTCCAACTTCAAGGTGGTAACAGGAACAGGGAGAGAGCTAGATGCAGATCTGTAACCCCCTTCGTTGGTCAAATCCTTGATCTGATCCCATGTAAAATGACAGAGTAGATAAATGGCATTAGGCCTTTTCAAGTGGCCATCTCAAGTGACTCAGAGTTTCACTTCCCAGCTTGTCAAGGATGCATTCATACCTGAATGGATAACTGATCTTCCGTCTACTCCTGGCCTGTGTGCCTCGGGCCCTGAATCCAGGCCCTGGACAGTCCTCCCTCCCGAAATAAGTCCCCTTCAGGCCCACTTCCTGTTGGGTTTTCCTTATTCTTTCTTTTTCAGTTTCTTTAATCAGAGAAGTTTGTTCTTTTTAAAGGTTTTTAACCACCACTGCCCACCACCATCTTCCTTGAATATCTATCTACACACTATTTCTCAGCTATCTGTATGAGGATATACCCCCTGTAGATTAAGAAATTGATTAAGTAGGTGATATTGAGAGAGTCTGTTTTAGACTTCTGGCCTTCGTGTATGGGCAGCAGAAGGCAGAGTAATCGTGCCAGAAATCAGAACCACCAACATTTGGACAGCGTTCTCTTTAATTTGTTCTCTTTTCCTCATCCAACAAATTCTGGCTGGCTTGCTGCTCTTGCCCTGACCTGCCTGAATTTCTTATTTTGAGCATGGTTCCTAAGAAACTGAGGACTTGTTATCAGCTTGAAGTATAATTTCAAGCAAGTTACCTTTCTTTCTGTGCCTCAGGCTCCTTGTCATTGAGCCTGTGACTTACCCTATGGGCTTCACTGGGAAAGGCCATTCAATAAGGATATATTGGATGCCAATAAAACGGGTGCAAGGTTCCAGGCTGCTTGCAAGCAAGGGAAGGTCTGCACTAATCATCCCAGATTCTAAAAGGTTTCCAGCATCTGTCAAGATCCAAGTATAAACTGGGCACCATAATTTGGCCCTTAGTATCTCTAGCAAGTTTGCTTGACACCTCTGCAGAACAGTGGATGGATCAGACATAGTGTCAAGCGGTGAGCCTGTTAATGTGCAAAGCAGAGAGATGTCAAAACTGGCAAAAAGAAAAGCCTCCAGTTCTTCTCAATCTCCATAAAAACAAGTAAATGCAGATGCTCAGCTGTCACCAGGAACCAGGGACCAAGGCCAGTTTGGCAACCTTGCCAGTGTATGGTCCTGCTGCTTTCTTGGCTCTCGCCCCTCTTGCCTCCCACCTGCCCCTGAAACTTCAGTTACCTCCTGGACCCAGTATGATGTCTGTTTGCTGATGGTGAGCTGGAGGAGGGAGGAGAGATGGCTCCTGGAGAAATACAGAAGCCCATCAGCCTTCGCAGCAACCATAGGGAACAGAGCGACTGCTTTTAGTTATAAAGACCTCTTGGTGGGAAGATTTACCAAAGAGGTATTTATTCCATTAGAACTATACCTCCCTTCAGCCTCGTTATCTTTGGCACCACATTTGTGACTCTGCCACTGCATTCTGGGGGGGAACACAGAGACTGTCTGAATCGAAACTGAGTTTTCAGATGGAGCAGTTCTGAATCTAGGTAACCAGCAGGACCGGGGGCTCAGCTTTCCCTGCACTGTCTTGGAGATTGTTCTGACTGCTACATACTTTAGGGAAGGGGCATCAGGGGAGAGATGTTTTCAGAAAAAAGGAAAGGGAGTGAGAGAATGGGGAAATATATGGACAAAAATGATAAAAAAGATGATTGGAGAATTATAGTAATGTTTATTACAGATGCCTTTGGTCGACAAAACCCTCACTGGAAACCTGTCTGGAACCTAGAAAGTCTCCAGAAAAAGAACAAAAGAAGAACTGCCAGATCTGGTCCACATTGTCACCCAACATCCCAGGCTTCTCTCGGAGTTACAAACCATGGGTTCTCCCCATTGTGTCTAGATACTTTTACATGCACATGCTTGGGACCACATGCACCCCACCTTTTAAAGAGGCCTTGTCATTGGCTTCTTGACCCTTAGCCCAGGAAGGCATAGACCCAATGTGAGTGAATGTCCAGCGTGCCGAGTCTGTGCTTTTGATTTCCTAGATACTTTCTGAGTAAGGGGAGACTTGTGGTGTGGGTAATGGGATGGGAGGCAAGTAGAAAGGCTATTCCAGCTAGGGTTGTGATTAAAGCAGTATATTCCCTGCGTTGAGGATCCCAGTTCAGTGGGCTTCCATAACCATGCCTGGAGCCTGTGCCCACTGTTCTGGAGATAGAAAAGAAGGAGGCTTCTAATCCCTGTGCTCTGGGAGATTATAGTCTGTCAAAGGAAAAACTTACAGACTCAGTGGTTCCCATTCCTGGCCTCAAGGATCTCCTAGAGAGTTTTAAAAAATAATGTATCTCTGAATCCTGTAAATCAGTATATCTCTGAAGATGTGTTGGACTTGGAGAGGCTGGGCATTTTATGGACTCTCCAGGTGATTCTCATGGGGCCAGCCCAGTATAGATCTGTGGATCCACATTTGCGAACATTTAAATTGGGCAGTTAGTGAAGACTTCCTGGAGTAGGTGAGACGTGAGTTGTTACCTTGAAGGGAAAAATAGAATGGGAAGGTAGGACGTATTAGACCCTTCTCACTCTGCTATAAAGAAATACCTGAGACTGGGTAATTTATAAAGAAAAGAGGCTTAATTGGTTCATGGTTCTGCAGGCTGTCCAGGGAGCATGGCTGGGGAGGCCTCAGGAAATGTACAGCCAGGGGAAGCAAGCTCTTCTTACATGGTGGGAGCAGGAGGAAGAGGTTGGGGGAGGTACTACACACTTTTAAACAACCAGATCTCCTGAGCACTCACTCACTATCACGAGAAATCTGCCCCCAGGATCCAATCACCTCCCACCAGGTCCCTCCTCCGACACTGGGGATTACAATTCGACATGAGATTTTGGTGAAGACACAAATCCAAGCCATTATCACAGGAAAAACACAGGAAGAGCAAAAATGACAAAAAGTAAAGGCATTCAGGACAAGAGTTTTGAGCCTGTGAAAGGAAGAGTCTTACCTTCATTAATTTTCTCTTTCCCTGTGGATGAAAGGGGGCGTCAGCACAGCCGGTGTCAGAGGAAAGCAAGTGTGGAAAACCTTCCAGGCCAGGAGGATGCTGCCGAAGGCATCCACCCTATTCTCTGAAGTCCTGTTTAGTCACAAAATTCATGCAACCAGTGCTTATTATAAGCAATGTTTTCCACATTGTCTGGTTTAACAAAGCAGTTCTTAAACTTTCTGGTTTCAGAAAAATTACCAAGAATCCCAATGACCTTTTATTTCTGTGGCATATGTGCAGTGTTAGAAATTTAGCACTGTGGATTTTGAAATGTTTTTAAATACTTATTTATTAATTCTTTAAAATAACCAATCTGATTACATGTTAAAATACATTTTATGGAAAATATATTTCCAAAATTTTAAAAACCTAGAAGGGTGGCATTGTTTTATATTTTTGAAAATCTCTTGAATGAATTAGAAGACAGCTGGATTCTCACATCTGCATCTGCATTCTGTCTGTTGATATCTGTGGTTTTGTTTGTAGTATACAGAAGAAAACCAGCCTTACACAGCAGGGCCCAGACTCAGGCCTCAAAACTTAAGGAGGCATCCACTCTTGAGGTCCTGCAAGGGTAGGGCTGTCCCTGAGGGTGAGTGCCTCCTTAAATTTTGCACTCAAGGGTCCTCCCTTGTCTCACTAGGGTCCTAGCCTGGTCAGGGTGGAAAAGCCACTGGCTTAAGATATGCTCCAGGGATTGCAAGGAGGGTCTTCTACCTGGAATATAGGGCAGGATGCAAAGTCACGAATGAGTGCAAGGTCTGAGGAACCACACTGGGGCCAGACCTGAGAAAGCCTTTTATGCTCCATTAAGAAACAGGCCCTTATCTGGAAGGCTATGAGGAGCCACAGAAGAGTCAAGCAGGGAGTGATGGGATCAGATTTGCATTTTTAGATTCATTCATTTGTTCATTAACTGGTATTTATTGAGCTCCTATTGTGTGCTGGGCACTGGGAATAACAGTGAACAGAGGTTTCTGTTCTCATAGAGCTCACATTGTGGGGAAGCAGATAATAAACAAATAAAGAACTATAGATCCACCCTGCTGACATAGAAAGATGGACTGGAGGAGAATTAGATGGAGGGGAGAAGAGTTCAGGCAGTTGGAACAATAGCCAAGGAAGAGGTGATAGTGAACAGGAGAATGGCAGTAGAAATGGAGTAGGCGAGAACATGAGAGAGTCAATGCAACACTAAGGATGCAGCCACCAGCGCTACATGGGAGAAATCTAAGGTGACGCCAGCTTCCACCTCAGGCAGTTGGGTCTACTGTGATATGGGCACCCAAAAGGTGAAGCATTTGGGGGGATAGTCCATTTTGTTAGCAACAACACATTGAGTTTGAAGAGCCTGGGAGGATGGGGTCATTCAGGTGGAGATGTCCAGTGAGGTGCCGGGTTATATAGGTCTGACCCTCAGAATGGAGGGCGGGATGAGGGATTGGAGTGTGAGAATTGTCACCCATTCAGGAGGTAAGTGGATAATGGCATTCAGGAACAGTGCTCAGAGTGAGACCAGGGGCACCTATTCCTGCCACTCTTTCTCAAAGTCAGTGTATCTGAAATCAGATTTGTAGTCTTTCCCCCATCCCTGAAGACCATTCTCCAACTTAATTAATGACACCAACAACCTTGCATCTGTTAGAGCTAGAAACCTGAGGTTCAGCCTGGATGCTGTCTCCTGCTCAGCTCCCACCTACCATGGCCTCATGATCTGCCAGCTCTCTCCCCTTGTCTGCCACACCCCCAAACTGCTGCTTCACTCTTCCAGCCCATTTCTTCTGTCTGGAAGGTCCATTTGCATTATCCCCACCACTCTCATCAGAAACATCCACCTAAGAAATTCCTACTCATTCTTTAAGACCTGCTGAAGCATCCCCGTTCATTTTAGGTCCCCCTATACCCCTGCAACCACACACAACCACACAGCATGAGACATAATTGTTCATCTTCTTTAGTTTCCAATTTCATGACCATGACTCTGTTTAACACTCATAACACTGCAGTGCAACCATTTGCTCAATGACTTTCTCTCTGTCTTTGTAGCCTTTGTTTCTGGGATGGCTCCTGAATGAATCCTAAGACCTCAACCAGATGGGTTTAGTGAGAAAGGCAGAAAGCCAGGACCAGAACTAGGAAAGTGGCTGTCCCCAGCTAGTCTAGCCGGCATCAAGGACAGTGGGAATCCAGTCTGGGGTATAAGCAAGACCACAGGGGGCTGTGAGCATGGTAAAACTAGGCAAATAGGAGGCAGTACCTTGGTTCCAGGGGCCTCATGCAACAGTGGCTGGGGTGGCAACCGCAAAGAGCAAAGCAGTGGATCCGAGTAAAAGGACAGAGAGCTGAGCAGAGCTGGCAGCAGGATGGGGGGGTCTCTCCATACCCCAGCACGCCAGGCATGTGGTGCATAGCAGATCCCAGAGCTCACCTGGGGTAACAGTGAAGATAGGTCCTGCTCAGGATGGGCCTGGGGCTAGGGATCACTGAGCCTTCTTGAGTGAAATGCCTCTGAGTCTTCCAGCCAGAAGGGTTTGTACAGGTAGCAGCTGATAACACCTGTTGTTTGGGGGGACAGTGAGGAAGCTGACTCAACTAGGGCAAAGGGTTTGCATTGGTGACTAATGGGAGATGCAGTTGAATCGTATAAACACACTCTCTTTTTTTATCTATTCAATCAAGAGAAGTAACAGCTACAAACCCAGACAGCAGCCCATAAAATGAGACAATTATTTTGAGATGGCCACAGGTAGATGGAAGTAAAGGTTAGATCCTATCCTTGTTCACAAAGACATGGGTAAATTGTGCGAATGCCAAACTCTGTTAGGAAAGGAAAAAAACCTTTGTAAGACTTGCTGCCCACACCAAACACAGCCCTGAGCCCAGCGAGGATAGATGGAGCTACCATCACGGGGAGTTGCTTCCCACTCCAGATATGCCCCGTCAGTGCTGCTGCTCAGGGCAGAGGGGCAAGCCTTGGGCTCAGAAACGCTGCTTCCAGAAGCCCATACACAAAAGGCAGCCGTCTGCCCTCCCTCTTCCAAGAATTCTTGCAAGTACCAGTTTTCATTAATGGGAAGGAAATTGAATAGAATAGACTTGAAACTGCAAACCTTTTCTCTTACTCTCTATCCCACGGCTCTAGAAAAAAGATAGCAGGGTCCCCTGCTGCATCTCTTGGAGCCCCATTTCTCCTTCCTCCGCTCAGCCCTGGCTGATCATCAGGGTATCCTGGAGCAGGAGGGAGAGAAGAGCTCGATCGTATCAACATTCCTCACCCAGGAGGGCAGAGAGCAAAGTGAAGATAATATACAGACTTTGGAGTTGCACAGGCTCACCAATTAGTGATGTGTAACCTCTCTAAGACTCAGTTTCCTCATATATAACATGGTTATAATAACAGCCTCACAGGATTGTTACAAGATCTTTACATGTAAAGTTCTTAGTCCAGCGCTTGGCATGTACTTACTGCTCACTATAAGTTAGCTGCTGCCACTGTGATTATTATCTGCTCCTGGCCCTCACTGGGAATTCCAGTGCTTAACTTGCAATGGAGGCAGGTATCAAAATTCTGTCTGCTCAGTGTCCTGGGACCCCTGGCAATATCTCTGATTCCTGTGCAAGATGTGTTCCTGCATCGTGAACCCACTGAAAGTCAAGGGACCAAGGGCTGGAGGTCACAGGACATGGGTGTGCTCACTTGGGCTCCACCCCTAGGCTGCACCAGCTGCCTTCCGTCTCCTCTTGGCACTTGTATTTCCTGTCTCTGCTTTCACTCATGGGCAGTTCCAACTGTCATCTGCTCTCATAGCAACATATACTACATATGCATGTCTTCCAGCTTTGCTGTGCACTTAGGCAAACTACTTAACCACTCTGTGCCTTAGTCTTCCCATCCGAAAACTGGAAATAATGATACAGGCTAAGTATTCCTAATCCCCAAATTCCAAATCTGGAACACTTCAAAATCTGAAACTTTTTGATTGCTGACATGATGCACAAAGAAAATGCTCAGTGGAGTATTGGATTTGGGATTAGGAACGTTCAACCATACGTATAACATGAATATTCCAAAATCTAAAGACGTCCAAAATCCAAAACACTTCTGGTCCCAAGCCTTTTGGATAGGGGATACTCAACCTGTAGTACCAGCCTCATAGGGTTGTTGGAGATTAAGCCAGGTAATTAATGTGAAGCACTTAGAAAAAAGATCAGCATATTTCAAGTGATTGTTAAACATTAGCTGTTATTATCATGGCTATTATTATTATTATTGAAACTCCACATCTCCCATGAGTAGGGATTTTGCTCTGAGGTGCCACTGTCCTATGGAAACCCTGAATGAACTCTTCAGCCTTAGGAAATATTCAGAAACTATGAACTCATTGACATAGTAAACCACCTGGGAGTGACCTCTTGACCCAAATAAGCATTAAACATAGAAAGATGAAGAGCCCTGAGCCAAACCTGAGGGCCTGAGACCTGCATGTCTTTGTATGTTTGTGGCAGGTGATGGTGGGTGTGTGCACATACAGAGGAAGAGCACGTAGCATGAGAGCAGACCCATGTCCTAGACCTGAAAGTTGAAAGTCAAGGTTTTATGGTCCATGGCTGCACACTCTAAAAGAAAACATCTCACAAGGAGTGAGAGACTCTAAAAATAAAATTATAACAATAAAAATCACATATACTTCCAACAAGGAAGAAAAATGAGACGTCTAAAGAAATCAGTATGGCTACCTGGGAAACCTCTAAGGAACCTAGATTTTAAAAGCCAAAAACTATATTTACAGCAAATATTAGATAAATGGTTAATATCTTGAATATATAAAGAGCTCGTGCAAATCAGTAATGAAACCCCTAAGGCACAGTAGAAAAGTGAGTCAAAGATGTAATAAACAATTCGCTAAAGAAGAAATAAAGCTGGCTTTCCACCAGATGGAAAATCTTCAATCTCACTAGTAATCATAATGAAAATTCAAACAACTGGATAGCTATTTTTGGCTTGTAAATTAGCAAAGATTTTGATTTTGATTTTTAGTGAGTACCCTACCCAATGCTGGTAAGGGTGCAGCAAAATAGTCCCATTCAAATACTGCAGGTGGGATATGGCACTCAGGAGAGTCACTTCTTGGATCTCTCCCACTTCTTGGATATTTCCCAAGGATATAGTGCTAGTTTAGAAATACTGTTATTAATAATATTTGTATAAGCAAAAATTAGAAAGAATCAGAATGCATCCATGTAGAATAATGTTTATTATTATTTCAGATGGTAGTGTGGGAAAATCAGGAGACAAAATTATACAGATACTATGTAACTATGATGTAAAACAAAAACAAGACTAGAAGAAAACAGAATATAACGATGGTATCTTTGGGTGATGGAACCATGGATGATTTGTTTAATTCTTTCTGCATTTTTGCTTGGTGATCAGATTTCTTGCAATGATTGTGCATTACTTTTATTATGGAAAAAATAAACTTTATTATAATATTGGAGATGTGGAAAGAATAGGAAGAGAGCTCACACCACGGAAGACAAATCCAACAGACGAGTGTGTTCCCCTGGTCCAATGTCAGGGATCCTTAAAGCTTCAAGTGGGTCTGGCTTATGGGCAGGGCTACAATCAACATGAGGAACTTGTACTGTGTGAACATGGCAGGGATGAGTATGCTGCCCGGGAAGCATGTGCAGCATTTAAGAACTACCTGAGCCTAATGGGCCATTGTGCCACAAAGTAGGAAGAATCCTGGACCTCAGACATACGAATCGAAAAATACTAACAGTGTCATAGACATCACTGATATAGGTGATCACCAGCCTAGTCCACTGCTTCCCAAAGTATGGACCCTGGACCACTGGTGGACTCAGAATGACTCCAAATAATGCTGAAGTAGTTTAGGTGAGGTATGGACATGGCATTATTATTTTTAAGTTTTTCTTCTTGAATTTTCTTTCAATCTTTCTAGTGATACCAAAGAGAAGTCTTAATTTGATGCTAGGATATCTTTAACACTGTTACTGAAATGCCAGGGGTTTGGTCTGGGTCCTGCTGCTTGCCACACAGAAAGTCAATCACTGAGACAACAAGTGCTGCCAGTGAAGAAGGCTTTAGTCAGGGCTGCAGCCAAGGAGAATGGGAGATCAGTCTCAAATCCATCTCCTCAACCAACTAAAGTTAGGGATTTGTATATAACGGCAGGAAAGAAATGTAACTATATGTGGAAAAACAGGATTTAAGGAAGGGTAAGGAAGAGGGGTTGAAAAATAGGAATTGCCATGGATGAGGGGTCTGGCATCTCATTGTCTGGATGCAGTGATCTGGTGAGTTTCAGATCCTTGATACTCTCTGGGAGGCCTGAGAGTCAGTTTTCTGAGGCTGGAATTCAAATAAGATAAATGTAAGTTTCAAGCTTTAAGATGAGGATGGTCCATTTCTATGTTTATCAAAAGCACAGTAAACATCAGTTTGATGGAACAGTTGGGCCGGCTTCAACACCTCCCTTGCTCGTCTCCCTTTCTAACCAAGTAGTAGCAGGCTTCAGGCTCAGTTCCTTAAGCAGACAACAGCATCTGGATAGAATTCAATAATGCAAGTGGTGTGTGGGTATGGCAGAATTACCAGGGCAGAAGAAGAATTAACGTAGTTTGGTAAACACTGAACTAGTCCAGAACTTTGGACATCTGGGACATAAAGGGTCAGGGAGGGAGGGTGATTTGCTGTAAGTCAACCAACTGGCCAACACCAGACCAAGCCTGGTCTCCCTGCTTCAACTATGGGCTCTTTCCCCATGCTCTCCTGCTTTCCACGTGGAGCTGTCAGTATTTCTCCACTTTCCTTCAAAAAGCAGACCTAGTCCTATCTTGTTCTTTGCTATCTTTGCTATTTCTTGTTTGTGCTTTTTTTTCTTTTTCTTTTTCTTTTTTTTGGAGTTGGAGAGGGCATGGGATCATGCTATCAGCATAACTAAAAATGTTTTTAGTTTGCCTCTGCACTTTCCCCAAGCCTCAGCTTTTCCTAAAAATCCAGCATCTTCTGCATTCTTCCCTGGGGACCACACTCCTCCTCAGTGCTGGGTGTTGTCTGTTTACAAATAAAGCAGACTTTTTCTTTTGCTTTTGTCTTCAAATGTGAACTTTTCAGAGAGTCTCTAGTGCAGCCATATTAGTGTCTTTAGATGCTTCCTGATTATAGTTATTTGTGCTTATGTAGTCAGAATTTCCCCCAAAGTGTCTCTGGGCATGGATTTACACCTCAATTCTACCTGGGCTGCTAACTAGCTGAGGGACCTTGTGCAAGTCATTCACCCGCACTGAACAGGTAATAGCACTGCCCTACTTAGCTCTGAGGGTTGCCATGAGGACCAAATGAGCGGTAGTCACAAAGGTGCTTTGCAGGGCATAATGGACCCCACATAATGCACTCCACAATGAAATGGGTTATTCAGCTCCTATTTTTCTTTTGCTTTTCCCATCAAGAAGAATGCTCTTCAGATTGGACAGTGTGAAACCAGCATCATTAAAAAAAGAACTAAAGCTCAAAATAGGAGCAAAGATAGAGAGTAGCTCACTCTTTAAAGGAGCTCAATCTCTGAGTGTCTCAGAACCCTCAGGCCTGATCTGCAGAGCTGTGATGGATGTGTCAGGCTATGTTATGTCAGGGACCAGGGTAGGTTCCATGGAGGGAGAACAGGAGGGCCCGTGAGGGTTTCAACCACTGTCACTGTGAGAAATTGTTGAAAGAAACTAGGAAATTTAGATAAGAGATTCAAAAGATGGCACATGCACGCCACTGCCTGCTTAGAATTAGGGATTCCTCCAAGAACTTCATGATTTGTGGAGCACCTCTCCCCACCCCACACCCTGCCTAGCCCCGCAGGACATTCCTCAGAATCTCACCATCCCCCTCAGCAGTAACGGGGAAGAAGTAGAGAGCCCATGGAACAGTAGGATCCCTGCTTCCATGATTCCGCCCATAGCCACCCTGTGGGTCCCCCGCCATTTGTCTGGGTTCGGTTCGTGCCTCCACACTTATAAACCGTGTGACCTTGGGCAGGGGCTGTGTCTTGAATTTCCCATCATATGGAAATGATATCTTGTTCATAGTCTTGTTACGTTACAGAGTTTAGACAAACATAAAGATGACATAAAGTTCTTAGCAAACAAGTTCTTCTCAAAAGATGCTAGGTTGTTTTTTGTTTCTTTTTTTGTTTCTTTTTTTTTTTCCTTCTCCGTTTCCTGTAGCCCTATCTATTTCTGATTATAAAAAGAAGACTGTTTCAAAAAATTAAACATAGACTTACCATATGATCCAGCAATTCCACTTCTGGTTGTATACATACCCAAAAGAATTGAAAGAATTGAAGGCAGGGACTCCAACAGATATTTGTATGCCCATATTCATAGCAGCATTGTTCACAGTAGCCAAAAGGTGGGAACAATCCGGTGTTCATCCATGGATGAATGGACAGGCAAACTGTGGTCTATCCTTACAGTGGAATTTTATTCAACCTAAAAAGGAAGGAAATTCTGACACGTGCTACAACATAGATGAACCTTGAAGACATTATGGTAAGAAAAATAAGCCAGATACAAAGGACAAATATGTATGAGTCTACTTATATGAAATGTTTAGAGTAGTCAAATCCATAGAGACAGAAAGTGAAATTATGGTTACTGGGGAGGTAACCAAGAAAAGAGGGTATGGAGTTTCAGTTTTGGAAGATGAAAAGAGCTCTGGAGATGGATGGTGGTGATGGTTGCACAACAGTTTAAACAGTGTCACCAAACAGTATGCCTAAAAACACACATGGATAAAATATACATTTTATGTTATATATATTTTACTACAGTTAAAAAATTGCTTACACAACACAAAATATATTTTAATTTCAGTTATGACATAATTTTAGAAATATTAAAATGTGAAAATCATGTAAATCTTTAGAATAAAAAGAATATGGTTTTTAACACCAAAACAAAACAAAACAAAAAAGACTGCTTGAGCCCCCACACAAAGAGGATAGAAATATAATCCATGGCTCATTGTCAAGGGCATGGAGAGACCAATCTTTAAGGAGAAATCTCAGACACAGTATTGCTTATAATTGCCTGAAAAGAACCCCCATTACTCACAGTTCTGGGGGACAAGGGGGGTAGACAGTGCAGGAGATGAACCCCGCATCTTCTGTAACATCAGCACACATACACACCCTCAGAGCCAGCCATCCCCACCACCCACTTCCAAACAGCAGAGGGGCTGCAGGATGCTCAGGGTCCCAGGGACTGTCCCCCAAGCCCCTGCAGGAGGCCGTGCCTGCTGGCAGAGATGGCAGGAGCCCAGGGTGAGACACATCTGGCTGTTGGTACTGGAGGAGGAGAAGATACTAACTGGGCCTCCAGTTGGGGGCGGTAAGGAGAAGCTCACAACTGGGTGTTTCCAGAATGTGTCCTGAGCCCCACAGCCTTCAGCTCACCTCTTAGAAAACCCAAATCCCAAAGCAACCCTGTGACCCAGGACCGGAGCTGGCCACCCAGGGCTTCCTGAGCAGGCAGGAAACCTGCTCAGGACTCATGCATCTCTGAGTCCCCTGTCCAGCACCACCACAGACCCAGCACATTTCTAATGGCTTCAGTTAATGGTGCCAAAGATACCCCCTGTGCACTCAAGGCCTCTGAGCTGGGCTGACTCACACCTGGAGACACAACCACACCAGCTGCATTTCCAGGTGACACGCTCTCTAGCTGTTGAGACCCAGGACTCCTGTCCTGGAACCAGCTCTGCTGCCAGCTAGCTATGAGGTAACTGACCTCACTGGGCCTTTAATGCCCATCCATAAAATATTTACTACATTCCTTGTCCCTAGGACCTCTGCAGATGGGGCCTGAAAATCTCTCGTGCATTCCACAGGCATTTACTGAGCACCTATCATCTGAAGACAGCATGCGGGTCTCTTAGAAGGATAATGAGAAGGGTAAAAACAGATCCTGTCCTTGAAGACCATACTCATGTCTTAGGGCTGCCATAACAATGTACCACAAACTAGCTGGCTTAGAACAACAGAAATTTATTGTCTCACAGTTCTGGAGGCTGGAAGTCCAAGGTTAAGGTGTAGGCAGGGTTGGTTGGTCTTGGAAGGCTCTCAGGAGAATCTGCCCCTGCCTCTCTCCTGGTCATTGCTGGCATTCCTTACCGTTCCTTGACTTGTAGATGCCTCACTCCAACCTCTGCCTCTGTCTTCACATGGCCGTCCTTCCCTGTGTCTGTGTTCAGCTTTTTCTTTTCTTATAAAGACATTAGTGATTGGGTTAGGGCCAACCATCATCTAGTATCTCCTCCTCTTAACTTGATTACATCCACAAAGACCCTATTTCAAATGAGGTCACCTTCTTAGCTTCTGGGGGTTAGGACTTACATACATCTTTTTGGAAGACATGATTCAATCCAGAGAGCTTCCAAAAGTAAGAGTGAAAACAATCCTGGAGAAGGAGAAGCAAAAACTTTAGAGCCAAATAGAGTTGGGCTTTTTAACCTATGAGAACCTCAGTGCACTCCACTGTAAAATGGAATAACAATATCTACATTGCAAGGTATAACATATACAAGGCAACAGGTGCATGTTGGCACTAAGTACTAATATTTTTATAACTATTATTATTATTATTAATGACAAGGCACAAGATGATGATGTAGCATAGAAGTTCAAGCAAAATACCCTAGAGCAAGACCCCATCAGATTGTAAGGAACAAGATTAGCTTAATGGAATTGACATTTGAAATGACATTTGAACTTGGAAAGATGGACAGGATTTCTACCTGCTGGTAGAACCAGCAGGAGGGAATTCTAGGAAGTGGGGCTACATAAACAAGCCTTGGAGGCAGGAGGCTTTAGAGCATGTTTGGAGAAGAGCTGGAGTTCCATTTGGCTGAAACATTGGGAAATGAATAACGAGTAATGGTAATTAGGGTTGTAAAGGAGCATTTGGACCACAGAGCGTGAGGAGCTGGCATTTCATTCATAGGCAATGGGGGAGCCAATGAATGTTGTTTGGAAGGAGTGATGCAATTAAGCCTGCATTTCAGAATATTAATCTGGCTGCAGTATGCAGGATCAGGGAGTTCTGCAACCTCCGGGGCAGGGAATGATCAGGGCCTGAAGCCCGAGGAAAGCTTTCCTGGTCCTGGTTAAAGACGGAAGGTGGGTGGTAGACAGTGTCCTTGGACTCGGTCATGGCTTGGCCGGTCACCTTGAACAAGTCATAAACCCTCTGTGACTACAGTTGCCTCATTGTAAGATGGGGCGAGCCAGTGACAGGTGCTGGGAGACCTTCAAGACCCTCGCATGACTAACACTTCCCAGCCTGAGGAGACACCAGCAGACCTATGAGCTGCTTTCACAGAGCGTCTTGTGGGTGCAGAGGGGGATCTTCTGCTCAAACCTCTGTCCCAAACCCTGCTCCTCTTCTGCCCCTCTGGGAGACCAGGAGCCTCCCAGATCTCTGGGCTTTGTGGAGGCCAGAGCCCAGTCAGGCTGCTGGCGAGCTGTGAGCAGTCTTAATTGTTCTGCATTAACTTAACTTTCACCTCGATCCTACTTTAGAATTCTGTGAATATTTATGAGTGAGCTCTTGCTTAATGAGGAGGGGAACAGAGACATTAATGAGCTCTCTTTCCCCGTTGGGTTTGGGGAATTTTTTTTTTTTTTTTTGGCTTCATAATCTCTAATCTGAATTCCAATGACACTGTACCTTTTTTCCTCCTGGTTCTTCAGAGGGAAAAAGCCCCACTGTAAGTTTTCACTGCTACCATCCAGGTGGAATCCAAGCACACTAATGCAAAAGCTGAAGCATACCACACTCTCGGCTGGGGAGAGGCCTCTTCCCCCTGCAGCAGAGTATGTGTGTGTGTACACGTGTGTGTGTACACGTGTGTGTGTGCACGTATGAGTGTGTGTGAGTGAGAGGCTGTGTGTGCACACTTGTGGTCACACATGGGGAAGTGTGAGCTCTCCTAAAAGCAAGAAGGCCTGGCTGGGTTCAAATCCAAATGAATCTGATGGTGCCACTGCACTCCAGCTTGGACAACAGAGCAAGCCCCTATCTCTAAATAAATTAATAAATTAATAATAAAATAAAACAAATGCATACAAAAGCTACTTCTCTCTTCAGGGATGAGAGAAAAGATAAGGCAGGGCCTCTTTCTCTTCTTGGGTCTCTTCTTTGAAGGACAAAGTGTAATGTTTAGGGCCTCTCTGGACCCTATGCCTCAGGGACCAGCCCCGTGATCTCCCCAGAATGGGACAGCACCTGTGGCTTGCACTCCTGTCAGCCAGCTTGAGCCAGGGCAAGACTGAGAGGGGAGGCCCGGGCGGCCCTTCTGACATGGAGGAGAAAGTGAGGGGGCTCCTTGGTCTAGCCACCCAGGGCATGGAGCAAGAAGGGAAACTCAGGGGACAATAGACGGGTGTCACCCCCACTCAGGAAGTCTGGAACACATCAACAGTTCCCGCATTCCATCTGTTTCCCTGGGATTCATTGCCCGGTCTCTAAGGGACTGCAGAAAAGCCTGGCAGTTGCATCATGGATGGATCAATAAAGAAGAAGCAGAGAAGGCTCTCAGACAGGTGAAAACCCCTCCCTGGTACAACGTGAGGTTGTTTCTCCCTGGCCTCCCCTTGGCCTTTCAGCCAAGAGGGACTCTCCAGCTCGTTCCATCTGACTCCCATCTGCCTTTGGCCTCTGATGTGATGTTAGTCACTTTGCACTTCAGTGTACATTTGGCCAAAGCTGGTGGGAATCTGTTCTCACGAACTCCTGCTGGGGCAGAAGCCTCGGGCCCTGGCACAGGCAGATTCTCTGCAGTCCTCCCAGCCCTCCTTTCCTCCTGCCCAGAGGCCATCCTTGCTCCAAATCCCCTCCCCACACCAACTGCATCTTTTGTAGCAGCTTCACTGCCTAGAACCACCAGCCCAGGAGGGAGGTTCATGTGCCCAGCCCTGAAGTCTGGCTGGCAAGACAGCTGCCTCATAATTGTGTGTGTGTGTGTGTGTGTGTGTGGGTGTGTGTGTGCGCGCGCGTGTGCGCCTATGGGAACAGCTCACACCTGGTATTAGGCTAACCTGTCTACCCTGATGCGGTTAACAGATGCTGAAGAACTAACAACAAAGAGAGAAACTAAACACTGATTTTGTGGTATAAAAGGCAAACTAATTACAGCTTCTTATAAGCATGTTCTTCACTATTTAAGTCCAATCACATATGCACAGTGGCTGCTTTGCACATATTGATGCAATAGATCATTTCTGTTGTGGGTTTCACTTGATTACAACACTAAATTCTGTGTCCATATACTCAGCTTCCTATCACTCATGCAGTGTTGTGATCTGCTCCCAACTTTTTCCATAAAGTTTAGTTTTGTTAGAAATGTGAGGCATGATCTTTTTCAAGAAAAATGCAGAAAATCAGAAGAAAGAAGATGGGTAGGGTGCTAGGAACAAATTAACCATAGTCTGATCACTCAAACTCAGCCACTGTTAACATTGTCATGTTATTGTTGGTCTTTTTTCAGTCATTTTTCCTTGACAGAATGTAATTCGCTAACCCCCTAGTGTATGTCATTTGGGTCGGTGTCAGGTCTGTGCTAAAATAAACAATGCTGTATTAAACATTTTTATACATTTACTTCTGAGTGACACTCAGGTGAAATTATTGGGCCACTTTTGGTCTTGGACATTTTTAAACCTCTTGATGAATATTGCCAAGTCACTTTCCCAAAGAGTTGTACCAATCGGCAGTGCGCAAAAGTGCCCATCTCAATGCATCCCCACCAGGACTGTTTTCTCATTTATTTTCTCCCTAATTTTTGGTATTTTGATGAGCTAAAATGACAGTACTTTCTTGCTACCCCACTTCGCTTTTTTTTTTTTTAGTAACTAGTGAAATCAGATATTTTTCCATGTGTTCACAACATTCAAAAGTTAAGGGAAAAAACATCGAGACTGCATATTGGGTACCGTGTACACTGCCTGGGTGACTAAAGTCTCAGAATTCACCACTAAATTACTCATCCATGTATCCGAAAACCACCTCTATCCCCCAAATACTGAATTTTTTAAAAACATTGATGTGTGCATGTATGTGCACATCCAGGTGTACAGAGAGATGCACCCTGGACTGCACCAGACACGGGCGCGTCTCAGAGCTCAGATGCTTCCGAGGGTGTGTCCGTAGGTGGGAGTGCATGCAGTTGGGATGTGGCATGTAGTTATTTCATTTTCCTGTGGGAGCAAGGGAGGTGAAAAGAGAAAACTGTAAGCCCCTTAATCATTCAGACTCCAGTCCAGGCTTACCAAGTTAATAGTTGTATGAGTTGAGACAAGTGACTTCCCTTTCTCTTCAGGTTTTTGTTTCTCCACCTGTAAAACGGTTGACAATAATACCTATGACCTAGAATTGTGGAGAACGTTACATGAGGAATGAAGACACAGTAGAAGCGCCCACCCCCGGTGGGAATTCCTCCTGTCTTTCCCAGCTCGGGGTGTGAAGGCAGGTGTGTTCGGGCATCAGTGACGACTCACTGGACGGCCACTCCTTGAGAGCCACACAGTCCTCTCTGTTCTGCAGTCACTAGGAAAGAACTGGGTTCATTCTTCGGGTCCTGCAGATGTTTGTGGAGTGAATGAAGGAAGCTCCGTGTGAATGCGCACGAAGCTTTCCTGGATGAAACAAGGGAGTCTGAGTCAGTTCACTCCACTCAGGCTTCTCTTCCCTGTGGACTTGACAGCCTGCCAGGCCTGGGGTGACGCTTTGAAGTCTGACATTTCCAGCTCCTGGAGAGATGTGGCCAGGCCTCCTCAGGGAGAGAGAGGCTGCAGTGCTCGGACCCCACCCCTTCCCAGACAGGCCATGTGGTAGGGGTTTGCCTCCTGGCTACACCCGGCCGACCTGTGGGCCTGGGCCAACTCACTGAAACACCCCATGCCTTTGTTTCTTCATCTGTAACACAGAAGTATCAATGGCACCTACCTCATTGACTGTGGCGAGGATTAAACGAGATGATTCATATGAAGCTCTTGCTGCCTGGCACAGCGTTAGTGCTCAGGGTGGCCCCAGCCTGCTTCCCTCTTCCCCTCATTTCCTCCCTGGGGTCCTAGGAGTCACTGCTGGCAGTGGAGGCAGGGGCTGGGCAGCTTTCCAAGGAGGAATTTTTTTGTGTGGGGGAACATCCAGGAAGGCCCAGAAATTCCTGCCTACCTTCTACCTTGGCCTGTCTGAGGAGCAGTGCTCATGGACTGCAGGTATGATATGTCAAAGAAAGCCACAACTAGATAATAGTTAAAGCAGTAAAAATATATTTTATTCGGGACTATTGCAACAGGGGAAAAGAGACCTCAGTATAGAACTGGGCTCAGTTCTCAATGTAACAAGAAGTGTGAATTTATAGCCATGGAGCAGGGTCAGGGGTGTTGGTGGATGGAAAATTCCTAAGAGAAAACATCACAGGGAAGGGAGATTCTGGCTAAACCAACCTAACAGGAGTCTTGCTGAAGTCAGGCCAGGGTGACTAGATATCAACAGGGGACGGCAGGGGGTGAGGAAGCCAGCAGATACCAAGGCTGATCAGATACCCATTTAGCAGGATTCTTACTAAAATAAGGCAATCCAAAGACAGACATGGAAGTCCAACCATGGAGGCCTAGTTGGGAAGAGGATTCGGAGAAACCTGACCAGAGTTTGGTCAGGGAGAGACTCTGTCACATGATCAAGAAGGAGAAGAGGAAAGAAGGAGAGAAAGGAAGAGAAGAGAGGGGAACATCACAGTGCTAATCGCAATGAAACTTACAAAGAGGCAAAGGGGTTGGTCTCGGCCCTCCAAGAGCTGAGATGGCACACAGAAGGCAGGACTCAGTTTGCCTGGATGCCCCATAGATTCTAGTCCAGGTTCCCGGTTGTTCCTCTCTGAGGCAGGAGCAGGCTAAACAGACCAAGGGCCCATTGCTTTGTGTTCTTTGTAATAAAGGTACCACATGAGTCAAGGTACAAATATAGCCAGGTATTCTGCCGTTTGATAAAAATATTAGGGCACTGGGTGGGCCTCCTTAATATGGCTGAGCAGATGCATCCTAGGGACTCTGGTGGAGAAGATAAATAAGCATGTGCCTAGAACAGCAGAGCTGTGGGCTGTGGAGATAGCCATCAGGGATGGCATCTGGGCAGCTGGGCCTGTGTCCCCTGCACAAGCCGGACATCTGAAGAAACAGGGAACTTATGTCAGTATCAGTTTTCTGGCAATAACTTTCAGGCTCCTAAAGCAGATCTTTATACCAGCAATAGGGGTTTCTTTGGTATAAGGTCTCTGCTTTAAGCATTTGTTAAAACCAGGTTAATCTGAATAAGAAAATAAGATGACAGAGACACATCAGTTACTCATCACTCAGTTAATCCCTGGCACTGCATATATCTACCGAGCACCCACCGGGGTATACGCAGAGCTCGTGCTACGTTTGTCGACACAGTTCAGGCCTCAGGATACACCCAGGTCTTGTTCACAGGTGTGTTACTTATAGTGGATTCTCAATATATGCTGTTTCCTATTCTCACAGTGTAGAATCCACAGTGCTTTCGCAGATGTCCCCAAGCTTGGCAGCCGCCTCCTCTAGGCCCCACGCTAGGTTGCTGTGTGTGTTACGGAGCTTCTCGTGCTGCCTTGTGATTTCTCCGTTTATTTGTTGGGTTCCTCCACGAGCCTGCCCTTTCCTAGGATAAGCACCACGCTCAGTGTTTCACCTTTCTGGACCCGGTGTCTGGCGCAATGCCCGGCACATAGCATATGTGAATAAACATCTATTCATGTCAGACAGTCACAGATCTGTCTTGGATTGTGGGCTTCCTGCTGGCAAGACCATTCCCGTTATTTACATTTACGCCTGAAGACCTTTCCTGGGGCCCAGCACATCATAACTGTTCTTCATTTGATCAGTGACTGGTGCATTCAGCAAATTGTGTAAAAAGCTCAGGGAGACTGCCAGCACGTTGATGGGGCAGGGCCCCCAGCAGAGGGAGATGTTGCGTATAAAGCACTTAGCACAGTGCCTGACAATGAATAGGGGCTCATTGAATACTATGATTGTTGCCTTGGGCAAATCACTGAATGCCTTGAAAGCTCAGTTTCCTCATCTATACAACGGGAAAGGAATCCCGGCTGCCACAGGATTGTTGTAGGAATTAAGGGCAGCCATGAGTGAGGCCTGCCTGGCTCCTAGCAGGTTCTAGTCAGTGCCAGCTAAACCTGTCCAGCACCCTTTGACCTACCTAGGGAGCCAGCACCCGGCTAGAGAAGATTCCCAGAGCAGAGCCTCCGCACCTGGTACAGATGTGTGGGGCACGGGCCCCTTGGCCCAGCTGTGGCTAGGCGAGCCTAAGACAGCTAGAGCCTTGAGCTGCTCACCTCCCACTACAGATGGCTGCCTCTGTTGACTCCAATGTCCTGGGCGAATATGATCATCTTCCACATGTGCTGTGAAGTGAAGAGAGTCAGGAGACTCTGACCTAGAAGACCAGACAGGCCCCTGCTGAGGGAGAAGAGGCCTGGCTTCAGCTCTGGTGCTCAGCCTCGTCGTTGCCATGACTCCTTTCTGACTCTTCATGTATTTTTTAAAAATATGTAATTTTCTAAAGGGAAATTAAATTGGATCGTGCATTAATTTGAGGGACTGGAGTCTGATCAGGCTGGCATCAGAAGTGCTGGCTTCTGATCCTTGCTAGGGTTCCAAGCTCCCTGAGCTTGCTAGGGTTCCAAGAGTGATCTGGGGGCCCCTGTGACCTCACTACGACCCCTTCCCATACCTCCACCCCTACATGGAGGGCACTTGTGTCCACTGGCCTCCAGGCAAGCTCCTCACCTGCTCGTCTCAGCTGGGGAGGTAGGGGCGATAGCTGGATTCCCAGGAGCCTGAGGTTACCTCACTCCCATGGGAGCACCCACTACTTCACTTTGGAGCCTGAACTGGCTGTTCCTGCCTCTAGCAGTTCTAGATGGCAGACCCCATCTTGGTGGGAGTGAGAGGCACAGGATGCTGGGAGAACATCTTTCTGGATGCTGCCAGAGCCGAGCAAGAGAAATTCGAGGGATGGGGCGGCAATAGTGTGTGCAGTAGGGACTGGCCTCAGGCTTCTCCTGCCAGCCTGTGCCTGGCTCCTTGTGCCCTGTAGCCACAATGAATGGGGCAAGGGCTTTAGCTCAGATACTCATGCAAAGCAGGACTGGGTTTGAGGTCTGGTTCTACTGTTTACGAGCTGAGGGATTCCAGAGAGGTTATTAAGCAAATGAGGCCTAGTTTCATCATCTGTGGAATGGGGATGATAAGAGAACCTACTACATGTGCCGTTGTACAGATTAAAAATGTAAAAGGTCCACGTGAAGAAAGTGCTTAGCACGGTGCTTGGCATGCAGTAAGCACTCATGACGTGCACACTGCCCTTATTTTTAATGATTGTCTACTTTGTGCAAGGAACTCTGCCCCTGTTTCCCCTGGAGGAAAGCCACATTGCATTCTGATGGCTCCTTCACACGGTGGCCCTCAGCCTTAAGCCCTACCACTGCTCTATGTTTGGTAGTGGTGGATGCCCAGGGACCCCACCATCATTTCCGCATTTCCCCTAATTCCCCATGCAGGGTGTGGCACACAGAGGCCACGGGCAGAATCAGCTGAGCAGCTGGCCCTGAGGGTGTGAAAACCAGCTCCTCCAGACCCACCGCTGGAGCCAGGGAGTTGGCCTTGACCTTTGTCTTTCCTCTTTGTCGTCACTGTTGGTGAAGATCAGCTGTCCAGGCCCTTCCTTTCACAGAAATGCCTGCTGCTTACTGATCATTTGCCAGGCACCGTGCCCAGCACCCCACAAGCATCACCCCTCCAGTCCTCACTACGGTCCCGTGATGCAGGATTAACAGCATCCCCCATTTCCAGACGAGAACACTGACCCTCCGGAAGGCCGACATGCCCGGCGTGGCACTGCAAGGAATGTTCTCACCGGTTCTTCATCAGCACTCTGCACTGCCCCTAACTCTTGAAGTCACTTCTGACCCGGGCCAAGGAAACAAGCAGGGGGGGAAAAAGAAATAGTAATATCTGAGCCTAAATTCTCCGGGCCCCAAACTCTCAAAGAAAAATGCTAATGTACTCACTATTCCCAGTGAGTAACATCTCTCCAGGGGAAGTTGAAAATAGAATTTTAGTCATACATAATGGAGCCAATTGATTTTTTAAAAATAATGAAGCCTTCGTCTTACGTAGCCCAGTCTGACTATGGATGCTACGGGAAGAGAGGAGAGGCAGAGAGTCCATGGCCCAGGGGTGGACGATCCAAAGAGCGCATTCGCCTTGGGAATTCAGTAAGTGGCATTCACCAGGGACTCAGAAATACATACCCCAACCTTACGGATTGACTCACCCTGTCCTTTCATCGCCCACCCCTTAGCCAGTCCCCACAGCTGAGCCCACACCCAGGTAAGGGAGGGACAGACCCCTCACAGCTATTCTGCATATTTCTTGAGCCAAGCATTGTCAGGATTTCCTGAGTGTGGGTAGCAAGCAGTAAAAATACATCAACTTTCATCTTGGTGTAGTATTTTCTGGTTTTGTCTAAATTCCTTGACCTCTCTTTTTCCATCTGGTTTTCACCATAACACTGGACACAGAGACAATATATACAAAACACCTAGTCCAAGACCTGCCACACTGTTGCCCCACTCAGTAAGCACTGATCCTCTCTTCTTCCTCTGTCCGAATAGATAAGGAAAGTAAAGCACAGAGAGGAAGATGACCTGCCAAGACTCACACATCAAGATAGTGATAGAACCAGGACCTTCCCCCATCACACTGTTCAGACCCCTCTCCCTTGATCATCAGTTTTATACAGATAAGATCTAATGAAATGGAACATTGATCGTGGTGTCAGGAAGATGCCACAGCAGCCGGGTGTGTGTGTCAGCCTTCCTGAGGCCCCGAAGCTGGAGAGATGACAGGCAGAGAGGCTAGAGGAGTGCACATCCTGAGACCAATTATTTTAGCCCAGTTATTGGCTTGGCTCCTTTTACAGCTGCCACAGTCCCTCACAGCAAAGACCCAATTTGTTGGACCCCAGGGAGAGTTCCTGCTCTTTGCACACACCCACATTAAAAAACCCAGACAGACTCTGGAAAAAAATATGGCCAAGTTTTGCACTTATTTTGTGCTACTTAGTGGAGTGTTCCTTTGGCTTATTAAAGCCTTGGGCTGATAGCCTCAAACCAGCTCCTTGGAGTCCTGGAGGTTACTCTGTTCTCGCCCTTCACAGAGACATCTACCAGAAACACTGGATTCGCTGTTAGCTCCAGGGTTGGAGAGAGACATTTTCCACCTCCCTGGGCTCAGCTAATTGGCTATAGATTCTCACTGAGAAGAGAAGGAATAGTTCTCAGGCACCTGCTGTCTCTCTAGCCAGGATGGGAGCTTGGAGAGAAAGTCAGCCTGTGCCCAGCATGGGCCTTTGGGTGCAACCTTTGGGCAAACTGGAGGGATGGAGCACCAGAGTGGGGCTTCTTCCTCTGTGCCCTGTCCTGGGTCACAGGGCAACCAAGAGCCTCTTCTCTCAAGGTATTCAGTCCTGGCATGACAGCTGCCCTCTTCCGGGTAGGGAAAGGCCCATTCTACAGGACCAAGGACTGGAAGAGACTAGTCACTGGACCAGGGCCACTAACCTAGCCCCAAATCAGAAGAAGGGACATAAAAGCCAGAAGGGAGAAGAGCCACCATCGTTCACCCAGTTTATTCAAGATAGAGCCACAAATAGATTCAGGAGGCCCCCCCGGTCATCTCCTGTTCCGTGATCATGGGCAGAAATGGCAGACAAGAGCCAGAGCTGGTCATGCATCTTTTATCTCAGTAATATCCTGTCAAAATTGGGTGATGCTGGACCAGGAAGCAGCTTCTTGCTTGAAATTTCCGGTGCTGCCTTTAGAATCCAAGAGGGGGCTAGGAAAAACCATTTGGTTGGTCCAGATACCAATCAATGAATGAAGAGGCTTCTAGAGCAGGATGGGCACAGAGAGGAGCCATCAAGAGAAATTTCATCGCCCTGGAGCTGATGAACATCCCCAGAGCAGGTTGGGGACCCTGTCTTGGTCATTTTTGAATCCCCAGCACTCAGCCCAGTGTCTGACATGTAAAGGCTACCATTTAATATTGTTTTAACCTTTGATCAAATGAGTAGGTTGGTGCATGCAAGCACTTGCAGGCGTGCACACGCACACACACACACTCTCTGACACACACACACACACACACATACACCTAGGAAATGTGACAATTTTTCCAAGTCTAGAAAAATAATTTTCCACTGTTGAAACAGAACCAGTAAGGCCAGGACATTGGGTTCTATAATCCACTTGGGCTCTACTAATCAAAACACAACTACCACAGCTTCTGCTTTCTGCCTGCACAAAGCTACTTCCCTGGTTTCCACCCCTACCTTCAACAGCGGCCCAGGCCCTACCCATAGCTCCTCCATCTCAGACAGCCCAGCAGCCAGGCTTCCAAAGCTTCTCTCTTCTTTCTCTCCCAGAGCCAGTTCCAATCCTTCTCCCTTACACTTCAGGCCTATTTAAAGGGAGACAGGCCACTGGCCCTGGGCTGGCCAGGGGTCTGAGATGACCCAGATTAGGGGTGGAGGACGGGGTCATTCAGGGCGTCCCCTCCCTCTCGCTCCATAGTGCTTGAGAATGAAGGGCAGACACTTAAAGTCAACGCACAAGAGGCCTCTTTGGCTAGGCACATCTTGGTTCTCCAAGTCCTTAAACAGCCAGGTGCTGCAGAGCAGAAGTATTTAATACTTTTTGTGGAGTTGGCAGAGTCTCCTCCTGGAGCTGCGGATTTTGTTGGTCCCATTGATGTCAATCTCTAGCCACTTCCCCTCACCACCTTTGTGCGTCAGAATTTCCAGAATGAGTTCAGACGAGAAGCTCTAACGGCAGAGGAGAGTAAGACCTGAGAGGGCTTACGCATGCTCCCTGTTTACCATGAACACTGAGGTATTTATTGTGGCCTTTAGTCAGCAGTTGTCTTGACATAGCATTGACCAAGCAACAAGGTCAGGAAGCAGACATTATTTTGGAATTCAACTAACTCCTTTTCCTCGGAGCAATACCTCTAATAAGCAAGCCCTTGCATTTGTACATCATCATGGCACAGAGGACGAATGAGTTTGTGGACCAGGAAACCTGTGACCAATGGCATAAGTTTCGGGGAAGGTTTTAACTCTTGCATTCATTGATCTCAGGAAATAAGTGAGTGCCCGTCACTATGAACAAACCAATTACAAAGATGCTGAGAAAATTCAGAGTAATGGAGTGGCAGATGTCAGGCCAAGTGAATCAGAAAAGGTTTTCTGAAAGAGCAATGTTTTTTTAAGACTTGAAAGAGGAAAAGGATGAAAGTAACATTTATTGAGTTCCTACTTCTCTATGCCAGGCGTTATACAAGGTGCATGGACTTTCCCATTTGCTTCTGTGTGCTACATTCTGGATAGTTCCTTCTAACCTGCAGTGCACTAATCTTCTCTTCAGCTGTGTTTATTTAGCTTTTAATAAACCCACTCATTGCGTACTTAATTTTAGTCGTTGTGCTTTTTAGTTCTAGAATTTGTATTTGGTTTTTTTCAAAATTTCTAGGTCATTTTTTAGTTCCCATTTCTTCAGAAAATGTTCAAGCTTGCCTTTATTATATTTTCTTGAATTGTTAACATGGTGGTCTGTGTCTGATACTTCCACAACACAGCTATGCATCACTTAACAATGGGCATACGTTCTGAGAAATGCGTTGTTAGGCAATTTTATCCTTGTGCAAACATCATACAGTGTACTTACACAAGCCTAGATGATAGAGCCGACTACACTCCAGACTATGTGGTTTAGCCTATTGCTCCTAAGCTACACACCTGTATAGCATGTTATTGTACTGAATACTGCAGACAACTGTAACACAATGGTAAGTATTTTTGTATCTCAACCTATCTAAACGTAGAAGAGGTAGAGTAAAAATACGATACAACAGTTTTACAGGACTGCCATCATATATGCAGTTCATCGTTGACCAAAATGTCATTATGAGATGCATGACTATATGTCATTTATCTGGGGGTCTCTTTTTATCATCATTTTCTTCTGGTTCTTACTCATGGTGTCTTCTTTCCTTACATGCTTTATCTTTGACTCTGTGCTGTCAGTGTATTTGAAAATTATTTGAAGGATAATCTCTGGTTTAGAATCAGTATTCTTCCTCCAGAGAGGATTTTAATTTACTATGCTAGTTACCTGGGAATGTTACCAGTCCAGGACCTCCTTAACACAAATTCCTTAATCTAAATTCAAGGCTGCAAGTCCATAGAGGAGATATTTACTCTCAGTTCATCTTTACCCTGTAGGTAAAGCACTTCAGGACCCCAACTTTGAGTGAGGTGTAGGGTATTTATGTAGGCTTCCTATCTTAGAGCTGGGTGGGGAAGCTGTAAAAACCACAGCTCATTGTTGTCACTGTTACTCCTGGATGAATTTTTTTTAAAGGCAAGGGTGGGGTTGAGTACTGGGCTTACCTCTTTGAGTTCTCACTTCCTCAGAGATTATGGCCCATGATTCCTTATTACTTTGTTATGTCTTTGAAGTTTTTAAGAAAACGTTTGTTATATTTCATCCAGCGTTTCAAATTATCCTCAGCAGAAGGGTTTATTCAAACTGCTTAGTTTTACATTACTGGAAGTGGATATCCCTTCTCTCATTTTCCTCACAATAACCATATGAGATGAGTAAATATAAATATTCCCATTTACAGATGAGAAAATAATGCTTAAAAATTTTAATGCAATCAAGTGATCCCCAGGTTGAGTACCACGATTGTTCTGAGCCCAAAGCCCGTAGTGTTCCCATTATGCCATGCTTGGGAATGGAAGAGAAGAGTGTAAAAGCCATTTAAAGTACATGGGTGAGAGTTCAGAGGAGAATGGGAGGGCTGGGCCACGAGGGCCATGAGCACGTCCACGAAAGCAGTGTGTCCGCATCAACAGGAGCGTCCTCAGGGGAAGCAGCAGGTGGGGCTGTGCAGACACTCCCCACTAGTGTAGAAGGTCTCTGTTGAAAAAGATATGCCCCCTTTGAGTGCCCCCGTTCTATGGGAGACAGATGTCCCCTGGAGCTACAACACAGAGGAGGCAGGTGAGGACCCAGCAGCTGGGAGCCAGTGTTGAAGGAGGGGTGCTCCTCAGAGCAGACGGTGCCTGGAGGGAGCCGTGAGATGTTGCTTGGTGAAAAGGCCCCTGGGGAAGGCCAGACAGGATTTAGGATTTGGCCTCAGGGGAACGATGGTGTTCCCTTGGCTCACCTCATGTTCTTTTCTCTCCTCTTCCTACCCTCCTGTCCCGCTCCTGCCACCAGGAAGTAACCCAGTGGCTGCTCCAGGATACCTTGGTCCCAGACCTCTGAGCCTCTGTTTTCATTCTGTCCTTCTGTAATTACTTGTCCCCCACATGCAGGTTGCTGCCCTCCTCTGCAGCTACGGGGAATCTTCACCCCGTTCACACAGGAGGGTCACTGAATTCTCCTTAGGTGCTCCCCCAGCCACGTGGGCCCCGGCAGACTCCAGCTCTCCACGTCCCCCCACTCCTCACTGGACTCTTGTTCTCAAGGACTTTGGTTTTCCCCTAGAGTTTAAGGTATCTGCTTGGCCACACTCTTTAAAAGAGGTTGACTTACATTCCCCTAGGAATTTCCTTTTGGACTTGATAACATTTCTAAGATGAATTTTCATCCTGTCCACACAGGAGGCTCATTGAAACGCACAGGGTTTGTGTCAGTCTGACTGTGAGGGGCTCAGGAAGTAACCTCCCAACGGGGAGACAGAGAGGGCAGACTGGGAAGCGCAGCCAGACTGAGGCAAGGGCGAGGGGACAAGGCTGGCCCTAGGTGCCTGCCCAGGTTGTGGCATCCAGGTTGTGGCGGGGGATCTCTGGCCGGCCTGGAAGAGTTCCTCCCCACAGTGTCCCCATGTACCCTGTCCGGTGGACTGGGCTGAGATGTATCTGTTCTCGTCTTGAGGATTTTCTTCCTTTTTTTTTTCCCTGTTGCGGTTGATATTCCATTGAGATTAATAGTCTGTGGAGTCATTTTAAAGGGGGCCCTGTGACAAAGAGGAAGGAAATAAATAAACCCTGCCTGTTAGCTTAGGCCGCCCTTTCCTCCATGCCACCTGGCTCTGCTTTGTGGCCGAGAAGTCCCCTGCTCTTTATTTGATCCACCCGCCACCCTGCAGCTGGGAGGATCTCCCTGTGCCTCACCCATGCTGTCAGCCACGCACACAGGCCCTCAGGGGAGTGTGGGACAGGGAGGCGGGGAAGGCGGTGGCACCTCCTGTGCTGTCTGTCCCGCATGCAGCATCCGCCCTCACTGAAGGGCACCAGTCAAGGGCCTAGGCGCTGGAGGCAGACCGCCCAGGCACCAACTTCAGCTGTACTGTGAATTACTGGCAATTATTATTTAACCTCTCCGAGGCTTAGTCTCCTAATATGCAAAATGGGGATAATTATAGAACCTATCTCCCTATCTGGGGTTGTTTGGAGAATTAAATAAACTAACAGTCACAAAATACTTGGACCAGTGCCTGGCACATAGTAAGCTTTCATCCATTATGACTTCTCATAGCCTCCCCAGCAGTGGAGCAGGGCACCTTCGCTCCAGCCTCTTCCCTGGGGGTCAGCTAGATTTCCCGCAGAGGCTACAGGCAGGGCTGCTGAGGAAGCCTTGCAGAGCCCCGCAAGTGACCCCAGCATGTTCCCTTCCCCGCACACTGCAGCTAGGTCAGGCCCAGAACACAGAAGGTTAATTGAAGGGCAGAGAGCAGAAATGTTGTAAAAGGAGAGTTCAGAGCAAACATAAAATGAGTGCAGTCGCATCAGGGTGTGGGGGAGGCTGGCAGATGGGTCCCTGCTAGCCCTGTAGCAACCCCCAAGCCCACCTGCCTCATTCCTGCCTGCATTAGAACCGAAATTAAACTAAATATTGACCAACAAGGAGAGCATGCTGCCAGGGCTAAAGAAAGGCTCTGATTGCCAAGGAAACAGGAAAGGCCCTGGCCATAGCATTACCCTGTCACCTTGGCGGAAGCCAGGGAGGAGCTGGGCAGCAGCAGGGGTTGGGGGGTGGAAAAGGAGTCAATGCCAAGGATATGAGGCATACGAAAGAAGGCTCGGTCCAAGGGGAAGGGTTGGGCAGCTCGGTCTAGTGGTCACTGACGCCTGCCCTACTATAAGCTCTGTTATAAAGAGGATGTAAAGTAGCGTAAGACACAGCCCTGCCCTCAGAACGCAAGAATCTAGTTGGCAAGATGAGCCCCATGTAAAGAAAAGTTAAAGAAAACATGAGGATTTTGCAGGACCGTTTGTCACATGCGCAAAATGAGTAGTGGCCTCAGAAGGGAGTTGGAGTCGATAGTTCTTCTTTTAACTAAGTTCTTTTTCTAACTTTTTAATTACGGAAAATGTCAAGTGTATACAAAACCAGAGAGGGTGGTAAATGAAAGCCCATGCACCCACCCACCTGGCTTCAGCACACTGCACACCCTGTTTCTCCTCACTTGCCTTTTATTTTTTCCTGGAGTATTTTAAAGAAAAGTCCACATACGTGTCCTTTCACCCATAAATACTTCAGTATGCATGCAGCAGATGATTTTTAAGGTTTTTCCAGCTCCGACCTGGTGAGAGTGTATGTGTGATGGTCAATGTCAGAGGGTTTCTCTGAAGGGGTGAGGAGAAAGTGATGTGTCCATCTGGGGGCTTGGTGTCTGTGAGGAATTTTACAAAAACACGCACACACAACCAGCAGCCCTAAGGACCACCTCTAATCACCCAAAACTGATCCTAGCAGATCTCAGCACAGACAAGGCTGGCTGGAGCAGCTAAGACATGCGGATCTGAGAGAGGCAGAGACTGAAAGAGAATCAGAGAAGCATCCATGTACTTATCAAACATGTAATGGAACCCTACTGCATGGCAGGTGCTGTGCTAGGCTGTGGAGAAGCAGAGGTGTCCCAGGCAAATGAGGCCTCCACTGTCACCAGTTTACATGGGGTGGGGGCGGGTAAGGCTAGGGTGTTAGGGTGTCACACCAGAGGGCATCTCACCTGGAACTAGAGGTCAGAAAACAGAGAAAAAAGGCAAAGGCTCAAAGAACCAGAGACTTAAAGATAGAGGCGGAAGGGGCCCTGGCTCCTGTCCTTTCCGGGCCCCTGCTGAGGACTGCAAGAGACGCCTCCTCAACCCACACAGCCTCGGGGGGTCAGGTGAGCCAGTGTACAGCACGCAGCTCCATTTCTGCCTTCCAGAGCAGAAGAAATACTTCAGGAGAATGTTCGATGCTCAGTCAAATTTACTGAGCTGGATCAAACCAAACCCAGACGCACAGAGCCCAGAGCTGGAAGCTTGCAAGATGTGAACGGACCCTTCTGGGTTTTCCACAGCTCAGCTGAAACATTCAACTGGCCCTAGGCCCTGAGCAGGATTTTAAGTACCCAACATGAGGTTAGAGGCCATAGTTAAGTTGGGGACCCATTTGGTCCTGCTACAGGCTCGATGTGACATACCTGCTATGTGCCTAGTACTGCACCGGGCCTGCTCTCGTGGAGCTTACCATCTGCTGGGTAGAGAAACATGAAACAAGCATCCTGTCAGTGCTGCACTGTGGGGTCTGTGAGTGCATATTAACCATTCCCTGTAGGGAGACATTATTCCCAATTTTATAGCTGAAGGATCTAAAGCTTAGAGATCTAAATCACTGCCCCGAAGTCACACAACTAGAGAGAGGAAGACGCAGACTTGAAGGCCAGGGACTTCTGACTCCAAGACCTATGTTCTTTGCATGACATTGTCTTGGACCCAGCTTAGGGCCTGTCAGAGGGAGCAGGTAAGTGTGAAACAGCCACTGGCAGTGCAGCCAAACGAGATGAGGAGCAGGCGGTGCTTTCAGAGCTTGGAGGAAGGCTGTGGTGTTGACAGAGGGATAGATGTACTCTAGAGTTCCCAATAGCAGAAGTGGCACTCACAGGTGCAAGTTACAGGAAAGCTGACGACGTGAGCAGCCCAGCCATGGCCCAGGTTGTTTCATGCGGAAGAACTAAGCACTGTCTGCCACTGCACAGATCATGAAACGCTTTTACAGTCTTGATTTTTATAACAACCCTGCGAGGTAGTTTATTGTTATTCCATTGTTCAGATGAGTCAACTGAGGCCCAGGAAGTTGTGCCTGCTTGAGGTCTCTCAGCTGGGTAGTGGGAGAGCAAGGACTTCTGCACAGGTTTCCCTGGCTCCAAAGCCTGTGCCTGGTAAGTTCACCAGTAGGCTGAAAGGCCACCGTGGAGAGGACTCCTGTGCCATGTGGGTGTGTGTCCTGCCACCCTGTACAACCCTTCAAGACCTATAAGAGTCTGAAGCTTAATGGAAGAGGGATAACTTCTGGTTCTCAGAGGATGAGGATGCGTGAAAAGGGGAAGAGAGGATGCCCAAGATGGAGGGGAGCACAGCGTGGGGAGTGCCAGATCAGATTTACAAAGGGCAATTGGAGCAACCTGGATTTACCCTATGAGCAGAGTGCTCTGAAGGGTGGGGACACCTGATGGTCATATATTGGGTCAATTGGCCAAACCGCTAAGCACTCAATCTGGCCTAACCTGGAGCTAAGACTCCTCTGGTCACTACCGCTACCGTTTTGCCTCTTGCCCGCTTCTACCTCCCACCTGTCACTACCTCAACCACTGTCCCAGCTGGAGCCACAGAAGGCAGAATCAGGGGTGTGCGAGGAGAGGCAGGACTGAACCTCAGGGAAGACTCTGGCCAAAAGAGTTTGTCTGGTTGACCAGCCCAGCTTCTGTGTCCTAGCTCCCTGTCACCTCTGTGGACTTCCACTTTGATGCTTCACCACCTCTGGGAGTGCTATTTTTGGGAGATATGTCAGGGCATAAAGGTGTCTGACTCTGGCCAATCCTGCCTCTGCTGCGTAGACTGCCTGGAGCCCTTCCCACCTTCCCACCTTCTCCCAGCATCCAGCCCTCCCTTCTGCCATACATGCGCACTTTGGCTCTAACCAAGGCTAGTTATGGCAGTTGCTCTACTGTGCAGTTGAAGTGGCTCATCCCTTTCTGAGGAATGTGTGCTAGCCTAGGGTGGCAGAAGGCTGAGAAGCAGCCCCGGGGAGAAGGCTATTGTGTCAACATACGGAGAAAGAGAAACAGATGGTACAGGCCTGAGGGACAAGGGCTCCGCCACTTGACCAGACACATGTGTGCTGCTCCTCATGTCTCTTTGTTGTGAACCCCTACTCCCAAGAGCCTGGAGAGATAAATGGGAAGTTTCCTGGGATCTGAGATTGGGAAGAATGGACTGAGCAAGGCCCAGTCTCCATAAAAGCATGCCTCTCATAATTGGGCTTGGGCTTTCGACCTGCCAGCATGGCTCCCAGCCCCACTCAGGGATGCCTCAGGTCAGGGCATGTGCTCTCTCCAGAGCTGAGGGGCTGGCTCATTACTAGGCAGGGGCAAGTGGCTTCACAGCCTCTTGAACCTCAGCCCTTCTACTTTTCCCCTTCAAAGTACAAATGTCCTTGTAGACCACACTCTGAGCCAGTGCATCCATAGGACAGGGAACAACTGACTGGACATTTAGGAAGCATCACCACAAATAACCAAATCCCAATTTTCATTTTAGTATCTTCCCATTGACAGGAGACCAGTAGTAAAATTGATGACATCTTCTTTCCTGGTTTTTATCCCACAGGTGGCTGGCTACCATCTGCTCTTCCATCTCTGTCTCGTTTTGACACTGGTTTGCTGTCTGCTCACACTCTCTGTATTCATCCATGTCCGTGTGTTTCTCCTAGGAGCTGTGCAGGCTAAAGAGATTATGTCTCTATAAGAACTAGACTTCATTGTGCTCTGTGATGGGCTACACTGATCACCTCTTTTGGTGACAGGGCTGGTGCAGGCAACTCTCTGGTCTTTATTGCCCTCCTTCTTGTCATAATAGGAATAGACTCAGGTACAAGAACTTCTTGGGCCAAGTGACAACAGGAAGGTTCCCAAGAATTAGGTTGGGAAGAGGACATCCACTCTGGAAGATGCCCAATAAGAATAACCAGTTGGTTTAAGGCATTATACTCAGTAATAATTTTAACATTTAACTCTTTCACTTCTAGAAACTCCATTTGTTTCTTTTTCATATCTGCCTGGTGATTCCTGATAGCGTTCTATTGCTTACTCATCTTTGTGATTTTATGCTTAATTTTTAGAAAATATTTCATACATAACTGTTCTGTATCTATCAAATCCAGTACCTGAAGTTCTTGGGGAGGGTCTAAATCTATTGTTTGTTTGTTTGGTTGACTCACTCTTGGTTTCTTGCTTTCTTATGTTTTATTTTACTTGACCTTAATCTGTGGGAATCCTGAAGCCCTAGGTTAAGAATGTTTACCTCTGGACAGGATTTAAATATGGTTTGCTCATAAGTCAGGTAGTATTACCATCTTGGGATGACTTCAGCCCATTTTGAGACCCAACTTAAATTTCTCTGTTTGCTTTTAGCCCAAGGTTCCATCCCCCAGTGACAAATCAGGGATCACCTGGTTACTGTTGGTACAGCCCTCAAAGCAAGTGTTCCTCCCTCTGCTTACTCCTGACTCCTCCCAACTGTAATGTGGCCTTAGATTTGTTCCTTTTTATTGGAGGTAAGATAGATTCCCCTACTTCAAGTGAATCATACAATGCATCAAAAAGAATACTTTATTCAGGATAAAAGTGTTTTGCAGCAGAAAGGCCCTCTGATGATCCAGTATGCCGAGTCGGCAGTTCCAAGGATAATCTCTTCATAATTCATTTACTCATTCAACAAATGTCTTGAGTGCCCATTCCTGTGCCAGGCATGGTTCTAGGTACTAAGGATACGGCCTCTCCTCTCCTGGAGCTTGCAGTTTGATTCAAGAAGTCCATCCCAGGAGCCAATCCAGTCCATGGAACACACACCAGGGGGATTGCCTTCCCTCTCATTCACTCATGAATGATTGAGTCCCCACTCGGCATCGTGCAGCATGTCAGGCACCTGGGATCCAGAGATAGAAAGGCCTGTCCTCAGATTGCTCTTATTTCAATAGGGGAAATAGATATTTTGGGAAGGTATGTCAGGGCATAAAGGAGTAAGTGCTCCAACCAAGGTGGAAAGACAGGAATAGGTAATGCTCTGCCTGGCAAAGTCAGGAAGATCCCAGGGAGGTGACATTTGAACAGCATCTGGAAAGATGAGTCTGAGTTACCTAGCAAAGAGAGAGAGAGAGAGAAGGCCATTCTCAGCTGAGAGAAGGGCCTGGGTAGAAGCTTGAAGTCATGGAGGAGCCCAATGCATATGGGAGCACAGATGCATACAGTGTGGCAGGAGCATGTGACAATAGAAGGAAGGGAAAGGTGGGAGTTTGGCTAGAGATGGAAGGGGCTGCCCCACTTCCCAAGCCTGAGCCTCACCCCAAGATTCTCCCCTCCACCCTCACAGTGACTCAATTACCAAGCCCAACAGAAAAGGACAGATAGGTATAATAAGTACCTATATGTCCTCTTTTTCCCATCCCCACTGTGTCATTGCCTTGGCTCAGGCCTTTCCTGCCTGGACTGATGCAGTAACCTGCTAACTGGTTTCCCTGCCTCTACTTTCATCCCCATCCAATCCATCCACCACACTGCTTTCAAGGTGATCTTTCAAAGATGAATATTTGTTCATATCATTTCAAATCCTTCACTGGAAACCTGCTGATTTCAGGAAGAAGTTCAAATTCCTGGATTAACCCAGAAGGATCTTCATGTGACTACCCCTCCAGCCTCATCTCCCACCTACTCTTTACTGCAGCCAGTAATTTCTCATAGTTCTTCCTTCACAGCTCAGAAGTCAGCCTGTGCTGCTGCCTCCAAGGGATCCTCTGACCACCCTCCAGTTTGATTTAGAGGCCCCTCTTTTGTGCTCACACAGGATCCTGCATACATCCTTCTTGTAGTGTTGCGACATTGGACCATCATCAGGATTTATTTGTCTGTCTTCCCTATAAACATCATCAGCTCCTTGAGGACAGAGGACATACCTGTCTATTTAGCTTTGTATTCCCAGTCCTAACAAACACCCAGCAGATGTTTGATACATTCATCAATCCAGGAGGATGGGGGGAAAAGTATTGGCCAGTACAAGGGGTGTACTAGGTGGAGTAAACAGTGCGCAGGGAATCCCTCTGGATGAGCAGGCAGGATCTCCCACCCGATGTCTGACTTCGTTGCCTCATGTACGCATGACTGGTCTGAAGCTGGCTGCTATGACCCCTTTCCGCTGACATGCTATGAGTCTACAGATCTGTGACCTATGGAGAGAGGATGATTGAAAGCAGTGGTCCCCAGATCCCAACATCAGTGATGCCTAGGAACTTAGTTAGAATGCAGACTCTCACATCTCACTCCAGAGCTACAGGATCAGAAATCGGAGATTGGGACTCAGCAATCTATGTTTTATCAAGCCTTCCAGGCAATTCTGATGCACACTAAAGTTTGAGAACCAATATTTAGAGGAACAGCTTTGTCACCCAGCACAACCATTGAGGTGGCAAGACGAGATTATTGCCATAGGCCAACAGTGGTAAAGTGATCTTGGCCAGGAGCCTGCCGCTGTGACTGGCTATGACTCTACAAGCCAGATCTAACTACAGCAATGACCTGGAAGGGTCACCCACCCCTTTTCCCAGGACTCTCGGCTGGCAGAGCTCAGGAAACATCTCCCAGAGAACCTCCCAGCAGGGTTTCTGGGTTCATGCCACTTTGAGAGTTTCTCCATTGTCTCAAGGCTGTCCTTTCTCTTTTTTTTTTATTTTTATTTAACTTTAAGTTCAGGGGTACAAGTGCAGGTTTGTTATGTAGGTAAACTTGTGTCACCCAGGTATTAAGCCTAGTACTCATTAGTTATTTTTCCTGATCCTCTCCCTCCTCCACCCTCCAATAGGTCCCAGTGTTTGCTGTTCCCCTCTATGTGTCCATGTGTTCTCATCATTTAGCTCCAACTTAAAAGTGAGAACAGGCAGTATTTGGTTTTCTATTCCTGCCTTATTTGCTGAGGAAAATGGCCTCCAGCTCCATCCATGTTCCTGCAAAGGACATGGTCTCATTCTTTTTTATGGCTGTGTAGTATTCCAAGATGTGTATGTGCCACATATTTTTTTTACTCTAGTCTACCATTGATAGGCATTTAGGTTGATTCCATGTCTTTGCTATTGTGAATAGTGCTGCAGTGAACATTCGCATGCATGTGTCTTTATGATATGCAAGACAACCTAGGCAATACCACTCTCGATATAGGAACAGGTAAAGGTTTCATGACAAAGATGCCAAAAGTAATTCCAACAAAAGCAAAAATTGACAAATGAGATCTAATTAAACTAAAGAGCTTCTACACAGCAAAAGAAACTACTGACAGAGTGAACAGACAACCTATAGAATGGGAAAAAAATGTTTGCAAACTATGCATCCGACAAAGATCTAATATCTAGCATCTATAAGGAACTTAAACAAGTCAACAAGCAAAAAAGCAAATAACCCCATTAAAAAGTGGGCAAAGGATATGAACAGACACTTTTCAAAAGAAATATATGCGGCCAACAATTACAGGAAAAAAAAGTTCAACATCACTGATCATTAGAGAAATGTAAATCAAAATCTCCGTGAGATACCAGCTCACACCAGTCAGAATGGCTATTATTAAAAAGTCAGAAAATAACAGATGCTGGTGAGGTTGTGGAGAAAAAAGGAAGACTTATACACTGTTGGTGGGCGTGTAAATTAGTTCAACCATTGTGGAAGACAGTGTGGCAATTCCTCAAAGACCTAAAAACAGAAATACCATTCGACCCAGTAATCCCATTACTGGGTAAATACCCAAAGGATTATAAATCGTTCTGTCACAACGAGGCTGTTCTTTCTCATGTGGATTAGCCAGGTCTTCGGCTCATTCCTCTCCTCCTGCAGCGAGAAAGAGGAGTGCTCTGAAGTCAGACAAGCCTACTGTGGAGCACTGGCTTGGATAAGCCGATGATCTTGAGCATGTTACTTAACTTCTCTGAGCTTCAGTTTCCTCATCTCAAAAATGGGGCCAATAGTACTTTGTAAGGTTGTTATGAAAATGAAATGGCCCATACTGATGCTAAATAAAAATAAATTATTATTGAATTGCCACTGTGGTTATTATTAGATTACCTTGCTCTGAGCCTCATGTGTCCCGTCTGGGTCCACCTCCAGGTTGTGTCTTCAGAGGAACTTCAAGATTCCTAAAAGCCATCCTATCTTTTTGGTTCCTGGCTCACTGCTGGGGCTCACTTTGCAGGTGAGCCCAGGAGAGTGCCCAGCTGCAGAGACATGAGCAGAGGTGTGTGTTGGGGGTAGAGGGTGCATGTGGTAGAAAGGAGAGGTTATATGGGGTTTCATTTCATTTCCCAAGTCTCCCACCTTCAGATTTGACAGCATAGGGCTAAAGTGTTTTTGTAGAATTGTGGCTAGGTTGATGCCCTAGATCTGGTCGCCTCTGAAGTGTTCTCCTCCCTTGCTCTCTACCAGGACTGCTGCCTGCCATGTTGGCTCCCCAGGAACCATAGCTTTGGGCCAGATGCATAGTGGCTATGCATAGACTTTGGAATCAAAGGGACCTGGTCTGTGTCCCAGTTCTGCAGCTGGCTAGCCAAGTGACCTTGGGCATATTACTTACCACTCTGTGCCTCAGTTTCCTCATCTGTAAAATGAGGATAATAATAGTATTTACTCATGGGAGGGGATTTGGACATGAAAAGAGGCTGCACAGGTGTTTGTCATGGGATGAACTCAGCACTGGCTGGTATTTTTGGTGTCTCTTCCATGATGGTCTACTGTTGTCTTTTGCCCCTGGACAAGGAGGAAGCCACAGAGGTCTGAGTCCGTGGAACTCACTATGGTGGCCTAGTCTGCTCTAAGAACTCTCCTCACCCTGGTCCCACCCAACAGGACAGCTTCTGTGCCCCACCCCCATCCCCAACACTGAGGCTCCAGGAAGCCAAGTTCAGGGGCATCCCAGTGGAGAAGATGGGTGCAGCAGTGGGTGTGGCAGTGAGGCTGAGACATCATCCTTGCAGAAACTCATTGGGGATGTGTCTCCCTGCTTGAGCTCCCAGCAGCTGGGCCCTAACTGGGCAGTGCCCTGGTCTCCAGTAAAGAATGGACTCCCCACCACACAGGCAGCCATGCCCCTACCTGAGAGGCAGGCAGAACTGGATGGGGGAGCTTGGCTTGCACTAATCTCTTGGCTCCTGGAGGAAGAAATGAAGGGAGCAATTAATTGTACAAGGCAGGTGGTTTATGCAGCTTAAGTTCAGATAAAAAGTTTAATTATCCCTAAGCCCTAATACAAATTAATTAGCCTTACATATTAGGAGGGTAAGCTTCCTTGCTTTTGCCTCAGTCCAGACATTACTGTGGATTACCGAGGATGTGCTGGGAGAGAGAGAGCAACAGAAGCAGAGTCCCTGAGCCCCACCTGCTCAGGGCAGACAGCTGCGTCCACGTTGTTCCCAGATAGGGTTTGAGTGTGAGTCCTAACTCTGGGCTGGGCACCACAGCTCACCTGTACCTGGGATGTCACCTCCAGGAAGGATTTCTTATCCCTTACTATCCCTACCCACAAAGCCAGGATAGAGGGAAGAGGAGAGTTCTTATTTGCATGAGTAGAGGAAGACAAAAGGAAATAAGGCTTTGGGTTTAAATTTCTTTTTCTAAGCCATGACTGTTTTTTTTTTCTTTCCTTACGCCCTCTTTCTTCAAAATTCCACAGAGAAAATAGGCCATAAATGCCATTAGGACTTAGAGAATCACCATTAGCTCCCCTACTTCAGTCTTCTGCCCAGGTGGGCCCCAGGAGGGACCATGGGATAAAGGGTCCTGCACACCACGGTCATTATGCTCATAATTAGCTGCCATTTAATGAGTGTTTACTGTGTAATAGGCATGTAGTCTTTGCAACAACGTTGAGTTAATTTACTCATTAACTCATACATTCAACAAACAGTTATTGAAGTGCTTTGAGCAGGGGAAATGACATGCTTTGATTTGCATTTTAAGAATATGCTTCTGGCCGGGCGCCGTGGCTCATGCCTGTAATCCCAGCACTTTGGGAGGCCAAGGCGGGAGGATCACGAGGTCAGGAGACTGAGACCATCCTGGCTAACACAGTGAAACCCCATCTCTACTTAAAAAAAAAAATACAAAAAATTAGCTGGGCGTGGTGGTGGGCGCCTGTAGTCCCAGCTACTCAGGAGGCTGAGGCAGGAGAATGGCGTGAACCTGGGAGGCGGAGCTTGCAGTGAGCCGAGATCCGTGCCACTGCACCCCAGCCTGGGCGACAGATCGAGACTCCGTCTCAAAAAAAAAAAAAAAATGCTTCTGGCTGGGTGTGGTTGCTCACACCTGCAATCCCAGCACTGTGAGAGGCCAAGATGGAAGGATTGCTTGAGGGCAGGAGTTCTAGACCATCCTGGGCAACATAGTGAAACCCACCTCTACAAAAAAATAAAAAATCAGCTGGGCATGGTGGCAACCACCTGCAGTCCTTATGCAGTCCAGCTACTCAGGAGGCTGAGGTGGGAGGATCACTGGAGCTAAAAAATTTGTATTATTTTATATATATATATAATAATATATATTATAATCACATATATAATTATATATTATAATATGTATATATTATGTTCCCATATATAATATATATTTCATATATTATATATAGCCTATATTTCATATATTATATAATATATAACCTATATTATATTATATATTACATATATTATATAATATATATTACCTATATTATATTATATATTTTATGTATATATATATGATCGTCCACTGCCTTTCCCTGGATAAGTCACTTCCCCTCACATCCTCCTTTTTTTTTTTTTTTTTGTCTTTGAATTGATCTGGATGATCTCTAAGCTCTCTTTTAACTCTCACTTGTTCTTAAGGCCATGGAAGAGGGTGAAGCTGACCAATCCACTTAAGGATTGGTCATATATATTTATATATGGGGAACAAAAGTAGAAGTGAGAATTAATTCTGGTTAAGAGACTTTTGCAGAAGTCCGGTTTAGAAATTATGATGGTCTGGGCCCAGGGTTTATTTAATAAACACTTACAAATAAGGCTCTTCCTATATGCCAGGTTGAGCTTTCACAAAAAAGTAACTTATGCAATCCCTCACAACAACCCTGTGACGTAGGCACTATTAATTGATCAATGCCAGGAAATTGAAGACAGAGGATTTAAGTATCATGGCCAAAGTCACCCAGCTAACAAGTGGCAGAGCCGGGATTGGCCCTGGGTAGTCTGGCACTCGGAGACCACACTTTTAACCACTGTGCTGTGCTGCTGCCACTGAGCAGAGGTGGAGAGAAGGGGCTAAGCTCCTGCTGACTCCTCAGCCCTCTTCCACAGCCTTCCTCTCCCTAGCCCCACCTTCACTTCCGCTTCCGTCCTTCCCTGACCCTGGGAGGAGCAGGATGTGACAGAAAGAGCAGGGGCAGTGGAAACAACCTGAGCTCTAACCCCAGTAGTTCTGCCTCTTACTACTTGAGTGACCTTGAACAAGTTCCTGTCCTCTCTGGAGTTTCGCTCCTCATCCCTAAAGTGGGCTAACCCTACCTGATAGGGTGGGTTACTGTGAGACCCATTAATGCAGGTAAGTTCCTAGCACAAGCTCCTCTGGTACATTGTTCCTTTCCATTCTTCCATTCCCCAACTCCTCTTCTTCGGGCCAAACGTGCCCATTCCTTTGATTGTTTCCCTTGAGAGGATTTCCAGACAGTTCACCATCCCAGCCTCCCTTCTCTAGACATGATCCAGTTAATCAATGTCCTACAGACTATATAGTGCCTGGAACTCGATACAGCAGCCTAGAAATGGTCTGCATCTAGGAGCAGAGTACGACACCCACTCCCTTTTTCCAGACACTGCACTCCCATCAATCCAGCCAAGAATGGCATTAGGTTTTTAACAGCCTCTTTATACTGGTGGATGATGTTGAAGTTAAATTCCCTGGTGATTTTTAACAGAGACTCTTTTTAAGCCAGGTCTTTCCCATCAGCTATACGTCATTGATTATTTGAATCAAAATGCCGGTGTTCTCATTTATCTTTGTTAAAATTAATCTGGTTGGTTTCACCCATGATTACAACCTGTTAAAATCCTTTTGACTCCTGAAGACCTCAATTCATAGTAGCTCTGTCATTTAGAAATGTGAGGAGCTTACTTTCAAAGAATCACCAGTAGCAGCCTCATCACCATCATTACCACAGGATCTAAATGAAAGAAGGTTAAACAAAAATAGTAATTCGTTAGTGAGCAGAGTCAAAGGAAGGATGGAACAGCTAAGCGACAGGAAAGTCAGGGGTACAGCTGGTCCTCGGTAAGAATTAGAACAGGAATTCCAGTTCCATCACCGTCCTTTCCATCACACATCTCCTGCGAGTGCCAGCCTTCTTCCTCCCCGACTGCAATCCCGCTTTTCCCCATGGCACTGCATGGCTGCCAACAGCTGCAGAGCTTTGCTTGCTGCCGCGTCGGCTTCTTTGAAAGAGACTGATCTGGTCCCTAACGTAAAAGTCCAAGGAAGGGGAAAGGATGTTTAACATCATCAGCCATCAGAAAAATCCAAATCAAAACCACAATGAGATAACACCCACCAGGATAGCTATAAAAAGACAGACAATAACAAGTGTTGTCTCAGAGAAGGAGAAATTGGACCCCTCATTCATTGCTGGTGGGAATGTAAAATGGCACAGCCACTTCGGAAAACGTTTTGGCAGTTCCTCAAACTCTTCAACATAGTTACCATATGACTCCTAGAGAAATGAAAACGTGTCCACACAAAAAGTTGTACACAAATGTTCATAGCAGCATTATTCAGAATAACTCAAATGTGGGAACAACCCAAATGTCATCAACTGATGAATGAATTAACAAAATGTGGTGTATCCAGACAGTGGAATGTTATTCAGCCATAAAGAGGAATGGAGTACTGATACATGCTACAAATGGGCGAACCTTGAAAACACATTCAGTGAAAGAAGTTAGACACGAAAAGCCACATATATGGTTCCATTCACATGAATTGTCCAACATAGGGACATCTATAGAGAGAGAAAGTAGATTCGTGGTTGCCTAAGTCTGAGAGGTGGGATGTGGAATGGTCACTGACTGTTAATGGGTACACATTTCTTTTAGGGGTTATGAAGCGCTCTAAAATTAAACTGTGGTGATGTGAGCACAACTCTCTAAATACACTGAAAACCATTGAAATGTACAATCGAAATGGTTGGATTTTATGGTATGTAAATTGTGTCTCAGTAAAGCTTTTAAAAAATAAATCCAGGAAAGGAAGTCATTGACCCAGCTTGGGTGAGATGTCCTATTTTGAACTCACCAGCTGTGGCAAGTGGGCATGGGGGCATGGGAAATATGGCAGCTTATCTGGACAGTTTCCATCATCATGGGAATGAGGGACACAGTTCCTATTAGGGTGTCAGCAGACAAAACAATAGGTACCCACCACACTGGCTAATTCTAGACAACTTACAGTTATTCAAACACTGAATTATTTCTTCTGAATTACCTCATTAATTATTGCAACAACCCTGGGGATATAAAAGCCATTTTATAGTTGATAGAGGCTCAGGTTAAATAAATGCCCCAGGATCACTTAGCTAGTTGGTAACTAATGTAAGCTACGGTTCAAACCCAGGTTGGACTCCAGTGTCCTCTCTTAATTATTAGGCCATGCTGCCTCCTCTGGCTTTATACAAGTTGTTGAAAAATTCTGGAACATATCACTGGAGACCTAACTTGAGATCCATTCTTTATTTCATTTACTTATTCACTTTTTCATTAAAGGAGATGTTTTGATATGAAAACCCTGAACTTCCTTTGCTGGCATAGGACCACAGTTGGTAATCTTTGAGAAGTGCCCGAAGACTGGAGATGGTCGTGCAAACCCTGCTAACCACACTGCTCTCCACACCACACTCCTCCAGCTTGTCAAGGGTATAAGGAACTGGGACAAGAACACATCTTGTTAAAATCATGATGCAGTAGGTCTGGAGCAATCTCCTGATCTACCAACCAGTTAACCTCACTGTCAAAACAAGAAATAAGGTTAATTTGGCAAGATGTGTGCCTAGTGAACCAATACAGCTTATTTTCCAAGTATTCACAAGCTGTCTACTTAATAATCTGCACTCAGATTCTGCCAGCAATTTGATGGCACAATTTATGGATACCAAGCCTACTGGTCTGTGGTTTCTCAGACCTCCTTTTGCCTTCTTTAAAAATTCAATACGACCGTTTTCCATCTCTAGTCGCTTGGTAATTTTCTGCTGCACCATGATTTCTCAAAGATCCAGGGCAGTGGTTCTGCAACCCCGTCTGCACATTCCTCCTGTCTCCCAGGTGGGATTCATGTGGGCCTGTGATGTAAATCTACTGAATTCCGCTGGACACTCGCCTGCTCTCCCGTCTCCTACTTTAAGCTCTGGATCCTTCTTTTCGGCATTTGTTCCAGCTTCTCCAAGATGCAGCTCCTTCTTCCCGGTGGAGGAGGCAGAGGACGCCTGGGAGTGGATTGTTCGGCTTTCTCCCTGTCATCTGTCACTAGCAGACCATCTGCACCAGCAGAAGGCATGGCTTCCCTTCTCCCTCTTTCTTCATATGGATGAAACAGTCTTTCTGTTGTCCTTAGCATTCCTCACCAGCCGTGGTCACTCTGAAATGCAGCCTTCCTGGCACTGTTTTTCTGCACTCCTGCCATGCTTTATTGTCATCCACAGCCCTGTGCCCGCAGGCCCCCTTTCAGTTGTGTCATCTGCAAATCCAGCTAAGGTGATATATCTCAAAGGCAGCCCCTTTTTCTTCATTAATTGGGCTATTTGAACTTGGGACAACTGACTGTGTTTTTAGAGTTTCCCATCAACGGAGACTGTGGTTTTCAGAATGCCTAGCTAAAAGTAATATTATCTATTGTTTGTGGAGCTGTATATGTCACAATAGGATTATGATCTAGGTTACTGTTATTATCTTCATTTTACAGACAAGGAAACTGAGGCCCAGAGTAACATTCCCCCAAGATCATACAGTTATTTTATGGAGCAGGGTGAGTCTTGAACCCATGTTATCTAAGTTCAGAATTCATGTTCTCAACCACTTCCCTGGAGGTCTCTCCTGAGTACCATGGCAGAGGAGACAACCCTAGCTGCAAAGATCTAGAAGGCTCTATCACAGGCCCTAATGCTAGTGCACATCTAGGAAATCTCGAGCCAGGGCAAAGGGCGTGAACACTGAAGGAGGAGGAAGACAGTCTCAAAACAGGAGCCTACTTCAAAGGGAATTGAGAGGCTTAAGTGAGATCATTCATTCATTCATTCACCGAATACCTGTCTACCTCTGCCATGTCCTCCACCAAGTTCTTGGGTGTTCATACATCCTTGTGAAATGGCTTGCCCCATCCCCTTCCACATCCTCTCTGGAAGTCCAAGCCCCGTGGTTTCCTCAGGACAGATGACTTTGAGCCTGTTTTAGCAGAAGCAATTCCTGGTCATCCTAAGCCTGTTTCTGCTCCAGACACCCAGAGGGCACAGAGGCAGGGGAGATGGTATTTCTGGCTTTAGCCGAAGGAGTAATCACAGCTCTTTGCTTAATAAGGCCTTGCTTAATAAGGCCTTTCAATTATCTCAATAAAGAGGAGACTAAACACTTAACCACTGTGGAGAGTATCTTATTGATTGGAGGACAGAGGCTCTGGCCTGCCTGCCCAGGACTGAGTAGGATCCAGGCCAACCTGGTCCCAGAGGGCAGCTGCTAGGGTGTGAAGTACTTAAAAGAGTTTCTCCAAGCTCTGAGAGGAGCCAGCACAGTTCCAAAGTGGCTTCACAACTTTAAGGGGCTGAGCTTCAGAGCTCATGGTCCCCCTCTGAGATGCTATGGCTACTGGAAAATAGACAAAAGCAAGAAAAGTGGCTTTTAATCCCAGTTGAGCAAAGGAGAGCTGTCAATGTAATTAGCCTCAGTTCCTGCATCTGTACAATGGGGATAAGAATACAAAGTTCACAGGGTTCATGGGGCTTGTGTGAGGTAAATATGCAGAAGTGCTTTGTAAATTATAAATCCACATGAATAGGTGAGTCTGTTATTTGCTGTTATCATCATTAATGAGATTCTGTTACTCTTCTGCTTAACATGGTGCCTCACTGAATGGGATAAACCCATATTCCTCCCCATGGCCCGTCAGATGCTGCATGATCTGGCCCCTGCCTGCCTTACCCTCCTCTTGTGGTGTCTAGTCCTGCTGACCCTTGACAATTCCTAGATCAGACCAAACTCCTTCCTGCTACCTCAAGGCCTCTGTACTTGCTGTTTCCTCTACCACACACACTTGTCCCCAGGTGTTTTACATGACTGGATCCTTTACAAAATTCAGCTCTCAGCTTAAATGTTAGCTCCTCAGAGAGGCCTTTCCTGACCACACTCCCACCACCTGATGCAGCACCGCTCTCTAGTCTCTTCATAGAACCAACCAAGACACAATATTTTTATGTATTCACTTAATTGTTTATGGTCTTGTTAGGATGTTGGCTCCCTGCACATAAGGATCTTGTCTCTCTTGTTCACCCCCAGGTCCATGTCACGGTACCTGGCACATAGTAGGTACTCTAAACAATTGCTGAATGAGTGAATGAATGAATAGGTGAATGATTGGCAGGGAAGCCTCACTTGTTTCCCAAATGGCCTTCTCTCCCTTACACCCTGTTTCTCTCCCTCTCTCAGATACGGAGACATGGTGCCTAAGACGATTGCAGGGAAGATCTTCGGCTCCATCTGCTCCTTGAGTGGCGTCCTGGTCATTGCCCTGCCAGTCCCTGTGATTGTTTCCAATTTTAGCCGGATTTACCACCAGAATCAGAGAGCTGATAAACGCAGGGCACAAAAGGTAAGCCTCAGACGCACGGATGCGGGGGCAGTGTAAAGGATGCGGGGGACCAGCAGTCAGGGAGCCAGGCCTAGAGCTCCTGAGGATCACTGCACAGACAGCCTCTGGCTTTGCAAGGTAAGGTAGCTTCGGTCCCTTCCTGCTCATTGGTCTCCTGAATTCCAGCCCATCAGTTCCAAAATGCAATGAACCCTCAATTATCTGTAAACCATCCACCTTTGGACATTCTATGGCAATTTCCTTGGCCTCTGGCTCCACCTACACTCCCTCAGCCACTGCCACTCAGCCGTCCCTGCACTCCTCCCTCTCCCAGCCAAGAGCTTACTAGGAAACATAATCTCTTTTTAATATCCTATAAAAGCCTATATAAAACCCAGTGACAAAAATAAATTTGTTGAAAAGAAAAATAAATAGTGTGAAATGAAAGCATCCTAAGGTCACCGAGTTCAAGGACAAATGGCACAACAGGCTTTAGGAATCTCCAAGATATCATAGGGTAAAGGCACTGAAGTCAACTGCAGGTGGTGATCAGGAGACTAACCATCAGTCCTGGGGAAAGTGTTAGATTATGTTCAATATACACTGCTGAAAATGGCAGGAGAGGGTAAAATACGGTCATTTGCCCATGCAGTGAGGAAAAATGTCTGAAGGCTTTGGTGCTCAGAAAGAAGCCTCGTTTTCCAGCTAGCCCTCAACCTTGTTTCTAGAACAACTCATCGACTCAGCCAACTCTTGTTCACTTGCATTTTTAAGGCATCTAGCCAGTGAGGTTTCTGGGTAGTGATTTTTCCCCAGGTTTCCTCTCAGAAGAGGGTTATCTGGGTTGGGGAAGTGGGAAAGCGGTGTTTTTCATTGTCTTCAGATCTGGGCTGAACTGTGGTGCCCCTTCAGCAGCATCTCAGCCCCCAGGGATTATGGCCAGAGCCTTTCTGAGGACAATGGAAAGGAGGAGAGCTGTTGAAAGACTGGCTTTTGGAGGCTTGGGGTTTTGTCTCCTTACTTTATTCTTTTATCCATTATTCCACAAACATTTATTGAGCACGTACTATGTGGTCGGCCCTATGCATTGCAGCCAGATTCTTTCCTTGCTACAGAATTCCTGCTACTGGCCTTCTGCTTGCAGGGATAACCTCCAGGTAGCAGGGCTTGCCTTGGGTGTAAAGGCTCAAAGGGAAGTTAATGTCGTTATGGAGGAAGAAATCCAGAATTTCAGAACAGATCTGTGTATGCCGACCGTCACAAAGCTATAAAGGTTATGAAAGCTAGCTCCAAAATGTATAATAATTATTAGATAACAATTTACATATAATTGTATAGTGAATCTAGTTGGTTCCCACCTCTAGCCTATCACCTTCTGTGTGCCTTTATGGTTGGCTCCTTGCCTCCTGTCCCCTCTGCCTCTGCTGAACTATGTTTTTATTTATGCTGACCTAGTCTGTTAAGTTGCCACCTTAAGATTTATCTTCTGGCTCTGTCCGTCATCCTTTCTGTCCCATACATGCCTATCTCTTACCTCTTCACCCAGGGTTTCCCTACCTCCTATTTCCTGCCAGTCATCCCAGAAACGGAAATCTTACCTCTTTCCCTGTTTAAGTCAGGCAGCAAATTTGAATAGGGTCTAAATTCATTATGCAGAAACTGGGATCTCCTTCCCACAATCAGGAACCAGAGACCCTGAAGGGCCAGGGATCCTCTAGTGGCCCCGCCCCAAAGGGGCTAGGGCTAACACAGGTTTCTGGCAGAGCAGGTGAGGTTCACAGGAATCCTCAGCTCACCCACTAGCCCACGGCTGTGCACACACCAGTGACAGCCCCTTCCAGCTGCGTTCTCAGTCACTCCTACAGCTACCTTCCCCTCCCCCTGGGAATTGATTTATTATTATTATTTTTTAGAGATAGGGTCTCACTATGGTGCCCAGGATGGAGTCAAACTCCTGGGATCCAGGAATCCTCCCACCTCAGCCTCCAGAGTAGCTGGGATTACAGGTGTGTTCCCAGCTCTCCCCTGGGACATTATAAAGCTCATCCTGTGTGATTAAAATCTAGGAGCAACTTAGGCTTCTTCCTTCCTCTAGCTGCTAAAGATGAGTCTCCCTCCCTCCCTGCCCCTTTCCCTCTCCCTCTTCTCTCTCCCCTTGAAATCAGAGTAAATATTTACAGTGTTTTCACCTTGCCTGGATACTGTTTCTCCTCAAGGCTGCTCAGCTCTGTCTCTGTCACCTTGGGCTTCCTATAAGAGGGAAATAAATACTTGCTGCTCCAGCCTTGAGTCTGTCACCATGGGTCAAGGCAAGTAGGTGGAAAGTGGAGAGATGGGACGGGAAGGAAGCTAATGATAGTTCTCAGCCCGGGCCACATACTTGGGAGCTAAGTAGCTATATTGTCATCCTCTTCCCATGACTGGTTTGACTGGGATTATTACTAAGATTAGTCTGTTACTATTTGCCTTAGATATTGTGTCCTCTGAGCCAAGTGAACTGGAGATAAGGGGAGGTCTGGCAGTGGACAGAGAGAGGGGAACATCCGGAGTGGGGCATTTGGTCCCCATCTCCAGTTCTGGTGCATACCCATATTCTTTTTTTTTTAATAAAATGTTTTATTGAGATAATTATAGATGCTCATGTAGTTGTAAGAAATAACACAGAGCAATCTCTTACAAAGTTTGTCCACCAGTTTCCCCTAGTGGTAACATTTTGCAAAACAATAGCACTATATATCACCACCAGGGTATGGACATTGTACAACCAACCAATCTTATTCAGATATCTCCAGTTTTACTTGGACTGGTGTGTGTGTGTACATGTGTGTGTGTATAAGTTCATGCATCCACTGCCACGGTCAAGAGACTGAACAGTTCCAACACCACAAGGATCCCGTGGGTTGCCCTTTTATAACCCCACCTTCTGCCCTAGCCCTGCCCTGTCCCTAACCCCTAACAATGATGACAGTCATTAGGAAGGAGAAGGGCAGCCAGCATGTGTAATGTGTTCAGCTTCTCCCTGTGCACGCAGGGGAGATGAGCTTGAACTGAGACACCATGCAGCCCTCCTGCAGTGGGCCTTCTCTGCTGAAGGCTTCCCAGGTTGGAGCTGGGGAGAGTTTCAGTTGTCCTAGTTAAAACCATTTATTTTTCCATCATTTATAAATGTTTTAATTTCAAAAATGTTATATACATGAATTCATGCAATAGGTAACCTTTGGGTATTGGCTTTTTCCATTCTATATGATTCCTGGATTTTCATCCAAGTTGCTGTACCAGTAATCCATTCATTTTTATTGCTGAGTAGTATCCATGGTACAGATGTACCAGTTTGTTTATTTGCCTGTTGAGAAACACCTGGGCTGATTCCAGTTTTGGGCTATTACAAATAAAGCTACTGTGCACAATCATGTAGAGGTTTTTGTGTGAGCATAAGTTTTAATTTCTCTGAAATAAACGTCCCAGAATGCAACTGCCCATGTTTTGGCTTTCCATTTCTTTCTCTTTCTCCTCCTACTGCCTCTCCCAGGGCAAGAGACAGAAATACTCATGGTTAAAAGGCACCCATCAGCCAGACAGGAAGAAAGTGCTTAATTGTGAGAGGCCTCTCAAGGATTGATAGAAGTATCAGCTTGAACATAGATGGTGCCTGCAACTGTACCCAGAGTAGCAGCATTCTCCTTCCAAATCCCCTCTCCTCCAACCCTGGAGTCTCCACATTTGTTGAAAATGCAATCTCCTGGGCTTTGCTCAAATTTCGAAACTTGTCTGATGGTGGAAATTCAGGGAAGGAGGAGGAGAATGTTCTGGAAGCAACATTCAGTCTGAAAGTTGGAGGTCCTGAGCTGAAGTCTTGATCGTCCACTGCCTTTCCCTGGATAAGTTACTTCCCCTCACAACCTCCATTTTTTTTTTTTTTTTTTTTTTTTTTTTTTGTCTTTGAATTTATCTGGATGATCTCTAAGCTCTCTTTTAACTCTCACATTGTTCTTAAGGCCATGGAAGAGGATGAAGCTGACCAGTCCACTCAAGGATTGAGCCCATTACAGTGGCTGTATAAGCATGGCCTTCCAGCCATCTACATAGGATCTTCTTCCTTCCTCAGCCATCATAAACGTTGCTTGAGCACCTGTTCGGTGTGAAGCCCTGTGTTGGGTGTTAAGAGATAAAAATATGCATAAGCCACATGCCCCAGGCCCCAAGAGCTCAAAACCAGGCTATAGAGCCCCACCCAATTTCATATGCTGGGTATGGTTCTGTAAATCCATTGCAAACCTTTTTATCCTGTGTGGGAAGTGATTAAATGATCTAGTACATTTGGTATGACAATCTGTTGCTTTAATAGAGCCCCGGGTAAGATATGATTAAAAGAAGTGCCACAAAGAAGAACAGGAGAATCTTTCATCTCTAGAAACTAATGAAGACGGACCCCAGATACAAGAAAGGTCTGGCTCCAAGTGGTGCAATCCAATTATATAAGACTATAATAAGCTTGACACAATTGGATTTCCATATGAAACTCTCAACACCCAGCACTCACCCAAAGCAAATGCAGCCACATCCTCAAATGATGAGGAACTTGCTTGAACGTAAACATCTAGCCAAGGGTAGGGCTTAAGCAGGATTCCCACAGAGTAGAACTGTCCTGACCCCCAATCAATGTTCTCTGCTTGTAGAGAGGAGGCATGATAGCACTGATTTGCCATCATCCTTTCTCTCCCAGGTTCCCCTTTTTTTTCTCTCCTTCATCAAGAGAAGCAGTCTTCCTCAGACTTAAGGGAAGATCTTTCAGGCTCAAGTCCTGGCCCCTTCCCCATATTTAGAAGCCTGGGAAGGGAGTTGAATTGTTTCTGCAAAGAGATACTTCCCACAAAGCAAGAGATATACGTCCTTTGTGCTTCTGTTGACCACCTGAACCCCTGAGTCAGTGGCCTCCTTTTAGCAGATGAACCAGCCCAGCAGGACACTTGGGGAGAGGGTGACAAGAAGTGGAAATTGCCACAATTTCCTTAGGACTCTTTTCCTGCGTAGAGTCCATGCTGAAGTTGCCTGTGGACTTGCTCAGAGCCAGAAGGAGGGACCCTTCTACTCCAGGATGGGTCTGCTATCCTTGTGGGCTGTTCTGCTTCCAGTAGCAAGAGCCTGGGGCTGTAAATAGTTATACAGAGCCCAAACCTCAAGTTGCATGTTTTTTAACCAGCAAGAAACCTCTACCCAGTCCCTTCTGCCTCTCTCAGTCTCATTCCTTAGTCCTCTGTCTTTGGTTGTGCTACTGTCATGGTAACAATGATGACAGTCATTAGGAAGGAGAAGGGCAGCCAGCATGTGTAATGTGTTCAGCTTCTCCCTGTGCAAGCAGGGGAGATGAGCTTGAACTGAGACACCATGCAGCCCTCCTGCAGTGGGCCTTCTCTGCTGAAGGCTTCCCAGGTTGGAGCTGGGGAGAGTTTCAGTTGTCCTAGTTAAAGCCAAGTAGTGTATGGAAATGTGTCCCATCCTCCCTTCTTAGGCACAGCCAGTCAACTGTCACATGTACCTATACTCATTCCCACTGTCATGTGCAGCAAAACAAACATATGTTAACATATACATGCAGCCGGGCACGGTGGCTCACACCTGTAATCCCAGCACTTTGGGAGGCCAAAGGCAGGTGGTTCACCTGAGGTCAGGAGTTTGAGATCAGCCTGGCCAACCTGATGAAACCCCGTCTCTACTAAAAATACAAAAATTAGCTGGGTGTGTTGGTGGGCACCTGTAATCCCAGCTACTCAGGAGGCTGAGGCAGGAGAATTATTTGAACCCAGACGCAGAGGTTGCAGTGAGCCGAGATTGCGCCACTGCACACCAGCCTGGGTGACAGCGGGACTCCATCTCAAAAGAAAACAAAAAAAAACAAAAAATATATATATACATGCATGAGTCCACTCCTGAAGACAGAAATACAATTGTAAATGTGCTTATTAACTTTAAAAATCGAGAACTTACTGTTTACTGGGGGTACATCAGTAAACAAGGCAAAAACTGCTGCCCTCAAGGAGTTTACATTTTAGTGGGAGAGAAAGTATCAAGATAAATATATAAAACATATCTTTCCTTAGTAATAAGTGCTAAGAAAAAAATTGCAGAGGAGTTAAGAAGCATTGAAGAGCACATAGGCACCCTCCTTGCTTTTCTCATAATTAACTCATATTTGGGGACCTACTATATACAGAAAACTGTACTGGACCCTAGAGGAGAATCAGGGCAGCTATCACATACACTCCTCTAAGGAGTTTGCAGTCTAGAGATAAGAAAACTGAGTAGCACAACTGAATAGCACACGGCATTTTGCAATACTGAGTAGATAAAGGTCATGAAACCTTTGGGAGAATAGAGCTTGGATGAGTGATATTTCTCCTGCCAGGATAATACCCGGGCTGCAGAGATGAGTGGAGACTCCTGAGAATTCTGACCCAACCAAGCTATACAAAGTGGGTACACAACGTCTCAGACCCAATCCCTGGGTCTATAACTGGAGATGCATGAGGTTGGAGAGAAACAGCCTCATCCCCTTCATCAGGTGTCACCTGGGAAGCCAGCCTCACAGTGTCACCAGGCTTGCTGTCTTTTTGTATCATGGTCTCCCTCATTCTTTTATTATCTCTGCCAATCACAGAAGGCCCGCCTTGCCAGGATCCGTGTGGCCAAAACAGGCAGTTCGAATGCATACCTGCACAGCAAGCGTAACGGGCTCCTCAACGAGGCACTGGAGCTGACGGTAGGTACCTAGAGGACCTGGGCTGGGGAACATAAAGGGGCGGATGGGCTTATTTTCTCTTTCCTGGGACACCACTTCCACCCGAGCCCTAGTATGAACCCCAAGGAGGACTTGTTTCCAAACTTTCCCCAGGTGACAGCCCCCTATTCACACACCACTCCTATAGGATTATCACCACTACCTCTAAACCAGGTTTAGACCAAGGGCCTCTGAGCCCAAAGGCTAGCATATTCAATGCTGACCCTGAAATTTGGTCAAATAAAAAACTTTGATTATTCTATTGCCCTTTGACCTTTAGTAGAGAAATGAAGGAGCTGGAGAGGGGAAGAGCCACCAGCTTTTTACTCAATCTCTCTTCTTTTTTTACTAGGGCACCCCAGAAGAGGAGCACATGGGCAAGACCACCTCACTCATCGAGAGCCAGCATCATCACCTGCTGCACTGCCTGGAAAAAACCACTGTGAGTCCCAGCCCATTGCCGCCTCCTTTTCAGCACTGACCCTGACCCTTTTCTAAGGCTGCACTCACATCTTCACTCTGGGCCAGATGTCAAAGTCTGTCCCCTTCAGATCCAACAGGTAGTGATGGGATCTACTGGCCCTCAAGTGGAAGACCCTGAGGAGTGGGGCAAGGTCACCAGGGTGGGAGGCCAGCTCTGTCCTGCAGGAGCACTGAGGAGGCCACTCCCCCAGCCTCCCACACACTCCTACACTCATCTCCAAAGCCCATTTCTTGATTACTGAGGACTTAGGGGTCTGCCTATCAGTTTCTCAGTTCTGACGGGCATCACCCTTCAAAGCTTGGGCTGAATTTGTATAGGACAGTAGAGAAGAGTGTTGATTTCTGTCCCACCTCTGGGGCTGGGTTGATGCAGCCTGTGGGCCCCTTGGCTCCCTACATCCTCCTGCAGACAGTGTGTGGAGGCAGTGCATGTATTTCTCCAACCAGGATTCAGAAGTACCACACCCCCCCGCCCCGACGCCTGCCCAGTCACCCTGCGGTTCTCAGGGGATCCAGATGCTAACAGGCTGATTGTTAAAACAGAGCCATGGTTGAGGGTGCCACAGCTGGAGTGTGGAATGATGCTTGTGCCTAACCATCAGACTGAAAGGAAGGGCAGTGGGGCCAACCCTGGACCCTTGGCAGATAAGTGCTAGGAACAGCAGACAGGGAAGAGAGGTCAGGGTAGAAAAGCCAATGAGAAACAAAGTGAAAGCCTTCCTGCTCCTTTCTAGAACCTCCTCCCCAAAGAGTCTATATTCAGGGCTCAGTACACTAAAGAAGGAACTTCCTAATTCTAGATGTTCCATATCCTGGCCTCCCAGATGTAGAGAGAATAAATGTTAGATGACTCCTTTTTTTTTTTTTTTTTTGGCAGGGAGAGGGGTGTGGGGCTGCAGGGACAGGATCTTGCTGTGTTGCCCAGGCTGGTCTTAAAACTCCTGGCCTCAAGTGATCCTCCCACCTCAGCCTCCCAAGTAGCTGGAACTACAGGTGCACATCACCTTGCCTGGCTTAGATGACTCTATCTGAGCCAAATGTGGACACTGTGGATGGCAGTTGAACCCAACAAGGACTTCCAAAATGGGAGGGTGCTCTGCAAACCCTAGTTTACAGGATTTATCATCAAGAATGTATATTCGTATCTAGACTTTCTCTCAAAGACTCTGAGCTTGCCAAAGGGATAGGCCTGGACCCAACTGCCCTTTCCAAGTTGCATGTGCTGGGTGGAATGTGTAAATTGAAAGGATATGGGTGAAAACATTTGGGTTTGAAGGACTGGAATGTTGGCATTGAAGAAATCGGATTTTAGAATTGAGGGATGGAATGCTGGCATTGAAGGGATGGAATGCTGAATTTGAGGGAAAGAATGTTGGATTGTGGGGGTGAGATATTGGGATTAAAGCCCTGGAATGCTGGATTTTAGGGGAGGAATGTTGGACTCAAGGGGTGGAATGTTGGGACAGGAGAGGCAGAATGTTGGGATGGAAGGAGTGAATGTTGGGGTTGAGCAGGGTCCTGTTGGGGCTAAAGGGTGGAATGTTGGTACAAAGCGGGCAGAATGCTGGGAATGAGGGATGGAATGTTTGACTCAAAGGGTGGAATGCCGGGATCAAGAGATTGAATGTCAAAACTGGCTTGGGAATGCTGGAATGTACAATCAATGGTGTTTTTATCTTCTGTTGGCATGTTGTCCTGTAGGGGTTGTCCTATCTTGTGGATGATCCCCTGTTATCTGTACGAACCTCCACCATCAAGGTATAACTTTTTAAAAATTCAATTGATGTTTTTCTCCCTGATAATTCTGAGTCTGTGGATTCTCCCCTTTTTACCCCCCGGCCTGGTTCTGTGCATGTGCTGCTGATTCTTCTGGGGCTCCTCCTACCTCTGCTGTCACACCCAGCACCAGCTCAGGCTTCCGGTTTCTTGTGCTGAACCACCCAACTGTCTTTCTAGTTCCCTCTTTGGACCTCCCAAGGGACATGGAAGGGGTGGTGGAACATGGCACCAGTGCTGGTATCCTGTGAGTCCCCATGTGCCACATCTGTCTGTGCCACATCCCAGCTCCGTGGGGACTCCTGGTATTTGCCGCCAGGCTGGTCTTTCCCTGAACTCTGTTCTCATGCCATGTCTCTTCAGACTTTCTCCTCACTCTGGCAGCCTTAGCCAGACCATTAATGCCATAGATTTGTAGTCACCTTGGCCAAACAGCCATTTTTTAGTTATCCTGGATTCAGCTATACCCCATCCCAATGGCCTGCAGTCAGGAGATAGTTTAGCAATCCCTTCCCGTGCTTACACTTGACCTAGGGAATCCTGTGCCTCCAGGTATATTAAGGACTCATATCCCATAATCAGGTGGGGAAAATAATAATTAAAAGAAACCCTATCCCTGACAGTTTGCCCCACTGGCCTTCAGGATCAATGCTCTCCCAATTCTGTGAATGACCCCCATGTTTAAAAGCTTTTGTCACACCCTTACCTATTAAATCCAGGAAAGACAACCTAGCATACCCACTACCCACAGTCAATGACTCCTTATCTGCCACCTCTGGCAGAGGTTGTACGAAGCCTGGAAAGTAAAGTCTTTGCTTCTAGCTGTGATGATGCCACTGAATCCCTCTGTGTCCTCTATGTCCCTTCAGAGCTCAAAGCTGTAGATGGAGTATGTGTCACATCATGATTTCACAGCTGCAGTCCCTACCCTTTGAGCTGATGGCCAGGGCTGCCAATATGCTTCTCTTTCTGTCCTCATTGGATGCCCATGGGACATCACCCCTCCTGAATGCTTATCTGTGATCTGGGCAGCTGGGAGCCCTTCCTTCAAGGTCCAGAACAGAGACAGGCAGGCATACAGCGTATAGGGGCTTACCTCTCTCGTCCCTACCTCTTTTTCCTACTTCTTCTCCTTCTACCTCTCACAGAACCACGAGTTTATTGATGAGCAGATGTTTGAGCAGAACTGCATGGAGAGTTCAATGCAGAACTACCCATCCACAAGAAGTCCCTCACTGTCCAGCCACCCAGGCCTCACTACCACCTGCTGCTCCCGTCGTAGTAAGAAGACCACACACCTGCCCAATTCTAACCTGCCAGCTACTCGCCTGCGCAGCATGCAAGAGCTCAGCACGATCCATATCCAGGGCAGTGAGCAGCCCTCCCTCACAACCAGGTGGGTGGCTTCCATCATCCCCAAAGGCTCGAATCCTCTCATTCCCAGAATTAGACAATCGCAGCATTAGGAAAACCTTGAGGATCCTCTAGCCACTCCCCTTATCTAATGCATGAGCCCCTCTACCTTCCTCCTTTCCTTGCAAGGAAACCCAAAGGTCCTTCATATGCTGTTGGAGTAGGTACTACAGTAGTTTAGGCTGAAAATGGGGTTAGGTAACAAGGGGAAAAAAAAAACTTTAAAAAGAATTATATATATACCTATAAAATAACGTGTCTCTAGATACACAAAAATGATCTGATCTGGTACAAGGAATGGACCAACCATTTTCTCAAGAAACAGTTTTCATATTTGTGTTACTCATGGCTTATCCTAGCCTGATTTTGAATCCCAGAGACTGACTTTTCCCTCCCTCTCTGCTTATATTTAGGCCACTTCCCACTACCTCCAAATGGGTTGCAGAGAATTCAGGGAAGGCAAATGCCAAATGCCACAAATGATAGGTAAACAATCACTGGTGGGAGTGATGTACACTCTGCAATTCAAAGCCTACTATACACAACTTGGTAATTGCTAGTAGTTTAGAAATAATAATTAGAATGGATTATTACAAACTGATAACAAAAGGCAGAGATAGAGGAACAACAAAATATCATCCTGGTTACCATGAACAAGGAATGTAGGGGGTCAAGGAAGCTTTGGGACGCTGGCCAGCAGGAACCATCATCAACTCACTCTTTTCTATCCCAGTCGCTCCAGCCTTAATTTGAAAGCAGACGACGGACTGAGACCAAACTGCAAAACATCCCAGATCACCACAGCCATCATCAGCATCCCCACTCCCCCAGCGCTAACCCCAGAGGGGGAAAGTCGGCCACCCCCTGCCAGCCCAGGCCCCAACACGAACATTCCTTCCATAGCCAGCAATGTTGTCAAGGTCTCCGCCTTGTAAAACCACTGGACAGAGGGCCAGAGGGGGTAGTGGGGAATGAAGGGGACTGGCATGTTGGTGGGTGGCCACTGGGACCACTCCCTCCCCCCTCTCCCCACTATTTCTGCCTGCCCCATTGTACCCCTAGCACTGAGACTTGTGCCTGGAAGGAAAAAGAGGCAGCAAAGGGGCACCTGAGGTTCACGCTGCTAGCGTGGACATAGCCCTGTGATACTGCATCTCACTGGGGCCAGAGGAAGGGAGGGAGGGTGGGGGGGGGGTCGGGGATGGGCCAGTGAGGGATGTAGGCTATGTGCCAGGACAGGGCCTGGATGGAGGAGCCTCAGACTCAGACCAAATAACAATTGTTTCTGGAGACCCCAGTGAGGAAAATACAAGATCAAGAGCAGCAAAGAGGCCAAGTTGTCACAAGCAAAACAGGAAGAAAATATAACACTGTGTATTTAAGCACCTTTTTCAAGGCTCTTAATGGATAATATTTATTCATGGGAAAAGGTGGAAAACAAAAACACCAACGGATTTTTGTGAAATGTTTTTCTCCATGGACCCAACACCTTTGAACCAAAACAATGCATTTTGTGAGGGATTTTTTTTTTTTCTCCTTTTATAGCAAAAGCTTTTAGGCTAAGAAGTCAGTTATTGCTGAGTTCTCTCTCCATTCCCCCAGGTGGGTGAGGTCAACTGAGCCTGGGCCCCCACCGCCCAGCTGACCTGCGCAGAGCTGCCAAGTGACCACACGGCAATCCTTACCCTTTGTCTGTCCCTGTCTCCCTTGTCTCTGTACCTCTCTGCTTACCCCTGGCTGTTTCTGTGTCCAGCCATCTGTCTCTACCTGGATCCCAATGATCCTGAAACACATCAGTAAAGCCTTCTTCATCACTGCCATGCACAACAGACTTGTGCCTGGGAGTTCTATCTGTGTGAATGCAACTGCAGAGGAGGAAAGAGTGAAGCAAAAATTGGGAGAGGGTAGGGGTAAGGGAAGTCTACCTCACAGAACAGAGGTGCTTCCCTTGGGGTTGGAACCACTAGTGTTTGCAGTTTTGGTTTCTGGGAAAGAAAGGGAATGAACAGATTTATCACACTGGAATCTTGAAAAGGCAAATCGCCAACATCTGAGAAGCGGTCAACTCTGGTATGTGCCAGTGAGGGGAGAACGGAAGGACCCAGGGCTTGCAGCCGCAGCCAGTCATTATGGCACCTTGATATGGAGTCTTCCTTCAGGACCCACCATAAAGCCCATCCGGAGCCCTTCCAAGAGGTCCCAGGAGTAGTTTCCTCCAGAGAGGGCAGTGGTACGGGGACCAAGATTCCTCTGACTTACATCACACCTGAGACAACTCCCACACAGAGGCTGTGGAGGGGTAAGCCTGTGTGCCTCAAGAAAAATGCTTCAAAGCAAAAGCAAGTAAGAGATTCTAGATGATTCTTACCTGCTATGAAAGACGCCTTGATGTCTGAAGAGGCTTCAGCCTGATCTCCCTGAAGATAGCTGAAATGGGGGAGAAGCCTGATCACCTCTGTGCGAGCAAAGGAGTGAAGATTATTTCTTGAACACCTGGACAACGTATCTGTTCAACTAGCTTGCACCCTGGTGGAGCTGGGGGCAGCATTTCTGGAGTCCTCCTAACGGTTATTCACTGCTTATAGCAGAGTAGGTGGACCTCAGAGTTAGTGACAAGTCCTTTCCTGCCCTTCCCAACACCCAGCCACCTTGCTGCAGTCTCTGCAGCCTGGGCTCTGAAATACATGAGCTCCTCGGGAGCTGCCTATCCATCCTACAGCTTAGTGGTTAGCTGTTTAATTGCAGGCCAAGAATTTCTCTGCCCACCACAGCCATCTAAATGAGTTTCACTAGCCAGGAACCTAAAAACACCCGTAGTGGGCTTCCCTATGACCCCAGCTCGATTGACCCTGTAGGCTCAAAAGGTTTCGAGGTGGCACCTAACCAGAATGTGGGCAGAAGGCAGAGGAGAGGGAGCCTTCTTTCTATCTTTATATCCTTATACTTATCCTCATTGACCACGGGCTGAGTTCTTTCTCTGGGTCTAGCCTCAAGGATTTCCCCTAATGTGGGAATCGAGTGGTTCTTGCCCCCTGAGCTTACAGACTAAGAAGACAGAAAAGCTTTACAACTACAGAGTACATGTGTATACACACAACCAACCTAAACACATCGGAAAATACATACTTAAATCAATTCCCTTCATATACACATCTCATTAGAAGACCAGGCTAACCTCCACTTAGAGGGCAGGCAAAGGACTAGAAAAGAATTTTTCTTTTAAAAAAAATGAATAGAACAAAATTACAAATGTCTAAGTATCTTTGTCATACTTCATAAGATCTGACTGGGGTAAGAGATAAAGAGGTAAATAGGGCCTGGTATGGTGGCTCACACCTGTAATCCCAGCACTTTGGGAGGCCGAGGTGAACAATCACCTGAAGTCAGGAGTTCGAGACCAGCCTGGCCAACATGGTGAAGCCCCATCTCTACTAAAAATACAAAAATTAGCCAGGCATGGTGGTGGGCCCCTGTAATCACAGCTACTAGGAAGGCTGAGGGGGAGGATTGCTTAAACCTGGGAGGCGGAGGATGCAGTGAGCCGAGATCGCGCCACTGCACTCCAGCCCAGGTGACAGAGCAAGACATAGTCTCAAAAAAAAAAAAAGAAAGAAAAAAGAAAAGAAAAAAAAGGAGGTAAATTGGAACATGGTTGCATACACATACAAACTTCCTGTGATGAATTTAAGAACAGGTCATTACAGGGTTAGAATAGTGACAGATTCAATAAAGGATCTGTTTGATAGGGCACCAAGGGAACATTTTACTGGTTCCCACAAAAATTAATGTTAAATACCATGTCCCAAGCAATTTACCATGTTTTTTTAATTGGTACTAATCAACAGAATGTTTTGTGTTCCTTCCACTTCACGTTCAGATTCCACGTCATGCCACTTCCTAAAAGACCATTAGACCATCCCCTTTTTCTCCATCCTCCACTGTAGCCTTAGCCAGAGATAAAAGATTCAGTTCACTTCTGGTCCAAAAAATGTCAACCTTTGGAAAATGGCTCATCTACACTACAGAACACAGCCAGATGACACTGCTAAAGGGTATGGTAAGAAAACACAAGGTCCAAAGTATGCTGAATCGGTTTCGTAATTCTAAGTCATTGGCCAGTGACTGAAAAACCAGGATATCAGGGTTTTCTGGGAGCCAATAGCTTTCTGGTGCAGTGACCCTTGAGCTTTCATAGTTCATGAACCACCTTGACATAATAAGATTCCCAAAACCACCTATTCCATTCAATCCCACTCAGCATTAAGAGGGGGAGGGCAAAACAAACAAACAGTTACATTCAAATGTCAAATGAATGGGAACCTAGAAAATATAGTATTAAGAGCATATCAGAACTAGAAAAGATTTAAGAATATCTAATTTTACAGTATAGAAAACTGAGACCCAGAGAAATTAAATGACTTGTTCAAGGTCATGCAGTTATTGAATGACAGAGCTGAGACCAGAACACAAGTCTTTTGGCTATTAGTCTAATGCATTTTTCTACCACACCCACTGCCTCTGACAGCAATGATGCTTTGGAGAAGATCCATCAAATAATCCATACTGTAATTGGAGACATAGTGTTATATAAATGTCAATACTATTTGGACACAGCCCTTGGAAATCACCTGACTGTACCAACAGAAAACATACTTTGGAAACCACCATCCTCTAGGTAGAACCATCTATGGACTATCAATTTTGTCAGAAATCAATGAACAAGTGAAGAGTCAATATTTTTTAGTCAAATATTTTCTCTTCTCAATGAAGAGAAGACTAGGACAATGACATTTTGAAGCATACCTTTTATACTCCTTGTGGTCCTTATGACAGTCTGTGATGGTAGTAGGTAAAGTAGCTAAATCCTTGATTCAGAGAGGGGAAAACGTAGAAAGAAACTGAATGACTTATCCGAGTTCACATGTCAAGTTAGTGGCAGAACCATTATTGCAATCCAGGACTTAAGACATCTTGTCCTAGGATTTTTCCTCCACATTTTATTGCACTGCTCTGAGGCTTGCTTATATTTTTAATACCTGGATTTCCAGGGTGGTGACTTGGGGGAGGGAAGTATTCAATTTAGAACCACCACAAACCAAGATCTCTGGAAACAAACTCTGTACTATTTCTCCTTCATCTCCTATTTTCGTAACTAGTGCCAAGCTCAGGACTAACTGCATAGACTCCCTTTCAAAAGACCAATAGATATTCTCAGTGACAGTTGAACACATTAGTTTACAATCACACAGAATTTGAACAGAACTTAAAGTGGACAGTTAATGCCAATCTATGATTAACAAAAACGTCAACTTGTGGATATGCTGATGATTTTATCCAGTTTTCAAAATATGATTCCTACAGTTCAGGATATCACTTATTAGATTGTAGACAAGGAAAGTGTACATTGAGACATTATGTACTTAAAAGTTTTTCCTTAAGTTTTGCAGAGGAAGTGGTTGAAAATTGAGCTAACACTAGATTTTAAGGTTACTAATGAATTCCAGTTTTCCAGTCTCCCGCACTTCAATTACCAGGTAACTATAAGGCAAAAATATCCCAATGCTGTGAACTTAAGGCAATATTCATTTCCTTTCTACACTACTTGGCATGGTAACCATGACAAACTTTTATTTTCTCTTTCTGATTTCCTAATGAAATCCACTATTTGCAAAGCTTTAAAATGACTAGATGAAGGAAAAACATTGTTATGACCCATGACCCTTGGAGCCCAAACAGCACCACGAAGAGCATTATTAAAACTAAGAGAAAGTGGCTATCAGAAAACGAAACAGCTTTAAAGGGGCTCCTTTTAAGTCTTGTTTTCTATTCAGAATGTTCTATGTTTTTTCTCAAGTGTGGGAATGACATTTATCTTAGCAGGTTACTCAGCTACACTGGATGATGTCACTCTAACCAGTGTAGGGCACTGACCCACGTCCTGGGGGCTCCTTGGACCAATGGACTATTTTACAAACCTGGGAGGTGGGAGGGATGGTATATTTTTGATAATCAGACATTCCAATGTAATGTTTTACTTAGAGGTCACACCCTTCCCCCCATTAATGTCATCGTGAGATACATCAAGTGTGTTCTTTTCTATTTTCATATAATAAATGGGCTTTGCTTATCAACATCACAATGGCAAAGAAGAAATATACTGTACAAAACTGCAGGAAGATAAAACATGAAAACTTTCTATGAAAAAAAAAAAAAACTCTTGAGTTTCCTGTCGTCTTCTTTTGAAACTGTAGTGCATATGTTAAAACATGTATATCATTTACAGTATTGAGTCGTGTGCCACTGCTGTACCTGATGTATCCAATCTGGATTAAACAAATTATGTGCCACAAACCCTAAATGACTGTTTCTTTGAATACTGATTCTCCTTTCCTCCCAAAGGTGCTGGTATATACTAGAAAATAAGAAAAATTTGAACAAAGGTGGGCTTTCTACCTTGCTAGAGAAAACTCACAGAATCTTAGAAGGGTTATTAAAGGCCTAGTGTAATCTTCCCACTCCATCCCTCAATGTTAAACATAAACAACTCCTCTATGATATCCCTGATGGTTCTTGCCTGCTTGTATGCTGTTATTTGTGGATGTTCACGGTCTAACAGGTAAAGCATTTGGTTTTATTTATCAACAGCTCTATTTTGAACACTGACTCCATATTATTGAAAGAAAATCCGCCTTTAGGTATCAGTACTGGTTTTGCCGAGTACCAAGTTCTCAAACTAAAAAGAAAACTCAGAATTAAATGCTGTATGGGGTACTGTAGAAAGCTTGGGAATCGGATGGTAGAGATTCAGGTTTAGGTTCTAGCACTTAATTGTGACTTCACATCAGTAACTCCCTCTTGGCTTCAGTAAGTTTCCTCCTGTTAAAAATGGAGAATTAGAGCGTAGTGGCATGTGCCTGTAGTTCCAGTTACTTGGGAGGCTAAGGCAGGAGGATCCCTTGAGCCCAGGAGTTCAAGTCCAGTCTAGGGAACATAGTAAGACCCTCATCTCTAAAAATGCAAAAAAAAAAACAAAAAATGGGGATTGGATTAGTTATCTTGGAAATCTGTTCCAAACTTAACAATTCTGACTTAGGTGATGAGACCAACAGGCAGTCTGTTTCACCACTGGCAATGAGGAGAATCCTTTTAATTTCCCCACAAGTAGATCCTAAGTGATGAAAACAGTAATAGAAATGAGAACATTAAGACAAATACATGATGCCCAAAAGCCCTAGAAGTTAGCTGTGAAATTCATTTTAATCATTGATGCTCACATCCTTATCACCCACTAGGTGTCACTGCAGACCCACAGCCCAAATAATCTTTGGGTAGAAATAACTGGAAACCAGATGTGCATTGAGCAATTTGTGATTTTTCATTAAAATGCACTAACTGTCAAGTGAGACACATGAGCTTGTGCAGAGGTACAAAATAATAAACACATTCTGCCAAAACAAGTCAATAACCTTGCGATGGAGTTCTACTGTCAGCTATGGTTATCAAAAATATGTATTTTTAAAAGACTAACATAGATTTTATTTAAGGGAAGGGGAAAAAAAACCCGTAAAACTTCACACTACTCCCTTGTCTCATACAGAGTGACCCACAAGTACTATATGTTCAATTATTTTTAGTATTCGGGGGCTGAAGTTTGCCTTTAAACCACATTTTTAAAAGTTTAATAAATATTACTGTAATACCTAAGCTACTTTAGAAAATATTACCTTTAATCACCTAAAATAATTCATATTCTATTTCTAAGTCAGAATTATTCAAAGTAGCAGGTTTCTCAAATATCTCACTACATGTTAATATTGCTAGCCTAATTCAAGTTATAGCTTAACATGAATAGCTGCAGTAAGTGTATTGATTTGAAAGTATTCACAAATTCAGATATTTAACCAATTCACACCAGCCTTTGTCCAAATTACTTGAATTTATAAAGTCTTTCTGAATTTTTAAATTTGATTATCATTTTCCTGAACTAGAAACTATTTTTTCTTCAGCATATGTCATATAATCATAGAACTAGAAGGGATCCTAAAAATCTTCTAATCCAACTTTCATTTTATTGATGAGAAAACTGAATCATAAGGTTAAATGACTGGTACAAGGTTAAAAAGTAGGTAGTAGCAGTATCAACCAGGACAAGTACCTTCTTCACACCACCACAGAGCCTTCTCAAGTGAATCTACCTTAAACCTCTCTATGGTTCCTAACAGATAATGGAAAGATGCACCTAGACAGACAAAAAAAAAAAAATTTCCACACAATGGTAAGTCACACATAAATAGTAGTATGTGGAAGATTCCTTCCACATCCACGACTATAGCTACCTGTTATTTGAGAAGGTGGCAGCTGCCATTTTCCTGGTAAAAGCTTATGGAAATTGAAGCAATTAGTATTTTTGTATGTTATACATATGCTTACCTCCAGCTTATTTTTCTGTGGGGGAAAAAAAAGCAAACACAAAATAGAGAATCCAATTAATCTGAAGACTAATGGGTAACCTCGTCTCTAATTAAGATACAGCAATACCCTAATTAAAATCCCCTAGCAATGACAAACTGAACTTGGCTGTATTGTGGGGGAAAGGATGGAAAAAGTAAATTCAATTATATATCGATGACAGGATCTTATTTAAATGTGTAATTAAAATCTCTACTTCTTAATGACATACTGGACCTAATTATGGATTTGCTATCTACATTATTAATTCATATGCTGACACATGTAAGAAAAGCCTAATATTGTCCAATCCAAACGACAGGAATCCAAGTTAAATAGGAGTTTAGAATTGTGTTATGTAGGTGCTGGACAATAAATGACAGTGGCTGTGGGTGTTTGCGGACAGCCCTGGGGAAAGTGTTTATACTACCTAGACAAGGACGTACACAGGAAAGAAGAGCTTGCCTTTTCAAAAGTGAATACACATCTCTCTACACAAGTGGTTCTCTCATCAAAAATCCAGTTCACAGAAAGTCTTGGGAACCAAAAGCTTAATCATAAAAGGACTTCCAGAGGAAAAAAGGGAAGAATAGGTAATTTCCAATTACATTTTTCTAAATCATAAAAATTTCTAAATCAAGAAAATTTACAGATGGGTCAGCTCAGAAAAACAATAGCTCCTCTTGGATCCTAACATTAGTGGTAAAAACTGGGGAACATTTCCTAGAAGACACAAGATTAGGATGTACTGACAAGTGTCTGAAGAGAATCAATTCCAGCTTCCACAAAATACTTAAAAACTAAGAGCTAGAACCTCCCCCTAGCCTACCAGCAGAGCTGTTAATCTGGACTATATAGATGAATTTCAGAGGATCTATGAACCCCTTGAAATTACACTCACAATTCTGTTTATGGAATGAGAAATTTCCTGAAGTCAATCTATAGCTTTCAGCTGATTCATAAAAGGATCCAAGAACGAAAAAAGATTAACAGCTGCTCCTCTATCTGAGCAACATAAATAAGACAGCCACTGATGACCCTCAGCTATTTAATACACAGTAAAAATATGGACAGCTTTCGCAGCCTGAAGAAAAGACATTCAAAAGATAAATAAGCATGTAAATACACTTAAATTTTTTACTAAAAACAAGTATTTTTACTGGAAGCAAACAGATCAAATCAAATACCTTTACGAAAATCTAAAACAATGTTTAAATATTCCCTCCTGCCTAAACCTAAGAGGATTTTCTGATCTACCATGCCACAAATTTCTACAGAATGCACCACTATAGAAGGAAATGCAGCCTAAGCCCTTTGTAAAGAACTCCACAGCAAACTAACATTACTGCTCAAATCTACTGTTTTTATTGTGTTTAAGTAAGCAGTGGTATATATGTCATCTTTTTAAATGTTTCTTTTGGGAAGATCTTATAGAAAATGGCACCCTGAAACTTTCAGCTCTATGTCCCAAAAATTATCTTTCAAGAATCTGATGAAGTTTCTTAAACTCTTAAAAATGAAGATAATATACCTGGCCTAAATCAAAACAATCTAAAAAATGGATGTGTCCCAGTGGAAAGCCTCAAGTCTTTTCAAGTTGATCAGAAATGCCATTATACACCACTGTACTATAAGTCAAGGAGGATGGATATCCAAAGGTATCATTTGTTGACAGTTCCTGATGGTCTCAGGTATATCCTACAATCACTGGTTACCATGCAACATTTCTTGTAGATAAATGGTATTCATGTGATAAGCTGCCATCCAACTTGGATGTCTCTGAGCATTCCAATAATATGAATGAGAAGCGGCAGCATAATATTCTTGCCATGCCCTGTAGTAAGCTCTCCAGTACTCCTCATAATCCTGATAGGTATCAGAAAAACTCAGATGTGTTTCCCTATGACAGTCATACCAACCATCTTCCTGGGTTTCAGTCTGCAATCTAAAGGAAGACCGCCTAGGTAGGTTTCTCCGGCTCTGCTTAGCTCTCTGGCTAGCCCCCTCTTTATGTCTTGTCTTGATCTGGATTCCAGATGATTCTTGATATTCCTCTGGATTGGGGGTGTCACTTCCATTTGGAGGTTGTTCCAAAGAAATATGATCATCCACAGGAGTAGATTCAGAGTCTTTCAGCTGATTATCAGAAGAGCCTTCCAAGTATGACTTATTTCCTTTGCTCTGGGAAGAGGTTCTTGAGCTGTAAGAATCACTGTCACTCTCAGAGTCTCCAGATTGGCTACTACTTGCCAATATGGGGACTCTCTGTTCAGTAACTTTATTTCTCACAAAACCATTTTGAGGATTCACAGTCTGATCCCCAGGACCTGTGTAGTGCCTGATGATTTCCACAGGTTTCTCTAACCCCTCTTTAATATAATGTTCATAATCCTCTACCAATTCAGCAAAAGTCAATGTGTATGGCTGATGGATTTTAAAGGAAGACAGACAAGGAATTTGGGGGAGTGACACAGGTAAAGCTTCTTTGACCTGGTGCTGACTGTTGGTGGAGTTTTCAACGGGGGTCTGAACAGAATTCTTCATTTTTTGCTCTTCAGATTGCCTGTCACAGCTCACTTCTTTTGGTGGCATTGCTTTTTCTATGATTCCACACTCAGAGTGGCTTTTCAGAGGAAGCTTTTGTTTGGTATTATTTTTTGACTTGACTGATAGTCCAGATACAGAAGTATTTCTAGAGGACGCCATGTGGTCACCATGAGCTTTCTGAATTTGAAGGGTTCTCTCTATTTTCTGAATTTGCTTTTTTAGGGGTTGGTTAGGTGCACTTGCTATGCCATATGTATGCACAGCAGCTTTAACCTCCACATCCCAATCCACACATTCTTCCATCAGACCAGAAGGAATGGGATCTACATAAAAAGGAAAACAAATGTATTAAAATTCTCAAGCTACTCTAGACCATTGTTTTCTGAATGATTTCATAAAGTTTTCTATGATCGAATACATTTACGAAACAAAATATGCAAATATACTAAGATGTTTAATAGATATAATATTTTTAAAAACTGAAGCAATCCTGTAATAAAGAAATCTGCCTAAGAAATACCTAAGACCCATCCCATACTCACAAGCACTATCTCCCTTCACCCTCACTAGAAAAAGAGCTTACTCTAGGAATAATGTACAAGTCTGCTGCAACTCTCCCATCTTTTCTCTCCTCCCTCTCCACAGCCCCTCCCCTTTATCTGAATACTTCTGACAGCAAAACAAGATATCAGAAAATGGATTGTGCTCCCCAAAGCTTATTGACTAGGAATTATTACAACTGCAATGCTGTACACCCAACTAAATCTGTCACCCAATACTCCAACAGGGAGAAATTACTGCCCTTAACAATAGAGAGAAAACCTCTATAGGGGAAAAAAACTAGATAACTATGAAAAGATCTGGTGACTATGAAAATTAGAAATGACATTTCTAATTTTTAAAGAATTTGCTGGCTTCAACCCTCTAAATTTTCTATTCCATCCAGGTGTGACAATTTGCTTCCAGCACTCAGAACTTTCAAAGTGATCAATTTTTGTCTTAGGCAGACAAGATATATCAAGCCCCTGCTTTACAAAGATCTTGCCTGTTGTTGCTATTTATGCTCCATGTTATCTATAAATCCAACAGGTCTGGAAACTTCAATGAAGTCTCTTGATCCTTTGCTGAACAGATTCTATGATTAAAACTCTCATTACTACTCAGCTGATATCCCTTGCGTGCCTAGTCCTGTAATACAGGCCAATTTCCCTCCTAGTTCTGCCCCAGGAAACTCATCTGAACATCTGTTGTTACACAAGTTCCCAGTTCAATATAGACCTAACAGCATGAATATCATTTTCTCATGATTTCAGGGCCCTGTTAACATTATATAAAGATCCAAATATATCATTTTCCAGTATCCAAAGGCAATTTTTATCACTAGATGCTATGATACTGAATCCTACAAGAAGTCTTAACCCTCTTCTACCAATTTTCAATTTTTTTCCCATATCAGACTACAAATAGACTTATACACAGAAAGAATTGACAGTTTTAGAACTGACATAGAGCCTAAAGACCATTTACTCTAAAGTACTTTGCAAATCAGGACTCTAAGCTTAGAGCAATTAGAGATTTGTAAAAGATCATAAAATGAGTTATTACTAACCCGATCTACTAGAATACATAGAACTCCCAGATCTGTGCTAAATCTAGCTTTGTAAAATAATTAAATATAAAATCGGTAAAATACTCAATTATATTTATTCAATAATTACATATCCCATATTCTACAAAGTCATGTATATACTGTATGTGTATTTTTCCTTTTTTTTTTTTCTTCTTTTGAGACTGAGTATTGCACTTTCGCCCAGGCTGGAGTGCAATGGCGGATCTCAGCTCCCTGCAAGCTCCGCCTTCCGGGTTCATGCCATTCTCCCACCTCAGCCTTCCGAGTAGCTGGGACTACAGGCACCTGCCACCATGTCTGGCTAATTTTTGTATTTTTAGTAGAGACAGGGCTTGATCTCCTGACCTCGTGATCCACCTGCCTCGGCCTCCCAAAGTGCTGGGATTACAGGCGTGACCTATATGTGTATTTTTCTATACAGACATATATCTATATATGAATATACACTATTTATAATGCACATTTTCTGTATAACATGCACATCAAACATGCCATATTTCCACTCAAGGGTTTTTTAGAATTTTTTGTTTTTAAGAGATCATTTAATAGTTTCAAACATGCATTGTTTCCAATACGGCACTTAAAAAGAAGCAGAACGAATGACTGAACTGAAATCAAAAGAAAACATTTCATTCCAATTTTTCAAAATAATATTCAAATTAAAGATGCTGTTCCTTCCACATGGTGACAAAGGAGAATATGATAAGAATTACCTTCACAGCAATTTAAAAGAGGTAAAATATCCCCCCTTGTATCAAAGAATACAATCAAATTGCAAAGCCACTAACTAAATGAGCTAATATAGCTCTCATTTTTCTTTCTTTCTTTTTTTTCTTTTTTTTTTTTTTTGAGATGGAGTTTCACTCGTGTTGCCCAGGCTGGAGTGCAATAGCTTGATCTCGGCTTACTGCAACCTCCACCTTCTGGGTTCAAGCAATTCTCCTGCTCAGCCTCCCGAGTAGTTGGGATTACAGGCATCTGCCACCACGCCCAGCTAATTTTTGTATTTTTAGTAGAGAAGAGGTTTCGCCATGTTGACCAAGCTGGTCTTGAACTCCTGACCTCAGGTGATCCACCCGTCCCGGCCTCCCAAAGTGCTGGGATTACAGGCGTGAGCCATTGCGCCCAGCCAGCTCTCATTGTTCACGTGCCAGTGGTTAGCCTGCACTCCTCTCCCTACTACTTACTAGTTGTAACACCTTTACTTTCTCTATGCCTAAATATCCTCATCTACAAAACAATCGCACACACCTCACAGGAGTGTGGTGAGAAGTAAATGAGTTAACGTACATACAGGACTGGGAACAGTACCCAGCACATCATAAGCACTCTGTGTTTCCTATTATTAATATTTTTATTATGCTTATCACCACTATAATTATTCTGACAGCAAAATGAAACAGATGAAATGTACCTGGTAAAGGGAGAAGGTTGATATTACATTTCTGGGCAATTCTCATCATCATATTTTCTTCCTCTCCCCGGCAACAGTAGGTCACTGTCAGTCCCAATGTACCTATAGCAGAGAGAATGGTAATAAATCATTTTCACAAAAATAACATTCAAAGCCCACCTGTCACATTACAGATCCCGCCCCTTAAAGAAAGCACTCAAACTTGTTTTTTTTTTTTTTACCAAAACGGCCAGCTCTCCCAATCCGATGCATGTATGTCTCCCAATCCAATGGTACATCCAGATTTACAACCAGATTCACCTTCTCAGCATCAATCCCACGAGAAGTCTTGAATTGAAGAAGATAGCAATTATTTGTTTGCATTAACTGTATGGCATAGCTACCAATGCATATTATAGTCTTCCAGCATATTATATTCTTCCAGTATAGCCAAGAGCCAAATTAAGAACAGAATATTGAGGAGCAGAGGAAAAGGAAGTTCATTCCTAATGACTAATTTCAAGGACAAAGATCAACATATTAAAAGACATTTTTAAGAAAGTATTTTCCTCAGCACCGGAAAGATAATTATCTTCTGGTATTCTTGTTAGATACACCTACATAAAATAATAGATGAAATCTGTACATCTGATAATAGAACATATGTCAAGATGGATTAGTCACCCGAACTGAATAGGAAATTTACCAAATCTGTGGAAATGAGGACTCTGCAATGAAACTGCTTCAGTTTAGCCATAGCATCAAGACGCTGATTCTGATTCATATTGCCTAAAAGGACCCCAAAAGAAAGTCACATAAAAACAACTAAGCTAATACATATTTATCAAATCCACAAAAAGTAAAAAGCATAAGACCCAGTCTTAACACTTTTAATACACCAACCACAGTTAATTCTGTCCTTCTGTGCAAATCTAGGTTAAGATCCAAAGTTAAAGTCTTTTAAAATATGGTTTAGGCAATCAACTTGAAATTCAAAAATCCATCTTAAATAGTAATCAGGCCATGCCTGAATATATAACATTCTATTTGCAAAGTTACATATGAAGTATAAGTAGCAATTCTTAGGAAAATACAAATGCTTTAATCATCTGTTTATAATTTGGTATTAAAGTGTGATCTATAGTTAAAATATTGGCTCATTAGAAAATAGTCTCCCCAGTATCTCATGATATACCATAACAAAACAAGCTCATGCCAACAAAACTAAGCTGACACCAAACAAAATCCTAAAAAGGACCTCACTGATCAAAAAATCCTTTGACTCTTTCATTCTTATTATGCCAGCAATAATCATTTAACTTTGCGGCAAGAACTCAATCACTTTTGCCTTCCACAAAACCATAAAACAGTCAATTCAGTTAGCAATCTCCAGCATTTTAACAATGATTACTAAAAAAAAAAAAATCTAAAGAAAAAATATTTTTATATTAACACAGACGAACTTGGTTTTACAGAATTATTTGTGGCTGTAAGAGAGATTCTAATAAAATTACGTCTCTCTGAACACTAGTTTTCTAACTTTTTACTATATACCAAGTTACTCCTTAAAAACAGAATGATATCGACACATCAAATTCCAATGAAAAATAAGCCTGAAAATTCCTTTACTCTAAAAGATACAAGATAATTTCACACTCTCAAGACAACTCATGAAGTGGTATTTCTTTTTCCTGACTTTGGAGGCTTCAAGTTAGTATACTAAATAAAGATTAAAGTAAGAGATGAACTTACCTGAAATGCACTCAGCAGGAAAGCCTTTAGAAGAAAGGATATCAGCCAAATGTTGTGCTCTATGAAATGTAACATAAATGGTTACAAATTTACAAATATTGCCCCATGACTATCCTTTTATTTCACAAGTTCCCCAGATGACCTTTTAAGTTACATTACCTGCTGTGCAAATTAGAAAAGACTAAAGCTTGATTAAATGGAATTCTGCTGAACAGTTCCTGTAAATGCTGAGTCTTTTCCTCAAAAACCTTATGTGCCAAAGGGTATGAATTGACAATTTTGTAATACTGCTTCAAACCTACAAAGAAGAGCTATCAGTTAAAACAAACATACATGCTAATGGTAACCAATAAACAGCAAGAGACAACTAGGCAAGGGAAAGCTCCAGAGTATCACAAACAAACCAATAATGTAAGTACCTAAAAGCTATACATACCTATGAGACTTGGATCACTGGAATTCAGTCTTACAAAAGTGGGATCTCTCATGTACTTTGTCAAAGCATTAGCCAAAAATTCAGGGTAAGTAGCTGATACTGCCAGCATCTGTTTACTGGCAGGCAAGGAAGAATAAATCCAGCTACAAAATAAAAACAGACACCATGTAAAGTATTCAGACAATAATCACCACTCGGAAAAGCTACAGATAGATACTTTGGGACACTGTTTTAATAGTCAAGTGAGTTATTTTTCTTACTTTATTTGCTCCTGGAAGCTGCCTTCTTCTAAAAGCTTATCTGCTTCATCAAGAATAAAGAGGCGTATACTGCCTGGGTTCAAGTAGTCAAGTTCTATGAGTTGCTTAATTCTGCCTAATTAAAAAAAAAAAAAAAAATTGAAATATTTATGATGTACCAAATTTGTGTAAATCTCAGTCAATGTTGTTACTCTACTTATTCACAGGTTGTTCTGCTGAATTTCCTGATTCAACTCTCATTATGCATGTACACACTAAACCACAAATTAGAAATCTGAAGCTCTGATCTTGCCTAAACTCATTGTTTTCCCCTCACATTTCATCACCAGTAAATAAGCACCACTTCTATCAAAAGACCTAAAGCACTGAATGCAAGATTCTGATTCTGAGTGATTCACAACCAAATATAATAGAGAAGCCAAAGAATAATCCCAATCCATGGCTTAGAAGGGCCTCCTGAAAGTCATTGCATTTCTCCTCTTCTCAAAAGTCTATCCCATGTCTTCTCAAACATACTTAGGAATGCAAATTTCATAAATTCCACTGGTAAACCAGTCACGTGCCTAAATCTCACTGGTCTAATGCTCTTAATTTCTAATCAAAATAATTATCACAGTTATCAAAGACTCCCATATATCTTTATTGTTATATTAAAAGTGTGTAGTTCCTTAAAAGCCCTGGTTACCAACAGGCATTGTTATCTTACCAGGAGATCCAACAGCAATATGACACTTTTTAAGTCTGGTTTTGTCTTGTGATAATGGGGTCCCTCCAATAAAGACATGACACTCTAAGCCTTCCATTTTGATTCCAATGGCTGTAATAACAGAATGTATCTGTACAGCAATTTCTCTTGTAGGGGCCAAGATCAAAATCTAAAAAAAAAACAAAGTATACTTTTGAGTCAGAGAAATAAATACATAGGGGACTGCTATATTCATTACATGACACACTATATTTCATTTAAATGATCATTTCAAACGAGTTTTTATTGATAAGGTAAGATACAGTTATCCCTTGGTATCCACAGGGGATTGGTTCCAGGAAGCCCTCAGATACCAAAACTGGCAGATGCTCAAGTCTGTTATATAAAACTGCATATATCTGTATGTTACCTATGTACATCCTGCCACATATTTTAAACCATCTCTAGATTACTTATATTACCTAATACAATATAAATGCTATGTAAATGGTTACACTGTATTTTTGTTTATATCTTTTTATTGTTGTATTATTTTTTATAGTTCCCCCACCCCACCCCTAAGTATTTTTGATCCACAGTTGGCTGCATCAGCTGATACAGAACCTGAAGACAGGGAGGGCTGACTGTATTCCATTTATTCATTCATTCAACAAATATTAAGTAAGAACCTACTCTGTGCTAGGCAACATACTAGTTTCTGGGGAATCAACAGTTAACAGTATAAAGTCTTTGCCCTCACAGTACTTTCATTCTTGGATAAGAATATATACAATAAACAAAAATAAGTAATGACAGGTAATGAAAAGTATCATAAAAAATCAAACAGGGAAAAAAGGAGTCATTTTATTTTATTTTTATTTTTTTTTTTAATTATACTTTAAGTTCTAGGATACATGTGCATAACATGCAGGTTTGTTACATATGTATACTTGTGCCATGTTGCTGTGCTGCACCCATCAACTCGTCAGCACCCATCAACTCATCATTTACATCAGGTATAACTCCCAATGCAATCCCTCCCCCCTCCCCCTCCCCCCTCCCCCCTCCCCATGATAGGCCCCGGTGTGTGATGTTCCCCTTCCCGGGTCCAAGTGATCTCATTGTTCAGTTCCCACCTATGAGTGAGAACATGCGGTGTTTGGTTTTCTGTTCTTGTGATAGTTTGCTAAGAATGATGGTTTCTAAGGAGTCATTTTAAATGAGGTGATCATGAACCCTCCTCTAAGGAGGTAACACTTGAGCAGAGACCTACATGTACGGCATAGAGTAGAGCTGGCTATATGACACCTGGGGAAGCGTTTTCACCAACAGGAAACAACAAATGCAAAGGCCATAAGATGGCAGTGTTCTTGGTGTGTTTGAGGAAGAAAAAGAAGGCCTACATGACAGAATCTGGGGGAAAGTAAAGGAGGTCAGAGATCTAGCTCCAGGGACTAGATCACAAAAGGCCTTGAGAGCCACGGTAAAAACTTTGCAATGTAGCTACTGGAGAAGGAGAAAACAAAACTTTTGTGCTCTTAACTACGAGAAGAAAAAATTGATTAAAAAAAAAAAGGACTAGGAGAAAATATGCCAAAACTGTTAATAGCAGTTTCTCTCTAGGTAGTGAAATTACAGATCTTGTTTTCTGGTACTTCCTAATTTTCCTGAACTTTCCCTATTTCTAAAAATTAATAGGTATTACTTTGTTACACACACAAAAAATAATGTAACTGTGATAATCCAAAGATCTGAAATTAAAAATATGAATTTGCCAGGCATGGTGGCTCACCCCTGTGATCCCAGCAGGTTAGGAGGCTGAGGCAGGCGGATTACCTGAGGTCAGGAGTTTGAGACCAGCCTGGCTAACATGGCGAAACCCCGTCTCTACCAAAATTACAAAAAAATTAGCCGGGCATGTGGTATGCACAGTTGTAATCCCAGCTACTCGGGAGGCTGAGGCAGGAGAATCACTTGAACCCAGGAGGCAGAAGTTGCAGTGAGCCAAGATTGTGCCACTGCACAATCCAGCCTGGGCAACAGAGTGAGACTCAAAAAAACGAATTTATGAAACTTTTCCAGGATTTTAGCATTTTATCTGTTGCCAAATTATCAGAAGCCAAAACCTCAAATACATCTTCGTCTACAATTAGACTAGCTCAGGTTCTTGGGAAGTAGGAGGATTTCCAATATGCAACATCACCTAGGATTTGGCAGATATAAGATGGACTCAAAAAGCTTCCCAGGTGATGAACATGGATATCCGGATTAAAAACCACTGTTGAAGACTCATCATCAGATATACCAATGCCTGAGAACTTGAAATACAGTCTGCCATAACAACTAAACTACAAAGTAAGGTTATGAGAATCACATCTAATTCATCTTTGAATCTCCAATGCCTGACATACTGTTCATACGTAATATGGGCTCAACAAATCTTTGTTGAAGAAATGATCCCCAAACCCAAATTTCCTGCTAATTTGGGTAGGGTAATCTTAGAAACACTCTAAGACAACCTAGAAGATGGGAGATGAATATGATACATTTACAGAGCTTTAAGAACCACCTGCATACCGGGTGTGGTGGCTCATGCCTATAATCCCAGTACTTTGGGAGGCAAATGTGGGAGGACTGCTTGAACCCAGGAGTTCGAGGCCGGTCTGTGCAACACTGAGGAGACCCCATCTCTACAAAAAATACAAAAAGTAGCCAGGTGTGGTGGCACACACCTGTCGTCTCAACTACTTAGGAAGATGAGGTGGGAGGATCACTGGAGCCCAGGAGTTCAAGGTTGCAGTGAGCAATGATCCGCCACTGCACTCCAGCCTAGGTGACAGAGCCATACCCTCTCAAAAAACAAAAACAAACCCTGCAGTTATCAGCAATAGCCAGAGCACTTACATTACCATGAATCAAGTCAAATGTTAAGTATCACATTAGTCAGTAAGTAAAAGAATCCCTGTCTGTATTACCAAGTAGTGAGAAAACTGACACGTATGGTAGCTTTATTCTATTTAAATAAGGTACGCATAGAAAATTCCAAAGTTCACCACCACCACCACTTAACTCAATCATTCATCAAATTCAATTCCAGCTCTGAGGGGCTACTGGTATTTCATCTGACCTGTGGTAAAGTCCACGTAACACATCCTCCTCTGGTCCTCTGAGCTAACTCACCTGGGTACTTAAGTTTTCAAGAACAAGAGAGTCCAAAGCTATGGTGGAAAACACACAGGTTTTCCCAGTGCCAGATTTAGCTTGAACAATTAAATCTGCGAAGGAAAAAAAAAAAAAATTATCACTAGCCAGTACTCACGGAAGCAGCTTAGGGGCTCGCATGGAATCAGAGAACTAGAAGGGTCTCCTGAGATTCTCCCAGTTGGCACCTTCATTTTTAGTTGATTCTCAAAAACGTAAGAGAAAACGCCTAGTCCCTGACCTTTTACCGTTTATCTTCTCAAACTTAGAACCACCTGTCAGTGCTAAAAAAGGTCTTAACCATCTTCAAGTTCAATAGTGCACCTTAGTTTTACAAATAAGTTAACTGAGCGTACCGCCTAGCCCCAGGCCGTGCCCTGCTCCGGGAGCCGACCGAGGGCTCTCCCCGAGCTGCAGTGCAGGCCTGGCTGCCGCTGCCGCCCCTCAGTCGCCCTTCTCCCGCCCCGACCCCCGAACTCTCCCGGGCCCCCGCTCTCACCGAGCCCGCAGCGCCCCAGCGGGATGGCCTTGAGCTGCACCGGCGAGGGCCTCTCGAAGCCGGCTGCCCGCAGCCCCTCCAGCACCGACCGCGAAAGCAGCAGTGACTCGAAGTCGGCCGGCTCCGCCAACAGCACGTCCCCCGTGCGGGTCCGCGGGCTGCCGAGATCCTGAGCGGTCCGCAGGCTCCTCATAGGCCCAGGTGTTGGCTCTGGGGCCGGGACGTGCACGGCCACATGCTCAGCTGGCATAGCAGTAGCCACTGCCGCTACGGCTCCCAGGGCTTCAAACGCCGCCGCCATGCTAGCCGCACAGTCAGATCTCGCGGTGCTTGAAGAGAAGCGGGGATCCTGGGAGCGAGAAAAGGAAAAACTTTATTGGCAGTTTTCCCACGAAGACACTAACACGCCTGGCTTGGAAGTGGAGGAAAGGGACGGGAGTCGGAGGCTGAGAGACTAGGGAACACTACCCACACACACAAAAAATGTGGCCTGAGGAAAGCAGCATGAGGGAGGAGAGGAAAGATGAGGCAACTGTTAAGTCGCTGCCTGGGGCCTGCAGAGGGCGCCGCGGGCCCGCGGTGGGGGCGCCGCCCCGCCTCTCGGCCCTCTTCTGGGCGGAGCCGCCAAGCCGTGTCCCCGGCGCCACCGCCCTCTCGGCGCTCTTTGTGATGTGCCCGTTGCGTCACGCCCCCGCCCCGTGCTTCCGTTTTCCGTTCCGCCAGCCTGTCCCGTTCCGCGGCCGCCTCTTCCCCAGCGCTACCCGCTCTGCACCCTGAGTCGCTGCTCCTCTGTGCTGGCAGAGTGCGCCCAGAGCGTAGCCGGGCCCAAGGGTTTACTACGTTGACTGGTGTGTCCGTCTGCTGTGCAACCCAATTTATCTCTGGACCTTCAGCCCCTAGCAAGTCCCTGGCGCACAGTGAACTCTGATAAAAGTACGTTGAATTGGAACCTGGAACCGGACTGACATTTCCCAAGTTCATATCTCCGCCTCAGATCTCCCTTTAGACTCTAGACGTGTACATCCATCTGCCTCCATGCATCCACCTCCGCAGCACCTCCCCTCGGATGCCTAATAGACTCTGAAATGTTACATGCCTTCTGTATTGCTCCTTTCCCCATCATTTCATGCGTAGGCGGCTAGGAGTCTCTGCCACTTTTCCTTGTTGTGGACTTCTGCCCAAATATCACCTTTTCAAAGAGCTCTTCCTTTTAAAAGAAGTCTTGAACACCCTAAGACAGCTCTGTCATCCTGTCTGCTCCCTGGTCTTTCCCAGCACTCTCTTGTTTCGTTTTGCTTTATTTTTTCTTTATGATACTTACAACTACCTGAAATTATATGTCTACTGCCTGTCTCCCACACTCTATGAGGACAAGGACCCATTTTGTCTTGTTCTCCTCTGCATCCCTAGTGGGAAAAGCAATCTGACACATAGGAATTGTTCAATATTTATCAAATGATTGAGCTCCTATAACAAACTCTTAGTCATCATGCCAAATTTAAATATTTCTGGACCTCAGCCATATTCATTATTCCAAACTTAGCTGTATGGGGTGGCTCGCACCTGTAATCCCAGCTTCTTGGGAGGCTGAGGCGGGAGGATCGCTTGAGGCCAGGAGTTGCCAGCCTGGGCAACATGCAGAGACCCTGTCTCAAATTCTTAAAAAGTAAACAAATTTTTAAAAATACGAAGAATACCAAACTTAAATATATTCTGCAACCAAGCCCAACTTTGTCCATAGATTATAATACTGGTCATTGTCCCTAACCCCTTCACACACACACACACAGTGATGGTCCAGATTCCCTATGATAGAGGAGGGGCTTTGACATGGTAATCCCATTGGAAGGTGGTCCTGACGGTTTATATTGCCTGGAAATTTACAAAACATTGAGAAAATGTCAACTATCCGTTTGAAGGAATGGAGACTGATGGAGGAGATGGCACTAAAGGTCCCAGCCTTCCTCTTAGTGCCCTCACCTCTTTTATCTGCCTAATCCCCAGACCCCAAACTTGGGAATTATTCTTGACTCCTTCCCCACTTTCTAACAATTTACCGAGCACAAGTAATTTTGCCTCCAAATATTTCATCCATTCTTCTTAAGTCTCCATAGCATCTGCCCTATTTTAGGTCCCTGTATCATCCTAATTTGCAAAAACCTCCTGAATGGTCTGCCTGGCCAGAGTTTCTTCTCTATCCCAGCCGTGTACCCCACAGGTGCTGCAGTGATCTTTCTTTTTTTTTTTTTTTTTTTTTTTTTTTTTTTTGAGACGGAGTCTCGCTCTGTCGCCCAGGCTAGAGTGCAGTGGCCAGATCTCAGCTCATTGCAAGCTCCGCCTCCCAGATTCATGCCATTCTCCTGCCTCAGCCTCCCGATTAGTTGGGACTACAGGTGCCCGCCATCTCGCCCAGCTAGTTTTTTGTATTTTTTAGTAGAGACAGGGTTTCACCGTGTTAGCCAGGATGGTCTCGATCTCCTGACCTCGTGATCCGCCCGCCTCGGCCTCCCAAAGTGCTGGGATTACAGGCTTGAGCCACCGCGCCCGGCCAGTGATCTTTCTTAAGTGGATATCTTAGGCTCTTTGGGTCCAGCACCAGATCCTGCTCCTTTTGACACCCTTTTTTATTCCCCACCCCAGGGTCCCACAGCACACTATCAATAATTCCAGTCTGGCTCTTATGTTTTATTTGCTTGGTTACTTGTATGTGCCTCACACTAAATAAACTATGAGCTTCTCAAGGACAGTAATTTTGTCATCCTAGACCCTCTGGCCCAGCACCAAGCACCTGGTGGACCCAGTAAACATTGAATGGCTGACACCTTGCTCAAAAATCTCTGCTGGATCTCCATGCACATAGCAGTGGTTCTGTAGAACTCACATCAGTCACCACTGAAGAACCACAGGATTATCCCAAGAAAAGCAAAAAGACTGCATTTCCAGAAAACATTTATAGTTTTATAGGCATTCTGTTGCTGCATTTGTTGTTTATGATGTTTTACAGACACAAATATTGCAGTAAATTATTGGGAACCATGGTGAATAACACAAAAATTTTTTTCTCACTAGTCAAAAGTTGTAACAGTGTTGTTGACCATAATTTTTAGTACTATAAAGACAAAACACAAAAGCAAGAGATCATTTAATAACTAGGTAAGGCATAGGATAACACATACAGAAATGGGCTAGATTGTGTCTGTCTCCCAGCCTCCCCCAGATAAATAACAGTGGGATCCCTGTCTCTTCTCTAGCAGAGCAGCACACCTACCTCCTCCAACCAGACCAAACTAGCCCAAATGCTTAATTCTCCATGGCTTGTAACACCTCAATACCTTTGTATTTGCTGTTCCATCTACCTGGAGAGCCTTTCCAGGGAGCTAGAGGAGGAAGAAATTCATATGAACTGAAGAGATGAGAGTGACACTTAGACTCAGAATGGGTGTTAAGATTCAAATGATCTCGTCCAATTATTTTGCAATGGAGGCTTCTGAACCCAGAGGAAAAGAAAACAGTAAAAAGAAGGCATAGTGTAAGGTGGCCCACCCTGGGTGTGAGGATCGGTGGGGGAATGCGGAAAGAAGGGAAGGAAACTTAAGGTTTTAAAGCCACTTTTTCTCATTTGACCCTCAGAGCAACACAAGGTAGGAAATATTATTATTTGCATTCAATCTACAAAACATCTCTAATCATTCAACAAAAATGTTCTGAACACCTATAAATCAGCCAAGTGCTAGAGATACAAAAATAGAACAAAGTAAACAGAGCCTCTGCACTCAGGGAGACAGATGCACACAAACAGGTGGCCTCATTTGCTGTATAAAGTGCAGGGTGCTACTTAAGTCAAGGAGGTAACCAGATGTGGGGAGCCAAGAAAGACTTAGCAGTCAAAATTAGGTTTGATTGAAAGTAAGACCTCAAAATAGGAGGTTACCTCCCCAGGATAGAAGTTCATTTTGCCCTTGTAGAGAATTCTGGAAGCAGGACTGATAGTCCTGGTCCACAAAGATCCCAAGCACCCAGACTTCTGTCTTGGTCCCCAAACAGTTGCTGTAGTTCCAGTCGTCATGTTTGCATTGCAGCCAGCAGGAAGGAAGAAGACTCGAAATAGAAAGTAGAAATGGTAATGGTCATCATGCCAGCAGTCCTTTTAAGAAATGTTCTCAAAAGCTGCCACATTATCTGGCATTTCTTGGAAAGAACTTAGCCATAAAGTTATACCTTCTTGCAAAAAAAAAAACAAAAAATCTGGGAAATGTCATTTTTCCGGACAATCACATGCCCAGCTATACACTGATTTGAGAGGAGGTCCATTACTATAGAGGAAGGGGGAAAGGACATTGGAGGCAACTAACAACCTCTGCCACATCTTCCTAACATTAGTGAGAGCTACGGTAAGATCTGAAAAATGAATCAAAGTTGGCCTTGTGACAGAGGAGGGGAAAATGGAGGTCTGGAGGTGAGGACCACCATAGCACATTCTAAAAGAGCTTAGAATGCAAATGGGACAGTAAGCTTTGATGAGGCAGGAGAATGAAGTGTAGGCCAGGCTAGTGTCTGGACTTTATCCTAAAAGCCTTCTATGTGTCAGATGCCGAAGAAGATGCTGCCCTCAAGTAAATCCTCAGAAGATTACTAATCTGCTCAAAGTCACAGAGCTCATAATTGGGATTGGAACTCAGATCTATTTGACGGCAAAGTCTAGGCCCTTTTTACCCTCTGTCCTAAAAGAGTTGACAGCCCAGCTAGGGAAATGACCAAGCATGAAATATGCAAGTAACACAAGCTGGTGTAAAATCATATGCAGTACTGACATTTTTTCAGGGCCTTAGTTGTTCAAAGTGTGGCTGTCATGTGGGAGAGAGTGAGAACTTCTGAGAAATTGAGGAAAACAGCTTTTGGTATTCAAAGAGCAATAGCTTTCTTCTCTATGTCCTTCTCCTCCACACCCCAAATCAAAGTTGCTTAAAGTATATATGGAAGTATGAGAGAACAACTGCACATACAAGATCATTGTTTACCTAATTCCTGGAGTCTAGCACTTCTGCCAAGGCAGCAGCACCAGGAGACAAAGCTCAAGTCCTGTGAGGCAGTGGGGGCTGATACCCTGAGTTTATCCTGAAGGATGAATAAGGCGTTCTTCAGGCAGTGGGAGTGGAAAGAGAGCTCACCAGGCAGACAAGTCTCAGAAAGATATTCTAGGCACAGAGAACAGTTTGTGTAGAGGCGTGGAAGCATGAAAGCTATAGTCATTTAGGGAAGTTAAGTCTTTTACTGTGAGTGGAGGCAGGTATGGCAGAAATGACCTGGACATAAGGATGCAGAGATATACTGGCCCTATATTAAGAAGCACCTCATTTGCTACCATAAGGAATATAAAATGAGTGTGTTATGCTCTTCCAAAGGTGGGTAGTGTTATTTAGCAGTAAAGAGAAATGCAATTGTAAATGTAACTTGGGGCTTGGATAATGGCAAAGCCGAGCAGTTTGGATCCCAACTTGCAGACCTTGGAGCATCACCTAGGTTTGGGATCTAATATGAGACAAGTAATGGAAAGGCCCACAACACACACTGTTTCTTAGACCTAGCAGTTCCTAGGACTTTAGGTGTTGGTACACTGCTTTCCAAGTGCCAGTGCCATCCCTATGTACATGCTGCTTACCCAGCAAAGCACAACTGAGATTTTGCTTCCTAGTTACTTTGCCTGGCCACGGATACTTTCATTGTTATATTCTTGAGCCATCTGTGTAGTGAACTGGCACCATCTATAAACTTACGTTGTATCAAGTTTATCAAGAAACAACTTCTGCCCTTCTGGATAGAATGTATTATTTCATGACCCTGCCCAATCCTAGCTGGCTACCTCCCAACATGGAAAATATCCGTTTTTTACATGTGTCCCATGGCTTATGGGGTGACTAGCCTCAGAAATTAGGAAAGAGGGAGAAGTAGCAAAAGCCTGAGCCCATGCCCACTGCACAGCCACCCCCAGCCATCGGGATTTGCCTGACTGGCTTTTGGAAGAGAACCTCAGGTGATCCTCCCTCAGGCTTCTGACCAGATTCCTCTCCGCGCAAGGCCCACGTTGATTAATTGTCCCATTTAACACCACTGCCTCAGTCTTTAGGGAGGAAGGTGGCATGTTTGCTCTTCTCCTTTTGAGAAAGGGGCCCAATTTATTCTTGTCCAGGCAGCATAATAAATAACCTGCCCCTTTTGGCAGGGAGTTTATTAGAGACTGATGGGACATTTAACAATAACTAGGGGCCTATGATTTATTAGGTAGGGAGGTTCATGGCATCTCTGAAGACTGGGAATGTGGAATTTAATTGATAAAGCAGCTGTCAGCAGCAATGAGATGCACTCAATAGAATATGCATTTGAGGGATCCTCTTTGGAGCTGTCAGGAAGGGTTTCTGCTAATCATATTCAGCTCCTGTGGATAGTAGTGTCTGCTGGATATCTGGGTGAGAGACAAATGGCAGGGAGGGGGACTCTGAAAGGGGCCCAGGGAGGGGTACACCTGTCAGTTGTCTGCCGACCAATGGAAGAATGTGGCATAAAGGAGCAAAAAGAAAAAGAATTTCTATCACCCTAAGTAAGGGCTCCCCTTGGAGAGGCCTGTGTCTCTCCTCTGAGCTGCTTAGGAGAACAAGAGGTGCTGAGCACCCACTTCCTGAAAAGAGAGGGAAATGAAAGGGTTAAATGACAACAAAAGAGATTTGTTCTGGAATTCTGAACTCTCTGCACCAGAAACTCCCCTGCCTTGGCTGACACACACACACACACACACACACACACACACACACACACACGCCAACACCCACAGCATAGTTACCTCACACCCACGCAGCCGCCCCTGAGCCCCTGGCTCAGGTGGCATCTCCTCTTGTCACTGCAGCTTCCACACCAAGAACAGAGCCACAGAAGCTCAGATGGACGGGGCCTCACCTTCCTGTTGTTGTGGTTGTCTCCCAGCTCCGGAGACCCCAGAATCCAGGCTGAGAACCTGGAAATAAATGCTCATGGTCTGGAGTACATAGAGCATGCAGCTATCTTACTTCTCTACCCATCCTCCACCCCACTTTCCTGACAATAAGGGAGACTGGTTTTATCTCTGTGGGGCCATCAGTAATGGCACAGCTCTGTCCTCAGGCAGCCTTGAGCCTTTGCAAGGCAGCTTTGCTCACATTTTCTATTCCCCCCACCCTTTGGGCTGTTGCTCAGCCTTAAACAAGGCCATGTAAGGCATGGAGAGGGGCTTTCTCAGGCCAGAGCCTGTTTCCCTCCTTTGATCCTCCCGCATCTATTCTTAGGTCCCAGGAGATTGGTCTGCCTCCTTGTTCCCTCCAGGGAGTGAAAGGGAGGGGGGAGGCTATAGCTAGGAAAGAAGAAGTAATTGTCACTGTCTAATCTGAATCTCAGTGGTGACACTGAGGGACCTCTGAGCAGGATGGATACAGCAACTGGTTTGATTAAATCAAACCTCTCCCACAACCTTGTTAAATTAAACTGACAGGCCCAGAGCAGATGAGGGAGAGCAGCAAGATGATCGCATCAGGTCAGGGGGAGGGGAGGCGAGGGTAGGATTGGTAAGAAGATCAGACAGAAGCAGAGCATCAGCCTGCCCTTTTTCTTATTTGCTGACTATAGATAGGAGCTAAGATTCATGGATGTGAGATGCTTAAGTACCTGTCTGAGCACAGACCGTGGAAACTGACACAGAAGCAAACTGCTGCCTCCCAGTAGGCTTGGCAAATTCCTTTGGCAGGCAAACCTCACATTTAGAACTGTGCTCTCGACATTTCAAAGGGCCTTTGCATACTTTACCTTCACAAGAAGGTAGCAGTGGGACTATCTGTCCCACTTTACAATTAGAGAAACTGAGGCATCAGAGATTATAGGGCCAATCTAGAGTCAGCCCAAGAACCCAGATTTCCTGCCTCCTGGTCCTGGCACACACTGCCTCCAACATTATGCCAGATGGCAGCATTTCCTAGGACTTAGTCCCTGGAGTGCCATCTTTTCTTCCACCCACTAGAAATGTAAACCACACAGCTTGCTTCATGGGCTAATTCCCAACTGGCCTAGCGCAGCCCACCTGCAAGCACATGGCTCGCTTACAAGGTCACAAGGCCGTTGTAACATCTTCATATCACTTTCCCACATGCCCAAGCCCTTCCAAGTCATTTCTACTCTACCTAATTACATTTCATGGAACAGGGAGAGGTGGGAGAGATGTTGTTAGCAACACAGAAACAGCAATAGGAGAAGGATAACACTGATACCCTGCTGGCTTCCTCACCTGTCACCCAGTTCTTCACTTGCCAAAGCTAATTTTCCACTCACCAGTGGGTGAGAGCTCATTTCAGACTGTCTGAAATACACACACACACACACTCTCACACACACTCACACATATATGGATACACATTGTGAATAATGCCTCACCCAGGATTTCCTTGTTCTATTTCAGATACCTTCAATGGTGTGTTTATTGACACATCCACCCCTTTCCCATCTCTTTTTCAATAGGGAGGAGACTGGGATGGGGATGCTTGGAATGTGGTGTGCACTGAGAGCACAGCTGAGATCCTGTTGGGCCCTGTCTCCTCCCAAGGCACACATCACATCCCAGGTGCACACCAGTAAATGATCAGATTCTGGACGTAGGGAGCCAAGGACAGGGGAAGGAGGAGAGAGGAGCAGAATTGCAACCACTGTCGTCATGAAGGAAGCTGGGTGAGAGAGCTGGCACAAGGTGGCAACATTTGCGTGAAGAGGACAAACAACTGGAGATACCATTGGGGGCATGCATAGATGTAACACACCAGTCATGCTCTTTCCCTACGGTTACCAGGCGGGGTTTGATCACTATGCATGACCTGAGAAAGACAGACAAACAGCAGACAGACAGACAGGTTGGAGGTACTTAGATAAACAAATATAACCAGCCTCCTAAGCTCATCCTGGTGTTATGATTGGCCACACCAAAATGTAACATCTCCAGTCTATCTGATATCATCGAACAGGTTTCCTCTAAGGCAAGGAGTTGGATTCCCCTAGAACACCTGCCAAAGTGGAGTGGAAGGGAAGGACGTCTTGCCTGGGGGCAGTGGTCACTGGGCCTGGGTTTCTGTGCTGATTCTGCCCTTAGCAACCTGAGTGACCTAGGGCAAGTCACTTAACATTTCTGTGCTACACTTTTCTGACTTGTAAAAACACATGCTTGGGTGGCAGATGCAGACTGTTAGCAATTTTAAAACTTTAGAGATCACAGAGGAGAAAACTGAGACCCAAAGAAGTTAAATTACTTGTCCAAAGCCACTTGATGAGGGAGTAGAATGACCGAGAGGATGTGGATTCTGGAACCAGGGCCAGTTCCACATGATGGTTCCAGCACACCCCTCATGGTGCCCTCTGGTGATCTACTGTCTCCTCATCTCCCTTCCTCCTCTGCAGAATGGAGGAATAGCAGCACCTGCCTCCCAAGGTTTGGGAAGAATAAATGAGTAGCTGACACAAGGAAAGCCTCCAATATATGTTAGGCTATGCCCATTTTTAGTGATGAACCAGAGGCTCATACCCACAAATCTTTTCTTCCAGTCTTTCTATGAGGCCACACGTCCTAATGAAGGTCCTTTTCAGCTCCCAAGTTCTATGATTCTAAGTCGAAAAGATTAAGATGCAAGTTATTTCCAAAACCCTCCAGGCAGAAACACAAAAGCCTATTTGAGGGATTCATTATTCACTTTCTATTGCCTCAGTCACTTTCTATGGATGATGATTCATGGAGAATAATCACAGCAGAGAAGATCTGTCCAATGCTAGGAGAGAAGGCAGTAAAGCCCAAACTCCTTCGCGTGTTCAGCTCCTATTCTCCACTATGAGTCTTCACTTGTTAAGCGGCGGCAATGTTTCTTGGCCTCGCTGCCTTTCTTCTCTGGGAATTTGAGGCCTTCTCTTGGTATAGACTGTTGCTAGTGCAGTCACTGCCCACCCAGCACCGCTCCTCAAAATGCCAAGGAGAGGGTCCTGCCTTTCTGGCCAAGCAAAAACCCTCACAGAAGCAGCTGTCGCCAATGGCACTGGCTCCTCTCAGGGTGTCCAGGCTGAAATGTTTAGCATGCCCCAAGTTGATGTCTAATCAGAGCTATGCGAATTATCTGGTTCCTGAAAAACAGCAGAAGAGACTTAAGAGCCAGCCTGGTAGAAGCCAATATGCAGACAGCCAAACTTGAGATGTGACCTCTTTTCCCCCTCACCCCATGGTCTCAGGAGGAGAAGCAGGTGGCTTTTCTTTCCCTCTTGCTAACATGTCTCTCCCTGGCAAACTGCCAACCACTGGTCCTTGCTTACAGCTAGCTAGTGGAGATGGCCAAGTGGTATGTGATAAAATGAGCCTTTGCTCTGAGTTCCAGGCCACGGTAAGGTTACAGAGCAGCCAGCACTGGGCCTCTGGAGTGTCAGATGTTGCAGAATGTCCCAGGAGAGTCCTGGGAATGAGCCATTTTCCTTCCTGCTACAGTTTGCATCCACCAGTATTAGTTTGCACAAATACCATATTTCCCTTAGCTGTGCCCTGGCATTCTTCACGTGTTCTTCGTAGTTCAAAAATAGTTGCTTTTCCTGGCCCAGTATGGTGACTCACGCCTGTAATCCCAACACTTCGGGAGGCTGAGGTGAGCAGATTGCTTGAGCTCAGGAGTTCAAGACCAACCTGGGCAACATAGCAAAACCTTGTCTCTACAAAAAAGAAAGAAAGAAAGAAAAAAAAGAAAGAAAGAAAGAAAGAAAGAAAGAAAGAAAAAGAAAGAAAGAAAGAAAGAAAGAAAGAAAGAGAGAAAGAGAGAAAGAGAGAGAGAAAGAGAGAGAGAGAGAGAGAGAGAGAGAGAGAGAGAGAGAGAGAGAGAGAGAAAGAGAGAAAGAGAGAGAGAAAGAGAGAAAGAGAGAAAGAAAGAAAGAAAGAAAGAGAAAGAAAGAAAGAAAGAAAATTGCTGGCATGGTGGCATGTGCCTGTAGTCCCAGCTACTTTGGCGGCTTAGGTGGGAGGATCACCTAAGCCAGGGGAGGTCAAGTGTGCAGTGAGCCGTGATCACACCACTGCACTCCACCTGGTCGACAGAGTGAGACCGTTTCAAAAAATATATATATATATTTTATATATATAATATATATATTTTATATATATAATATATATATTTTATATATAATATATATTATATATATAATATATATTTTATATATAATATATATATTTTATATATATATAATATATATATATGCTTGCCTTTCCAGTAAATATTTGCAAAATGGAAATACTTGCTTCCCAAGTAGCAATGAGATCTTTGCTTAGGCATCATAAGCACCAAGCCCATAGCTCCAAATTATTCCATATAGAAGTGAGTATCAGCCCACAGACTACTTGTTCATTATTTGGACAAATCTAATTTTGCACTTGAAAACTGTTCAGATGAGATAGCCTGGGAGCTATTCATACATGAATTTTACTCAAAATACCATACTGCTATTTCTTCTTCCATCACCTTCCTTCAGTCGCTCTCTAAGAAGTTTCAGGAACTCTATAATTGATAGCCTGATCTTGAAGCCCAGTGACTTTATAACGAAGTAAAGGTTGTGAGAGTGGTGGTCTGAGTTAGCACTATGGGCAAAAGTACGTGGTGGGCGGATCACGAGGTCAAGAGTTTGAGACCAGCCTGGCCAATATGGTAAAACCCTGTCTCTACTAAAAATACAAAAATTAGCCGGGCGTGGTGGCACACACCTGTAGTCCACACACCTGTAGTCCCAGTTACTCAGGAGGCTGAGGCAGGAGAATTGCTTGAACCCAGGAGGCGGAGGTTGCAGTGAGCCGAGATTGCGCTACTTACTCCAGCCTGGGCGATAGAGCGGGACTCTGTCTCAAAAAAAAAAAAAAAAAAAAAAAAAGAAAGAAAGAAAGAAAGAATAGCCGGGCGCGGTGGCTCACGCCTGTAATCCCAGCACTTTGGGAGGCCAAGACGGGCGGATCACGAGGTCAGGAGATCGAGACCATCCTGGCTAACACGGTGAAACCCCGTCTCTACTAAAAAATACAAAAAACTAGCCGGGCGAGGTGGCGGGCGCCTATAGTCCCAGCTACTCGGGAGGCTGAGGCAGGAGAATGGCGTGAACCCGGGAGGCGGAGCTTGCAGTGAGCTGAGATCCGGCCACTGCACTCCAGCCTGGGTGACAGAGCGAGACTCCGTCTCAAAAAAAAAAAAAAAAAAAAAAAGAAAGAAAGAAAGAAAAGAAAAAGAAAAAAATGATGGCAATTCCGTGGATGTGGAACATCAGAACTCACTTCCTCAGTGGCTTTCATCATTTCAATAATCCACTTTAGGGCACCTCCCTCCTGCTTTCTGAAGAGTAGAATAGCTGAATTAGTGCTATGCTGAAAACTGGGAGACCACATTCCATCACCATACAGACGAACCTTTTTGGGTTGAGTCGCTCCATCTGTAAGAGAATGACAACCTTTGTTTGAAGACACCCAAAGTTCATGGAGCTTTTTATGACTACAGTCTTTGATTCCTCCGCCCAGTCCAAAGGTTTTGGTTTTTGTTTTTTTAAATTAAAACCCAAAGTGATTATTTCCTTTGGAACTGAGAGGGTTCCCCAACACACAGGCCACTTCATCCTCTCAGCTGTCCCTCCTGGTATTGGACTTATAAGGGTCAGAGGAGCCCAGTCCTCTGTCTAAGGTAGACAAGGGAAGATGTCATGAAAGCTGGGAGTTGGATTCTTTCAAGAATAGCTGGGCCTCAGTCCAGTTCCTCCCCTACCATCCCAATGTGTTCCCACTCAGACATGTACACAGTCTCTGCTCAGCACCTCTGGGCCAGCCAGTCAGGCAGGGTCCTCTCCCTAGAGAGAAACAGTTCCGCAGTGATATCTGAACACATTCCAACAGCATGTATTTATCTCTAGGGTCAGCCTTTCCTGTTGATGATCAGGCAGCATGTGGTGGGTGATGGGATTGGGATAATAGTTGTTGGCAGCCACAGTCAGGGGCAAGGAATGAGGGCACTGGCGATAGGGCCCCTGCCCTTGGGAGGGTGATGTTATGATGAGGTTTCCAGACTGCTATGTGACCAGGTATCTCTCTCCTTGCACCAGGATGTGCTCTCCAGCTCTCCTGTTGCCAGTAGAGATGAGAAGCTGGACACTGCCTCACTCGGGTATGTCTTCCAGAGCTGGCTAGGACCTGGTGGATAGGGACCTCCAGGTGGGGGCCATAGATCCTATAGATCTGGAGCCAGGAGAATGGCGGTGTTTCCATTATTTAATGTAGGATCTGAGCTCCCTTGGGACACAACTGGTTCTGCCTCTTCATTTGAGCTCATTGATAGGTGTCAGGAGCTTCAGGCTCTGGCAGTGGGACAAAGGGGGCCACCCTCCCTGGCTAGGTTAGGCAGCCAAGTCCCAAGAGTTGACAGCACTGGACACAGTTTCCAGGAGCTGCACCCTCTCTGTCAGGTAAAGTGCCGACCAGTGGAGGGCAAATGGCCACGTACCTTCTGAGGGTTCCATCCCAGCTCTGAACAGCTTTAAGAAAGTATGTTCACAACCAGTCTAAAGAGCTTTGATTTCTTTATTATTTATTTCGAATGAGATAACCTCATCCTTCCTCCAGGCTGAGTTTCGGAGGCGAGTGGGTGGGTGGAAGGGAGGAGGCTGAGCCATCTGATTCCTCTTCAGCAAAAATGAATCATGTCCCCCAGCCCCCATCCTCAGCCCAGAAATATTTATCCATGTTTATATAACCATGGCAACAGGCTTTATTCTCTATCACTTAAATCCTTTTTTAAAAATAAAAAGCAGAAGGCAGCTATTTTTCCTACTTTTTCCACCTGCCTGCTCTGCCCAGATGAGAGTTACCTCTTCAGGAACAAGGCGAGAGAGAGACCCCCCCCCCCCCAACACACACACTCCTGGGGTAACATTGGCCTTCTCAGAAGCAAGGGAATAGGTAAGTTGCAATGGCCCAGCACCACGAAAGGACTTCAGAGTTAGACAGTAATTGTCCTCCAAAGTCTTGTGGGAACCACACAGTGATACCACCTCAGACTTGTCTAAAACTTCTCTTTTGAGTTCTGCACTGGTATTATGACTATCAATTTGTTTTCTTGCTATCTCTCTCTACCTGAAAATGGATGGAATGTGAGCTGGCTTTGCTAACAATACATTCTTCATCTGCAAGATGGGGTAAATATTCCCCTGCTCCTGACTACTTCACAGTTAGTTTTCAGAAGAGAGTTGCTTTTTTGAGATGGAGTCTCGCTTTGTCACCCAGGCTGGAGTGCAGTGGCGTGATCTTGGCTCACTGAAACCTCTGCCTTAGCCAGGTTCAGGCGATTCTCCTGCCTCAGCCTCCTGAGTAGCTGGGATTACAGGCGCCCGCCACCACGCCAGGCTAATTTCTGTATTTATAGTAAGAGATGGGGTTTCATCGTATTAGCCAGGCTGGTCTCAAACTCCTGACCTCGTGATCCGCCCACCTTGGCCTCCCAAAGTCCTGGGATTACAGGCATGAGTCACTGTGTCCAACCCAGAAGAGAGTTTTGTAAGGAGTATAAAGTGTTACAGACTCACAAAGGTTTAAACCCATAAGCAGGGGAAATTGAGGCCCAGTAAAAGGAAAGCATTTGTGCAAGGTCATACTCTGTTGTCAGCAGCACAGAAGACCTAACCACCCAATCTTAGGTTCTTGCCAAGAGATCAGCCTACTTCTTTTGGATTTTCAACCCTAGTCAGCCTCCCAACTTCCAAGTGGATTCCAGCCCATGAAGCCTCAGAGATGGAGAAAACTGGGGCTTACACTGGACCCTAAAGACTATTTCACTAGGCCAGGCATGGTGGCTCATGCCTGTAATCCCAGCACTTTGGGAGGCTGAGGCGGGCGTATCACGTGAGGTCAGGAGTTTGAGACCAGCCTGGCCAACATGGTGAAACCCTGTCTCTACTAAAAATACGAAAATTAGCCAGGCATGGTGGCACCCGCCTGTAATCCCAACTACTCAGGAGGCTGAGGCATGAAAGTCGCTTGAACCTGGGAGGCGGAGGTTGCCCTGAGCCAAGATCACACCACTGCACTCCAGCCTGGCAGTGAGACTGTCTCAAAAAACAAAAACGAAAACAAAAACAAAACAAAACAAAAACACTATTTCAGCCACAGATCCACAAACGTTTACTTAGAGTTTCTTACATCTGACTACCGTGCTGGAGACTGGAGATGGAGCAAAGCAAGGCCCTTCAACTTGGGGAACCATTTTGTGGTGTTTCTCCGCATTAAAGGCCCCCTCTGTGGACTATATGTCAACACTGGGTCCTTTCTATCCCAGTCCCATGGTATTCAACTACAGAACTTCTTCAGCTGGACTGGAAACCACAACTCTGTCCTTGGGGGCGGCTCTCACTCTGAACATCTGGTGGGTCCCATAGAAAGGGATCTCTTGGAGGATTTCTGCCCACAGCTGCAGAAAAGGCAGGAGGGGCAATGCTGCTCAGACTGGTAGGGCCAGAGTTGCCTGGGCTCGGCCAGCGGTCACTGACCAAATTCAGCCCTTACTGTGCCTCTTTTTTCTTTTCTGTATGCATTGGCTACAGCTGCCCCAGCTTCACCCAAAAGGACTCTTGGGGCTAGGCTGAAAGCTGTGGGCAAGAGCTACTGTATAACAGAGGACATGGGGTTGTTAAGTGGAGGCCATTCAACTGGACTCTGCAAACTCTTCTAAAGATTTAATTCTCTCTCTCGCTCTCACCCTCCCTCTCTTCAGACCCTCCATTTCTGTCCCTCCTCCCTCCCTGCGCCACGTGTCTATGTCTCTCTGTATCTCTCTCTCCTCCTTCTCTCCCCCGTCTTTTAGACGGAGTTTTGCTCTTGTTGCCCATGCTGGAGTGTAATAGCGCGATCTCAGCTCACTGCAACCTCCGCCTTCCGCTTTCAAGCGATTCTCCTGCCTCAGCCTCTGGAGTAGCTGGGATTACAGGCATAGGCCATCACGCCCAGCTAACTTTGTATTTTTAGTGGAGATGGGGTTTTACCATGTTGGTAAGGCTGGTCTCGAACTCCTGACCTCAAGTGATCCACCCGCTTCCGCCTCCCAAAGTGCTGGGATTACAGGCGTGAGCCACCCGCGCATCTATCAATAGTTAGCGTATCTGGCACTCTTGGCTGCCACCAACGGACCGATCGCGGAACCGGCACCGTTCGTGCCTTCTCTGGTGTTCTTACAGTTGTCCCACTCAGAGACCTCAAATCCTGCCTGGGGCAAACTTTTCCCCGTTAATTACCTTGAAACAACACGTCGCTAATTGCCTAATTACTCTCTGTGCTCTGCGCCACCGTCCCCGGCTGGCCCGGCCGGGCGCGGCGTCTCCGCGCTGGGAGGGAGCAGCGCTGGCGCACGCGGAGCCGGGCGTCCAGGGCTGGGGCTGGGAAGAGCAACCCCGCCGGTCTGCCGAGCCCATCGGCCTATGGAGCCCATCGGCTGCAACTTCATCCTCCAGGGCCTGGCTGGCGCTCGAACGGTTCCTGTTCGGCTCGAATAACATCGGAGCATCCCAGCCTTTGAGCGCTTCGCCAAAGGCCAGAGCGTCAGCTAGGTTGACTGACGCCGAGCCCTGGGGAGAGAAAGGCTTGCTCCCTGCCCACCCCGGTGAAGGTCCCAGGGAAAACAGGCACATCCCCTACCCCGTTTCATGTTCTCATAAAAATCATCGTCTGAAATTACCGTGCTTACCGTGTGTGTGTGTTTACCTGTTTATCTCGCCTCCCCTTCTTCCCCATGTAAGTTCTTGAGAGCAGGGACCTCGCCTATCATACTCAGTATCCCCAGCCCTACAGCCTTGCCAGGGGCGCAGCCGACCCTCGGCGGCTTTGTGTGATAGGCGTGAACCGGCCAAGCGGCGGCGTCTCTGCTCCGCCTGAGAGGGCAGGGCTTCGAGGACCTCACTCTAGGAGTGAGGCGGGAGCCACATTCCCAGGGTCCTCTTCGGGGAGAAAAGAGCTTCTGAGGGACTTCTGGGGATGGCAGCGGAGGGGGTGGGGGTGTTTCCTTCCTGATCGGAGTTTGGGGAAAGGGACTGACACTATGGCACTCTGCCTCTTACTGACATGACACCGCTACCCAGTCCCTCCCAGTAAAAATGTGCTCTCCCTTTATGACCACACGAGGGTCATGTGCTTCGTTGGGGGCCGCCGTACGGCCTGGAATCACGATGTCCGCCGCCGCGCTGGCCGGGACCAGGTGTGTCCCCGCCAGCCCCAGTAGCTGCGCCCGGGTCCTGTGCAAACACCGTGGTAGGGCCGGCCTCGACCGCCCAGCCCGGCCCCCCGGCCGCCCTGCCCATTGGCTGAAGACAGCCCCCCTGAATTCTCATTGGCTGTCCCACTTTTCCCTCCGCCCTCAGCACCGACCGCACGCTGCCAGCCGCGGGGGAAGCGGCTCTAAGTCCCGGGCTCGCAGCGCAGGCTCAGCTTCGCGCGGCTAGCGCTACGGGCGCAGGGGCGGGGAGGCCGCCCGGCGCGCAGTTTCCAGTGGGGCCGGGGTCCCACCCGGGCACTCTCTGTTTGAACCGAACCCGACAAATGGGCGCATGACGATGGAGAGCAGGGAAATGGACTGCTATCTGCGTCGCCTCAAACAGGAGCTGGTAAGAGCGAAGCTGGCTCCCGGGCAGGGAGGACTGCTCCGCCCCGACGGGCACCTGGTCCCCGCCCGGGCACCCGGGGGGCCGGTGCGTAAGCAGGGCGGAGGAGGGCCAGGGAAGAGAGGGGAGGACGCGGGCCGGCAGGCAGAGAGCCGGGCTTGTCCTCAGGAAAGGGGGCCACGAAGAAACTTTGAGCAAAGATTTGTGATGAGACAAGAACAAGTGACAGAGAGACAGAGGGAGCAAGCCAACCAGGCTGAAATGTGACACAGAGAACCCCAGGGAGAAAACAGTGCACGCCCAGAGATGGCCAGGCACTCGGACGCAGTGGGGCCCCCGCACCGCCGACGCGGAAAGCGCGGGAGCCAAGGTCTGGGGAGCGAGACGCGGGCGCCCGGGTGCTGGGCTGCGCAGGCCGGCCTGGAGCGCGCCGGCGGGCGGGGCGCGGGGAGGAGGAGGGTGCTGGGGCCTGATCCCTGCCCGGGCACGAGGTCAGCGGGACTGCTAGCTCGAGGGGAGCCGGTACCACCCTGGGCCCCCAGCTCTGCTGGGCTTGGCAGAGCTGGCGCGGCTGCGGGGGCAGGCTTGGCCGGCGTCTGCCTGGGCTTGTCTGCCAGCAGGGAGGGGGCTGGCAGCTGGAAAGGCGGGGGAGGGCCCTGCGCTGGAGGAGGGGCTTTGCCTGGCAGATCGCGAGCGGGAGCTGCGGAGGCCCAGCCAGATGTCAGGTCTGGGCTTGGGGAGTGCACAGGGAGCGTTCGGAGGCCCTGGAGTGCAGGGAGGGGGAGAAATAACTCAGTCTGGGGAGGGGGAAATATCACCGAAGTCGGGGGAGTGGTGTCCGCTAAAGCTATGTTAGGGAGAGCCAGGTTGATTCTCACTGGCTTCATATACCACTACCCCCGCCCCCACGCCACCTGCCATCTTTCTTATTCCTTCACCCACCGGAATTCAGGCAAATGTTATGCACATACAGCCCCATCTCTGCTTTGCCCATCTCTCCTTCCACGAGGCTCTGTTGTGTCTTTGCCTTTCGTCTCTTTTTATCTCTTTTAGTTTGTCTCTCTTGGAGTCGACTCTTCTCAGTCTCACTTTTTTACTTTCTAGAGCCAGGGGCACCCAGGCCACACAACAGCAGACCTGCATCTAGAAAGGGCCAGCTTATGGCTCTCCGGATTCTGTGACAGCCTTTCCCACTCCCGCCTGCAAAGGCTACACTCTTCCTGCTTGGGAAGGAAATTGGCAGTGTGTTAGGGGCCAGCTCTGGGGGTGGGGGCAGAGTTTGAAACTGCAGGTGTTCTCACTGATGCTTCCTGACCAAGTCACCCTGCCACTCTTCCTGTCAGTCCTACTCCAGGGTCTGCCTGCTCACATCAACCATCATTTCTCTCTCTAGCCCTTCCTCCTGGAGCCCTTTCTGTGGTGACACTCAGATGCAAAAGTTACTGACTCAGAGAGATACTTCTTGAGAGACAGGAATATTCATTGCTGTTCTTCTGAACTTACACCATGCCCCTTCCCATAGTCGTTTGCACATGCTTCTCATGCCAGATTGGGATGGCTGGCCCCAGCCCACACGTACACATACACAATTCTCATTTTTTCCCATTTATGTGTGCAGTACCAGAAAGCAAGCTCAAGGTCATCACAGATAATGTCTGAGGTCCAAGACCCATGCTGAGAAAAGAATCTAATAGAATCCTCCTTTTTGTGCTTCGAGTTGGGGACTACACCACCCACCTCAGGATCTGCCTTAATGGAGGGTTTGTGGGTGTTCCTGGCATGGGCTCGAATTTTTAAATCCTGCTGATTTGCATTTTTTACAGCACTCTAGGTGGGAGGTGGTGAGGGGAGGAAGACAGAGACTACGGATGCCAGGAGAATAAAAAAGGCAACTAGAAATCTGCACTGAGCTGAGCTTCACATCTTGATTTGCACCCCCTCCTGCCAAGGACTTGAGCCCCCAATGCCTGGGAGGAGGAAAGGGAGAGGCTGAAGTCACTGAGCGCCCCATTAGCTTTCATTTGGCCCTTTGTCTGAGCAGCTTCAGCCTTTGACTCTCTTGGAGAGGAAGCCAAATGCCTGGCCTGGATCCCAGAATGACACTCAGATGGGAGAGCTCTGCACTACCCCCCATGGTGCTCCGCCCCCTCCTCAATGCCAGCCTGCTCAGAGAGGAGACAGAGCAGAAGGACAGACAGAGCTAGTAGAGTGTCACTTGCTCCCTGACACCTCAGTTCAGTGCTTAGGTAGCTGGGCCAAATCTCAGTGCCTTAGTATCCCCAACAGTAGCAAAAGGGAAACTAGAGCTGAATTAGCCCAGGGTCAGCCCTTTGGCTGCCTTGCCCAGGGACAGTAGGGATTGAATTCAATGCAGCTTGCTTGTGACTGGTGTTGACTTAATACCCTAGGTCACAATGGGGTGGGAAAGGAATACAGTTGGTTTCTGTCATGAGCTAGGGAGCTTTTGCACTGCAAATGGCCCATCCCAGGCAGGATCTCCCTTGCCACCCGGAAGACATTGTGTGCCTGGCTCTGCCCTTAGTTCATGTTTACACAGGCATGGCCTCCTGTAATACTGGTCAAGTTCTATGTTCATTTCTTTCAGTAAATTTCTCTCAAGAATCACACACTCTGCAGACACTGTGGGATAAACCTGCTGGAAAACAAAACATTAACAGGTTGTGAAATTATCTTTGTCAAGGGTGTTTTATGCTCCCCTTCTGCATCCTATCCCTGTCCTTGGCCCAGAAAATCTAGACAAGAAGAGTGTGTTTCTGAAAACCAAAGTAGTGGAACTTCCCAATTCCCTGAAGCAGAAAATGTCATTGTAACAGGTGAGCGCTGGGAGAAGGCTGAGGGTTTGGGGATCCTGGCTCAATTAGTTGATAAGTAGAGAGCTGGCCCTTTCCTTCTGCCTGGAAAGGGAAGGGGATCGGGTTTCAGGGATGAAATGTGGCAGGAGAAGTAGCAGCAGCTGACACAGTTCTTCATTAGAATGAGGGCTTGGGGCTGCAACAGCTCAGCAGGGAACACATCTCTTTTCTCCCTCCAGCCGCCAAAGAGGGGCCCTGCCTGAACACAGGCCTTGGGACCAGCTGTTCCATACACACAGCTCCCTTGTGGGCTGCCAATAAGTGGGGTAGACACAGGCACACAGACGAGGCAGATGTATGATGCTCACAGGGCATCCCTCGTGAGTTCAGATCTGTGTAGAACAAATAGAGTGCGTAAAGGCTGAGTGATCAGAGCTCATGAAGTACAGCCAGGCTGGGAAGGCTTCCTGGAGGAGGGAGAGGTTGCAGGAGGCCATCTCTGAGAATGTCTGTCATAGCTGAGGCATGGGGAAGCAGTTCTCTAGCTTTTAGTGGCCACAAGTCCAGGGGTTTCTGGCAAATGGGTAAGGACTGGGGCCTAAAGGCAAAATAAGGAGAAGAAAAGTAGGAAATGGAGAAGATACAGTAGGAACAGCCTTCAGATCTTGGGGCAAAAAGGCAAATTTCCTGAGGCAGAAAAAAGCTTTTGCAAAGGATCTCATAATGCATCTTCTTTGATGTTTAATGTTGGGGAAAGATGACTATGTGACTAGTTAGGCAGTGTGGTCATCGGGAAGAATGCAGAGTATAAGATTTGGGGTCAGACCAACTTCAACTTAAATCATGGCCCTGTGTGACCTTAATATATTACTTAACCTCTCTGTGCCTTGGTTTTCTCATCTCTAAAATGGGGGTTTAAAATACCTACTTTATATGGCTACTGTGAAGATCAAATGACAATTTAAGTGCCTCACCAACTGTATGTCCTTCACATGTAGCACAGTGTCTGATGTGTCGTAGGCACTTGGTAAACTGTTGATGATGGATTGATCAGACTGTTTTGTGTAAGAGTCATTCATAGATAGAACATGTTATTGAGTTCATACTGTGTTTAGGGCATTTACTGGGCACTGGCACTATCATTACAAACAAACAGACACAGATCCTGTCTTCAGGGAACACACAGTTTAATAGAAGATATAATAATAACATTACTTGATGTTAACATCGATATGCCAGACATATAATTTATGATGTCATTTAATTGCCAAAACAACACTAAGAAGTTGTACTTTCATTATTCTCACTTTATGAATGAGTCAATAAAGACATGCGAAGGTTAAGTCACTTGGTTAAAGTCATAGAGCTGGTAAGCGGAGGAGCCAGGATTCAGACCCCACCAGTCTGATTGCAGAGCTTATGTTCTCAACCGGTACATGTATGCAGACCTCTGGGGCAGAAATAGAGGATATTGTGTTATGTAACAAGCACAGGTTCAGTGCTCTGAGAGAGGGAAGTAAACTCCAAATGGGAGATTAGAGAAAGCTTCATGTCTTGGAAGAGGTAGCATTGGAACTAGACTTTGAGGGATACATAGGGACACGCACAGGAGAAGAACAGCAATCCAGGCAGATAATGAAACAACATGAGCAAAAGGTACAGAAGCTGAAGTGGTGGGGATGTCTGAAGAGCAGCTGGAGTTTGCCTAGAGCACAGGGTAAAATGCAGAGAAAGAGTGGGCAACAGTGCTGAAAGAGCTGTCGTGGACACACTCTGGATGTCATGCTAAAGAGTCTGGCCTTTTCTGTATGCATTGGAGAGCAGCCCTGGGATCCAGAAGGTGATATGGGGTAGAGGTGGAGGTGGAGGGAGGGAGGAAATTGAGGCAGGAGGATGAGTTAGAAGGTTATTACAAGAGTCAGCCAAGAGATACTGAAGGCCTGAACCAGAAAGGAAAAAAAGAAGGTAACTTCTTCTTGAGGTCCCTTGGATGTTCGAGGAAGTTGATTGACTGCAATGGAGAGGAGCTAAAGCTGGTCAGAGGGAAGAGGGCTTGCGGAGACTAAGAGGCAAGCTCCAGGAAGAGGCAGCATTGGAATCCCCTCTCCATCTGTCTGCCCCTTGCCTGAGCGTGTGACCCCCATAGATGGTTCTGTTGGGAAAGTGGGTCCATCCATTTCACAGCCCTCACTTTCTCCTTTCTTTACCCTCCTCTCTCCTACAGCTCTTGGCACAGTTTCCACTTTACCTTCCTGTTGAGAGTTCCAGCCAAGTGTGAGGGGCTGTGAAGGTCCCTATTCACTGAGCTGGAGAATGGGCCACTTGGCACAGTGGGGCTTTTCCCATTTCCGGCCCTCAGCCTCCTCCTAGCTTCCCCAGGGGCTGAAAGGAACTTTGTGGGGATCTTGTGAGTAATGGGGTGGGGGAAGTGAGGCAGGGCACACAGCCAGGCTCATGGGCAAAGCTGGAGCCTGTGTCAAAGGATTCTGGCTGAGCTGGGAGAGGGCGTGAGATGGATGGAAGGACGGCACAGCTGCGGGATCAGTCGGGGCCCAGGGGAGGGATTGGGAAGGGAGCCGAGGATGCCGGCGTCACATTTTCCCATCCCTGCTCCTCCCTCACCACAAAGGGCCCCAACAGGGCCCAGGGGGAGGGTGCTATCCATGGCCAGCTGACCCCACACAACCTCTGTGGGGCTCAGGGCTGGAAGTCCAGGACGGTGGGATCTGGTTCTGAACCGCATCTTCCCCTCCAACCCCAGGCAGGCAGTTCCTCTTCCCTCTTCAGATGACTTAGTGAAAGGGAGGCCTCGGAGCCCCTCAGAAGGATGACTTCACGTTCTTCCTCCCCATCTGGTGGTAACTGCCCTTTGCACTTCCTGCTGGCTGCCCTGGTTTCTTCTCACAACAATCCCAGGAGACTAAGAGGTCAGAGGTTACGATGACATGGAAAGCTCGTTGGCCTGGAGTGCGAAAGCCAGCCTTGGGGTCCCAGGTCTCTCACTAATAAGCCTCAAGACCCCAGGAACCACTGGTGGTGCTCAGGATGATGGAGGCGATACTCCAGGAAAGCTTTCAGTTTAAGATGTGTGTTGATAGGTGCCATCTGTCTACGGCAAGTGTAAACACTTCACACAAGTTCCTTCATAAGTACACTATTTACAGAAACAGATAAGAGATGTGTTCATGGAGACGAGGTCCTGTGTAGATAGGGTGAAAATCATGAAGGAGGTCTGGGGAGGAATGCTGGGAAACACTGAGGGAGAAGATGGACCTCCCAGCCCCCTGGTTCCCTAATCCATTACATGGGGATAACTCCACCTGCCTGGCCTCAGAGTTTAGCTGTGGGGATCAGGCAGTGCAGAGAAAAGGGCTAGTGCTGACACCAGGAGATGTCATCTGAGGTTCAGAACCCCAGGCCCAAAAGGTGGGCGATTTTGCCCAAATGTCATGTGGCCGAGTAAGTCAGGTCTCCAGATGAGTGTGGAGCCCTTCACAAACACCAGGCGGGTGCCTGTCGTGCTACAGCTCTCATACAGCGAGGAACCCAGAGGCTGGTTTCAACTGCAGCCGTGGAGACTGAAGTTTGACATGCAGACTTCCGGAGACGCTGAGGGTGGGGGAGGGACTGTGGGGTGGTGTGGAGGCAAGGAGCTGGTGAGAAGACCTTTCCTGGCTTTTCACAGAAGGGATTCCCACAATCTTCATTGGAATATGGTTATTAAGGGTTTTACCTTTGATGGTGGAGCAGGTTGGTTCCCTCTCTCTCTCTCTCTCTCTCTCTGTGTGTGTGTGAGAGAGAGAAAGAGAGAAAGAGAGAAAGGAGAGACTAGGGGTGGGTTAAAAGGAGGTGGCTGTTGGATCCATTCCCCCTCAAACTAATCAGGACCAGGTCGACCTTCTTGTGAATTCTCCCAGCTGACACCTGAGAGCAAGTTAGGTATGATTTGGTGCCTGTTCTGAGGAAGAACCTGAGGCTCCAAGACATTAAGAGGCTCCGGAGGAACTCTGCACCCTGCAGCCTGGAGATGGATTTAGAGCTACTCATGTTTGCTCGGGATTTTGTCTATCTGAGCTGGCCCCTCTCCTTTCCTCTACCCGCCTCACTGTCCGCTTTCTTCCTCCTTTTGGTCCCGAGGCAAGGGAAGCCCGGGGACCTGAGAGGGTCCCAAGCTCTGGAAGAAGAAGGCAGATCCCAAGCTTGGCCTCCGACTCTTCCTTCTTGGGTGACGGCATCCCCTGGGGTCAGCCAGGAAAGGCTGTTCTGCTGGCTCCTCTCTTAGTCAAGACCCAGCTGACACTCCTGCCCCACCACTGCCGTGGTCCTCTCAGGTTCCCCCAACTCCTCCTTCCCTTCTCATCCCTCTCCCAGATGCCTTCTTGCCCTTCAGTGTCGGCACCCTGGATGTGGCTGGGCTGAGCGTGGCTGGGAGTGGGCAGGAGGGTGCCAAGACTTCCCTTCCTTCTCTCCCAGCCCCTGCATGGGGCAGAGGTGGGGAGGGAAAGACAGGACCTTCTCCTTGTGCTTCTCCTTGATTAGACCAGATATAAGGAACGGAATCCTGTCATGACTATGTGCTAAGTTTCACCAAGGAAGAAATGTTGTGGAAGTACATGGGAAGTCTTAAATTAACAGCCAGAATTCACCTAATGCTTTCTTGGTTTCATGCAGATACACATTACCTCACTTAATCTGCACAATAGCTTATGAGGCAGAAACTGTTATTCCCATTTTAAAGAATGGAGAAATTTGGCTGGGTGCGGTAACTTCCGCCTGTTAGCCGAGCACTTTGAGAGGCTGACGTGGGAGGATGGCTTGAGTCCAGAAGATCGAGACCAGCCTAAGCAACATGGTGAAACCCTGTCTCTACAAAAAATACAGAACAGTTAGCTGGGCATGCTGGCTTGTGCCTGTAGTCCCAGCTACTTGGGAGGCTGAGGTGGGAGAATTGCTTGAACCCAGGAGGCGGAAGTTGTGGTGAGCCGAGATTGTGCCACTGCACTCCAGCCTGGGCAACAGGGCAAGACTCCGTCTCAAAAAAAAAAAAAAAAAAAAAAAAAGAATGGAGAAATTGAAAAACAGAATGTAAATAACTTGCCCAGGTCACACAGCTACTACATGGCAGAGCTGAGATTTGAACTTTGTTCCATTGTCTCCAGAACCCAAGTTCTTAACCAATACAGAATATTATTTTGCAGATGGGTGCAGTTTCAGCACTTGCTTACTTACATAGGGCCTCTGTTTTATGGGCAGCTTGAATTCATGCATACCCACACATTCATTCTCACTGGAAAACTGTGCAAAATGTCAGCATTATTTCCTCTGGATTTTTCCACACTGGAAGAGATTGAATGGGGTCATTTCATTCCTCCCTCTACCTCCGACCTGGGCTGGGTTTAGCCTTCTGGAAGGAAGCCTGCCAGTTCGGACTCCTTGCCTCTGGATGAAATGAAACCTTGGGAAGCAGCCCTGGCTCTTTCTCCCTGTGTAGTGAGTTACTATCTGAGGGTAGCAAGCAGCCTGGAGGGTGATCTGGGGTGGTCAGTGGTATTCAATATATGTTTTATGCGTATGTAGCAAGTGCCAGGTGCTAGCGAGGTTCTGGGCTGACATGCTGATGTATAGATCTCAGCCCCTGTCCTCAAGGAGTAGATACTCAATACATATTTCACAAGGGACTGAGCATTTAAACGCATAGAGGACATGGGGTGAGTACATAAATGGCAGGACTACAGAGAAGAGCATATTAAATATCACAGAAGATTTCTAACAGGAGCATGGGGGGTACGTCTCAGGGAGTAGGGATATGCGTGGAACTGAAAGTTGAAATTCTGTCCTGGAGGATCTTGACTGCAGGACCAAATAGTTTGGATTTGAGTCTGGGCATTGGAGAGCCATGAAGATGACAGAAGATGTGTGCTGGGAAGACTGATCAGGTGCCCATGTGTCTGGCGGTTCGGAAGCCGTCTAGGAGGCTTCTGCAGCATTCCTGAGGATGGAAGGAAAGATATGTGACATTTGCGGGAGGAAAAATCCAACATGAGTAAGTTGGACAGGAGCAGGGGTAGTTGAATGGAGAGGCCAAAAATGACTGAGGCTCTAGGTAGGGAAGACAAGGAAAGTGGTATTGGAGGAAGGGAGAGAATAGGGAAGTCAGAGGGAGAAGCAGCTTGCAAGGGAGGAGCTGAGTTTGGTTTGGGGCTTAGAGTCTCCTCTGACTCTGCTCTAGGTCTTAGTAGCTGTAGCTGAGTGCTTCCAAAAGGAAGGGGTCAGGAGAGTAGAAGCAAAGAGGCCAGAGAGAGGGGCTGTCAACATGTGCATCTGTCCCACAGGCTCCGTGTCCCTTGCTGCTGCTGCCACCGCCGCCACTCAAATGGTGTAACCTCTGGCAAATCCCAGGGCTGTCAGGGCCTGGAACTGCCATTTCTTCTTGCCTGTCTTGGGGAAAGTGCATAAAGCATGGGCAATCTCCACGCCCCAGCAAAGGCCTCCTTGCCCTCAAGGGCAGTCAGCCCTCCACTGTTCTTTAGTGTTGCTTCTGCTGGCTTATTGAGAGCCTGGCTGGAATCTCCCATCCCCAGCAGGGCCAGGGTTGGCAGGGGAGGATTTGACCCAGAAGCCTGAGAGGGTCAGCTGTAGCCCAGCCCGGCAGAGCCTCTGTGCCTGCCCTTCCGATCCCTCCATCTTCTGCGTTTAGCTCTATGCATTAAGACAAGCTTGGGAGGTAAGATGATCCCGTGGGTCTCTGGGGGGCTTAAGAAACAGATGGTCCCCGCACAGGAGGTTTGCTTTTGGTAACTTGATCAGGAGCTGGGGAGGGAGCTGGCAGGACCAAGGCAGCTTGGGCCCAGGAACTGGGAACCTTGTGAATGTTATCAGACACAGTCCCCCCGCCCCCATGCAGCCTCCAAATTCGGCCCTCACCCAAGTCAATCTCTCAGCCCCTTCCAGCTGGCAGCCGGGACTCAGGCCTTAGACACCCACAAAGGGGCTGGGAGAATTGGCCCCCAGCATCCCACTCTGGCTTGGCCAGGGCAGCAGAGCCAACTGGGCTGAGAAGGCAGGAAGAGTGTTGAAGCCAAGTCTGAGAACAGCTGAGAGAGGACAGGTGTTTGGCAGGGAGAGGCAGGCTGAGCAGCACTGGGTTTTCAGCAAACAGGAGTTTCCTGGCCTCCTTGTCTCCCTTCTGATGAGTCAGACGTGAACAGCAATTGCAGGAAACCCCAGGCCTACCCTTTCTCTTGGGGAATCGGAGCTCTTCCTTGTCTCCTAATGCCCTTTTCAGCCCTTCTTCACTGTCCTATAGAGGACAGAGTAGCCTTAAAGTCCAGCTCTGGGTGCAGGTAGCACACACCTGTGGTCCCGGTTACTCAGGAGGCTGAGGCCAGAGGACTACTTGAGGCCAGGAGTTAGAGGCTGCTGTCTACTATGATTGTGTCTGAGAGTAGCCACCACTGTGCTGCAGCCCAGCAAACATAGCAAGACACTGTCTCCAAAAAAAAAAAAAAAAAAAAAAAAGCCTAGCTCCACTGCCCAGCCATCTCGAGTCTCGAGGTAGTATAGGTTTGGGTATTCCTTATCTGAAATGATTAGGGCCAGAAGTGTTTTGGATTTTGGAATATTTGCATATATATAATATCTTAGGGATGTATAAGAAGATACCTTAGGGATGGGACCCAAGTCTAAATATGAAATTTATGTTTCATATACATCTTATACACATAATCCAAAGGTAGTTTTATACAATATTTTAAATAATTTTGTGCATGAAAGAATTTTGACTGTGTTTTGGCTACCACTTACCACGTGACATCAGGGTAGAATTTGCCACTTTCGGTCATATTGTGTCTCAAAGTTTTGGATTTTGGAGCATTTTGGCTTTCAGATTCTTGGAGTAGGGATGTTCAACCTCTATTTGGTAGTTAGGACTACAGCATCTGGAGTGGGACAGTACCATGTTTGAGTCCCAGCTCTATGAGCTGTGTGACGTTACGTAAGTTACTTCACCCCCTCCAGCTTACTCATTTGTTAAGAAGAGAAAATAGCAACCTCATAGGATCTATATAAAGATGAAATGAGATGAAGCACATAGAGTCCTTAGCACAATTCTTGTTACAAAGCAGAGGAAGAGGGCTCAGACTCAAAAAAGGATGAGGATGGCCACTACAACTCTGTGCACTTCAGGCTGATCTCAGTCCCACCTCTTACTACCTTATCTTGGGCAAATTACCTGTGAAATGGGAACAGTACTAGTCACTACCTCATAGGGTAGTTGGGGAGATGAAATATGTGTGTGTGGGGTGTGTGTGTGTGTGGGGTGTGTGTGTGTGTGTGTGTGTATGGGGTGGGGGGAGCCTTCTCAGGACAGTGCCTGCCTTAGCTAGTTAGCTACCATTATTATTTCCTTTACCCAGCACTGATCTGCACTGCACTAGGCTATAGAGAGATGGGGCTGGTGGCAGGCTGGATGACCCTGGAAGTGCATGTTTCAGTGGGGGACCCAGGTTCAGGGCTGGGAGAGGCACTGCTGCCCCCTGTGGCTCATAGGCCCCATGCTTTCTCTCTCCCTCGCAGATGTCCATGAAGGAGGTGGGTGATGGCTTACAGGATCAGATGAACTGCATGATGGGTGCACTGCAAGAACTGAAGCTTCTCCAGGTGCAGACAGCACTGGAACAGCTGGAGATCTCTGGAGGGGGTCCTGCACCAGGCAGCCCTGAAGGTCCCAGGACCCAGCGCGAGCATCCTTGTTGGGAGGGTGGCAGGGGTCCTGCCAGGCCCACAGTCTGTTCCCCCTCTGGTCAACCTTCTCTTGGCAGCAGCACCAAATTTCCATCCCATAGGAGTGTCTGTGGAAGGGATTTAGCTCCCCTGCCCAGGACACAGCCACATCAAAGCTGTGCTCAGCAGGGGCCAGAGCGAGTGGAACCGGATGACTGGACCTCCACGTTGATGTCCCGGGGCCGGAATCGACAGCCTCTGGTGTTAGGGGACAACGTTTTTGCTGACCTGGTGGGCAATTGGCTAGACTTGCCAGAACTGGAGAAGGGTGGGGAGAAGGGTGAGACTGGGGGGGCACGTGAACCCAAAGGAGAGAAAGGCCAGCCCCAGGAGCTGGGCCGAAGGTTTGCCCTGACAGCAAACATCTTTAAGAAGTTCTTGCGTAGTGTGCGGCCTGACCGTGACCGGCTGCTGAAGGAGAAACCAGGCTGGGTGACACCCATGGTCCCTGAGCCCCGAACCGGCCGCTTACAGAAAGTCAAGAAGCGGAGCCTTTCCAAGGGCTCTGGACATTTCCCCTTCCCAGGCACCGGGGAGCACAGGCGAGGGGAGAATCCCCCGACAAGCTGCCCCAAGGCCCTGGAGCCCTCACCCTCAGGCTTTGATATTAACACAGCTGTTTGGGTCTGAATCCTAGAGACAGAAAGTTGACTGAACCTGAAAGGGCCAGGTCCCAGTGCTGGGCCCCTGGGGAGGAGGGAGGGTGGGCGGTATGGCTCCCGAAAGCCCAACTCCAAGTTCCTTTCCCCCAGAAAGCAGGGAGAAGCCAGAGCTCTTGGCTCTGGGCTGAAGGGAATGTGGTTGGGAGAGGCTGTCTTGGGGGCTGGCTGGTGGAGCAGGTAAAAGTAGCTGGAGAGCGAGCTCTGTGTGTGTGTGTGTGTGTGTGTGTGTGTGTGTGTGTGTGTGTGTGTCTGGCATGCACACACTCACTTTGGGGCTGGAGGTGACAGTAGGTGAGGGCAGGGGAAGAGATCAGAAAATCCCTCTGACATCTCCACTGCCCCCGAAGACCTCCGTTGAACATTCTGTATGGAAAAGAGCCCTGAAGCATCAGGTTTCCCAGATAGGCCCCCGAATAAAGACCTGTCTATGGCTCTCCCAACCTTCTGTCGGCTTCTTTGGCAAGACATTGCTCTAGGCACAGGGACTGAACCCCGGGCCTCCTGGGACTGGAGCAGCAGTGAGGCAAAACCCGACCGGTCATCCCTTCCTGCCTTGGAGGTTTCAGTCCATACCTGGACCCTGAGAAAATGAGCTAAATGAGTACAGTGTGTAAGGAACAGCCGGGGAAGCCCTAGACACTCCCCCATGCACATGGGAGGAAGGATGTAGACATAGCATTGGACCGTTTGAATGCCTTTTCATCTCCATGGTCCCATTTGAAAGTGAGTGAGGCAGGCAGGCATGATCCCATTTTCCAGATAAGGAAACAAGCCTAGATACGCTACCTGTCCAGGAACAACTGCAGCCAGGAGACAGAAGAGCCTAGGCCTGACTGCAGAGTAGAAGCTGGACCCTGGAGTTACACACTCCTCCCCAACTGTTCGTAGCGCCCTGCAGGCCAGGCGCAGTGGCTCACGCCTGTAATCCCAGCACTTTGGGAGGATGAGGCAGGCAGATTACCTGAGGTCAGGAGTTCAAGATCAGCCTGGCCAACATGGTGAAACCCCATCTTTACTTTAAAAAATATAAAAATTAGCCAGGCGTGGTGGCACACGCCTGTAAACCCAGCTGCTCGGGAGGCTGAGGCAGGAGAATTGCTTGAGCCTGGGAGAGGGAGGTTGCAATGAGCCAAGATCATGCCACTGCACTCCAGCCTGGCTAACAGAGCAAAACTGTCTAAACAACAACAACAACAACAACAAAAACAGTTCTTAGCACCCCGCACCCCATAGCCCCTGTCTCCTGCACTTAACTCCCACCTGGGTCAAAGAACAGTCAATTCACCAGTGAGGTAAAGGTGAACCCAGAAGAAATAGCCACTTGATTATAAAATTCCTAGCTCCATTCCGTGGCCGCCGCCTCACTAGACGCAGCAGCCCCAGGCCTCCTGTTCCCTCCTCACCCAGAGGCGGCCGGACGGAGGGGGGAAGGGCAAGGTGGCAGCTCAGCTCCGGTTTTTCTAAAGCCGCTCTGGGCACGTGGCCCAGGAGGGCCGCCTAGGACCACCCTGGGAAGCCACTGTCCCTCCCACTCCAGCAGGGAACACTCACTGGCTGGGAAAAGACAATGTGGATCTTCTCTTGGGCTGAGCAAGCCGGGAGGGCATACCCTCCCACTGCCCCCTCTGCCTCCCGCCAATTGTCCCACAGCCTGATGGGGTGTGACAGCTGCAATTAGGGGCAGGATGCCTTCCCACCCTCAAAGCATTAATAGCCAGTTGGAGAGGCAAAATAGTAAGAAAAGCCTCTTCTGCTTGCTTCCTGGATCCCTGGGGAGAGTGGAGAGAGGGGCAGAGCTCAAGATGGGGTTATGGGGGCGCAGCCACGGTGGTTAGGGTCACCCTCAAATCCTACGCAAATGGTAAGATGTTTCATTTTTGGTGGGGGAGCTACAGGAGGGGGAAGGCGCTCATGCTTTTTGGGTTTTGTTGAGCACTTACTATCTATCTGTCAGGTAGTGTGCACATCTCTCAAACTTAGAATGACCCTAGAAGGCACTCTTCTCCAGACACATCTATGGAGGTTATTAGGGGTCATGTAAACTACCCAGATTAGGCTGCTAGCAAAGGAAAGGACAGAGATTTAAACAGAGGGTTGGGTTATCTGGCTCCAAAACCCCTGTCCTTTTCTTGCTAATTCTCTACCTGGAGTTTGCCAACTGAGCAAGCCCATTCTGGTGGAGCCAGCCCTTGCAAATCCTTTGTGTCTTCCCAGAGAATACTAACATTTCAGTTTTGAGTGAGGGAACGTTTGCTGTGGCTGCCTTTGGAGGTGGAGATGGTGGAGGTGGTGGTGGTAGTGTGTGTGTGTGTGTGTGTGCACACACACAAAGTGCATGTGAAGATTCCACCTACTGAATCATGAGAGGAGGAGGTCATGGGCTGCTGGCTGGTGGAGAAGCCAACTAGCATATTATTCAAGATGCCACCAGCTCCAAGTCTGGAATGAGTCTATGGGAAACCAAGGTACTTCTTGGACATTCGTCTACAATTCACCTGTTTCGTGGACTGGTCACAGTGGTTTGGATAAATTGAACAAAACTTTATGAACACCTCCCAACACCAGGCGTTGTTATAGAAAGCTAAGAACAGAGCAATGAAAAGGACCCAACTCCTGCTCTCAAACGGATGCAGTGGAAAATAAGCAGACTTTGAACCATTGGTTAGTCAGAAGAGACTCGGGGGACTGAAAACTTATTTCAACTTGGGCCAGAACAAAAAATTCGGAAGCAACACTTGCTGTCAACTTGATTTACAGGTGCCAGCACCTTCCCCTCTGTTATTTCCTTCTCACTACACACTGAAAGCGGTTGCTCTTGTTTTACATGGACAGGCTCAGAGAAGTTAAGCAGCTTGTCCAGGGTCACATAGTGGTAGAACTGGGATTGAATCCGTTCCAACTGACTTGCAATCTTGTACTTTTCAGACGATCCCACTAATTGTCCATATCTGTTCCAAAGCCAAATCAAGAGGAACAAGAGCAAAATCTGTCCTCCCATATTATCCATGGTCCTGCGTGGATCATAAATGGCATGCTGACTGTCCAATGGAGGAGACTTACTTTTCCCTTCCCCCTGGACACCTGCCACGGCAATGACAGAGGCTATATTTTACTGTAGTGGAGGGAAGAGGTGAATGTGAATGCCTAGGGCCTAAGTATACAGGAAGGTGTAGGGAGAGGGAAGCAGTGTGTATGTGGAGGAGATAGTGGAAGTAAGCAGAGAGAAATCAGACAGCTTAATTCTTCCTTTGAGGGAGCACTTTGTGGTTAATTAGGACATGCAAATGAGCTAGAAGCTCATTTAATACCCTCCCTGACATGTAGCCCCACCCCGCACCTGGCCCACTTCCCCGGCAGGTACAAGGGCCACCTGATTGGCCCAGGTATCTGTGGAGGGTTCCACCTGCTTCTTTGTGGCCCAGGGAACAGAAAAGAGTCCCTGCTGGGCATGGCTAGTGGGGCCTGCCTGGTCTCCCTCCTCCCTTTCTCTTCCCAACCTTTCAGACCTGGGACCTCTCTTTTCCGTCCCCCTCAGACACTTCCCCTGTGCCCCACCCCTTAGGGTGATCTCTGAACCCAAACTTGTCCCAAGGAAGGTTGCTGTGTCCTCTCCACATCCCCACCTCCTCCCCGGGGCCTTGGGACTTTCCCAAGTCACACCATCATTTCCTTTGTGCCCTGGACAAGAGCAAGACACAGCCTGTCCCCACCTTCTCCAGAGCAGCCAGAACCCACCTCAGGTGCCTTCCCCATGCAGTGCAGTTAAGGCACTTCTGCCAGCACCATGGTATGAGCACTAGACTTGGAGTTAAGATTGGAGAGCCCTCTCTGTCACTGCGGAAGCTTAAGCATGTTGCTTGACCTCTCTGAACCTCATGTTTCTCATCTGTGAAAGGTGATAATGTGGGGCTGCTGTGAGATTTAAAGGACATAATGCACCTAGGGTCCAAGCACTGCATGGACCAAAGTGGAAGCTCAGCAGATACTGGACTACCCATCCCCTTAGTAGAGGCACTAACCATGTCACCCAAGGCAAAAGTGCTTTAAAAAAAAAAAAAAAATGCTTTCTCTGAGCGTTGGTCTCTTCTGTCAAAATATTTATATTGATTTAATATCCCACAGGATTGTAGCAAGGATCGGAGAAGACAATAGGTGACATGTTTTTGTACACTGTAAAAATACTACCCACCCAGATGGGCTATTTGCTAAATGGCAAATTTACAGTGTTCCCCAAACGATGACATGTACTGGGGAGGCGGGGGGTGTGGAGGTGGGGAAGGGCTGAGCTGGAGAAAAGGTGCTTGAGGACCCGACGGCCTAAGGACCTGCTCTTGGAAACATTCCCACCCACTACACCCTAGCTGCCCCTCACAGTCAACCCTTAAGGACCTCAAATTCTTGGCAAGGGGTAAAGAGTTGAAGGTGCCAAGTCCTAGTGGTTTTGAGAAGCCTCTGGTCTGCTCTTTCTGCTCTCTAAAGCCCTAGTTGCCAGAGTCCCCTACAGCCCCCACATCGCTCCCTTCCTCCTGCCCTCCAGCCACCCTGGAAACTAATGGCCTAAAGGTGCTGTGGCTGTCCTCCTAAAATCCATTCCCTCCTGATGAGATGGAGGAATCTGTGAAGCCCGCCTTCATGAGAGGTCTCAGGGCTCAGGCTGGTGCTGCCAGAGAAAGGGTGACTGAGCCAGAAAGGCCTAGGGGTAAGAAGCTCAAACTGCAGTCATCCCCTTAGCACGATTATTAGGATGTCCCTTGCTTTCCTTCTGCCTCCTCCACCCAACCCCTAAAATAAACAGTATGATGAAGCCTCTCTTCCAGATTCCCTCTGGATTTGACAGAGGACTTACTTCCTGGCTCTCTACCCTTCAGTGAGTCCTGACATATCACTCTGTCCACCCCCTCTAAGCCCCAGATCTACATACCACAGCTCTGGAGCACACATGTACATGCACGGGCACCACAATGAAGTCGGCCTTGCCAATGTCCCCAAAACAAAGTCCCTGCCTTCTTACACTCTTCTCTCCCACTGGAGTCCTCCTCGTCCCCGCCACCAAACACACACACTGTCCCCTGAAAGTGCCTCTGTGTTCCTGGTCGGAGAGGACACTGAAGAGCAGTGTGTCCCTGAACACAGTTTGGGGCAATACTCATTTGACAAGGGAACCATAACAATCACCGCATGCTTTCCCTTTTCCTTGCATCTTTGTCTGAGGAGAAAGAGCAGAATTCTATGCCTGGCTTCAGGCCACAGCTGCGCACAGTTCCTGGCTTCTACTCACGGAACCTATTCACCTATATGCCCCTCTGGGCCTGTGCCTCAAGATACTGGCCCTTTACAGGGACATACCAGAAACACTGCCAAAAACCAGCTCCTGTGAACTCTACACCCCCACTCTCTCTGGTTCTACCCACCACGACCTGGCTCTGGGCTGTCTGCCTTGCCCCTTTTTGAGTCTTCTCCACTCTGAATGTGATAACCCCAGCTTCCTTCAACTGGCCAGGGAAGGGCGGCTCAGGAGCCCATCTGAGGCTGCCTGGGGGCTGCTAGTTTGCAGGAGAAGCTGTCCTCATCCAAAGGAAGAATCAAGTTTTGTTTTCCTGTGGTTCCCTTGCTTCCCCCCGCCTCGCCTTGAGCTTTCGCTTGGGCCCCTTCCCATGCTTCTACTTGAGCCCCACCTGCCCCACCGCCGCCTCCTGCTCAGGGTCTGAAGGACAGACGATTGAATGCGGGATCTGTCTGCGAGCTCCTGTCACTTCATCCTGTTTCCTGTCTTCCCTGGTGTCTAGCCCAGTCCTGCCCAATTAGATCCCACCCACTTTACCCTCCAAGGTGATGGGCTGAGTGTGCCAAGCTTGGGTTCTTTTCATGCCACTAGGTCTTTGCATATGCTGTTTCCTGAGGAATCCAGTTCCCCCACTGCCAGTACTTATTTTGTAAGTTACTTCTGTGCATGTTTGTCTTCCCCTCTACGTTGCTGTACCTCCTGGGTGGCAAATACTCATTATTCATTTCTGTACCTCTAGTACTGAGCACAGGGTTCCCATGTGACCTCCACTTCTCAAACTGAGCCCTGGGCTGAGCCCATCCCCTGCTTCAGGGAAGACCAGCAGTCAAGGCCTCCTTAGCTGCCTCCTAAAGCCTGTTTTTCACTCTTGTCCTCAGCCCATTCTCCAGAAGAGGGGGAGCTGTGGTCAGTCACTTTCAAGAGAACAGGAAAACTCTCTGTCCCCAGCACCCTCTCCAAGCTGTTGGGCAGTCCCCTTTGTCCCTGGCCTGGTGCTCTGGCTTCTCCACCCTAGCTTCCCAGGCCAATTCTATTTTAATGTAGGCCGTCTGGTGAGCCTTCATCCTCACCCCTCCCACTCAGCTCTCTGTCCCCATTGTCATGCTATTATTGGCTATCCAGAACTCAGGCCCTTCAGATGATCACAGCCACTTCCCACATCTACTCAATCCCAAGTGGGTCCCAATTTCCATTCCAGAGGAAGTCACCTTTACCCTATCCTCCATGTTTTTTCCCTTTCTTCCTCGATCCCTTGCCACTCGTCTTCCTGGCTGGGTTCATCTCCTTGTCCTTTTAGCAATATCATCTGGTCCCAGATTTACCCTACCCAAAGATTTTTTCTAACTTGCTATGCTGGTGGCCCCACTGGGGACATTGAGTCTGCTACATTCTCCTCCCATCATTGTGATTATGGAGGGAGGGTCAGGGCAGGGCAATGGGGAAGGAAGTTGAGAGCTGGGTGTTCAGCGCCTTCCATGCCTCCGGCTCCACTACTGGCCACACTCCAGGCATTGTCTCCCTACCAGGGATTGAGCTGCCAGTAAGGCAGCAGGAGTATGGTCATTTGTGTAGAAGAGGTAGGAAAGTGGGGGGTGGGGGATGGGCAGATAGGCATTAAAAAAGCAGCAACAGAAGTTCTTCCAAATGGAGTAACGGCAACTGAAATCCCTGCATAGCCTCAGCTCCCTGAGCAGAGGTGCCAAAGCTAGTATCATCCCCCAGATCACCTCCCTGTCCTGGCCCAGGGCCTCCACTTGCACTCCCACACCATACAACTGGCCTAGGGAGCTGAGTTATCATAGTAAGCAATGGGCCAGATTGACTTAAGCAGGTGTTAGAATTCTTGCTCTGAAGTTCCAAGCATCTGTTAAGTCAATTCATATTCCAGAAAATAAAATTCGTATCCCAGTTAGGCTTTATGTCAGTGATTTCAAGGGCCCAAATAATTCCAAAGCTTCTGACCTAGGCTTCAGGACCCTGCTGGGAGTATAAGGATCAAGTATCTTCTGTAAATTTCTCCATGTACATGTATCCCCTCTCCAAGGAAGACAGGTAGGTCCCAGTGCCTAGTACACTATTCCAAGTCCTACTTTCCATTGAGAAGGCTGCATGCTTAGAGTTCCCTTGATCCTGGTGGCTGCGTCAAACTCCCCAACCTGTGCAACTGGAGACATTAGTGATGCTAAGGGTTACAGAAGTGTGGCCTGTGCCCTTCCTCTCACCCACAAGAGGTCTGATGATGGGATCCTGGTGGGAACATTGGCAGCTAACAGATGGGGGTGGATTAAGGCAGAGTCCCCACTAAGCCTTCTCAATAAGATATGGTAGATCACTAGGATGGGATAGAGGGGCTGCTGTTTCATGCTGTTCCTGAAGAGTAGAGAGGAAAACAGGGAGGATACCAACAGTCTGCCTGCCCAGTAGGAGCCAGGTCCTCTGCTAAAGAGTCTGAGAAGAGCAGAATCATGTCAGGTGAAGCAGACGAATACAGGGGCAAGAAAAAGAGATTTTTCTCTTCAATTTTCTTTAACATCTTTGAGGGCCAAACAATTAATGCTGGTTCCCTTCTAAGTGGAACATTTGTCTGGGAGTCATGGCCTTAGAGGTCATCTTCATTAGAGAAAGGGGGGAAATGAAGTGAGAAATGAAGAGTGAGAGAACCATCGGAATTCATACACAGTAACCCTTAAAACTGTGATTTTCATCCTACTCAGGTCTGAAATTTCTCCATCCCTGCCCTCACCAAGCCTCACTGAGGTGGTTCCTACGCCCTAGATATTTAATTCAACCTACTAGTTAACTTCTTGTTTCAAGGCCAGCCATGACATGGCCCCAATGTATTCTTCCAGCCTAATTCCTTCCACATTTCCCAACACCAGATGGAACTAGATAACTTCTTGTTCATTTCTGTTTTCTGCACTTGCTTTTTTCCTGAAATCTGCCTGTAATATTCTTCCTTACTCTCACCTGTTGAAAATTCCACCCTTTCTTAAAGGCCTACTTCAAACGCCCTCTGAGGAATTTCTCCCAGAACAGAAAACATCTGTCCCATCTCATACTACTTTCCTTGAGACCTTCTCTATACCTACATACCATTTTCCCTCCTGCAACTATGCCCACCTACACTCCTGAGTCAGCGTCTTTACTTTGATACTAGACTCCACCCATTTAGCTTACTGTTTTCCTTCTCAATAGGTCATCCCCCTTAGCACAGAAATAAGCACTGTTTCACCCATCTTAATAGGGCAATCCATGGTTGATGTCTCCAATGTTTTTCTTCCCCTTTTTTCCTGTGTCTACTCCAGACACTGTCCCCAACCATTCCACTGACAGTCCATCAAAGTCACCAGTGCCCTCCATGTCTTTCTCTGCTAATTCCTCTCCATCTCTCAACCTCTTGATAGAATTCCTCAGGGACCTCTTTTCTATCCACACTCAACCCTAGTGATCCTATATAGCTTCATGTTTTAAAATATTGAATGTTCTCTCCAGACTGCTTCTGCTGAATTTGACTCGTATCCAACTGCCTATTATAAATCTCTAGAACATGACACACTTCTTACACATAGTAGGTTCAAATGGAACTCCTGCCCATTCGTCATTCTCCTTCCAATCTGCTCCTGTCATAATCTTCACTTGATTATTGGCCCAAATCTTAAGATTCTTCCTTGACTCCTATTATACTCTTATGTGTCAGTAAATCCTGTTGGCTCCACTTGCAAAATACACCTAGAATATAGCCACTCCACTGCTACCCCTATGGTCCAAATCACCGTTCCTCACATGATTCCGTCTTCTAAGTGGTATCAGGCTTCATGTTTGTCCTCATACAGGCTATTCTCAGCTCAACAGAGCACTCCCGATGGCATATTATAGTTGATCACATTATACCCTTTGCTGAAATCCTTTCCATGGACTCAACACAGAGTAAATGCTGTGGGAAATTTCCCTCTACTCAATCCCATTACCTCTCTTTTACTACTCTTCTCCCACTTGCTCACTCTGCTCCATCCATACTGACCTCCGTGCTAGTCTTCAACACATCAGGCACATGTTCACCTCATGGCATTGGCACAGATCCTTTCCCCAAGGAATGGAAAATCCTTCTTTCCCGCAGGCAGTTGCATGGGCTGCTCACTTTGAACACTTAAATATCAACTTCAATGAGCTATTAAACTACTACCACCACATTCCCTCTGCCTAGTACTCTTGCCCCTTTACACCACTTAATTCTTCAAAGCACTTATCATTACACAACAGTTGTCTTTGACCCTTTTCTAAAGATAAAAACTTGGCCGGGCGCGGTGGCTCACGCCTGTAATCCCAGCACTTTGGGAGGCCGAGGCGGGTGGATCACAAGGTCAGGAGATCGAGACCACGGTGAAACCCCGTCTCTACTAAAAATACAAAAAATTAGCCGGGCGCGGTTGTGGGCGCCTGTAGTCCCAGCTACTCGGGAGGCTGAGGCAGGAGAATGGCATGAACCCGGGAGGCGGAGCTTGCAGTGAGCCGAGATCGCGCCACTGCACTCCAGCCTGGGCTGGGTGACAGAGCGAGACTCCGTCTCAAAAAAAAAAAAAAAAAAAAAAAAAAAAAAAAAAAAAAGATAAAAACTCCATGAGGAAAGGGATCCGAGTCTGTACTGTTCACTGTTGTTTCCCCAGCATGCAGATCAGCACTTGCCATACAGCAGAAGTGCAATGAATATTTGTTGGTAGGGCCCATAAGATCATGTCCTGTTCTGATTTGCATGTCCTACAACATTTAGCACAAAAATCTGAACATGGTTAAGCTTTAAAAAAATTCATTGAAAACAACAGCTCAAAATAAGAGTCACACCACTGTTTAAAATGGGAAGGTTTATTAAGGTTTTTCCTCAAGAGGAACAGCCAATCTCTTGCTTCTTGAGAGAAGCAATTAGTGGGAAATGTATGTCACACCTTGGGCCCAGAACCACAGGAGGCTGCTTCTCAGCATGCCCAAAGAACATACATCCCCCAATTCCCGTTTAAAGCTCATTAATGTCTACAAAACAGAACCCATGTTGCCTTCCCAGAAAACAGAACTAGGAACCCAGTCAAAGCCTCCAGCTGTTCTCAACAAGAATATTTAAGCAAGACAGGGCAATAAATGGACTGCACATTCAACAAACCCAAGATGAAATTGCAGTAAAATCCATGATCGAAGTAATGTCTGGACTACATTTTCAAGAATAACTTACAGTTTTTACATTTTGGGGAACATAAATACTAAAAGCTGGGTGGTTAGACTGCCTCAAAGCTCACATTCATTTCCCTCTCGGCAAGATGAGCTCTTTCCAGACCCTGGACAAGAATCCAAACCACTCTGCCCTTTTAAGCCTGGAGCTGATTCAAGAGGGGATATTTTAACACATATTTAGCACCTTAAATAAGTACAAAATCCAAATTCTTAAAAAGCTTATTTTACAAATTATTTTCTTCCTCCAAATACCTGACAATTTCTTTACACTTTGGTTTCAACACACATACAATTTATAAGAGTATATTTTATGTTTTCTAGCATTCTGCTGTGATTGCTTACAAAGGAAAACACCAAGGTATTCCTTATTTCTCTTTCTGTCCCTCAGTCCCTAAGACAAAACTGAGGCACATAAACTGACAAATACATGTGTATCTACGAGGGTAAGGGGGCAAAATATTTTAAACTGGCCATGTCCAGGAAATGTAGAATGTCTTATTACTATTCTTCTATGGAGAAAAATGTTCCAAGCCTGTTTTAATAAAGTTGGTAATAAAGATCACTATTTTCTCTAAGTATTAACTTTCCAAGTATATTATAACCTCAAAGAAGAGGATTACTTCAGTGAGGAGTAAATGGTGGCCATTTATGATGGCAAATCAAGGTGCCAAACACAGATTAGTTCATAATTGTAGGGAGAAGAGAGTAACACACACATCCATATTTCACCAAAAGTTCTTAATTACCCATGTAGCCACAGTTCGGAAAACTATGGTGTTATTCATATCTTTGATGAACTGTAGTATGTTCCCTGCCCAATTAGATTGTAAACTCTTGAGAGAGTGTCTCTATGCCTCTTTGTGAACCACGCAGTGTTTATGTACTAGGACTTAGTTACTTCAATGCTTATGAAAGTATTAACTGGGCCAGGCGCGGTGGCTCACGCCTGTCATCCCAACACTTTGGGAGGCTGAGGGGGGGGGGTGGATCACGAAGTCAGGAGTTCAAGACCAGGCTGGCCAATATGATGAAACCCTGTCTCTACCAAAAATACAAAAATTAGCTGGGCGTGGTGGCGGGCGCCTGTAATCCCAGCTACTTGGAAGACTGAGGCTGGAGAATAGTTTGAACCCAGGAGGCAGAGGTTGCAGTGAGCCGAGACTGAGCCATTGCACTCTAGCCTGGGCAACAAGGCAAGACTCTGGTCTCAAAAAAAAAAAAAAAAAAAAAAAAGTATTAACCAATATTGATGCTCCCCCTGGTGGAGGGTAAGATTACAGCTGGATTGTGTATTTACTGTTAATTTCTAAAAGTAGACAGTTCAGGGATACCAAGCAAACTATGAACTATGGCATCAAGCCTCCTTAATTCTGTGTCACTCATATAACCAAAGTCATTATACTTTAAATAGTCACACATACTAATATGAAATCAGTTTCTAGATATTTATCATTTGACATTCATACAATATCCTAGAAACTCTTTTTTCAGCTATAAAAATACATTTATTTTCAGATACCCTTCCCTTTGGAACCAAGACTAAGGAGTTCACATTAGGACAATAAAAAAAACACACCTATTTCACTTTCTAACAGGATACCTTTTCATCTTGCTCAGCAACCACAGACTTCCTTGCATATCTGACTTCAGCTGGTTCTGCTCTGAATACCACTGTGTGCTAGAAAGGCATTTTTCTTGAAAGTTCCACCTTTAACCCAAGTAGATTGTATAAGATGTGACAAAGGAATCTAATTATCATCTTTCTCCACCACATTCTAAAATAGAAGATACTGAGTTTATGCTACTAGTCAAGCAGACTGAGACTTGGAGTCTTATCAAATGACTTCTATTTAATCTGTTAAATACACAATAGATGTGACAAGGTAGTATTTAGAAAGTTTTACTGGCTGATGAGATGTCTGTCTATGATCTTAAGTTTAAAGAAATGTTTGAGGGGTGTTTTAAAGCAGAATGACTTTAGAGGACCTTAAAATAAAAGATGCCACCCTGACCTGACAACTGGCCCTAATGCTTCATTAAAGTTCACTCTAGTTTTGGCCCCTCAATCCCAGACATATGCATAATTGGATGAGTAGAAGGGAAATGTTAAGTAACTAAGTGTATTCAAAACTAAAAACAAAAACAAAAACAAGTTTTCAGTTTTTTAAAAACAAAACATTTTCTCAGGTTGGTCAGAGCTTAACATTTGAAAACTGATTTTAAAATTTCAATTTAGTAAGTGACAGGCTGACCACATGCCTGGAAAATCTCAGCAAGACATGAACACTTCTTCATACCTAGTTGCAAAGAGACAGTATCTAGAGATCCCTGAGCAATTACTTAGACTTTCTAGGACTGGTCTCCTCCTTAATATTTGAGGACAAGGCACAGGGTTTCCTAAGCTTGTTTCTTTCCTTTTCCAGAACTTAATAGGCTAACAAGCTTTTTGTTCTACGTCTCTTTATAGAGATTACATAAGCAGTATCACCCTGGGTCCATGTCTTACTTAAGCCCTGTCTTTTGTAAAGACAAAAATAACTGGGAAGGAAAAGAAAAAGCACCACTATACACGAAGCTAAAATTTTAACTTAGCAATTTCTTCCATATTACTACTACCATACTATTTCATAAGTAGTTTAAGCAAAAGCAACACATTCCTTTTATGTGTTTTAACTTTCCCTCATTTTTCTCAAATTATTCAATCTATTATAAAGCAAGTTTGAAATTTTTCACATAACACTTCATTGGTGGACTCACACCCAACAAATTAACAATGCAAAAGGATTCCCTTGATGAAATTACAAGCTGTGGAAGATCTGAAATAGTAAAAGTTAAACCCTGATACAGTATTAAACTTATCTTTTTATATATAAAAATAATATACAGTGGGATTTTTATTCAATAAGATACAATCTTTAAGATCAAGAGAGAATATACAAAACTATTCTATGTTATCTGATGTATTTTACTGTATAGTAGGAATAAATATATTTAGAACAGAAAGTGCGACGTCTGTTCCTAAAGAAATCACCAGTTATTTAGTATAGTTTAAAGCCAGTGTTCTGCAGATACTAGGCAGAAAGGAGCTACTGTCGCATTTAAAACAATGTGGTCATTATAAAATAAAGGCCTTAAATCTATAAACAATAACAAAAACACACAAACCAAATGAAAATGTACTAAAATTTAATCATCCATAAAAGCTGTAATTTAATCTGACAGTAAAACACAAGAAGCAATATTAGAGTTGGTTTAGTATATTATATATTTTAGCTTTGAAAGCCATAGAAATCAGTTATCCCAGTTTTTTTTCCTATAAAAGACCCATTTTTTCCAAAGCATTATGCACAATTTTAATTAGAATATAATGACAGATGATATTCCATAATTTTTTAAATATAAAATGAAGTCATTGACTCAAAAAAGTTATCTGCTGCAATGAGTTTGAGGGGACATTTCATAATCAGTATCATTACAGATATAAAGTATAATGGTTCAACTTTTTAGTGCTTGATAGGGAGGAATCATGATAAAAAGGTCAATATGAAATCATTTGATTATAGTAGCAATATCTAACATTTGAAATGCATCCATGCTCTTTTGTATAATCATATTAGAGTCAAGTATATTTTCACATCTGTTATAACTGCTATTGCAAAGGAGAAATACTATTGTCTTATTTTCCAAGAGATATACACAGAGCAATTTTTTTCTCCAGGGAACTTGTGCAAACCAATATAAGATCTAAATTCTTCACATAATATATAAAACAGGAGAAGCCTCTTCAGATTTTTTTTTTTTTTTTTGAAGTCTGGAATGCTGGCACTTTCCAATTAGGCAACAGTTCTTCATTCCTGTAATCTAAGACATGGGATATACAGATATACATATATGTATGGTTAATCTCTTGATGTCAGAAAATGGTACTAAACAAGCAGGTATCCAATAAAATAAAGCGATTTCAGCTGATTTTACCTGGAGAACTAAATTATGCTAAACAGCTACAGTAACAGTGCTATTGTAAATTCCCTTTAAAAATGTTTTAAAAAATCAAAAATAGAAGTTCACAAGAGAGGAGTCCATAACTGATCAACTTGAATTATCCTCAGTTATACTTAGTTATACTCAATTATATTTAGTGCTTCCCATTACATCTGACAATCCTGTCTGTACAGAGGAAAACAATGATATTTTTTCTATCTCATTACCGTCTTATTTTTAGTTTCCTTTTTTACTAAAGGACACCTGCCTCCATAAACTTTCCATAAGACATTCTTTATTCAAGCATTTTATGATTAAATATTAGAATTACCATTTTTAATACAGGTTAAGGCAAGGGATGATACAGAAAGAGCTAATCCCCATAGTTTAAATCAAAGTTAAACTATGGGCAGAAGGGCACAAGAATCAAAGTTAGTCTTATTGTCAACAGACAAGAATTAGGTAAAAGGAAGAATCCGGATGATGAATATCTCTCAGATGTCTTTAAAACTGGGACATATAAAAAAGAGATTAACATGATTCAATACAATTTTGCCTAAAGGCTATGGACTAGATAAGCTGCCCTCAGGGTTCATGTACTCTTACCAAAAACGTTTATAATTTCTATTTAAATCTATCCTGTATCTCAGTACTTTTAAAAGTACAGGAACAACATGGCACTTCAAGTCTATAATCACAGTAAAATGGATGTAAAGTAGTCTGATTGCTAAGTCACGTATTATTTGGTATTATCGAACATCCACAGAGATCTTGGATGACTTATTAAGTCAACTTTATCACACATCACAGTCTAAGAATTTATGCAAGCAGGACTAAAGTCTTATTCTAGATCTAGGTCAAGATTTATCTTCTCTAAGGTAAAACTCACAAGGGACTGTCACATTGTTGGGTGTGTATAAATGAATTTTAAAAATCATAATAGGCCAGGAGATGGCACCTTTTCCTTTAACAAAAGCTAAAAGGATATTTTGTGAGAACTGAAAATTAAACTAGGACCAGCCATAGTAATGAGCTGTCAATGAGTCAGTCAACTATAAGAGAGTTAAGTAACATAGTATTTAAGAACTGGAACTGGAATCTTCATTTTCTCTATCTTTGTACCCTTACCTAAACAAACACATACACCAGTAATCTTAATAATCACTTTCAGAGAACTGATAATTTAAAGTTACTGAATCAAGGCCAGGCACTGTGGATCGGATCACCTGAGGTCAGGAGTTTGAGACCAGCCTGGCCAATGTGGTAAAACCCCGTCTCTACTAAAACTATAAAAATTAGCTGGGCATGGTGAAGTCCCAGCTACTCAGGAGGTTGAGGCAGGAGAATCGCTTGAACCCAGGAGGCGGAGGTTGCAGTGAGCAGAGATTGCGCCACTGCACTCCAGCCTGGGTGACAGGGCGAGACTCTGTCTCAAAAAAAGAAAAAAAGTTATTGAATTAAGATTTCACTAAAAGCCTAAAGCAAACATTAGCCAGATGCTGTCTTTCCTAAATCTGACTACTGGAGATAATCCCCAGGTCCTTTTCTCCTTTCTGCCCATTTTTCCTGTGTACCTTCATTTAAAAAGGGAGCTATAATTACTCAGGTGTTTTTCCCTTAAGAGAGAGATTCACATCTCTAAGGAAGCACATATTAGTTAATAGGGAGCTCTTAACGGATAATCTACTAAATGGACCCAAGAGACTTACAAGAGTTACTGTAACCAACTCTTCAGTGGACCAGTTTACTCCGACTGGAGACCAAGTTTAGTAATAATCATGTAATAAGCATCAAATTACGTAATACATCCATTCCATGAAAATAATCTTTTATGGTATTATTTATAGAACTGATGAAGTAGAAACGTTCAGGGGATTTAAATACAAATACAAATTAAAGAAAACAGTCCCCACAGATCCTGGTCTCTCACTTGATAGTCAGCTTAAATGCTGTCATAAATTTCTTTCCAATGGGGTCATTTAGTGGAAACTAAAATGGTAAAGTCAACTAATACTTAGAAGCCTAAATAGAAAACCTTTATTTGAAAGAAGCTGACGCATACCAGAGAGGGAAATGGCTACCAAAATTACACTGATATACCCCCACATATCCCCTGGAATGGGTCAAGTTTAAAAGACTGACAATATCAATTTTGGGGATGATGTAGAACTCAAAAACCGTTGGAGTGTGTGTAAACTGGTACAACCACTTTGAAAACCTTTTTAGCAGTATCTACTATAGCCGTCCATATGTATAGCATATGATCTGGCCATTCCATTCCTAGATATATACCCAACAGAAATGCATGTACATGTGCACAAAGACATATAGGAATGTGCACAGAATTATTCATACTAATTCCCTCAAGGAAAGAACTTAAATGAACACCAACAGCAGAATACAGAAACACACTTCCAGTACTGTCATGCAATAAAAATAAACTATTGCTACATTTAACATAAATAATTCTCAAAAACATATTTTGGAGTGTAAGAAGCCAGACATAGAAAAATACACTATGTTTTTGTTTATGTAAAGTTCAAAAAGAGGCAAAACTAATCCATGGAGTTAGAAATCAGGGCAGAGTTTTAATTTAATTTGGAGGAGGGAGACTCCTGTTGTTATATATGGGTGTGTTCACTTTGGGATAATTCACCAAATGTGCACTTACATCTTTTTATTTCAGAGCAACTACTGTTTCACTTCAATTCAGAATGAATTTGGGAGTCATCTAGGAAGGCGTTGTATTCATTCAACCACTATTTTTTAATACCCAACTCTGTATCAGGCACTGGGGACACAGTGGCAAGGTAAAACAGACATGGTCCTTGCTGTCAGAGAGCTTAGAATCTCAAAGGGACAGGGCAAGTTATCCAAAAGATGACTGTACCTACAAGTTATATATCACATTTACAAGTTAAAGACACTTAGGAATACCATAACAGATGAAATGGAAAGTAGCTAAAGTCTGGAAAACACCAAAATAAGAAGACGAGAAAGGCACTTCTTCTGCTTTTAGCATCTTACCTGGCTCAGAGCTGCTGCTGACTATGGGCCTAGAGCAGCAGACATGATTTCTTTTTAGGCTTCTTCTTTTCCACTGGTGTTTTCCTATTTATCTGTCTGACCAGGTCATAAAATATCTAAGTAAAAACAAGAAAAAAAGTACTTACTCGACCAACTTTTGAGACTTTGTTCCACAAAACAACTCTGGTAGGTACTATTCTGGTCTTAGATATGTATTCTGCTTCTTTCTTTGAAAGTCAGATTTGTTAGAAGGCTCTGACTTTCAATCAGGGTAAAAAGCAGGACTTACCTATTTATAATGAAGGAAAGGCCCTTGCTCCTAGATATTCGACATCAAATCAAGAAAAAGAACTGGTAGTAAAAAATAGTGAAAACTCCAAACCTACAGAAAAGTTGCAAAAATAGTACCAACAACTTCGTATATTCTTCCCAGATTCACCAATTCGTAACATTTTGCCACTTTTACTTCACACACACACACACACTCTTTCTGAATCATCTGAGAGTAGACCTTAACTATTAAGTCCTTGATAGTTAAATTGTTCCTAAGAACAAGGATATTCTCTTACATAAACACATTATAGTTATTACACTTAAGACATTTAAGGATTGACATATTATTTTGTATAACTACACAGCAAATTCCAATTTTGTGTCAATTGCCCCAATAATGTACTTTATAGTAACTTTCCCCTCCAAGGACAAGATCTATTCAGGATCACACACTGCATTTTATTTCCTCTCACTTTAGTTTTTAAAAATCTGGAACAGTTCCTTGGCCTTTGCCTTTCAGGACATTGTCATTTCTGAAAAATAAAGGCTAGTAACTTCCCTCAATTTGGGCTTATCTGAGATTTTCTCGTGATTAGATTCAGGTTATACATTTTTGTCTAAAATAGGACAGAAGAGATACTGTCCCCCTTTCAAGATATCACATGCAGAGGCACATGATTTTTGTCTTTTTTTATGTTAATTTTGGTTAAAGCAAAAAATATTCAGAAAAAGTCTGCTAATCCTTGATTTGAAGTAACAAATATTTGTGGGTTTTAGTTTGTTTGTTTTGTTTTGAGACAGAGTCTCACTCTGTCACCCAGGCTGGAGTGCTGTGGCACAATCTCGGCTCACTGCAACCTCCACTTCCCAGGCTCAAGCGATCCTTCCATCTCAGCCTCCTGAACAGCTGGGAACTACAGGCGTGCGCCACCACACCCAGCTAATTTTTCTATTTTTCGTAGAGACAAGGGTTTTGCAATGTTGCCCAGACTGGTCTCAAACATCTGAGGTCAAGTGATCTGGCTGTCTCGGCCTCCCAAAGTGCCAGGATTTTAGATGTGAGCCACTGTGCCCAGCCCAAATAATATTTGTTAATAAATCCTGTGGATTCATTTTTGGATGAAAAGTGCAGTGTCAAAGACAAAAATACAATGCTACTTATCTCATAAAAGCAGATTATTTTAATTCTGATGCCAAAGTATTAAAACATGAAATAGATAAGCTTTGCTATGAAATACAACACTTACTAATGATTTGGAATAAAAACAAATATCATAGAAGTCCCTTATTGATACTAACCTGGAATAAATAGTTCTTTGCAGAAATATATTAAAAAATGGACTGGCTTTAAGGAGCATCTCAGGGACAACTGGTAAAATCTGAATATATACCAAACACAGACTGTGTCATCAATTTTTAGGATTCTAATCATTGTGCTGTGGTTGTGTAAGACAATGTCTTTGATCTGAGGATACATACACTAAAATATTTAGGGGTAAAGAAGTGTAATTTCTGTAAACAAGTGGCAAAATTTTAATAATGGGTGAATCTGATGAAGGGTGAACAAATTCTTTTTTATTGTTCTTATATCTTTTGAGTACATTTTAAGAGTAAAATATTTTTAAATTATCAATCTACATGTATTTTAAGATAGATGGTAAATAACTGTATTTCTTTAAAATGATAATTGCCTATTTACTTTTTTAAATGGTCCAGACTACAAGACTAAATTAACTGTTAAAAAGAAAAAAAACCTGAATGATTTATCCAAAAGCTATAAAAGTGACTCATTTAAATTCTTTTCTTTCTGCTCCATTCTTCCCACTCCCATCCTCTTCAAATCATTTAACTGTTATCTTATTTCTAAAAGAAGTGTGAAAACAGAATTTATAAACAAAATTGTAGTTTCTGTTTTACAACTCCAAAGTCCAAGTTGTTTCAAAACTCTGAAAACTTCAAGAACTCAATGTGCTTAAGCCACAAATGAGCTTTTATTAGTTCCCTACACTCAATGCATAAGCTATAAGATAAAAAATTAATAAAAGTAAACTAAAACAGTAAGTTAATAAAAATTACAAGTAGTTTCTATTTCAGTTTCTTCATACTAGCCAGTTTCTGGTTTCTGGTACTATACAGAAAGGTAACTAATGTTTGTAGTATTATTCTAAATTATTTCTTTGGAAAACATTGCCTACCTCACAGCAGCAGATGGTTCAGTGATGAGGGCAAGTTCGAACTATAATATTTGGTTAGAAATGCTGAAAGGCCCCAGCCTAGGTTCTTCCTCATCTCTCTGAACTATAGAAAAATCTAAAGGGAACACAGAATAGAGTTTCTCAATCCCTCTCCCATTCCTAAATTGGGATGTCTTGATTCCAATTACTATTCCAGCCTCAGCAAAGAACAATTAATTCTTGATTAAGACTACTGTGATTCTGGTATAGCCATATACTACTTTAAAACATTGCAAAGTGGTGTGAATAAGAGTTTTATATATATATATATATATATATATATATGAATGAATTAGGGGGCTCTTCAGCCAAGTAGTATGTCCTTGTGTCTGTTTTCAAATTTAAGGCCAAGAGGTGAATTTTTGAAAGTATCTCTCTATAATTCAGGCATTCAAAAATCACAAAAAAATTTACAAGGCAAAAGTTGTGTGAGGAACTATTAACTATCAAAGAAATCCTGTAGCTGGATTATCAGGTTATAAAGAGAAAAATATTAAAAGAAACTAAAATTATCTGCTCCATTCTCCCCACTCAAGAATTGAACATAAAGTTTGTATGTTTTCCAAAAAGTAAAGATTCTTGAGATGGCTAATGCATTTCATTTTATGGTTTTTCTGTTTGTTTTTATAAACCCTCGTTTATAAACTCTCTGCTTTAACAAGACTGCTATGAAAAAGTATCTCTGCTGCATTGGAAACTAATCCAGAGGAAGTTTAATAGCGTGCAGGAAGGTTTAACAGCATGGAGGTTCTCACAAACATGTAGTGCACTGTCCTCTGGCTCCCAAAGGGAAAAGTCCTATGCACTGGACCCAGGCCCAACCCAGCCCCACCGGAGCCTGGAGCCTGACAAACTTGGTTGGTGGGTCCCACGGAGGTAAGGACAAGGACAGCAAGGAACCACATCCCTTAAGGCCAATTATCTTGTAGATAGTGACCTCACATCACTGTTCTGCTAGCCAAACACATTCACCACTTCTAACACATTCTTTATCAAAATCACTTTTTTTCTTTAATTATTGCTGAAAGACTTGTTTCCCCAGTAGGATGCAAACTTCTTCAGGGCAGGAATAGTGTCTGTCTGACTATTACCTGGGGGCCTGACACAGGGCCAGACACATAATAGTCAATAAATATTTGCTGAGTAAATACAATTTATAAATTTCCTGTTTCTATGTACTTGTTAAAAATTGTTTCACATAAAAAAGCAAGCTTGGGCATTCTTGATTATCTGTAAAATACAGAAGCCGACGCAAGCTTAATTTTTTTTTTACCTGCCAGGTGTTTAAAGTAACCTGGTCATTTTTAAAAGTCAGATAATAGTCTCTAAGCATAATATTAGTCAAGAAAAAGTGGCCAGCAGAACCACAGGTCAGAGAGAACAGCAAGCAAAAACAGAGGATTCATAACTTAACCCACTCTCACTCTCACTCTCACCTATGTAGTTAAGTGATCTGAATTCTGACTGATTACCTGTAATGCTACAAATGGCAAATGCAAGGGCAGGAAAGACACCCACTCTGTTTTGTTTTTATTTTTTTTTAAAGGCTTATGGTAAAGTTAACAAAAGCAAGGGAACTTTTTAAGGTTGATTGGTGGGGACAGTTGGAAATTGCACTAAATTTTTAGGGGCCCAGTAAACTAGCATACTGTTGGCCCTTTACACCCAGGCATGCAGCTTATTTGCTAAGTATTCTTGTCCACAGCTATGTTTTCAAGATAGTGGAGTGCTTAACTCAGTGACCCCACCCCCATGCCCCGCACAAAAGCCTTGTGCATCAGCTGTATCAGGCCTAAAGGACTGAGTGAATTCCAGGTACATGTCCATACTCACACAGATTACCCACTTATGAGTCATGCACCAAAGGTGAAGTAAGACTCAGAACATTATTCTGTGATATCCATGAAAACATATTATTTTCCAACTGACTTTACAACCTATTTTATGCATTTGGATAAATAATTATTACAATATAAGGGTGATGTAATAATTTTTACACACCACTTTATCGCATATCACTTAGAGGCTTAGCAGGATTTTATACACATTCTTTCATTTTAGCTTCAAAATAAGGTAAATTTAAGTATCCTCATACAGCCATCAAAGTGACCTTATGTAAGCTAAAAAATATAGTTTCTAGGAATTAGTGTTTCCTATAAAATGACAGAATCAAGATTGCTTAAAAGATAAAAAATGCTTCTTAAAAGTTTGGCTGTTAACTTAAAGCAAACTAAAAAGGCACTTGTTTGTGCTGCCCAGCAATTGTAGGTTACCTCATTAACATTGATCTTTGACTTTGCAGAAGATTCTAAAAAGGCACAGTTACACCACTGTCTTGCTAAATTCTGGCCCTGTTCTTTGCCAACTACTCGCTCATCTTCCAGGTCACATTTATTGCCAACCAAAATCATTGGAACCTGTGGGAAGAAAAAACCATAAAATGAACAATAACATACTTATTACTTAGCCTTTTAAAAAAATAAATAAGCAATTATCTGCCACCAACTAAAATGCATTAGTTGGGACTGCAAGCTTCATCAAGTACTAACAAAAAGTGTATGTTGAGGGGAAGAGGTGAAGGAAGAAAGAAGAGACCAAAAAAAAATAAAATAAAATAAAATAGGCCGGGCGCGGTGGCTCAAGCCTGTAATCCCAGCACTTTGGGAGGCCGAGACGGGCGGATCACGAGGTCAGGAGATCGAGACCATCCTGTCTAACACAATGAAACCCCGTCTCTACTAAAAATACAAAAAAAATTAGCCGGGCGAGGTGGCGGGCGCCTGTAGTCCCAGCTACTCGGGAGGCTGAGGCAGGAGAATGGCGTAAACCCGGGAGGCGGAGCTTGCAGTGAGCCGAGATAGCGCCACTGCACTCCAGCCTGGGCGACAGAGCGAGACTCCGTCTCAAAAAAAATAAATAAATAAAATAAAATAAAATAAAATAAAATAAAAGAGATCCCACTACATAGATACACTAAATTATTTTAAGACTATAATGCTGTCCAGGTGCAATGGTTCATGCCTGTAATCCCAGGGAGGCTGAGGCAGGAGAATTTCTTAAGCTCAGGAGCCTGAGACAAGCCTGGGTAACATAGTGAGACCTGGTCTCTACTAAAAAATTCAAAAACAATCAGCCAGGCAGGATGGCACACACCTGTAGTCCCAACTACTCAGGGGGTTGAGGTGGGAAGATCACTTGAGCCCGGGAGGTAGACTGTAATGTGTGAATTATGCCAAAGAAATTTTAGAAATAAAAACATACCACTATGGATCTTAATAATGTTCTTTGAACACTGTTTCTGACACAACTACCATCTTTCAAAGCTCAACTTAGTTCCCACTTCTATGAAGTATTCTTTGGCTCCTCTTTTTCCCCTACTGCACTTCTTAACCTGTAGCACAATGAGTACTTTATTACACATGTTCTCATTTTCTAAACATCTCACCACATAATTTCGAGGTTAATTTTGAAAGTTAAATTTTTTTTTTTTGGTCACAGGGGCTCTTTCAGGCATGTGGCAGGTAGCTTCCAAATCCTCTACTGATAGAGAAAACAGGCACTTTTTTATTTGGCCACAGCGAGATGGCATAACACCTAACAGAGAAAAAAAATACTTACATCTTCCGTGTCCTTAACCCGTAAAATCTGTTCCCTCAGGTCCTGTAAGTCATTAAACGTGGACTGAGCTGTAATAGAATATACTAGTGCAAAACCTTGGCCATTCTTCATATACAAATCCCTCATCGCTGTAAATTGCTCCTATGATTAAAAAATATGCAATTATAAATATATGAATTTTTTGAATGTATACTGGAACAATTCAAAACAGCATACGTACAAGTGAGCAACTACATTTTTTATTACTTGCTATCCTAACAGAAAACAAGACTTAACACAGTTTCCAGCAACTCTGAGGTGACTAGAAACAATGACAGTAAATTGTAGAATTAAAAAGGAATTCTTAACCACTTTAATTTGCTTTTGTGTGATTTAGAACTGTATATAATTTTTTAGAAACAGATCTTAATTTTGATCCTAAATCATTTTATTTGCAAATTTATGACACAACTACTGCCCAGGTGCTAACAATCTGAGGTATAAGCCCAATACTGAACTATGACTTAATCATCCAGCATCAATATCTCTACTGGCAGATTTTATCATCTTTCTTTTACTATTCCCATGGCATAGCAAGATTTTTATCATCTTGACAGTCAATAAACTCTTTTTATAAGCACTTGTTAATGGTCAGGGGCAATGACTCACATCTGTAATCCCAACACTCTGGAAGGCCAAGGCAGGCGGATCAATCACCCCAGGTCAGGAGTTAGAGACTAGCCTGGCCAGCATGGTGAAACCCTGCCTCTACTAAAAATACAAAATTAGCTGGGTGTAGTGGTGCACGCCTATAGTCCCAGCTACTCAGTAGGCTGAGGCAGGAGAATCACTTGAACCCAGGAGGCAGAGGTTGCAGTGAGCCAAGATCATAACACTGCACTCAAGCCTGGGCAACAAGAGTGAAACTCTGTCTCGGGGGAAAAAAAAAAAAAAAAAAAAAAGAGCTTGTTCATGTATTTTCATTTCCCACTTTGTGAGAATAGTGCAATGACATATACCTTTCAGTTAAATTTACTAATTGTTAACATTTAGTCACTGAGCTTTAGTCATGCCAAATTAAAATTATTTAATTTTAAACTTCCTTTTATCTGGTGACAATCATTACTGCATTTGTAACTACAGAGGTTAATACAAGACAAAATCTTATTTTAGAAAAGTTTTAGTGTTTTATATATATTATTTTAAAAGCACATATGGTAGAATATTAAAAATGTATACATCTTGGGTCTTTATATTAAGTAACTACACATTTTGGATCTTTTTACCTTTGGATGCATTAAACAGAAAAGACAAATCCACAAGGTTTCTTAAGCTTGTTGCTGCCTTGGCTTCCTTGCTCCCCATGACCATTACACCTCTATTTTGTCTACTACATCTAAAATAGTTCTGGTTGTTCTACCCTGGCTGACGTACTCTTTCTTGTATTCCAGGGAGTTAGCTATGCTACCACTCAACCATTTCTTCAGCTTCAAATTCGTCTATGGTCTGCCACAGGAATATGGCTGAGCTTCCTATACTGCTGCCAGTGTATTTTCTGGGAAAGATGTAAAAACTGGGAGTTTCCTGGATTTTTCACTGATAAGGTTTGCAACAGGCAACCTGAGTTCTGAAAATCCAATTTAAGAAAAGTCCTTACAGAACTGCTGTGGTTGGTGTCCCCTCCTATTGAGAATGCCAACCTCCTTCTTAAGGACAGTCTACAAGTTTCATCCATTCACAACAAATATCTACTAACAATGTTGTAGCCCTACCTTTTAAGGTAAAGCCAATAGGGTTCTCCGAGAGTTTGGATGTACACAGAATATAACAAAAAATACAGTCAAAGATGACTCCATGGTTTCAGGCATAACCAGCTAAAAGGGTACTATTTACTGAGATGGGAAAGAATGGAAAGACCCAGGTCAGGGAAAGGCTATCAGGAGTTCAGTTTGGACATGTTATGTTTGAGATGCTTATTAGACATACAAAAAGAGATACCAAGAGGCAGTTAGATATAAGAGCTTGAAGTTCAGAAAAGAAATGAGAGATAGGGATATTGTTTGGATGTTTGTCACCTCCAAACCTTATGCTGAAATGTAATCCGCAATGTTGGAGGTGAGGCCTGTGGGAGGTGTTTGGGTCATGGAGGCAAATCCCTCATGAATGGCTTAGTGCTATCCTCACGACTGTGAGTTCCCATGAGATCTGGTTGTTTGAAAGTGTGTGGCATCTCCCGCTCTCTCTTTGCTCTTGCCATGTAAAACACCTACTCCCCTTTGCCTTTCACTATGATTGTAAGATTCCTGAGGTGTTTACCAGAAGCAGATGCTGAAGCTATGCTTGTATAGCCTGCAGAACCATGAGCCAATTAAACCTCTTTTCTTCATAAATTATCCAGCCTCAGGTATTTCTTTACAACAATGCAAATGGCCTAATACAGACAGAGTTATAAAGTTAGTATTTATTAGGATACAGATTGTATTTAAAACCAAGCAACTAAAGATCTCCAAAGCAGTGTTGTTAGAAAAGAGAAGTGCAAGTATTGAACCCTGAGGTCCTCCAACATTAAGAGGTGGGGAAGATAAAGAGGAATTAGGAAAGGAGACGTAGGAGTAACCAATGAGACGGAGAAAATCCGAAAAGTATTGTTTCTTGGAAGCCAAATGAATAAAGGTTTTACATTAGAAAGCAGTGATAAACTGAGTCAAAGGCTGCTGAAAAGTCAAGGGAGTTGAGGATATATTCAAGAGAATTATAAATGATGGACGGACCGTGGACCTGAAGCTATATGCAGAGGGGGCTGAAGATATAAGGGATAATAAAAAGATGTTAGGATAAATGGATTACAGGTTGTAATGAAGTTGAAGGGCACTAAAGGAAATGAGATGTCTTGGGTGCAGTGGCTCACACCTGTTATCCCAGCACTTTGGGAGGCCAAAGACAGGAGGATCCCTTGAGTCCAGGAGTTCAAGACCAGCTTGGACAACATAGTGAGACCCTGTCTCTACAAAAAACAAACAAACAAACAAACAAACAAACAAACAAACACACCTAGGTGTGGTGGTGTGCGCCTGCAGTAGCACCAGCTCCTCAGGAGGTGATGGTGGGAAGATTTTTTTTTTTTTTTTTTTTTGAGACGGAGTCTCGTTCTGCCGCCCAGGCTGGAGTGCAGTGGCCGGATCTCACCTCACTGCAAGCTCCGCCTCCCAGGTTCACGCCATTCTCCTGCCTCAGCCTCCCGAGTAGCTGGGACTACAGACGCCCGCCACCTCGCCCGGCTAGTTTTTTTTTTTTATTTTTTAGTAGAGACGGGGTTTCACCATGTCAGCCAGGATGGCCTCGATCTCCTGACCTTGTGATCCGCCCGTCTCGGCCTCCCAAAGTGCTGGGATTACAGGCTTGAGCCACCGCGCCCGGCCGGGAAGATTTCTTGACCCTGGGAGATTGAAGCAGAAGTGATCTGTGTTCAGACCACTGCACTCCAGCCTGGGTGACACAGAGAGACCCTGTTTCAAAACAAAAAACAAAATAAAACAAAACAAAAAGAGGAAGTGAGATGGATAAAGAAAAAAGTAGTGAGTAGTGGAGGATAAGAAGCTTGGAAATTAGATTAGGGAGGTATTATATATTGGTAATCACACAGTCTAGGGTAAAACCATGGTATGAATGCCTTAAAGGTAGGATGGGCATTAAGGAACTGATAGGCCGAGCCAGGGTAGTAAATTATCTATGTGTGAGAGAGCAAAAATCTTCAAAGGGTAAGGAGTGATTCTGAGACAAGATTAAGCAGCTGTTTGCAAAGTTTTATGCAAGGCACCAGGGACACAAACAAGCAAATAGGCCTTATAACACAGCATGTTGAGTGCTATGATGGGAGACAGACACGATATTGGATAGCACAAAGTAAAGATCTCTGTGATAGAGAACTTCCGTCTTACAATTTGGACAGAGAAAAAAGAAAGAATGCCCATACACTGTGGATGTGATTAAAAAAAAAAAAAAAGGTAGAAAGTATTCTTTTTAGCTATTGGGGTTTCTGGAAACAAAGGGGAATTTTGCTGATTCAGAAGCTAAAAACATTAGGGAGGAGGAGGGTGGGAGAGGGAGAGACAGCTTGATTCAGCTGATACAAGATGTAGTTTCAGAAGGTCTTTACCAGAAGCTTGCTGTGAGGGCAAAGGTCCCTGTTAAAAGTTAAGATCAATTTTAAGCATGGAAAAATATAGTATAATTAGTACTATATTGTTGTATAATATCACTCCAATTGCTTACATGCTTTTTTGGACTATCTGAAATGTTTCCATCATTTATAAAAATTACGGTAGAAAATTTTGTGCTGAATTTTAAACAACTTATCACATTTAAGAATGCCAGTCAGGTGCCATGGCTCACACCTATAATCCCAGCACTTTCAGAAAGAGAGCCAGGAAGAACACTTGAGGCCAGGAGTTTGAGATTAGCCTGGGCAACACAGAGAGACTACTTCTAAAAAAAAATTTTTTTTTAATTAGCCGGGGGTGGTGGTACGTGCCTGTAGTTCTAGCTACCCAGGAGGCTGCGGCAGGAAGATTGCTTGAACCCAGGAGACTGCAGTGAGCTATGATTGCACCACTACACCCTCGCCTAGGCGATAGAGCAAGACCCTGTCTCTTAAGAAAAACAAAAGACGAACCCATCCATTTTAAAGCTAGGAATTGCCTAATGTGTCAAGTCTATGTGTATGGAGAAAAATAAACAAATAAAAGCAAAGATTGCTTCATGTATGTATTTTGTGTGGCAGTATAACTGGAAACCATCAGTTATTAATAAAAAATTATAAAGGTGATGGTATTACTGAAGATAAGAAGAATAAAAGCAAATACACAATTCCATACTGTGTAACAGACATTATGCCGAATGATTTATAATTATTATCTCATTTGCTTATCACAAATACCTTATGATATACTAATATCATTATACTCATTTAAAGATTAGAAAAAGGAGGCTCAAAGTAATCCTAAATCTTCTGAGGAAGATTTTTGCCTTCCTCAGAAAACATGTATCTGTCACCAACCCCTAGAGATGTCAAAATGCTAGTGAAAAGAAAAAATTATAAAAATTAATGACTATGGTGCCAAAAGACAAGGTCTTATTTAAACCCATAGAAATACAAATATTAGCTAAAACTCTAAATTTAAAATACATTTAAAAAAATCATTGATAGCATAATCCTTACCTCAATGTAGGAAGAAACCCAACACACAGATAGATTATTACAGCTGAACTTTGTGATACGTAAGCATTAACTACATTACAGTTGATTTCATATTACTTAAGAATCCCTATGTTCAGAGAATTTCTTCTTAATCAGAATGATTACTTTTACTCAGAATTATTTGGATGACAAAACCTACTCAGATGACAAAACCTGCTCACAAATTAAAATCTATCAAAAAAAGAGAAAACATCCTTACTGTCCCTGCAGTATCCAGGATTTCGAGCATACACTGTTGGCAATCGACTTCAACTTGCTGTGGGGGCAGAAAAAGAAAAAGTTAAAAAGTAACATCAAAATCTCATTCTGTTTTCTTCTCCTGTCTTCCATCAAAGTTATCTATTAACAAATACAAAGCCTTTCTCCAGCAGTATGCTGTATGGCTGGGGGTAAACTTGGTACCACAATAAAGAACAGCGGTCTCAAGTACAGGCTATTCATATTACAGAAGCCAAGATGGTTAATGCTGAGTTTAGATATTTTCTGACCTCTGTAATGATTCTTATTTGTTCTTAATTAATAAAGGCAAAAGTCGTATTTTGGAATTTAAGGAAAACTTCAACAAACAAGTATAGTTCTAACAGAAAAAAAGTATATATGCCTATTTATATTATCTCCAAAGAAAACAAAGTACAAAAATATTAAATGGCTCAAAATGCACACAAGATTTTGGGGTAAAAAAAAATCTTGCCAACTTACCATGTTCAAGTTGTTAAAATTTTACTAAAACATGCAGAAAATTAATACATAGTAAAATTTGAGTTTAAGACATAAAAGAAACACAGGAGTACTCAAATAAACAGCAATGAGCTAAAACAGTCCTCAAGACTAAGGCACTTTTCTAGAAAAGCTCTATGTGAAAGGTGAAATTTTATATACTGAGTTCTATTTACCCACTGATCTTATAAAAGAAGAGAAGGTTGGTCTAAAGAAAGTATCAACTATCAACTGTGTGGAAAACTATTTTAATAAAGAAGGGATTAAGAAAAGTTAGTAATTTAGAATTTTAGGTACAGATCTTGCTTTGCAGTTAAAGCTTTAACTAGCAACTTACTTTGGGGAAATTTCAGTAGAGCAATACTGTCTTCTAAAAATAAATGTGCTAACCTAAAGACTATTTTAAACTCTGCTTCTGTGTCAGATCAGACATTGATGAGGGGCACCACTGGTCAGACCACAAACTCATCCCCCCCACCACTTATGGGACAAGTGTGATAATCTGCAAAATGTGTAACTGGGAACGCTCAATGAATAATCAATTAGGACTACAGTTTCTCAATGTATCTAGAGCATAATTTTGTTTCCAATTTGAAGACAATGAAACTGCTCTGCTAGTAGTGCTTCATGAACTAACATACTAATTCAACAGAAGTTACAGCACTCTTAAAGGTAAATTCTAAAAACATCTTCAAAAGCAATCCTTTCCTATTAAAGTTCAATCTTTTAAAAAAAAATCCTTGGCTACTAGCCTTTTATAACCCCCATCCCACCCAATATATTTGACAAATAAAATACTGAAAATTTTCCACAACTCTAGCTGGTCTTCTACAGAATATTTTTTGTCAAGACCAAGTATCTAATTTTTTTTCCCTTTTAAATAGTCTTTATTTATTATAGCAGTTTTAGGTTCACAGCAAAACTGAGAGGAAGGTGCAGAGATTTCCCACATATTCCCTGCCACCACAAATGCATAGCCTCACCCCACTATCAACATCCTGCACCAGAGTGGTACATCTGTTACAACTGATAAACCCACATGAACACATCATTATCACCAAGAGTCCACAGTTTACATTAGGATTTTCTTTTGGCATTGTACATTCTGTGGGTTTGACAAATGTATGGCATGTAACCCAATTATAGTATTACACAGACTCTAATTTGTTTGTAGTCTAAAGATGAAATACCTTTAAACTTATAAAACTAAACAAAAATAAAAATGTTTAGTCACTGGGTAACTTCAAGCATAAAGGTGGTCTTAACTTTTGGTAACAAAAGAGTAAGTTGAAAACACACCTACTATTTATATGTAATTTTTTCATATGTGGCAATATTCCCCACCTGGAAAATGTCCACATTAAGGAACAAGTCACTAATTAGTAACAGAACATAGAGCTCTGAATATCGAAGTAGTATTCTGTAAGAAATATTCTGTCCTGATGAAACTTTTAAAAACATATGCACAACATTTGCATCATTTCTCAAAACTATTTTCAAAAAGCAAATGTACAGATCAAATTTTAACATCATAAGGAACTACTTGTAAACGTGTGTACAAGTTTCACATTTTACCTTTCTGTAGGAATCTTCTATCGTTGGGTCATATTTTTCAACAAAAATTCCCTGAACAAACTGAACTGTCTGGGGAAAAAAAATAAGAGAAATATTAAAAAATTAAAGAAAAAACTCCTTTGAATGTTACTTAACCTCACAAGTTATGATGATTAATTGAAATTATGTGAAAATTCTGGGTAAACACATAAATGTAAAGTATATCATTATCTTTCAATATAAGGATACAACCATAATTAAGAGTACATTTATTATGAAAGGAGGTAGTCATGTTAAAAGCTGTCATCAATACTGACGATAATACACTGTTAATTACATTAAGTTTTAAAATACAAGGATACAAATAACATATCTGAACTAATTAAAAGATGAAAAATTATCAGTATTTAACTCCTACTGCCCCTTTGTATATCTATAGTAACTTTTATCCCATGCCCTCTGCCCTTAATGAAGTGACAAAGATTCTAATTTTTTTTTAAAACACAGGGTCTTTGCTATGTTGCCTGGGCTGGCCTTGAACTCCTGAACTCAAGAGATCCTCCCGCCTCAGTCTCCTAGGTAGCTGGGACCTCAAGCAGCATCTGGCTTAAATTTTTTAAAGCCTTTCTAAATTGTGGTGGAAAAGAGAAAGGGAAATTTAAACTTACTGAATGTTTATTATGTTCCAGACATTAAGCTAGCCACTTTTAATTTATAACCACATTCAAATTTCACTTTCATCCCAGAAATAGTTATTCTTCCTATTTGCCAGCTGAGATTCAAACATACATCTTCCTGATTCTAAAGCCTTACTTTTTCCATTGGAAAATACTGCCCATTCGTCTTTTTCAGATATTACCTACTTTTATCTTAAAGGCATCTAAAAACACATACTAGAAAATACGTATTTATCATTCAGTAAGTGAAAAAAGTACAGAAGATGGTTTTAAGATATTGCCTAGATAACTTTAAAACAGGGTCTGGTACATTGTTGCCTAAAAAGCAAGGGTAAGAATGTGGACTAAGGTCATCTACACTTAAATTACTCAGAGGAGTATTTGATATACTATTTTAGCTTGAGCTAAAGAGATTAACTCAAATATAGTAAACAAACTTCTTTCTCCTACTAAGCTTCTATTATTCAAAGGCAACTCAAGATAAAATCACAACAAAAACTTTAATAATCACTTTTATCAAGGATTTAATCACCTCATCTTCTAAGTATGACACATAATTTAAACATAAAAAACAGTCTACGCTGGATGCAGTGGCTCATGCTGTACTCCTAGCACTTTAGGAGGCCAAGGCAGGAGGATTGCTTGAGCTCAGGAACTTGAGACCAACCTGGGAAACGTAGTGAGACTTTGTCTCTACAAAAAAAATTTAAAAATTAGCCAGGGGTGGTGGCATGCACCTGTAGTCCCAGCTACTTGGGTGGCTAAGGTGGGAGGATTCCTTGAGCCTAGGAGGTTGAAGTTGTAGTGAGCCATGATCATGCCACGGCACTCCAGGGAAAGATGCTGATTCAAAAACAAAACAAAACAAAAAAATACTTTGGGAGGCCGAGGTAGGCAGATCACGAGGTCAGGAGATTAAGACCATGCTGAAACCCCGTCTCTACTAAAAAATACAAAAGGCCGGGCGCGGTGGCTCAAGCCTGTAATCCCAGCACTTTGGGAGGCCGAGACGGGCGGATCACGAGGTCAGGAGATCAAGACCACCTGGCTAACACGGTGAAACCCCGTCTCTACTAAAAAATACAAAAAAAACTAGCCGGGCGAGGTGGCGGGCGCCTGTAGTCCCAGCTACTCCAGAGGCTGAGGCAGGAGAATGGCGTAAATTCAGGAGGCGGAGCTTGCAGTGAGCTGAGATCCGGCCACTGCACTCCAGCCTGGGCGACAGAGCGAGACTCTGTCTCAAAAAAAAAAAAAAAAAAAAATTAGCTGGGCGCAGTGGTGAGAGCCTGTAGTCCCAGCTACTCGGGAGGCTGAGGCAGGAGAATGGCGTCAACCCGGGAGGCGGAGCCTGCAGTGAGCCGCGATCTCGCCACTGCACTCCCGCCTGGGCGGAAAAAAGAAAAAAAGGCAGTCTAATATGGCTTCCTAATATGCTTTAGGCTAGAACAGAGGTTCTCAAAATACGGTCCAAGACAGAGGCTCCCTAAGGCCAAACTATCTTCCTAACAATACTAAGATGTACTCTTCTTCTTCTCTCATAAGTTTACCGTGGAATCTTCCAAAGTAGAACATTTGCTATTCCAAGAGACTGGATACAGAAGCAGGCATAAGAGCCCATGTGCCTTCTATAAACCAGACATTAATAAGACTTGCACAAATGCAAAACAATCCAACACTTCTCATTTCTTTCTTACTAAAAGTAATGTTTTACTACTCCTCTGAATCTTATCCTCTGTCTTAATTTTCAGGGACATCTCATTCATTGATTCACATAGATTATAATTTTATTCCTCAGGTTTTTGTACTGGATCATCTCCTCTTTTCCTCTCTTGTATCCTCATTTTCCTCTCCAGTGGAGAGGAATTGCCCCAGCATACAAATATGCTTTACTATCTCCAATTCTAAAACAAAAACAAAAACCTCCCTTAACCCCAATATCTCTCCAGCTTCTGCCCCCATTCTCTGTCTCCTCTTATAATCAAGCTTCTTCAAATGTCTATATTCCATTTCCTCAGCTCTCATTTGCTCTTCAACCCACCCCACTATGGTTATGGCAACATGACCTGACTAAAGCTGCTTTCTTTACCATGTCCCACTACATCTGTGCTCTCTGATCATCTCTTTCCTCTTTTTTACTTGACTTTTGAGCAATCAAGTAAAGACACCTTCTATGCTAGATCCTCCAATCCTACCCACTTCCTAAAGGTTGAGAGGTACTCAGAGCTCAGTACTGGGCTCTGCTCTTCTCGCTCTAGTATCTCCCTAGACCTCTTTCACTCCTGTGGATTTTTTTCCAAAATTATTTCTGAAAAGGTGATTCATGGACATAGCACTAAATTCAAAAGGCATAAAAGGCTATGCAGTGAACTAAGCTTATCTACCACCCTTGTTCCCAGCTATCCAGTCCCACTCCCAAGAAAGTAACTGATATTACCCATAGCTTATTTAACCTTGCAGAGATACTCTATGATTTTACAGCTATCTGCCCTCAGCCTACACTTTTTTTAATATAAAACACAAATTATAGTCTACACTGTTTAGTACCTTTTTTCTCTGTAATAATACATCTTGGATATCATTACATATTGGTATATATAGAGCTATTGCATTCTTTCTAATGGCTGTATTCTACTCTGAAAATGTATTAAAATTTACTTAACTAGCCCCTTAATGGAACACATTTAGGTTGTTTCCAGACTCTGGTCACTTGGTCACTGTAAAGAATGTTGCAATGTTCCCTGACCACGCCATTTTGCACATGTGAACTTATATGTGGGCTACATTTTTAGAAAAGGAATCTTTGAATTGAAAGTTATATGCCATTAAAAATGACAGATATTCTCAAACATTCTCGACAAAGGCACTAATTTACACACCTAACAGTAATGTAACTCTCATGAAATTAAATATCATCACCATATTGATGGCACCCAAAGTCATATCACCGGTCTCTCTCTTTTATTACTTCAACATGTCACAAACATAAAATCTGGCTTGACTCTTTGATTTGGACTCTCACTGCTCATTCTCCACTGTTTCCCTTCTTTTTTTAATCCATCCATAATAATAGCTCAAACTAGAAACCTGGGAGCCATCCTTGACAGCTCCTTCTCTCCTAGTCCCCGTATCAATCTAGCACCAACTTACGTCAGTTCTACCACTTACTCAATCCTCAAACATCTACTTCTCTCTTCTTCACTGCCATGGTTTTAATCCAAGGTTCCATAAACAATGATCTGGTATACTGTATTAACTCCCAATTTGTCTCCCACATCCACTCTGCCTTTCTTCTAAATTAATCCGTATTTTTTTTTCAGAGTATCTCTCTCACAAGTATAACCAAGGAGTTCTTTGTTTAATTGTGTATTTATCACATCTCCTCCACTACAATGCAAGCTCTATGAGACACTATGACTGTTTCTGTTCACTCCTGTGACCCTAGAATCTGACATTGTAGAAGCTCAGTAACTATTTACTAAATAAAAACAGCATGAACACAAAAAATGACCTTCATTCCATGTAAGTCTAGAGTGGAAGCAGGTGAGGAATTATCCCAATAGAATCTGTAATAATCAGTTTCCCCCACTACAATGTAAATTCCTTAAAAATGAACAATCTTACTCCTCTCTGAATCATAAACACTGGTGCTTGCCATGTAAGACAGTCAATAAATAATTGATAAATGTAAGAATAAATGAGCCAACGTTATAAAAGTGTATATCTGTGGTTATTAAATGATTTCCCGTCCTTTGTGGGGCAGATACCGGATATATAATAATGCCACCTTTTCTCTTTGGTGTCTAGAAGTCTGAAAGCAAGGAAATATCAAAATTCTTCTTGTATTATACTAATCAGTTACAGTTAGGTGGCTAACTTACCAGAGCAGACTTCCCAACGCCTCCTGAACCAAGGACCACTAGCTTGTACTCACGCATGATGTGATCTGTTTAAATACTGACGATCTGAAAAACAAACAAACAAACAAAAAAATCAAAGATTAAGAAACATACTAACAGCCTAATAATGTACAACTGCTACATCAAATATAGGAGTTTGTTTTGTTTTTTCCTTGTAAGACTATCAAATGGACAACAGAAGCTACATGGCAAAAATCCATATAGATTTTAACATAAGTTTATAGGATTACTTTCAGACATTTTAATTCACTGAAGATCATCTTTGACTAGGCATCAATTATGTTCATATTACTTCTAAGAATCTTTGATTAAAAACAAGATGATTAAATCCAACAGTTGATAATCTTATGACTACAATGATAAACCTAATTCTTTGCAAAGCTATCATTTAAACAACTTATGTACTTTTTAAAAATATTCACTCATGAGCTTTAATATAATGTACAGGCTATTTTACTTGCTTAAAATATTCTACAGTAATTCTACACTATTTTGTTCATTATTGTATTATAGCTGAACCATTTAAAGTGTCATCTTGAAAATAATTAAAGATGTGAACAGGAGATCAGATGAAATTGCTAAACACTATAGGCAGTTATTAGCAATACACGACATAAGGCCCAAATGGCCAGAGAAAATAAAAGGAACATAAACTTTATTTTTTATCTCCATGGTTACCTTAAAAGGTATAAAGACAGGAAATAATTTTCAATGGCCATGGTGGAATAACTAAAAACAGACTTTTCAACTCACAATAACAGCCAGAATAGTGAACAAAAAAATATAAAACTCTTTTTAGATATTGGATAACAAGCAGTGTAGGACTGTGATTTCTGAGATGCAAAAGAAATGAAGTGAGACCTAACCTGCCCTGGCTTTCTGCCTAGAGGCACTTTTCAGACTATGGTGAAGGGAGAAAGAACTCAAGCAGAGCTTAGAAGTGTGCCAGAGAAGTGGAAGCTAAGCATATAAAATTCCAGAAATCTGCATAAGGATTCACTTGAGTCTGGCTAAGCACTAAGCCCAGCACACAGACTAACTTCAAAAAGTAAGGCAAAGAATAAATAGAGATTTACAGGTGGAACAATTCCCAGAGTCATATGGTTCTGACTAGAAGTCTTCCTTGTTGAAAAACTAGGAATTCACCAGAAACCTCAAAAGACTCTTATCTTAGTAGCAGAGCTAAATAAGCTCTAGAGTAAATGATATTCTAGATGCTTCCTAACAAAGCTTAAAACAAGGCTCAAAAGGATGGAGTTGGTCCATGTGTAACTCAACCACTTGTCTAAACAAAGTCCAAGATTCTTTAAAAGAAGCAGAAAAAAAAATTCCACCGCTCAATCATATAAAATTAACAATGTCCAGTATCCAATAAAAAATTAATAGAAACGTGAAGAAAGAAAATGTGACCTGAAACCAGAGTGAAATAAATCAGCTGAAACCATCCCAGAAACAAGATGATGAAATTAGCCAATGAGGACTCTAAAACAATTATAAATATGCTCAAAAATTTAAAGAAAAAAAAAAATGAGGAAGAAAATGGTACACATAATTAGAACCAAAAAGAACTTAGAGTATTCAGGCTGGGCGCAGTGGCTCATGCCTGTAATCCCAGCACTTTGGGAGGCCGAGGCGGGTGGATCACGAGGTCAGGAGATCAAGACCATCCCGGCTAACACAGTGAAACCCTGTCTCTACTAAAAATACAAAATATTAGCCAGGCGTGGTGGCAGGCATCTGCAGTCCCAGCTACTCAGGAGGCTGAGGCAGGAGAATGGCATGAACCCGGGAGGTGGAGCTTGCAGTGAGCCAAGATTGTGCCACTGCACTCCAGCCTGGGCGACAGAGCGAGACTCCGTCTCAAAAAAAAAGAACTTACAGTATTCAAAAACAGTATGTGAAACAGGAATATCACTGGAGGGTATTAACAATATATTAAATACCACAGAAGGAAAGTACAGGGGATCTGAAGACAGAGTAATAGAAAATAGCCAAATTTAAACGCAGCTAAAATGTGATGAGAATAAGGGGAAAGAAGAGAAGGGGAAAGGGAGACAGGAGAGAGGGAACAAAGAAGCAAGGGTAGAAGGACTAGGGGTGTAATAAGAAAGAAAAGAAAAAGACAAGAACTACAGGGCAATATCAAGCCATCAAGCAGTATAATATATATGTAACTGGAATGGCGAGCAGGGGTAGCATTTGAAGAAATAATGACATTTTCAAAATTTGATAAAACTGATATATCTGGCCAGGTGCAGTGGCTTATGCCTGTAATCCCAGCACTTTCGGAGGCCAAGATAGGCAGATCACTTGGGGCCAGGAGTTAGAGACCAGCCTGGATAATATGGTGAAACTTCATCTCTACCAAAAATACAAAAAATTAGCTGAGTGTGGTAGCATGTGCCTGTGGTCCCAGCTACTTGGGAGGTTGAGGTAGGAGGACCCCTTGAACTCAGAAGGCAGAGGTTGCAGTGAGCTGCGATTGTCCCACTGCACTCCAGCCTGAGTGACAGAGACCCTGTCTCAAAAAAAAAAAAAAAAAAAGACACATCTACACATCCAAGTAACTCAATGAGCCCACCTCCTGAAGGAGTATAAACACAAAGAAAACCAAAATGAGGCAGAATAATCAAATTCCCGAAAAGCTGTCAAAAACAGAAAATCTTACAAGAAGCCAGAAGAAAAAAATTTACATAGAAACAAAGTTAAAATATACAGACTTCAGCCAGGCACGATGGCTCACGCCTGTAATCCCAGCACTTTGGGAGCCGAGGTGGGCGGATAGTCTGAGCTCAGGAGTTTGCGACCAGCCTGGGCAACATGGTGAAACCCCGTCTCTACTAAAATACAAAAAATTAGCTGGGCGTGGTGGCATGAGCCTGTAGTCCCAGCTACTCGGGAGGCGGAGGCAGGAGAATCGCTTGAACCCAGAAGGCAGTGGTTACAGTGAGCCGAGAGATTGAGCCACAGCACTGCAGCCTGGGCAACAGAGTGAGACTCCATCTCAAAAAAAAAAAAAAAAAATACACACACACACACAGACTTCTTGTGAAGCTATGCAAGACAAGAAAATGGAACTATAAAACAAAGAAAAATCTGGTCAACCTAGAAAAATAAATACAATGAATATATGCCGAAGAAATGGAAGTAAAAGATTTTTCCCAGACTTCATCCTCCTGGTGGGGGCGGGAAAAAAAAAGCTGGAGGCAAAAAGTTCACCAGCATACATTTAAATCATGAAGAATTTTTTTTTTTTTTTGGGGGGGACAGGGTCTCACTCTGTTGCCCAGGCTGGAGTACAAGGAGTACAGTGGTACGACTGTAGCTCACTGCAGCCTCAAATTCCTAGGCTCAGGCAATCTTCCCACCTCAGCCTCCTGAGCAGCTGGCACTACAGGAGTGCACCACCACACCTGGCTAACGTTTCTAACTTTTTTTGTAGACAAAGGGTCTCACTATGTTACCTAGGCTGGTCTCAAACTCCTGGGCTCAAAGGCTCCTCCCACCTTGGCCTCCCAAAGTGCTGGGATTACAGGTATGGGCCAGCACACCCAGCCACAAGAGTAATTTCACCACTTAGAGCAAAAATGATAATAATCACTGGGTTTACATGTAGAAGTAAAATATATTACAATAGTAGAAGAGAGAGAAAGAGAATACTGAAGGTCCTTAGATTATATCTGAAGTAATACAGCATGTTTTGAAGTAAATTGTCATATGTTAAAGAAGTATATTGTAAGTCCCTGAGCAACCACTAAAAACAAACAAACAAAATTCAACTCAGGCCGGGCGTGGTGGCTCACGCCTATAATCCCAGCACTTTGGGAGGCTGAGGTGGATGGATCACCTGAGGTCAGGAGTCCCAGACAAGCCTGGCCAACATGGCAAAACCCCATCTCTACTAAAAATATAAAAAGTAGCCGGGCATGGTGGCAGGCGCCTGTAATCCCAGCTATGTGGGAGGCTGAGGCAGGAGAACTGCTTGAACCCGGGAGACGGAGGTTGCAGTGAGCTGAGATTATGCCACTGCACTCCAGTCTGGACAACAGAGCGAGATCCCATGTAAAAAAAAAAAAATTCAACTCAATCAAAAAGAATGTATGAAAAATGCAAACAAATAAGCAAAAAATAGCGAAGAAAAAATTGGGATCAATACAAAAGGCAAGATGGCAGAATTGAAAGGAAATCACATCATTACATTAAATGCAAATTGTCTAAACATTCCAATTCAAAGGCAATATAAAAAAGTAAGACCTAACTATATGTTGCTTCAAGAAACAATCTTTAAATATGGATACAGGAAAAAACATCTATTGGTAACAAAGTCACAATTACTGCTAATATTACTGCTGTGTTTTGTTGCCTGCATTCAAAATAGAAAGAAATACTAAATTTCATTCAGAGATTAGTGGAAAAAAAAAAAGATACAAATATTTTTTCTTTCTATGAGAGTACTGGGAACCCTGGATTAAGAATCCCTACCTACTCTAAACAGTTACCATTTTAGGTTACTTTAGTTCAGTTCTCAAACTTTTTGGTTTCAAGTCTTCTTTATAAACTCTAACTTTTATTTTTTTCTTGAGACAGGGTCTCACTCTTTGCTCAGGCTGGAATGCAGCGGCACAATCACAACTCACTGCAGTCTCCACCTCCCTTGATCAAGTAAGTGATCCTTCTGCCTCAGCCTCCTGAGTAGCTGGGACTACAGACATGCACCACCACAACTGGGTAATTTTCTTTTTTCTTTTTCTCTCTTTTGCAGGGACGGGATCTCACTATGTTGCGCAGGCTAGTCTCAAACGATTCAGATTCCCAAAAGTGAGAATCACTTGTGCCCAGGAGTTTGAGACTAGCCTGGGCAACATAATCGAAGAGGCCATCAAGTAAGGCTCAAGACGCTTCGGCCTCCCAAAGTGCTGAAATTATAGGTGTGAACCACCATGCCCAGCCAACACTTTTACATTCTTTTTTTTTTTTTCCAACAATATCAATAATCACTTTATTTTGTTATACTTTAAATTCTGGAATACATGTGCAGAAAGTGCAGGTTTGTTACATAGGTATACGTGTGCCATGGTGGTTTGCTGCACTCATCAACCCGTCATCTACATTAGGTATTTCTCCTAATGCCATGCCTCCCCTTACCCCCACCCCCCGATAGGTCCTGGCATGTGACCTTCCCATCCCTGTGTCCATGTGTTCTCACTGTTCAACTCCCACTTATGAGTGAGAACATGCAGTGTTTGGTTTTCTGTTCCTGTGTTAGTTTGCTGAGAATGATGGTTTCCAGCTTCATCCATTGCCCTGCAAAGGACATGAACTCATTCTTTTTCATGGCTGCATAGTATTCCATGGTGTATATATGCCACATTTTCTTTATCCAGTCTATCATTGATGGGCATTTGGGGTTGGTTCCAAGTCTTTTCTATTGTGAATAGTGCTGCAATAAACATACAGGTGCGTGTGTCCTAATAGTAGAATGATTTATAATCCTTTGGGCATATACCCGGTAATGGGATTGCTGGGTTAAATGGTATTTCTGGTTCTAGATCCTTGAGGAATCACACTGTCTTCCACAATGGTTGAACTAATTTACACTCCTACCAAAAATGTAAAAGTGTTCCTATTTCTCCACATCCTCTCCAACATTTGTTGTTTCCTGACTTTTTAATGATCACTATTCTAACTGGCATGAGATGGTATTTCATTGTGGTTTTGATTTGCATTTCTCTAACGACCAGTGATGATGAGCTTTTTTTCATATGTTTGCTGGCTGCATAAATATCTTCTTTTGAGAAGTGTCTGTTCATATCCTTTGCCCACTTTTTGATGAGGTTGGTTTTTTTCTTGTAAATTTGTTTAAGTTCCTTGTAGATTCTGGATATTAGCCCTTTGTCGGATGGGTTGCAAAAATTTTCTCCCATTCTGTAGGTTACCTGTTCACTCTGCTGATAGTTTCTTTTGCTGTGCAGAAGCTCTTTGGTTTCATTAGATCCCATTTATGGGATTTTGGCTTTCGTTGCCATAGATTTTGGTGTTTTAGTCATGAAGACTGCCCATGCCTATGTCCTGAATAGTATTGCCTAGGTTTTCTTCTCGGGTTTTTATGGTTGTAGGTCTCACGTTTAAGTCTTTAATCCATCTTAAATTTTGCATAAGGTGTAATAAAGGAGTCCAGTTTCAGTTTTCTGCATATGACTAGCCAGTTTTCCCAACATCATTTATTAAATAAGGAATCCTTTCTCCATTGTTTGTTTTTGTCAGGTTTGTCAAAGATCAGATGGTTGTAGATGTGTGGTGTTATTTCTGAGGCCTCTGTTCTGTTCCATTGCTCTACATATCTGTTTTGGTACCAGTACCATGCTGGTTTGGCTGCTGTAGCCCCATAGTATAGTTTGAAGTCAGTGTGATACCTCCAGCTTTGTTCTTTTTGCTTAGCACTGTCTTGGCTATATGGGCTGTTTTTTGGTTCCGTATGAAATTTGAAGCAGTTTTTTTCTAATTCTGTGAAGAAACTCAATGGTAGCTTGATGGGGATAGCGTTGAATCTATAAATTACTTTGGGATACTGATTCTTCCTATCCATGAGCATGGAATGTCTTTCCATTTGTTTGTGTCCTCTCTTATTTCCTTGTGCAGTGGTTTGTAGTTCTCCTTGAAAAGGTCCTTCACATGCCTTCTAAGTTGTATTCCTAGGTATTTTATTCTCTTGGTAGCAACTGTGAATGGGAGTTCACTCATGATTTTGCTGTTTGTCTATTATTGGTGTATAGGAATGCTTGTGATTTTTGCACATTGATTTTGTATCCTGAGACTTTGCTGAAGTTGCTTATCAGCTTAAGGAGTTTTTGGGCTGAGACAACGGAGTTTTCTAAATATACAATCATCTCATCTGCAGAGACAATTTGACTTCCTCTCTTCCTATCTGAATACCCTTTATTTCTTTGTCTTGCCTGATTGCCCTGGCCAGAACTTCCAATACTATGTTGAACAGGAGTGGTGAGAGGGCATCCTTGTTTTGTGCCAATTTTCAAAGGGAATGCTTCCAGTTTTTGCCCATTCAGTATGATATTGGCTGTGGGTGTGTCATAAATAGCTCTTATTATTTTGGGATATGTTCCATCAACACTTAGTTTATTGAGTGTTTTTAGCATGAAGGGGTGGATTTTATCAAAGGCCTTTTCTGCATCTATTGAGATAATAATGTGTTTTTTGTCATTGGTTCTGTTTATGTAATGGATTACATTTACTGATTTGCATATGTTGAACCAGCCTTGCATCCCAGGGATAAAGCCGACTTGATTGTGGTGAATAAGGTTTTTGATATGCTGCTGGATTTGGTTTGCCAATATTTTACTGAGGATTTTCGCATCAATGTTCATCAGGGATATTGGCCTGAAGTTTTCTTTTTTTGTTGTGTCTCTGCCAGGCTTTGGTATCAGGATGATGCTGGCCTCATAAAATGAGTTAGGGAGGAGCTGCTCTTTTTCTGTTGTTTGGAATAGTTTCAGAAGGAATGGTACCAGCTCCTCTTTGTACCTCTGGTAGAATTCGGCTGTGAATCCACCTGGTCCTGGACTTCTTTTGGCTGGTAAGCTATTAATTACTGCCTCAATTTCAGAACTTGTTATTGGTCTATTCAGTGATTTGACTTCTTCCTGGTTTAGTCTTGGGAGGGTGTATGTGTCCAGGAATTTATCCATTTCTTCTAGATTTTCTAGTTTATTTGCATAGAGGTGTTTATATTCTCTGGTGGTAGTTTGTACTATTGTGGGATCAGTGGTGATATCCCCTTTATCACTTTCTATTGTGTCTATTTGATTCTTCTCTTTTTCCTTCTTTATTAGTCTGGCTAGCAATGTATTTTGTTAATCTTCAAAAAACCAGCTCCTGGATTCACTGATTTTTTGAAGGGTTTTTTGTGTCTCTATCTCCTTCAGTTCTGCTCTGATCTTAGTTATTTCTTGTCTTCTGCTAGCTTTTGAATTTGTTTGCTCTTGCTTCTCTAGTTCTTTTAATTGTGATGTTAGGGTGTTGATATCAGACCTTTCCTGCTTTCTCCTGTGGGCATGTAGTGCTATAAATTTCCCTCTAAACACTGCTTTAGCTGTGTCTCTGTCCCAGAGATTCTGGTACATTGTGTCTTTGTTCTCATTGATTTTAAAGAACTTATTTATTTCTGCCTTAATTTTGTTATTTACCCAGTAGTCATTCAGGAGTAGGTTGTTCAGTTTCCATGTAGTTGTGCCGTTTTGAGTGAGTTTCTTAATCCTGAGTTCTAATTTGATTGCACTGTGGTCTGAGAGACTGTTATGATTTCTATTCCTTTACATTTGCTGAGGAGTGTTTTGCTTCCAAGTATGTGGTCAATTTTAGAATAAGTGCTATGTGGTGCTGAGAAGAACATATATTCTGTTGATTTAGGGTGGAGGGTTCTGTAGATGTCTATTAGGTCTGCTTGGTCCAGAGCTGGGTTCAAGTTCAGAATATCCTTGTTAATTTTCTGTCTCATTGATCTGTCTAATATTGACAGTGGGGTGGTTAAAGTCTCCCACTATTATTGTGTGGGAGTCTAAGTCTCTTTGTAGGTCTCTAAGAACTTGCTTTATGAATCTGGGTGCTCCTGTATTGGGTCCATATATATATTTAGGATAGTTAGCTCTTCTTGTTGCATAGATCCCTTTACCACTATGTAATGCCATTGTCTTTTTTTTTTTTTTTTTTTTTATCTTTGTTGGTTTAAAGTATGTTTTATCAGAGACTAGGATTGCAACGCCTGGTTTTTTTTTTTTTCTTGCTTTCCATTTGCTTGGTAAATATTCCTCCATCCCTTTATCTTGGGCCTATGTGTGTCTCTGCACATGAGATGGGTCTCCTGAATACAGCACACTGATGGGTCTTGACTCTTTATCCAATTTGCCAGTCTGTGGTTTTTTAACTGGGGCATTTAGCCCATTCATATTTAAGGTTAATATTGTTATGTGTGAATTTGATCTGGTTATTTTGCACATTAGTTGATGCAGTTTCTTCATGGTGTCATTATTGGTCTTTATATTTTGGTATGGTTTTTGCAGTGGCTGGTACCGGTTTTTGCTTTCCATATTTAGTGCTTCCTTCAGGGCCTCTTGTAAGGCAGGCCTGGTGGTGACAAAATCCCTCACCCTTTGCTTGTCTGTAAAGGATTTTATTTCTCCTTCACTTATGAAGCTTAGTTTGGCTGGATATGAAATTCTGGGTTGAAAATTCTTTTTTAAGAATGCTGAATATAGGCCCCCACTCTCTTCCGGCTTGTAGTGTTTCTGCTGAGAGATCTGCTGTTATTCTGATGGGCTTCCCTTTGTGGGTAACCTGATCTTTCTCTCTGGCTGCCCTTAACGTTTTTTCCTTGGTTTCAACCTTGTTGAATCTGACGATTATGTGTCTTAAGGTTGCTCTTCTCGAGGAGTATCTTTTGGCATTCTCTGTATTTCCTGAATTTGAATATTGGCCTGCCTTGCTAGGTTGGGGAAGTTCTCCTGGATAATATCCTGAAGAGCATTTTCCAACTTGGTTCCATTCTTCCCGTCACTTTCAGGTACACCAATCAATTGTTGGTTTGGCCTTTTCACATAGTCTCATATTTCTTGGAGGCTTTGTACGTTCCTTTTCATTCTGTCTTCTCTAATCTTGTCTTCATGCTTTATTTCATTAAGTTAATCTTCAATCTCTGATATCCTTTCTTCCACTTGATCGATTCAGCGAGATGGGTCTCCTGAATACAGCACAATTGATATTGAAAATATCAATATTCAAATATTGATATTTGTGTATGCTATATGAAGTTCTTGTGCTGTGTTTTTCAACTCCATCAGGTCATTTATGTTCTTCTCTAAACTGATTATTCTGTAAACTTTTATCAAGGTTCTTAGCTTCCCTGCATTGGGTTAGAATATGCACTTTAGCTCAGAAGACTTTGTTATTACCCACCTTCTGAGGCCTACTTCCATGAATTCATCAAACTCATTCTCCATCCAATTTTGTTCCCTTGCTGGGGAGCAGTTGTGATCCTTTGGAGGAGAAGAGGCATGCTGGTTTTTGGAATTTTCAGCATTTTTTCCCCCTCGAGACAGAGTTTCACTCTGTCACCCAGGCTGGAGTGCAATGGTACAATCTCGGCTCACTGCAACCTCCACCTCCCCAGATTTCACCAATCAGCGCTCTGTGTCTAGCTAAAGGATTATAAATGCACCAATCAGCACTCTAGTAAAAACGCACCAACCAGCGCTCTGTGTCTAAAGGATTGTAAATGCACCAATCAGCACTCTGTAAAATGGACCAATCAGAAGGATATGAGTGGGGACAAATAAAGGAATAAAAGCTGGCCATCCCAGCCAGCAGTCGCAACCTGCTTGGGTCCCCTTCCACGCTGTGGAAGCTTTGTTCTTTTGCTCTTCACAATAAATCTTGCTGCTGCTCACTCTTTGGGTCCATGCCACCTTTAAGAGCTGTTAACACTCGCTGCAAAGGTCCGTGGCTTCATTCTTAAAGTCAGCGAGACCAAGAACCCACCGGAAGGAACCAACCCTGGACACACTGGGAGGTTTCTCTGGGCAGGAGGCACAGTTATCAGGGATCCACTTAAGGAGGCAGTCTGTCCCTCAGCAGAGCTTGAGTGCTGTGCTGGGAGATCTGCTGCTCTCTTCAGAGCTGGCAGGCAGGAACGTTTAAGTCTGCTGAAGCTGCGCCGTTTAAGTCTGCTAAAGCTGTGCCCACAGCTGCCACTTCCCCCAGGTGCTCTGTACTAGGGAGATAGGAGTTTTATCTATAAAGCCACTGACTGGGGCTGCTACCTTTCTTTCAGACGCCCTGCCCAGACAGGAATAATCTAGAGAGGCAGTCTGGCTACAGTGGCTTTGTCATGCTGCAGTCTGACCTTCTGGGAGGCTTTGTTTACACCGTGAGGGGAAAACTGCTTATTGAAGCCTCAGTAATGGCAGACGCCCCACCTCCCACCAAGCTGGAGTGTCCCAGGTCAACTTCAGACTGCTGTGCAGAGAATTTCCAGCCAGTGGATCTTAGCTTGTTGGACTTCATGGGGTTGGGACCTGCTAAACAAAACCACTTGGCTCCCTGGCTTCAAGTCCCTTTCCAGGGGAGTGAACAGTTCTGTCTTGCTGGGGTTCCAGGTGCCACTGGGGTACAAAAAAAAAAAAAGAAAGAAAGAAAGAAAGAAAAAGAAAAACCTCCTACAGCTAGCTGTGTCTGCTCAAATGGCCGCCCAGTTTTGTGCTTGAAACCCAGGACGCTGGTGGTGTAGGGACCCAAGGGAATCTCCCGGTCTGCGGGTCATAAAAACTGTGGGAAAAGCATAGTATCTGCGCTGAACAGCACCATCCCTCACAGCACAGTCGCTCACGGCTTCCCGTGGCTAGGGGAGGGAGTTCGCTGACCCCTTGCACTTCCCGGGTAAGGTAACACCCCACCCTGCTTCTGCTTGCCCCATGGGCTGCACCCCCTGTCTAACCAGTCCCAATGAGATGAACTGGTACCTCAGTTGGAAATGCAGAAATCACCTGCCTTCTGCATTGGTCTCACTGGGAGCTGCAGACAGGAGCTGTTCCTATTTGGCCATCTTGCCCGGAACCCCCAACTTCTACATTCTTAAGAGCTTTCATTTATATGGGTTCTCAGGAAAAGATGTTGGATTTTTTTTTCCCAAAATATTCTTACTGCATCTACCAATGCTATACGGTTTTTTCTTTTTATTGTATCAACATGTCTACTCTTACCACTTCTGTTGACATTGTACTAAGCTAGGTATAGTAACTATGCAAAAGGAAGAAGTAAAATTGTTTTTATGCACAGTTGACAATCCTGTATGTAGGAAATCTTAAGGAATATACAAAAATGCTATCAGACTAACAAGTGAATTTAGCGAAGCTGCAGGATAAAATGTTGATACAAACAAAACAAAACGTGAACAGTCATGTGCTGCATAATGACATTTCAGTCAACAGACTCTATTACATACAGGTGGTGGTCTTATAGATTATAACAACATATTTTTACTGTACCTTTTCTATGTTTAGACACACAAATACTTATCATTGTGTTATAACTGCCTACAGTATTCTGTACAGTAATATGATGTACAGGTTTGTAGCCTACAAGCAGTAGGCTATACAACACAGCCTAGGTGTGTGGTATGCTATATTATACATCCAGATTTGTGTAAGTACACTCTACGGTGTTCACACAATTATTAAATTGACTAACAAGGCATTTCTCCCCATTATGAAGCAACATGTGACTATATTTCTACACACTGGCAAAGAACTGAAAATTGAAATTAAAAAAAAAAATGCCATTTACAAAAACATCCAGTAAGAAACTACTTAGAGATACATTTAGCAAAATATCTGCAAGACTTATATACCAAAACTACAAAACATGGCTGAAATTAAAGACTTAATAGAGAACTATGCCATATACTAAGATTTGCCCATATTATTATTAAGATGTCATTCTCTTCATGTTGATATGCAGATTCAATGCAAACTCAATCAGCAGTTTTTGTAGAAACTGACAAGATAACTTTAAAACTTATATGAAAATGCAAATAATTCAGAAAAGCTAACATGGTTTTAAAAAAGGACAAAGTCTTATATTATCTGATTTCTAGACTTACTATATAACTGTAGTAATACATATTGTGTGATATCAGCATAACGACAAACATACCAATCAGTGAAACCAAATTAAGTCCAGAAGTAGAAACACACCTACATGTTAATTCATTTTTAATAAAGGTATACTGTGACACCCCATCCTGCAAGACGGCTCTCAATCAATGATTCTGGCCTCCTGGTACTCATACCTTGTATCGCTCCCTCTCACTATACATACCCTTGAATAAGTTCCCTCCCATGATGAATCAAGATTGGCCATGTGACCAATACAATACGGCAGAAGTGAAAATATGTGACTTCCAAGTCTAGATCCTAAAAGGCACTGCAGGTTGTGATGTGGTCTCTTGGATCACTTGCTCTGAGAGAAGCCAGTCACCATGTCGGGTGAACACCAGTCCTTCAGAGAGGCACACCTGAAGAGGAGCTGAGGACTCCTACCAAGAGTCAGCACCAACTTGCCAATTACGTTAGTGAGCCACCTTTGAAGCTTATCTTGATTTTAGTCAGTCTTAATACAAATAATTGCAGCCTTGTGAAATATGAGCTAGAACCCTCCAACCAAACCACTCTCAAATCCCTGATCCACAGAAACTGTGACAGAAAAAAAAAAAATGATTATTGTTGTTTTAAGCCAATAAAATTTGGGTCAACTGGCTATAGAAAAATAGATCATTAATACAGGGGCAAAAGTAATTCAATGCGTAAAAGATAGTATTATCAACAAGCCAAGCTGAGAAACAATGTTAACTTCAACTTTTGTCTTTGTAATAGCCAAAAATCTAGAGACAACCCAAGTATCCATCAAGCGGTGAATAAATTGTGATATATCCAACTGCCGGAATACTTCTCAGTAATTAATGTAAGGAATGAACTACTTGCAACATGGATGAATCTCAAAAACATGTTCAGCAAAATAAGACAGACACAAAGAATAACATTCTGTAATTCTACTTATATAAAAATCTAGAAAAGGCTGGGCACGGTGGCTCACGTCTGTAATCCCAGCACTTTGGGAGGCCACGGTGGGCAGATCACCTGAGGTCAGGAGTTCGAGACCAGTCTGGCCAATATGGTGAAACTTCGTCTCTACTAAAAATACAAAAATTAGCTGGGCGTGGTGGCATGCGCCTGTAATCCCAGCTACTCAGGAGGCTGAGGCAGGAGAATTGTTTGAACCTGGGAGGCAGAGGGTACAGTGAGTTGAGATCGTACCACCGTACTCCAGTCTGCGCAGCAGAGACTCAGTCTCTTCAAAAAAAAAAAATCTAGAAAAGATAAAGTTATAGTGACAGAAAGCTGTTTGGGGCCAGTGGTGTGGCACAGGGGCAATAGCTACAAAGGAGCATGAGGATACTTTTTGGGGTGATGAGAGTGATCTGTATCTTGATTGTGGTAAAAGTTGCATAGGCATATTTATTTACCAAAACTCACTGAATATCTAAAATAGATACATTTTATTACATGTAAATCACAGCTTAAAAAGTTAATTTATTTCAATGGCAGAAAGAGAGAAATTTCTCAGAATACCAGTTACATACTGATATGGTTTGGCTCTGTGTCCCCACCCAAATCTCACCTTGAATTATTTATTTAGGAAATTTCTCAGAATATCAGTTACATACCAATATGCTTGGGCTCTGTGTCCCCACCCAAATCTCACCCTGAATTATTTATGTATTTATTTTTTATTTTTGAGACAGAGTCTCTCTCTGTCACCCAGGCTGGAGTACAGTGGTGCAATCTCGGCTCACTGCAACCTCCGCCTCCCAGGTTCAAGTGATTCTCCTGCCTGTCTCCTGAGTAGCTGGGAATACAGGCGCCCACTACCATGCCTGGCTAATTTCTGTATTTTTAGTAGAGATGGGGTTTCACCATGTTGGCCAGGCTGGTCTCGATCTCCTGACCTCATGATCCGCCCATCCTCGGCCTCCCAGAGTGCTGAGACCACAGGCATGAGTCACCGCACCCAGCCTCACCTTAAATTTAATAATCCCCACGTGCCAAGGGCAGGGCTAGGTGGGGATAACTGAATCATGGGGGCAGTTTCTCCTATACTGTTCTCATGGTAGTGAATAAGTCTCACCAGATCTGATGGTTTGATAAGGGGAAACCTGTTTACTTGATTCTCATTCTCTCTTTGCCTACTGCCATCCATGTAAGATGGGACTTGCTCTTCTTTGTCTTCTGCCATGATTGTGAGGCTTCCGCAGCCACATGGAACTCAAAGTCCAATTAAATCTCTTTCTTTGTATATTGCCCAGTCTCAGGTATGTCTTTATCAGCAGCGTGAAAATGAACTAATAAACACACATAGTGAGGACATTATAAAGGAGACATAATGGCAAATACTGTTATTCTGAATCAAGCATTTGCAAAGTATTTTCTAGGTAGCAGTTCTGTACTAGGTGTCAAGGAAATAAAAATGAAAAGTATGTGTTTTCCATCCTCAAGGAACTTATAAAGGAGAAAGAAACAAATAACTACAAAACAATGGGAATAAAGCTGGTGCAAGACAAAATTAATGGGCTGGGGAAGGATGGACGAACACAGGAGACTCCAGGACAGTTGTTTTAATTTTGACTAGCTCATTTGAAGAGCTCAGTAAAAAACTGAATAGGAATATTCCAGCTATAATGCTTAGAAGGACATTCCAAGCAAAGGAAACAGCTTAAGCAAATACACTAAAGAATTAAATACACATCCTCTCCAGCACCTGTTGTTTCCTGACTTTTTAATGACTGCCATTCTAACTGGTGTGAGATGGTATTTCATTGTAGTTTTGATTTGCATTTCTCTGATGGCCAGTGATGACGAGCATTTTTTCATGTGTCTGTTGGCTGTATGCATGTCTTCTTTTGAGAAATGTCTGTTCATATCCTTTGCCCACTTTGTGATGGGGTTGTTTTTCTCTTGTAAATTTGTTTGAGTTCTTTGAACACTTTTACACTGTTGGTGGGATTGTAAACTAGTTCAACCATTATGGAAAACAGTATGGCGATTCCTCAAGGATCTAGAACTAGAAGTACCATATGACCCAGCCATCCCACTACTGGGTATATACCCAAAGGATTATAAATCATGCTGCTATAAAGACACATGCACACGTACGTTCACTGCGGCACTATTCACAATAGCAAAGACTTGGAATCAACCCAAATGTCCATCAGTGACAGACTGGATTAAGAAAATGTGGCACATATACACCATGGAATACTATGTAGCCATAAAAAGGATGAGTTTGTGTCCTTTGTAGGGACATGGATGCAGCTGGAAACCATCATTCTCAGTAAACTGTCGCAAGAACAGAAAACCAAACACCGCATGTTCTCACTCATAGGTGGGAACTGAACAATGAGATCACTTGGACTCGGGAAGGGGAACATCACACACCGGGGCCTATTATGGGGAGGGGGGAAGGGGGAGGGATTGCATTGTGAGTTATACCTGATGTAAATGACGAGCTGATGGGTGCTGACGAGTTGATGGGTACAGCACATCAACATGGCACAAGTATACATATGTAACAAACCTGCACGTTATGCACATGTACCCTAGAACTTAAATTTTAAAAAAAAATTAAATACAAAAGATCTAGGGATACTACATAGCTCGGCATTTGTCATGTTAAAGAGCTTATATTTTATCTAGTAAGTAATGGGGAGAAGACAAAGTGATTTAAAAAAAATTAATATGATGAGATTTGTATTCTGGAAAAACAACTGGCAGTATGCAAAATGGACTGAAGAAAGGAGACTAGAGGCAGGAAGAATAGCTAGGAAGCTACTGCAATAGCTCCAGTGCGAGATGACACGGGCCTGTACAGGAGCACTAGGGCTGAAGAGGGGCAATACTTTTCTGAGGATAAAACTGACAGGACTCCATAACTGATAAGAAGCTACTAAGAGGAATGAAGAAGACTCAGTGATAACTCCTAGGTATCTAGCTTGAGCAAGTAAGTGGTTGATAGCCTACCTCCAATTAAGACAGGAAACACAAAAGGTTTAAAAAGAAAGATATTACTTTCTTCCAAAAATTAACTGTGAGATTCCTATGGGAAGAACAGGTAAGGATATCTGATAGATATTTTAAAAGCCAACTCTGGAGGTTCTGTAGAAACCAATGGACTAGAAGTACAGATTTGGGAGTCAATGCTGGTCAAGATGGTAGCATTGAAGCCATAGCAGTGGATGAGGTCAATCAATGAGAAAGAGAAGCAAGGTAAGAACTGGGTGAGCCTTTAAAAATAACCACATTTTTGAAAATATAGAGTAAGGTGGGAGAGGTTTGTGTTGGGCACTAGGCATCTTATACCTCTATCTGGATTAGGTGATTCCATTCCATGGGGAAAAAAAAATGGTTTCATTTCCATGAAAAGAAAAATACTGACAGCTAAACACAAGAGCATGTATTTCACATAAAAGGATGCCCACATCCCTAGCCCCTTTCCAGGCCTCTTAAGTCTGGGGATCGCTGTCATTTTAACAAGATGTGAATTCACCGTCTCTCTAATCCAAAAATGCATCTTTCAAGACAAAATCCTAATATAGCAAGGATCATTTATATTCCCCAAATGCCTCCAGCTTTTCTAGGGCAACAGAAACTGGGGAAAGAACTCAGAGATGGTCATATTATTTTGGGTATTCTGCAACAACAAAATATTTGGCCCCTGTTCCTCAACTAAAATGGCAAGACATTCAAGTTCCAAAGCCATTTTTCACAGAGTATGTATAGAAAATTTTATCTACACCTAACAAATGCCATGGGTCATGAATGTATACACATAGGCACACTCACAAATATAATAATCAAATAGCTCACACAAGAAAGCATACACACAAATGAATTCCCAATAAGAATGTAAGTTAATTTTTCTTTCTAAGGGGAATTAGTTCTAACTCATTACTGCCAAGTTAGAAAACCTCTATGTTCTTCCAAGCAAATCCCATGCCTTTTTATGGAAATCTCTTGTGCCCTGCACTCCCAACACAGCACCAGAAAATTTCTTACTCTGGTTAAGATTCCCTGACAAATATGGAAGATAGGAATAAACATTACACTATGTTTAAATTTTAAGTCAATTTTGAGTCCCTAACATTATGGTCCAAGTTATAACCTAACTCTTCATTTTTCCTTCAGGAAGCCTACTTCTAATATTTACAAAAATAAAATGACTTGATTGTCTTTGTGAAGCAAACTGATCCCAACTTTGTTGTTTCTGCAATTTTTAACATAAATGAATGCATTATAGACAAAAGTTTCTCCTGTAGAAATGAACTTATGAAACAAAATTCATTAAAGGAAATTTAGTGATTAGAAATTTTGGAGAAAAATTTTTTACATTAAGGAACAGTGAAGATAGATTCTTAAGCAGTATATTGTTGTTTATCTTTAAATATTTACAGGGATCACAAATATTTAAAACTGACAACTCACCACAACATGCTGGTGGGGAGGGGAGTAAATATGGAAATCATGGTAAGATTTAACTTTCCAAAACAAAGGACAATGCTCTTCAGAGTACATCATAAGAAAAACTGAACTGTTTGGTAATATGAAATCACATAAATATACCAATACACAAACCAGAGAGAACTGAACAAAAGAACAGAGATGGAATGTATGAAAGAAAGAGGTAAAGAGGACAGACCCAGAGGTTTCACCAGCTATCTGATGCAAGTGTAGAAAGAACGCCAGACCCAAAGTAACAGTAGAATAACATTTCCAGAGATAAACTTAGAAAAGTTAGGAATCATCAGATTCAAATACCCAATGAATGCCAAACACTGTGGGAAGAGGAAAGAAAAAAGATTCTTGTACCTGAACATATTTTAGTTAAAATTCCAAACTACTAAACATGAAGACAAAATCCTAAAAAGCTTGTAGAAAGAAAAAACATATTCCCCTCCTCTTGAATATAGGCAGGGTTAGCAACGAACAAAATCCAGCCAACATGGTGCTATCTGCTTAAGCTAGGTTAGAAAAGGTATCAGAGCTTCCTCCTGAATTTTTTCTCTTTGGGGATACGTATCTATGGAGTCCTAAGTGTTAGGCTGCCGTGCAGTCACCACTTTGGAGAGACCACAGAGAAAGACATGGTTGCCGGAGTCCCAGCTGTTTCTGTCTTCCTACATCTGTGACTAATAAAGGCTTCAAGATGATCCCAGACAGCAACCATCTTACTGCAACATTATGAGAGACTTAGATTCACCCAGCTGAGCTACTCCCCAATTTCATACCCAAGACATTTTGAATTTCTTGCAGTGTACTAAAAAACAATCTCAAAGAAACAAAGAACAGATCAACAAACTGAAAACAAATGGAAAGATGTCAGACAATCCATGTATATAAATACGTTAATATTAATTTACATTAACAGCACGCAATAGAAAAATAAAATTTAAATATAAATCAAAGCACACAAAGCAAAACTTGACAGAATGGGAATCGTGAATAGAATTTAACAGAGCTTACTCAGTAAATGATAGAAAGGAAAGACAAAACCAGGAAGGAGATATAGAAGATTTGAGCAGATAAAGAATCAACTTAACCTAACAGACATATAGAACACCACACCCAACAACTGCAAACTACACATCCTTTTCCAGTGTACATGGATAATTTACTAGAATAGACCATGCTGAGCCATAAATCAAGTCTCAAGAAATTTCAATGGACTGAAATCATACAGAGTGTAATTTCTAACCAACATGAAATTAAACTAGAAATCAGCATAAAAATACAACACATTATCCCCAAATGTTTGTAAATTAAACAGAATTCTAAATAACCCATGGGGGAAGAAAGAAATCAAGATGGAAATTAAACAATTTCAATTAAATAATAATTAAAATGTAATATATCAAAAATTACTGGAGCTGGCAGGGCATGGTGGCTCACTCCTGTAATCCCAGCACTTTTGGAGGCCAAGACAGGTGGATCACTTCAGGTCAGGAGTTCAAGACTAGCCTGGCCAACATGGTGAACCCTGTCTCCACTGAAAATACAGAAATTAGCCAGGTGTGGTAGCATGCGCCTGTAATCCCAGCCATCTGGGAGGATGAGACACAAGACTCACTTGAACCAGGGAGGCGGAGGTTGCAGTGAGCCAAGCCGAGATCGCGCCACTGCACTACAACCTAGGTAACAGAGCAAGAGCGTCTCAAAAAAAAAAAAGAAAAAAAAAAAAAAAGAAAGAAAGAAAGGAAAGAAAGAAGGAAGGAAGGAAGGAAGGAAGGAAGGAAGGAAGGAAGGAAGGAAGGAAGGAAGGAAGGAAGGAAGGAAGAAAGAAAGAAAAAGAAAGAAAAGAAAAGAAAAGAAAAGAGTATACTTGACTTATATGAGGCAAATTTTTTATGAATAGCTGATTTTGTGTTTTCTTGTTTTAAATGCTGAAGTCAGTATTTAAAAACAACAGAATTCCTGAAATACAGTAACTTTCATTTGTGGAAATCTACTCTAAAAACATATCTAGATATGGACATCTAGCCCTTTGAATTCTATCCTCACACAACAGTATGTTTCAGCTGGGCGTGGTGGCTCTCACCTTTGAGGCTGAAGGGTCGCTTGAGTCCAGGAGTTCTATGGTGCAGGGAACTGTGACTGCACCACTGTACTCCAGCCAGCCTGGGTGACAGAGTAAGACCCTGACTCTTAAAAAGAAAAAAAAAAAAAAAAAACAGACAAATTCATTTCTGGGTAATCTAATTGTTCAGAAACTTCTTTACACGACTGTTTCTTGGTATTGGCTACTTACTGGGTGGTTTCAGCTCTGCTCGCCCATGTAAACAAAAGAAAGAGAATTCCTCTTCTATTATACACTCCTTTAAGTATCTGAAGACAGTTATTTTCCTCACTTCTTTTTCCATAAACAGTCTCCTTTTTCAAATAATAAAGTTTCAAACTCTATTATCATTCTAGTCTCCTCTGCAAAAGCTTCAGTTCTCTCTCTTAAAAGCAATGCATACTTGATTAGCACAATTAGAAGATATTACTAAAAGGCTTATAAGAAAAAAAGAGCAGTCACAATCTCAATCTACAAGAGCTACTTTAAACTTCTACCTGCCTGTTTCTTTGGGTGTTTCCCTTAATATTTCCAAATAAAATTCATACTGGAATCTCTTCATTTTTGCATTTGGATATTGCTATCATATAGATGAGAATTTTAGCTCTCTTAACACACAGCAAAGCAGTATATTAAGATTACATTTCTTTTATCATATAATTTGTGTTTATTCTGGAATTATCAACATAATTTCCCACCCTGTCAAATCGGCCAGATAATCTATCAATTTCATTCCCTTCTCTCCCCACCCTCCAAAAAATTCTTTTTGGATCTTCTATAATCTGTATCAGTTGCTCCCTAGGTCTGTAAATATTTGTCAACCTAGGACTTTCTTATGTACTAGTTTAGAACTATAATATTTACAAAAGTGCTACCACTATTTGCTACCAGTCCTCCAGAAAACAAGGGGCTTGCCCTGGTACATCCATGTCTTGCCTCAGTACACTATTTAGTTCACTGAACAGTATGAATATATAATATAAGACTCATGAGAATTTTAAGAGAAAGAAACACTAAATTATGGATCATTCTCAGTACTGTGCCATCACTTTTTGGTACAAGCACCAAAAACTTACTAGTAATACTTTTTTAAAAAACACTTTTAAAAATACAAGGTTTCCACAATTTCTCAGGTTTATGCATTTCCCCTCTTCTTCCTTAGGCATTAAAAGGGAACACATATTCTACTGTTTTAAAGAAATGTATCCATATCTACACATCCCCAAATAAATCTTTACCACAATCTTTAGTAAAGTATGACTGATTCATTGCACCTTTGTAATTCTCCAAATATTCAAGTAAAGGATTAAAATATTTAATCCAACCATCTCACATATTCAAGAGTAAAATTTTTGGCAAGTTTGACAAGTGGTCTTGATAGGCTTGATATACTATTATGACAACAGATACAATAATCTACCATTTGAAATTATTCCCTGAACAAATATGTGTTAGTGTATGCACTTTTCTCTCTTTGTAAAAATCTGCCACATTTTTAGTTATATCTCCTTTTTCATTCGTATTTTTTATCTCTGCCCTTCCTCTTTTGCTTTTGGTCAATTTTACCAGGTTTATTACTTTTACTAGTCTTTTTCCAAAAAAACCAACTTTGGCTGTGTTGATGTTTCATTGTAGACCTCTTTTCTATTTCTTTAATTTCTGCTTTTATGTTTATTATTTATTTCCTTTCTTTAGTTTATTCTAATGCTTTTCCAACTTAAGTTGGATACCTGCCTCAATAACTGCAGCCATTTTTGTTTTTGTTTTTGTTTTTTTTTTTTTGAAACAGAGTCTCAACTCTGTCACCTAGGCTGGAGTGCAGTGGCATGATCTTGGCTCACTGTAAACTCTGCCTCCTGAGCTCAAGCAATCCTCCCACTTCAGCCTCTAGAGTAGCTGGGACTACAGGTGCATGCCACCACGTCCGGCTACATTTTTTGTATTTTTGATAGAGACAGGGTTTTTGCCATCTTGCCCAGGTGGGTCTCGAACTCCTGGTCTCAAGCTATCCACCCACCTGGGCCTCCCAAGGTGCTGGGATTACTGGAATGCTTAAATGAGCCTGGGCCCATTTTTCTTTCCTAATTAATATCTCAGATCCTCCATTAGGGGTCACTTTCCTTCTACCTAAAGTATATCTTTTGTAATGTTTCTTACTGCTGTACAAGTGGTGAGAACAAAAAAAAAACTCCCAGTTTTATTTATCTGAAAACTTTGCTTCACTCTTCAAAGATATTTTAGCTTTAATAGTTATTTACTCTGAGTACACTGTAGTTACTATTCTACTGTCTTCTGATTTCTACTTTCCTTTCAATAAGTCAGCTGCTAGCCTAATTGCAGAGCTTTTGAAAGTGATCTGTCTTGTCCTTCTGGTTATTTTTGAGATCTCTGATCATCTGCAAATTTAACTATGAAGACTTTAGGTTTAGATTTCTATTTACTCTGCTTAGGATTTATTTGACTTCTTGAATTTGTATCTTTTTGCAGTTTTGAAAATTCTAATTGAAATCTCCTTAAATACTGTATCTAGTTGGCTTTTCCTCATATCTGAAATTCTAGTTATTAGACCTTTTCATGCTCTTCTTGAAATAGTTAAGACGTAGACAAGGCTGCTGTTAATAAGAGACTCAAAAGTGGCTTAACCAAATTCAGGGTTATTTTCCTTTCACAGGACAGTCTTGTTTGGCAGCTAGGCAGTCTGAGACAGCCAAGCTCTTATGTCTTATTGCTCTATCATCCTTAAGAGTATTGCCGTCTTCTACAGAGGGAAAAATATCTCATCGCCATGTTTACATTCCAGTTCACAGAAAGGAAGAAAGAGAAAGAAAATGGCATATCCCCTTTCCTCTTACAGGCATGACCTAGAAGTTACACATATTTCAATTTGCATCCCAAATTACCAAAGCCTTGTCACATAGTCAAACCTTACTATCAGGAAGGCAATGAAATGGAAGTTTTAGCTAGGCAACAGAGCATCCAACTAATATATCCACTACTTATTAGACACAGAATGGTATCAGAGAAAACTCGCAATTTAGGCTATGGTTGTCCAATTTTCTTTTCTTTTTACAAATTTTCCATTTCTGTCTCTTTTATTTGGTTAACTTTGGTCTCATTCTGTTGCCCAGGCTGGAGTGCAGTGGCACAGTTCACTGCAGCCTTGACCTCCTAGACTCAAGGGATCCTCATACCTCAACCTCCCAAGTAGCTGGGACTACAGGCACAAACCACCATGCCCAGCTAATTTTTGTATTTTTTTGTAGAGATGGGATTTCACCATGTTGCCCAGGCTGGTCTCGAATTCCTTGGGCTTAAGTGATCCACCTGCCTTGGCCTCCCAAAGTGCTGGGATTACAGATGTGCGTCACTGTGCCTAGTCTACATATTTCATTTCTGAAAGTTCTCCCCCCACCCACAAAAAAGCTATTTGTAACTTCTCGTAATCTCATTATCTTTCTCAGTATAGTAAAATGGTTAAAAGCCTGACTTTAGGACCCATACTGCCTGGCTAGAATCCTGGTTCTACCACTTTACTAACCTTGGTCAAGTTATATCCCCATTCTGTGCTTCATTCCTTCACCTGTAAAATGGGGATGATAATAATCCCTACTTTAGAGTTTTGTGAGGATTAATTAACACGTAAAGTACTGGAACAGTTCAAGGTTCCAACTGATAGCTACAAAATGTTAGCTATCATAATCCCACCATTCTTACATTTTTAATCTTTACCTTGCTAAACACACTGATTTTAAATTCCTGTCTAATAATTCCAAAATATGAAGTCAATGGGAGTCCAATTCAGTTGTCTGTTATCTTGGCTAGTCCATATTTTCAGTGTCTTTTTCTTTTAGAGTTCTGTGATATTTTACTGTGATGTGCATTTGCTTCTGCCAAGTGCCTGGGGTTACTAGCAACCAGAATTACTTTGAATCATAGTCAAATTTTAAGATATTTTTGGGCTAACCCAAAAACTGCGATTTAGATATGGAAACATAAAGGCTAGGGTGCAACTATAAAATGTCAAAGAATAACAACCCCCAAACTTGCACCACCACTTCAACTTAGTGCCAACATTTGCGACAGTCTAGTTTCCTTGGAGTTGGCAGGAAGAGGCGTGGGGAGGGGTGCACAGACACTCGGTGGGATGCCTCCTCATAGACTGAGCTTAGTCTCCTATCCTCTTATGTCTGCGAAGGCAATGAAACCATAAGCCCAGGTTTGCTAGTTCAGTAGGTGCCATCAAGCCAAAAATAGGCTCTGAGTGCTGGTTCTAGCTTTCACTTACTTTTTAGCCTTTGAGCATGTCTCATAAATGTCAGTTCCTTGATATTGTTCCTTTAGGTTTACAGTTGTAAAAGGGACTTCATTTAAAAAATCTTACATGGCCAATATGCACATCTTCACAAGTGAGAAGTCATAAACCTACATTTTTTTTTTTTTTTTTGAGATGGAGTCTTGCTCTTTTTGCCCAGGCTGGAGTGCGATGGTGCGATCTTGGCTCACTGCAACCTCCGCCTCCCAGGTTCAAGAAATTCTCCCGCCTCAGCCTCCCAAGAACTGGAATTATAGGTGCGGGCCACCATGCCCAGCTAATTTGTATTTTTAGTAGAGACAGAGTTTCGCCATGTTAGCCAGGCTGGTCTCGAACTCCTGACGTCAAGTGATCCGGCCGCCTCGGCCTCCCAAAGTGCTAGTATTACAGGAGTGAGCCACTGCGCCCAGCCATGACCCTATACGTGATGAAAACATTTCTTTATAATATTCTCAACATAAAATTATGAATATTAGTTTGTTATCGAGAATATAATCTATAATAGTGTGATAATTTAATCACAGAATACTACTTTGTATTTTCTATCACCATTTTTTTAAAGAATAGAGAAACAGGAGAGGAGGGTAGGAGTGTCAGAATCACCTGGGCAAAGAACCACTACCCTCCAGGCAAAGAATCTGTCAGTTCCTTTTCTTTTCCACTACATGACTCTAGTCTAAGCAACCTCCTGGGACTACTGAAATAGCCTCTTAACTGGTCCATTGTTGCTCACTTGGGTTCCTCTACATTGCAGCCAGAATGGTCTTTTCAAAACAGAAAACTGAATGATTTCATTTTGCTCACAGGGTAAAGATTAAACTCCAAGTCCTCAAAGCTCCTAATGATTTGGCCTGTATCCACTTCGTCTTGCTCCATATCCCTATTTACTCTCTATGACAGTCACACTGGCCATCTTTCAGTTTCTTAAACCTGATATGCTCCCTTCTGCCACAGGGCTTTTGCAGAAGCTATTCCCTTTGCCTGCAATGACTTCTTCCTTCTCCACTTAGTTAATAATGCCTGCTCTTTTCCTTGGACCTGAGCACAAGTATTAATTCCGTAAGATATCCTTCCCTGACCCCTTTGAGTCAAAACTTTATATACTCTTACGGTATTGGACATTTTTCCTAAGCAATACTGATCACAGATGCAAATCAATGCTTTCTGTAAATCTCTGTGATTTACCTAAATTAGACTGTTGAATATCATACAAATTATTTGCCACATGTAATAATCTCAGAATTACTGTTAAAACCTAATTCACATTCTATTTTTAGAATATCTGCAATGTGATCTGAGTTCTTACATTCAATGACTACCATATTGTTATACATAAGGAGTTTTTAATCTAATTCTTTATTAAAAAAACAGTCTAAGACAGATTGTTTCAATGATTCCAGATTTTACGTATGAAAACTAATAAATACATGCACATATGGAAACTAATAAACACATGCACATGTTGCATGGCTGAGTGTTGCCACATAGAACTGTACAAATAATCCCTAAATGACAGTTTTTGCAGTATTAGTATAAATACTTAATTTGAGAAGAGAGTCATGATTCTGAATTTTTTTCTGAAAGATAACTAAGTAAACATTTTTGTGAAATTCAAATATAATAGCTTTGTTTACCCTACTGTGAATTTTCATGTCATGAGGCAAACAACACTTGTACTGTTTTGAAGACTTCAACAAAAGATTATACAAAATTACATCTTTCCTGTATGCTTTGTCTCAATGCATTAAAAAAAAATTCTCCCTTTGTTGATTCAGTTTAAACTGTCAGTCATCAAGGTTACATAGGTCATTAGATCGAGCCATCTTCTCTCTTCAGAGAAACAAGTATTTTAGAAACAAATGAAAATACTTTCAAGACAAACCGAAAGGTTACTAAAATTGTTACTTTAAACCATTTTAAATCTCCAAAGTAAAATATATTCTTCATATTAAAATGATTTAAAAGAAAGAGATGGTCTCTTTTGGCTATAACTTTTCCTCCTAAATGTTTAATACTGGGAATGCTTCTAATTACCAGAATAAGGGGGGAATATCACGGTATCCAAAAATATCCTATACTCTGTGCCTTTAGAAACTACACGTGCTCTTGGATCCATGAGCTGTCAAAAAAACAGTGACTGCGTATCCTGTTTTAGCAACATAGCAAATGATCAAAAGCACATCACCAGTAAATGTTTGACTAAGGGAAATGAAAATGAAAGACTGCTTTTTACATGTATTACCATCTACTTAAATGAATATTCTTCAGTAACTATTAATCATCGCAGACAAAACATTTGTAAACCATGCAGAAAAATTTTAAGGCCATGACTAATACTTTCTAGGTTGACCAAAATACATTATTTTCCTTAAAAGATACATTTGGCCAGGTGTACTAAATTATGCCAAGTATAGTTAAGTATACCAATTCTGGAATCTTGATAGATACATTTCCATAAATAGAGGTATTTACTCTAACTTTATTCCCTTAACAGCACTGCCACATAAACTATATATGACCAAAACTAAAGCATGCCAAAGCTAATGAAAAAGTATGAATTTGGAGTAATTGTAAGCAAAAATGCATAATTATAACTAAAGTTTCTGGTATCTTTGTTTTTTAGACTATTATCCAGCTAAAATGTTATAACCTTTTCTTGAAGGGAAAGTAAAAACATGTAACCAACAGCAACTAAATTTCATATATCATTCTGTCACTTACAAAGCTCTTTCGAAACTTTTTATATTTTAGGTAATCAAAACCAAAACTATATGTCATTACCCCCACTATAAAGAAACATACAAGGCTTAACTTGGATTCAATGACTTAAGCATAAAGTAATTAGGAAGCTGTATTCAAACCTATGTCTCTAGATTTTAAATGTTGCTCTCTTTTGAATATATTATGCTGTTATATAACAACAACACAACAACAATAATGACAAACATTTACTGAGTGCTTACCATGTGCCAGGAAGTGCTGTAAGAAATCCTCACAATAAGCTTACGAGGCAGATACTAGTAATATCCCCAAAGTCACATATCTAGGAAGAAAAGCCATGATTTAAACTCAGGCAACCTGCTTTCAGGGTTCACAATCTAACATGCTAAATTGCCTGTATTCATTCATGTACATAAACTTGTATATGCATAGAATACCTTTGGGAAGGAAGCTGAGGAATGATGGGACATGGAAAGAAAAGACATTTTTCTCTGTGTACTTTGTATGTATTTCTCGAAACCCAGGGAGAGGAAGGGGGTGTAGGTAGACAGAATGTTATAGACATGGAATTCCAGAAAAAAGGCAGAGATTCAAGAAACTCTGTGATCTGTGATGATCTAATGGAAAAACTATATTTTTAAAAAAGTCTAGGTGGCCTGAGCATTTACTGTGAAAGGCTGAGACAGGAAAGGACTTAGTACGTGTGTGTGTGTGTGTGTGTGTTTGGAGACGGAGTCTCACTTTGTCGCCCAGGCTGGAGTGCAGTAGCGCAATCTCAGCTTACAGCAACCTCCGCCTCCTTGGTTCAAGCGATTCTTCGGCATTAGCCTCCCAAGTAGCTGGGACTACAGGTATGTGCCACCACGCCCAGCTAATTTTTTTGTATTTGTAGTAGACAGAGTTTTACCATGCTGGTCAGGCTGGTATTGAACTCCTGACCTCAGGTGATCCGCCCTCCCTGGCCTCCCAAAGTGCTGGGATTACAGGCGTGAGCCACTGTGCCTGGCCCATATATGGTTTTAAATAGCAGGCTATAAAAGTTCCTCTATGACATCCCATGAACTTGAAACTTTCCTATCAGATAAGAAAAGCCACCTAAGGCTTTTGAACAAGAGTTTGAAGAGAAAAATGAAAGCTCTATGAGTACTCTGTAGATTGCAACAGAGGAATGAAAAACTAGAGAAGGAAGATCAGTTAGGAGGGCAAGGAAGCAAACTTTTTTTTAAAGTGCCTTTTTCTTAGCCTTTAGCAATCTTCAAGGCAGACATTTTCTTCCCTTCAAAATGCAGATAAATTACAGATGCCATTCCTACTGCCCAGAACAATAGTTGGGAAACAGTAGATGCTCAATAAACATTTATTGAATGAAAGAAAAAAAGGGCTGAGCCTGGATTCAAAGCTAGGTTTTATCTAACACTAATGCCTAAGACTTTTTCCACTATATTCGGTAATTCAATTAATCCAAGCAATCTTTAAAATCTGGTGAGACCCTTTAGGTAGGGAGCTAATCTTAAAGTAAGGGACATAGTTCTGCAATGTTGCTGTGAACACCAAATTAGATAATGCATATGTAGCACTTAGGAGAGTGCCTGGCAACTGTCCACTTAAAAAAGATACTACTATCACTACTTTATTAACGTAACTAGAGTGTTATTGGTATTCTGAGAATTTTGGAAAGGTAATGTAAGACAAGAATGGAAAGCGCTGTCAGATTAGGAACCCCAAATCAGGAGGCAGTATAATCAAATTTATTGATTCTTAACTTTATTGGATTCCTTAATCTAGTAAGTCCAGTTCTTTGAAAAGAATATATACACTGGGGGAAGTGAGGGATGTTGGAGACCAGGGAACCCAAACAAACAACCTCTGATCAAAAACAAAGAGCCTTGGCCAGGCACAGAGGCTCACGCCTGTAATCCCAGCACTTTGGGAGGCCAAGGAGGGTGAATCATGAGGTCAGGAGATCGCGACCATCCTGGCCGACATGGTGAAACTCTGTCTCTACTAAAAATACAAAAATTAGCTGGACGTGGTGGCTCTTGCCTGTAATCCCAGCTACTCAGGAGGCTGAGGCAGAAGAATCGCTAGAACCAGGGAGTCAGAGGTTGCAGTGAGCCGAGATCATGCCATTGGGTCCAGCCTGGCAACAGAACGAGATTCCGTCTCAAAACAACAACAACAACAAAAACCAAAGAGCCTTTTGAAGGAATATCTGGGTCCAAAATCAGGATCTATAAGTTATGTTAGCCTGGACAAGTCATTTATCCTCATTAATATTCAACTTCTTTATTTACACAACAAAGCTGGACTAAGATACCTCACTGGTTTCTGATAAGTAAACAATATATTTAATAATATATTTTAGGTACAGAAGCTTAATGCTTTTTTCCTTCCCAAACTAAAGTGAAAAGAGAGAATCAATGTTTTAGTTTATTATAAACACTGCCACATTAGAAAACTACTATTAGAATCCCTGTTTATTAAATCTGTTTGCTCATACAAGAGCTTCAAATCTCTTTAAGGATGGCCAGAGTGTTAATGAGTTTCCTATTCCTGTAAGTGCTATAGTTCTACACAAATTTTTGTTCCCAGAGCTATTAGTTTTGTGAGGAGAAATAACACTTATATTTGTCTTGAAAACAGCCGATTGAGGAACAATCTTAGTCCTGATCAAGTTAATTTTTTCAGATGAGAGAAGGTTGGGAAAAACAAGGAAATCAGTTAAAGTCTTGCCTTCATGAGAGATGAATTAATTTGAACAGGATCTAGAAATGACCATTAAATAATAATTAGCTTAATTAGGAACCTTTGATTTCATGCCAAATGCTAAGACATACACAAAAAGAGATACATAACTATTTGACTAACAGAATTTCTAGGATTTATTCTGAAGAATTACGTTGGGAAAGCCATTCTACTTTCTTACCATGGAACCAAAAAGAGATCCTCTAAATTGGAAATTGTTCTTCTTTTTCCCCTGAGACGGAGTCTCATTCTGTTGCCCAGGCTGGAGTGTAGCAGTGCAATCTCCGCTCACTGAAAGCTCCGCCTTCCGGGTTCAAGTGATTCTCCTGTCTCAGCCTCCTGAGTAGCTGGGATTACAGGCATGTGCCAACACGCCCCGCTAATTTTTTGTATTTTTAGTAGAGACAAGGTTTCACCATGTTGGTCAGGCTGGTCTCAAACTCCTGACCTTGCGATCCCCCCGCCTTGGCCTCCCAAAGTGCTGGGATTACAGGCGTCAGCCACTGTGCCCAGCCCCTAAATTGGAAATCTTAACCTGGCAATCAGGAGTTATGAATCGCTGACCACAGATGTATATAAATAGATTTCTTCAGATAATCAGGGAGTTTCAAACATTCTTTTTGTATGTCCATCAACCATAACAGACTAAATAAGCTACCATCAGCTTACACCTGGATCACTACAATAGCCTCTCATCTGATCTCCCTACATCCAATATTCTCCCCCTCCAATATATTCAAAAGGAAGCTAAAATGAACTTTGTAAAATGACAAATTTAATCACTCAGTGACCTCCTCCAAATCCCTTCAGTTCAGATACTTCAGTGATTTCCCATTTCCCTTAAAGACTAAAGATGTTAACATGGCTTACAAGGGTCTGCACAGTTGGGTCCCTAACTGTTATTTCACAACAGTGCTCCCTCTCATTCTCAACACTCCAGCCAACTGGCTCTCTTACATCTTCTCCAATGCGCCATGCACTCTCCTGCCAGAAACAAGTCAGCTGGTAAAGTGTTCCAGAAAACGTAAAGCAATGGGGAGATTGTAGTCCATATGGCATGTAGGTTTATAATCTAGAAAAGAATGATCTTTGAGCAAACAACTAAAGATGATGGGCAGTTAGAGAACACAGTTGGGCAGACATCTGAGGGAAGCAGAAAAGCCTTAAGATGCCAGGTGACTTCAATTTGAAGGAACAAGAAGGGCACTATAATTGGAGGACAATGAGGAAGTCATCAGGAGAAGAGAAGGTAAGAGATTAAATAGAGAGCTAAATACAGGCTTTTAGGCCATGGTAAGGACTTTAGCTTTTACTTGGTATGCATGGGAAGCCACTGGACAGTTTTGAGCAGAGGATGTCAACTTTCCACTGAAATTTTTAAAAGATCTCTCTGGTTATAAAAGAGAAGGTCAAGGGCAGAATCAGGAAGAACTAGAAGGCAACTGAAGTAACACAAGAGATAGGAATGCTGACCAAAGGAGTAGCAGTGGAGGTAGTAAGAATTGGTTAACTTCCACATACGTTTTGAAGACAGGGCCAAACAGAGACAAGTTGGGAGAAAAAAAAAAGACTGCTAAAAAATAAACAGAGGATAGACACCAAACCACAGACCCAGGAAGTTCAAAGAACACTAACCAAGATAAATGCCAAAACATCTACACTTAGGTATTATTTCAGACTGCATAAAATCAAGGCAAAGAGAAAATGCTGAAAGCCAGAGGGGGGAAAAACATCTTAACTATAGCAGAACAGAGAAGTATTGCATCAGACTTTTCAGAAACCAGGAAAGCAAGAAGAGAGTGAAGTAAAATATTTAAAGTGTTCCCAGAAAAAACCACCAAGTTACAACTCTGTATCAAGTGACACTACCCTCCAAATGAAGGAGAAATGCAGACATTCTCAAAACAAAAATTAAGAGAATTTGTCACCAGCAGACATGACTTGCAAGAAATGTGAAAATTTCTTCAAAAAGAAGGAAAACTACTTAGATGGGAAACTTTACTTCCACTTTTCTTATCCTTTATCAATCTAAACAGATGCAGTTTGTTCAAAATAACTGCAACAAGGTATTAGGTGACCATAGCTTGGTATTATGCAGGTATCAAAATAACTGCAACAAGGTATTAGGTGACCATTCAAGTAAAATGAATGACAGCAATGTTATAAGGGACCAGTGTAAGTAACTGAGAATACTCTGTTTCAAGGTACTTGCACTACACATGAAGTGCTATGTTACATGAAAGTGAGCTTGGATTAGTTGTGAATGTATACTGCAAATTCAAGGGCAACTAGTAAAAAAAAAAGTAAAACCAAGTGTAATCAATACAGTATGCGAGGAGAAAAAATGAAGTAACATAAAATGTTCAATTGAAACCAGAAAGCAAAAAAAGAAAGAACAAGGGAGGGCAATGAATAGAAAAGAGTAACAAATATGGTAGATACATATTAATCCAACAACAATTAAGGGACTGTCAGGATGGACTAAAAAAACAAGACCCAACTATATGTTGTCTATAAGAAACTCACTTTAAATATAAATACAGTAGACCCCCATTCATAGTTTTGCTTTTTGCAATTTCAGTGACCCACAGTCAACAGGTATCTGAAAAATATTACAGTATTGAGAGAGACTACATTCACTTAACTTTTAATAAAGTATACTGTTAGAATTGTTCTATTATTAGGTATTACTGTCAGTCTCTTACTCTAATTTATAAATTAAACTTTATTATAGGTATGTACAGGAAAAAACATAGTACACATAAGGTTTGGTACTATATCTGCAGTTTCAGGCATCCACAGAGGATACTGAAATGTATCCTCCATGGGTAAGTGGGGACTACTGTACACAGATTAAAAGTAAAGAGATGAAGAAAAATATATCACACTAACACTAATAAAAAGAAAGTTAAGAGTAGCTATATTATTCTGAGACAAAGCAGGCTTAAGAGTAAGAGAAGTTATCAGGTATGAAGAAGAGTATTACATAACGATAAAGGCATCGATTCTCTAAGAAGACATAACAATTCTTAATGTGCATGCAACAACAGTGTCGAAATGCATGAGGCAAAAACGGATACCACAAGGAGAAACAGATGAATCCATTATTATGCCTGGAACCCTCAACACCCCTGTGAGTAACTGACAGATCCAGCAGGCAGAAAATCAGTAAGGTTGTAGGTGAACTAAACAACACCATCAATCAATTGGATCTAATCGACATTTACAGAACACAGCCAGGTACTGCATGACATTGTTTTAGTCCGCATTGTTTAGACCGCATATGTGATGGTGGTCCTGTAGGATTATAATGGAGTTGAAAAATTCCTATTGCCTAGTGACATCTTAATGATCCTGAACCAGTGTAGGCCTAGGTGAATATGTGTGTTTGTGTCTTAGTTTTTAACAAAAACGTTTTAAAAGTTAAAAAAAGTAAAACATTTTAAAAATAGAAAAAAAATAAGGATATAAAGGAAACATTTTTGAACACATGGACAATGTGTCTGTGTTTTAAGCTAAGTGTTATTACAGGAGTCAAAAAGTTTATAAAGTAAAAAAGTTACAGTAAGCTAAGGTTGAATTGAATGATTTACTTTATTTACTTACGTACTTACTTTAGAGACAGGGTCTCGCTCTGTTGCCCAGGCTGGACTGCAGTGTTATGATCATAGCTAGGAGATATGTTGTTAAATGATGTGTGACTGTATTTCTATATATTGGCAAACAAGTGGAAAATAAAAAAAAATCACTTGCAAAAGTATCTAAAAAGAAATAAGCTACTTAGAGATTAATTTAACAAATTGCCTAATGATATATTTCTCTGAACATATCCCTGTTAAGTGATGTATGACTGTACTTTATCCAACAAGAAAGAATATACACTATTTTCAAGTGCACACAAAACATTTACCAAGACAGACCATATTCTAAATTATAAAGTAAGTCTCAATAAATTTGAAGAAATTTAAATCACACAAAGTATGTTTTCTGACTACTACGGCATTAAATTAGAAACCAGTAACAGAAAGATCAAGAAAATCCCCAAATATTTAGAAACTAAACAACGTATTTCTAAATAATCCATAGTTCAAAGAAGAAATCAAAAGGGAAATTGGTATTTTGAACAGGATGAAAAAGAAAATATATTAAAATTTATAAAATAACCCAGAAATAAATCCCTCACATGTATGGTCAAATGATTTTGAAAATGAGGCCAAGACTATTCAATTGGGAAAGGATGGTCTTTTCAATAAATAGTGCTAGAAAAACTGGATACCCACATGTAAAAGAATGAAGAGTTGGGCCCTCTTCATTGGGCCCACCATAAACAAAAATTGACTCAAAATGGATCAAAGACTAAATGTGAGAGAGCAAAACCATAATATTCTTGGAAGAAAACACAGGAGGAAAGATACATGACAATGGATTTGGCAATGATTGCTTGGATAAATACCAAAAGCACAGGCAACTACAGAAAAAAACAGATAAATTGGACTACAGGTTGAGTATCCCCCTGGGAACAGAAGGGCTTTAGATTTCAAATATTTTCAGATTTTGGAATATCTGTATATACACAATGAGCTCCATTGGGAATGGGACCCAAGTCTAGACACAAAATTCTTCTATGTTTCATAAACACTTCATACACATAGCCTGAAAGTAATTTAATACAGTATGTTTAACAATTTTGTGCATGAAACAAAGTTTTGACTACTATTTTGACTACAACACACATGGGGAAAGATATCGAATGTTCCACTTCTGGTGTCATGTTAGCATTCAAAAGTTATGGATTTTGCATTTTGGGATTAGGGATGCTCAACCTTGGTGTGTTCTTTGATGCACAGAAGTTTGCAATTTTGACATATAGGTATCCCTAATCTATATGAAGTACCTATTGTAGTAAAAAATTCAGAGGCAGAAAGTAGAATGGTGGTTGTTGGGGGCTGAGAAGGGGGATGGGGAATTACTGTTTAATGGAATCAAGTTTCAGTTACATAAAATGAAGAGTTCTAGAAACGGATGTTGGTGAAGTCTGCACAACAATGTGAATGTACTTAATTTTACTGAATTGTATACTTAAAAATAATTACGATGGTATAAGTTATGTGTATTTTACCACAATATAAAAAAATACAACACAATTCTCCATATTGACTAAAAAAAAAAAAAAAATCAGGGCAGAGAAGCCATCAAAGCAGGTCAAGAAAGAGCAACTAGTGAGGTGGTGGGGGCGGGGGGGAACCATGTATATAGTTTATTGGGATAAAGAGAAGAAAATATTTCAAAGAGGAGGAAGCGATCAACTGTCAAATGCTGACATGTAAAGGAAGATGAGAGTGAGAACCTGACCACTGGAGGTCACTGGAGACTTGATAAACCAATTTCAGTGTAATAACCCAGGACAAAAGCACGATTAGGTTCAGGAAAGACTGGGAGGTAAGAAATTGGGAGATGGCATTATAGACAATTTTTTTGAGGAGTTTGCTTGAAGGAGGAATAGAAAAATTGGGAGGTCACTACTACAAGGGGAAGGAGAATGTGGTTTCAACAGGGGTTTTGCCGTATTTATTTTTATAGTAGGTACTCAGTTAATCAAACATTTAAGAGCAACTCAGTAAGTATTTGTCCAGAATGAACTGTTCTCAAGACTAGGTTTACAACTTGACATTAGAGGTTAAAGTGTTGCAATTTTGAATCTTGTTTTTTATTACCCCCCTACCCCTACTCCCGCCAATATTACTGATATTACTTCATCTCTCTCCAAGGTCACTCAAGTTTTTCAAAACCGTTTTAACAGATATTGCAATAAGTGTACGGTCATTTAACTATCCTTCTTGCTGGGCATGTCCAAGTATTTTCTATTATTATAGACAATGCTGTAATGAATCTTTATATAATACACTTTTATCCAGTTGTCATTTTTTTCTTTGGTTTATATTCTCACATGGAACATTAATCAAAGACTAGGAACATTTTTAAGGTTCTTCATGGAGATTAGTAGTTTTATCAACTGGCATTCCAATCAGGAATGTGTGGGTCCCATTTCCCCATATCCCTAACAGCACAGTTTCAACATAAATGTTCTTATTTTATAAATTGTATTATCAAAATTTTATTACTCTAAGCTTCTCTGATTAGTGAGGCTAATGTTTTCAAATATTTATCAGTCATGAGCCTCTTCTGTGAATGCCTATTCTTTTTCATTTATCTTTAAAAAAGTTTTAAAACAAGTTTTTAAAAAGTTCCTATCAAGCAGTCTGTTCTATAAGAATAGTCACTTTTTTGATTATCTTTTCCCTCAGATGTTGTTTGCTTTTAGCTGTTTATTGTATCACACTCAAGTTAATTTCTGTTAATTTTTTTTATTATTTTGTTTTTTGCATTGTTTTTTCTTTTTTCCAGTTATTTTGCATTAAATCTATGTTTTCAATTGTCATTTTCCCCTCATAGCTCATAAGTCTGGTGTACAACTGCTAAGGATTGGGCACCAGTGGATTAAAGCAAAAAACTGAGTTTAAGAATGGAAGTTCTGTTGCATGGAATTTAGAAACTCTCTTTTGCTATAACTACTTGGTCTATGGTCTGGCCCACATTTATTTTTTCAGACAGGGTCTCACTCTGTCACCACTGGAGTGCAGTGGCACGATCACAGCTTAGTGCACCCTCGAACTCTTGACCTCAAGCAATTCCCTCCCACCTCAGCCTCCAAAGTCCTGGGATTATAGGTGTGAGCCACCACATTCAGCTGATCCATATTTAAATGAAAATTTAGAAGGCTAATAATTTTACGTCCAATAAGTAAATAAACATATAACAAAATATGGTAAAGGCAACTAGATAAATTAGCAAGTAGGACTTAGATTCAGATCACCTATATTTAATCATTGGCTCTAACACTTATAAGCTGGAAGGCTCTGGACTTCTTAACCTTACTCAAGTCTCATGATCTATAAACAACAGTAACAGTTTAACACTTACTGAGGACTCACTATGTGCAAGCATGTTTCTAAGAATTTTACTTTTAGTCAACTTATTTAAAACAACTCTATAATATTATTACAATCACCACTTTGGACAAGAGAAAACATATGACCTACAGAAGTTCAAAAACTCACAAAAAATTGTTTTGTGAGCAAAACTCACAAAACAATTAGTAAATGGCAGAACGAGGATTTGAATCTAGGCATTCTGCCTCCAGTGCTCCCATCCTGGCTCCTAAGCACTCTATTATATGGCCTCTTTCATCTTTAAAATGGGAATGATACCACCTACCTCAGGTGTGACGGAAGGATTAAATGAAACAGTATACATGAAAGAACAATAAAGTGTGAAGTGGCAAGAATAAGGGACAGTATTAAGAGGGTGGTTTGTTTTAAGTAACAACAAAACCTGATAGATACTTTGTATGACTTAAAATAGGTTAACAACAACAACAAAAAAAAGATGGCAGCAAATTCCACAAAGCATATGCAATGAACTAAAATCCTTACAGTAACCTGCTAAGAATACTATGGCGGAGAGTACTTAGGCTCTTGCTCTCTGGCTGGAATAAAAACATCTTGCCTGAGACTAGAAGGATATGCAATTTATCCCATGAAAACAATTGTGCAAAGCATTATCCTTAGCAGGCCTGATCAGTTAATATGCCAGTTAAGAAGCCCCACGAAAACAAGAGACTCGCTTTGTCTTTTCTTCCACTTATATCTTGCCACTTCTCTTATGCCAAAATAACATCTTGGTTTATACCCCTTCCTAAGTAATGCCTTAACCACTCCTTTATCTATCCAAATCCTCTATGCCTTTTGAGGTGCATTTCAAGCCCCAACCTCAGAGTTGTATCCATTTTTTCATGCCCACAGTCTTCTTTTCTCTCTCTGACCTCTCATTACCTTTTTTATACTACTTAATCTCTGGTTACATTTTCTTTTGTTGAGATATAATTCACATACTGTAAAATCCACCTTTTTTTTTTTTTTTTTTTTTTTTGAGACAGAGTTTTGCTCTTGTAGCCCAGGCTGGAGTGCAATGGCACGATCTCAGCTCACTGCAACCTCCGCCTTCCAGGTTCAATCGATTCTCCTGCCTCAGCCTCCTGAGTAGCTGGGATTACAGGCATGCGCCACCACGCTCAGCTAATTTTTTGTATTTTTAGTAGAGCTGGGGTTTCTCCATGTTGGTCAGGCTGATCGCAAACTCCTGACCTCAAGTGATCCGCCTGACTCAGCCTCCCAAAGTGCTGGGATTACAGGCGTGAGCCACCACACCCGACCCACCATTTTAAAGTACACAATTCAGTGGTTTTAAAAATTATATTCACAAGGCTGTTATTACCACCATCACTATGTAATTCCCATCACCCCCCAACCCAAGAAAAAAACATATCCATGAACAGTTATTCCCCATTTGCCCTCCCTACAGCCTCTGGCAACCACTAATCTACCTACTATCTCTAAAGATTGGCTTTTTCTATACATTTCACACAGATGGAATCATACAACATGTGGCCTTTTGTGTCTGGCTTTTGTGCTTAGCATGTTTCCAAGGTTCATTGATGTTGAAGCGTGTGTCAGTATTTCATTCCTTTTTATAGCTGAATGATATTCTATTGTATGACTATATGATATTTTGTTTATCAGTTGATGGACATTTGGGTTCTTTCCACTTTTTGTTTATTGTAATGAACAGTCTTGTACGAATTTTAGTGTACACATACGTTTCCAATTCTCTTGGGTATATATCTAGCAGCAAAACTGCTGAGTCGTAAGATAACTCTCTGTTTTTCTTTTATTTATATTTATTTATTTTTTTATTTTTCATTGCATCTCTTTAGCATATGTTTAACTTTCTCAGGAACTGCCAAACTGTTTTCCACAGTGGCTGTACCATTTTACATTCTCATCAGCAATGTATGAAAGTTCCAATCTCTCTACATCCTGGCCAACACTTGTTATTGTCCTTTTTTTCCCTAAATTACAGCCATCCTAGTGTGTATGAAATAATATCTCATTATGGTTTTGATTTGCATTTTCCTAAGGTCTCTGTTTACATTTTATTTTATATGATATATAGTCTTCTAATTCAAAGTCAGCAAACTTTATCTATGAAGAGCTAGACAGTAAATGTTTTATGCTTTGTGAGCCACATATGGCCTATGTCACATATTATTCTTTCTTATTTAAAAAAAAAAAAACTCTTTAAAAAGTAAAAGCCATTCTTAGCTTGAGGGCCATACAAAACAGGTCTTGGACCAAAGTTTGGTGACCTCTCCTCTAACTGTTTCATAATTAGCCTTGCCTTTGCTATCACCGTCAACTTTGCTAAAAGCAAGGTAAGGATTATTTTGTATTTCCAGATAGAGATTTGCACAGGGTCTACGAATACAAGAACAGAGGTTCTAAAAATACTTGAACTAGGTCATGCCTGTAATCCCAGCACTTTGGGAGGCTGAGGCGGGTGGATCACCCAAGATCAGGAGTTCGAGACCAGGCTGGCCAATATGGCGAAACCTGGTCTCTACTAAAAATACAAATATTAGCCGGGCATGGTGGCACACACCTGTAGTTCCAGCTACTCGGGAGGCTGAGGCAGGAGAATCATTTGAACCTGGAAGGCAGAGGTTGCAGTGAGCCAAGATCGCGGCACTACACTTCAGCCTGGATGACAGAGCGAGACTCCATCTCAAAAAATAAAAATAAAAATACTTGAACTAAACTTTTTGCACACAAAAAAAGTCAATTAAAAAATACATATACTTGAGGCCAGGCATGGTTGCTCATGCCTATAATCCCAGCACTTTGGGAGGCCAAGGTAGGTGGATCACAATGTCAAGAGATTGAGACCATCCTGGCCAACATGGCGAAACTCTGTCTCTACTAAAAATACAAAAACATTAGCTGGGCCTGGTGGTGCATGCCTGTAATCCCAGCACTTTGGGAGGCTGAGGCAGGCAGATCACTTGAGGTCAGGAGTTCAAGACCAGCCTGGCCAACATGGCAAGAAAAAATCAGCTGGGCATGGTGGCACATGCCTGTAAACCCAGCTACTCAGGAGGCTAAGGTACAAAATTGCTTGAACCTGGGAGGCAGAGGTGGCAGCGAGCCAAGATCACGCCACTGAACTACTGTCTGGGCAACAGAGCAAGACTCTGTCTTTAAAAAAAAAAAAATATATATATATATATATATGTATCTCCCCACAGGCATTATGCAATATAAAGGGTACTAGTTTTTAAGTGATTATTAAAACTACAAAGTCATTTTTCTTTTTTGAAACTGGGCAACTTGAAAGAATTTTGTTAAGAACCAGAGAAAAGGCTGGGCGCGGTGGCTCACGCCTGTAATCCCAGCACTTTGGGAGGCCAAGGCGGGCAGATCACCTAAGGTCAGAGTTCAAGACCAGCCTGGCCAACATGGTGCAACCCTGTCTCTACTAAAAATACAAAATTAGCCGGGCATGGTGGTGCATGGCCTGTAATCCCAGCTACTCGGGAGGCTGAGGCAGGAAAATCGCTTGAACCCGGGAGGCAGAGGTTGCAGTGAGCCAAGATCATGCCATTGCATTCCAACCTTGGCAATAAGAGCAAAAACTCTGTCTCAAGCAAACAAACAAACAAAAAGAACCAGAGAAAGACTCTTTCATAATGCTCTTAGAGTCAAAATTATAATCTATTAACTTACACATACTTCTGAATCAAGTATTTCTAAATCCCACAACTACAAATAAGATTAAAATTACAGTAATACAATGTGGAAGAACTTGCTATCTGTTCCTCTTTATATATAGCCAAAACAAGCAAACAAAAAAGACAGGAACACAGAAGACTTTTAGGGCAGCAAAACTTTTATCTGTATGAAACTATAAGGTGGACACACATCATTTTACATGTGTCTAAACCCAGAGAATATACAACACCAAAAGTGAACTCTAAGGTAAACTATGGACTCTGCATGATTAAGTACGTGTCAATGTACATTCATCAGCTGTAACATATGTACCGATTTGGTAGGGGATTTGTTGATAACGAAGGAAACTATGCATGTGTGCAGGCAGAAGATAGATGAGAAATCTGCTCAATTTTATTGTAAACCTAAAACTGCTCTAAAAAAAATTAAGTCGTGCTTGCTTTGGCAGCACATATACTGAAATTGGAACGATACAGGGAAGATTAACACGGCCCCTGCATAAGAATGACACACAAAATTCACAAAGCATTCCATATTTTTTAAATTGTCTATTTTTTAAAATGGTATACTTTTCTGGTAAATGTAGAAAAGTCAGAAATTTCAACAATTTGAATTTTACATTTTAGAAATTATAAGTAAATCATATAGAAGTCTTTGCATACAAACTCTTTGATACAGGAGAATGAAAACTAATGTAAAAGATAGCAGATGTAACTAGCTATTTATCTCAGGGCAAGTCACTGAATTCTTTGAAGCCCAAACTTCTTATCTTTAAAAGTAGGAGTGACACTATCTGTCCTACCTTTTTCACAGAATTGTGAAGATCAAATGAGACAAACTTGGTAAAAGTATATTTTAAAAAAAAGCACTCTACCACTTTACAAATATTATTCATATATATTGTTAGAAGAACTCTAAACCAAAATCAAATTTTCACTATTAAAATAAGTATAAACAAGAGTTCTCTCACTCTTCACAGTTATAACAAACATTTTTCCTAATAGTCGTAATGACATCAATGAACAGTGTGGTGATTCTTTTTTAAGCCTAACAGAGGAATGAAAATCAGCCCAAACTGGTCTCACATTCTGAATGGCATAAAGGTTAACCTAGTGCATAAAAGCATTCAGACCGGTTTTCCAGGTCTTAGAAACCTAAGACAACATTCATTCTTTTGCACCTTTAGCTTATTCTAGCTAAAAGAAATAATGTATTAAATATTCCTTTAAATACTAATCTGTCTGCAAAAAATTCTATGGGAAACAAACCTCAAAAATCAAGTCGGAATCAGTAATAAAGTTTTGATTATCAACAGCAAAAGAAGACAGGGATATTAAGCAATGATAACTAATATTCTGGTCATCAGCAAAGCCTGAGTCCTATCCTCTCACTCTCCTCCCCAGACAGCATGAGCTTCACCACTCGCTTCACCTTATCCACCAACTACTGGTCCCTGAGCACTGTCAAGGCACCCAGCCATGGCGCCCAGGCAGCGTCTATCCAGGCACTGGGGGCTCTGGTTCCCAGATCTCCATGTCCTGCTCCACCAGCTTCTGGGGCAGCTTGGGGCTTGGCTGCGGGGATGGCCAGGGGTCTGGTAGGAATGGGAGGCATCCAGAATGATGAGAAAATGAAATGCCTGAATGATCGCCTGGCCTCCTACCTGGACAGAATGAGGAGCCTGGAAACCGAGAACTGGAAGCTGGAGAGCAAAATCCAGGAGCACCTGGAGAAGAAGGGACCCCAGCTCAGACACTGGGGCCATTACTTCAAGACCATCAAGGACCTGAGGGCTCAGATCTTCTTAAATACTCTGAGAGGCCGAGGCAGGTGGATTACGAGGTCAGGAGATCGAGACCATCCTGGCTAACACGGTGAAACCCCATCTCTACTGAAAATAGAAAAAATTAGCCAAGTGTGGTGGCGGGCACCTGTAGTCCCAGCTACTCGGGAGGCTGAGGCAGGAGAATGGCATGAACCCGGGAGGCAGAGTCTGCAGTGAGCCGAGATCGCGCCACTGCAGACCAGCCTGGGGACAGCAAGACTCCATCTCAAAAAAAAAAAAAAAAAAAAAAAAAAAAAAAGAAAAAACAAAAATACTGTGGACAATGCCCGCATCGTTCTGCAGACTGACAATACCCGTCTTGCTACTGATGACTTTAGAGTCAAGTATGAGACAGAGCTGGCCATGTGCCAGTCTGTGAAGAGTGACATCCATGGACTCCACAAGGTCACTGATGACACCAATGTCACTTGGCTGCAGCTGGAGCCAGAGATCGAGGCTCTCAACGAGGAACTGTTCTTCATGAAGAAGAACCACAAAGGGGAAGTAAAAGGCCTACAAGCCCAAATTGCCAGCTCTGGGTTGACCATGGAGGCAGATGCCCCCAAATCTCAGGACATCCAGATCACAGCAGACATCTGGGCCCAATATGATAAGCTGGCTCGGAAGAACTGACAGGAGCTAGACAAGTACTGGTCTCAGCAGACTGAGGAGGGCGCCACAGTGGTCACCACGCAGTCTGCAGAGGTTGGAGTTGCTAAGATGGTGTTCACAGAGCTGAGACATACAGCCCAGTCCTTAATCAATCTGGACTCAATGAGAAATCTGAAGGCCGGCTTGTAGAACAGCCTGAGGGAGGTGGAGGCCCTCTATTCCCTGCAGATGGAGCAGCTCAACGAGATCCTGCTGCAACTAGAGTCAGAGCTGGCAAAGACCCGGGAAGAGGGGCAACGCTAGGCCCAGGAGTACAAGGCCCTGCTGAAATATCAAGGTCAAACCAGAGGCTGAGACCGCCACCTACCGGAAGATGGCAAGGACTTCAATCTTGGTGATGCCCTGGACAGCAGCAACTCCATGCAAACCATCCAAAAGACCACCACCCACCGGATAGTAGATGGCAAAGTGGTATCTGACACCAATGGTATCAGAACACCAAAGTTCTGAGACATTAAGCCAGCAGAAGCAGGGTAACCCTTTGGGGAGCAGGAGGCCAATAAAAAGTTCAAAGGTCACTGGATGTCAAAAAATATACACACGCACGCGCGCGCACACACACACGCATTGTTTGAACTTGGGAGACAGAGGATCCAGTGAACCAAGATTGTGCCACTGCACTCCAGCCTGGGTGACAGAACAAGACTCTTGTCTGAAAAATAAATAAATAAAATTTAAAAAATAAAATTCTCTACAAGAGTACAGACAGGTTGTGACCTAGATTTGAACTAAAAAATGTTAAACAGGAAAAGGTATTTACAGTCAAACCAAAACCACCTGAACACAGACCTTAAAAGTATTACTAAACGCCTTGAAGTTCGGGGTTCAAAGGAAGAAACTACAATTAAATACCTATGACTAAACGTTCTAAAAGCTATGATCTTAACATGTATTAGATCTAGATCCCTGGCCAGGCACATTGGCTCATGTCAGTACTCCTAGCACTTTGAGAGGCTAAGGTGGGAAGGGGTTAGGAGTTTGAGATCAGTCTGGGCAACAGAGCGAGACCTCATCTCTTAATTTAAAAGAAGGAAAAAAAAAAAGATCTAGAGCCCTAATTCTAACAAACTTTACAGCAGCAAGAAGCAAATAATTGAAACATTAGCCATATCAATCTGTAAGGCATGTTGAGCTTCATCAAAATATCTAGATTAATACAGAAAAAATGTTATAATAGTCCCTGATATAACCACAAATATCTATTATGTTTATCTACATAATTTAAGGAAGCGATCCCCAACCTTTTTGGCACCAGGAACCAGTTTCATGGAAGACAATTTTTCCACAGACTGGACCAGGCGTGGGAGATGGAGTCACGATGATCCAAACGCATATTAATTGTGCACTTTATTTCTATTACTATTACATTGTAACACAAAATGAAATAATTATACAGCTCACCATAATGCAGAATCAGTGGGAACCCTGAGCTTGTTTTCCTGCAACTAGACAGTCCCATCTGGGGGTGATGGGAGACAGCAACAGATCATCAGGTATTAGATTCTCATAAGAAGCATGCAACCTAGATTATGTGCATGTGCAATTCACAATAAGGTTCGTACTCCCATGAGAATCTAATGCCACTAGTGATCTGACAAGAGGCGGGGCTCAGGCAGCAATACTCAATGCTGCTTACCTCCTGCTGTGCAGCCTGGTTCCTAACAGGCCATAGACCATTACTCACTAGTCTGTGGCCCAGGGGTTGGAGACCCCTGATCTAAGGGTATGAGACAGTGAGAGACAAAGGAAAATATGACCAGTTACCCAAATTTAACAAGAAAAAAATTTTTAACTCCTTTCCTCAAAGTGCTAGTTCGACTAATGTTATCTTGGGTAACAAAATATTGGAAAAAGCCAAGCATCAGGAAAAAATAAATCAACCAGTTCTATGTTGAGAAGGTGTTCCACTCGGTCGTGCACGGTGGCTCACGCCTGTAATCCCAACACTTCGGGAGGCCAAGGCGGGTGGATCACAAGGTCAGGAGATGGAGACCATCCTGGCTAACACGGTAAAATCCCACCTCTACTAAAAATATAAAAATTAGCCAGGTGTGGTGGCGGGCGTCTGTAGTCCCAGCTACTCAGGAGGCTAAGGCAGGAGAAATGCGTGAACCCAGGAGGTGGAGCTTACAGTGTATGGAAGCTTGCAGGGTACCAGAGCTTGCAGTGAGCCGAGATCGCGTCACTGCACTCCAGTCTGGGGGACAGAGTGAGACTCCGTCTAAAAAAAAAAAAAAAGAAAAAGAAAAAGAGAAGGTGTTCTACTCCAATGGATGCATTGATTTTTTATTCCCTTAGTCTGCATTTGCTCAAATTTATTTATAATTTGGGCAACAAGTTTTTTTTACAAAAAGGAAAACTGACAGAGAATTTAAAGACAGACACACATTATCTCTCCAAATTAGAACAAAACATCACTAGCTCTAACTGGCAGGGATATCCTATTAAATGGGCAGAGGTATACTAGTGGATACAAACACACTAACATATTTTAAAGCTTGCCAAACCCATGTTATGTTGTGGGAGAGAAAAAAACGTGTAGAACACAACCTGGTCATTTACTAAGGGTTCTATCAAATTCGCAGTGGTGAGGGGTACAAAAGGAAAAGATGTTTACTTGTACAAGAATTCCTTACTGCCTTCTACTACATAAAAATGAAGCAAAAAGAATTGTGCAGTGCAAATATGACTCATGAAAAATGCTCCTGAAAGAATTCCTGGTAAATATCTAAATTAATTACCTTTTTTTTCCAGCACCTAACCTGATATAAACAAGTGTGCATGTGTGTATAATCTGAGGAAAACCCCACAGCACAGGTTTTCCACCTCACTGAAGCATCAACTTTGAGTCCTGAGCCCTTCATCTTCTCCCAGCTTATTGTTTCCCTTCCTTTTCTCCTAACCCATGACTCCAAGAGTGATCAACAGTGTAGCTTAGTAGTTAAGAACATAGACTTTGGGACCTAGCTTCCTGGGTTTAAAGCCCAGTTCTGCCACTTACTAGCTCTGTAATCCTAGGCAAGTGTCTTAACCTCTCTGTGCCTCAGTTTCATCATGGGAATACCAGTGCCTGGCTCGTAGGATTATTTGAGTAAATGAAATGGTATCTACAAAGCTTATTTATGTGCCCAACACAGAATAGGAGCTCTGTAAGTTATACACCACCATCTTTGAGTTAGTCTTTGCTCAGATTCCTCTATTCCACGTATTCCTGTTGTTTCACCCCCAAATCAAGCAGTACACATCAACTGTTAGTGAATCTTAAACTTTCTCTTCATTGCTGGAGAAAATATTATTATATAACTGATGTCACTACTTCAAATTCCTGGTGTGAAATCTCACCTGGACCCTCAGTACTGCACATCAATCCTTTTACCATCTCTACTCCACTTCCTCTCTCATTCCCTTCCTTCTTGATAAACTTAAGTTCAGTTACTATCATCTTTTTTCCTAAAGTCCCAAAGGATGAGGCTGTCCCTTCTCACAATTAAGGTCAACCTTTCTACCTACCCTATATATTTCCCCTGTAATTCCTACAAGCTAAAACCCTATAAGCCATACTTGACTCTACTCCCCATATATAATCAACAGTCAAGCTAGTTCTGCATATTTTGTTTCCTAAATAATTTTTTCAATTGTAAATTCTTTTTATCCCTATTTCCACACTGTGTTAATAAGACCCTCATCATCTCTTAACCAAATTCCTCCAAAAGAAATCAAAGAGATTAAGGAGAATTAGCAGTGCAAATATCAGAAGCTGAGAGAGATATAATATTTTTATTGTTTTTCAGATTAAGATACTAGCTCCTCTTTTCACCAACTATGGATGTACTTCAAGAGGTAAAATAAACTCTTGAAATGTTATACAAAACAAAAACAAATATTTTTTAAAGCATAGGTATAATCTTCTAGGAGAGAAGAGGGCACAATATGTGGCCCCAAAATTTCAAAATTTCAAAGAGATCTATGACCCCCCTCTCAAAAAAAAAAAAAAAGTTCCATTATTCTAGAGGATAAGGCCCAAGCTCATTATCAGGCCTTGTAATGCTCTACATAATCTGGCTCTGATCCATGTTAGTTTTATCAGCTGACCATCTACGTGAGATATCAAGAGTTGGTGAAGTGGACATCTGCTATTTGTGTATGTCTAGTATTCCTCCTTCTTTTGCTAATAGCATTGTGATACTTTATTGGGAAACAATCCTTATCTTCCTGAATGCAGTTGTGGTGAGAATGTCAATCAAGGTGTCCCCACTTTTCACTGGGCAAGGGAGACATGTGACCTAAACTCAGTCTACACTAATCAGGCTGAGTTTCCCAGGAAGCTGAATCTTAGAGTGATGTGAGGAAGGAAAATGGCTAGAGCTGATTCTTTATGACTGTGGCACAATGAAGACATTGTTCCTTACTACTACCTAGGTCCCTACCCCTACAAACTGCTCTGGTTCTTTTCAGGACTTCTTGAGGCCTAAGTGCTCACTTTTTACTTAAATTCTGTTATTCAACATCCTCCAAATAAACATTTTTCTGTTTAACCATTTTAGCCATTTGTTCATCCTTTTATTGGACAAATATATATTGAACTGTGTAACGGCTAGTTGGACATGTCAACTTGGCTAGACTCTAGTACCCAGTTATTCAAATGGATGGAAGTGTTGCCATGAAGGTATTATCTAAATGTGGTTAACATTCACCATCAGCTGACTTTAAGGAGATTATCCTCAATAATGTGAGTAGGCCTCATCCAATCGGTTGAAAAGCCTTACTTTGCAAAACTCAGGTTTCACTGAAGAAGAAATTCTACTGCTAGACTGCATTATCAGCTTCACCTACAGAACCTGCAATGTGTTGGTCTGCCGTACAGATTTTGGACTTTCTAGTCTCCACAATCACATAAGCCAACTCCTTGAAATAAATCTCTTGATTTACATAATGTATGCGTGTGTGTGTGTGTGTATGGTGTGTAAATGGGTGCATCGTCTTACAGGTTCTGTAGGTATCTGCCCAGTTCTCTGAGAGAACACCTACTACATACTAGTGCTGACGATAAGCACAGGTTGTCATTTGCTTGCTGCTGTGACTCTGAAATAAAGGACTCAGTTTCATGTACACCCACAAGGCATTTAAGTTAAATTTTGCACCAAAGAATAAAATCTCCAGTGAACCATGATGGTTCTTTTGCTTACAACCAAAGAACCCTAAATATAGTTATATATGTCATTGTTTGAGGAGGAGAGAGTTCACAAAGTTTCACAGTTTCAAATAGTGCTAATAAACAGCTTAAGCTCAAAGCTGTGAGTAGAATTTTAGTTTTAAACTTGATGCCAAAAAATTACCTTCTAGATTCTCCCAAAGTACAGAGAAATTAAAAAATGAAGGCATGTCCAAGAAACAGAAGATGCCTAAAATAGTTATCAGAATGTGCAGGTTCATTTACCCTACTTCAGGGACCAGCACACTATGAGCCACAGGCCAAATCTGGGCCACTGTCTTTTTTTGTGTGGCTTGTGAATCAAGGACTGTTTTTATATTCTTGAATGTTGTTATACAAAAAAATCAGAAGAAAAATATTTTATAACGTGAAAATTACATGAAATTCACTTTTAGTGTCCATAAATAAAGGAGACACAATCACTCTCATTTGCTTATATAAATGGCTGCTTTTACCCTATAACAGCAGAGTTGAATATGTGCAACAGGGACCATATGGCCCCAAAATCCTGAAGTACTTACTATCTGGCCCCTTACAAAAAAAGTTAGCTGGCCAAGCACAGTGGCTCGCGCCTATAATCCCAGCACTTTGGGAGGCTGAGGAGGGTGGATCACAAGGCCAGGAGTTTGAGACCAGCCTGACCAACGTGGTGAAACCCCGTCTCTACTAATAATAACAAAAATTAGCCAGGTGTGGTGGTGCACGCCTGCAGTCCCAGCTACTTGGGAGGCTGAGGCAGGAGAATCGCTTGAACCCGGGAGTGAGACAAGATCACACCACCACACTCCAGCCTGGGTGACAGAGTGAGACTTTGTCTCAAAAAAAAAAAAAAAAAAAAAAAAAAACACCTACTCTAGTTTATCAGAGGAAGCATTAACTTCAGGAGGAATAAGCAAGAAAAGGGTAAGAAATGTTAGAAAATAGAATACAAGAAAAGGAATAAATGAATTAACTGTTATTTATTGTACATTTACCATGCATAAAATACTGCTTTGAGCACTTTACATCTAGTATTTTTAATCCTCACATTTCCATGGGGTGGGGATTATTGTCCCTTTTTGTTTTGTTTGTTTGTTTGAGACAGAGTTTCGCTCTTACTGCCCAGGCTGGAGTGCAATGGCTTAATCTCGGCTCACCACAACCTCCACCTCCCAGGTTCAAGTGATTCTCCTGCCTCAACCTCCCAAGTAGCTGGAATTACAGGCATGTGCCACCACACTCGGCTAATTTTTGTATTTTTAGTAGAGACGGGGTTTCTTCATGTTCGTTAGGCTGGTCTCGAACTCCTAACCTCAGGTGATCTGCCCGCCTTGGCCTCCCAAAGTGCTGGGATTACAGGCATGAGCCACCACTCCCAGTCTACTGTCCCCATCTTATAGATGAGGCAAAAAGGCTAAAACTAACTTGTCCAAGCTCAACATACATAAATTATGGAGCCAGGATTATAACTCAGGCACTGTGGCTCTAGCATCAGTGTGGTTAACTACAATACTATATTGCCTTACCAGTCATCTTCTTGTCTATCTAACCTGTACTGTGCAAATATTGTTTTTCTTTAGAATTAAAGTATACAAACACTATGGATAAACCAATACTAGAATAAATTAGAAATCTGTGGTGGTACATTTCTTAGAGAATTTAAAGGATTACAAAGACCTATGTGCATGCACGCATGCGCGCGCGCGCGCGCGCACACACACACACACACACACACACACACACACACACACCCCTTCCTTCTAGAAGGCAGAGAAACTGAGGAAGACGGCCCCTTGGATTCAATCATTGCTTTCCCGCAGACCATATTTGAACTCCGAAGCTGAGGCAAGCTTCTATACGCAGGCTAAGAATGTTCTCCTCCCACATCCCCTGCATCATTATGACCAATTAATTAAGAATCAGGAAGGTGGATCCAGAATGTGGATATTTCTCAAAGCTCCCAGTTAAATCTAATGTACAGCCAAGCCAGCATTGCAACCCACCACACTATACACTTCTCTCCTCTCAAGGAGAGGAGTGGTAAGAATAGAATAAGAGTGAAGGGAGGGAGGAAGCAGGAAGATGAGAGAAACTTGACAAAACTTAACCTCTGAAGAGTGGAATTTTTATTTACTAGCATGCTAATATAGAACTAGTCTTCATGTCTCATTGCTACACCTGAAGACTTAAAAACAAAATGAATTATAAAAAGAAAACTAATTATTTCTATATATGCGTATATGTACATATGCATGTTTTTACAGGAAACTTCTGTAAGGATACACAGCGAACCGAAAACCATTATTTTTGTCTCATTTGCCTTGATCTGTACTTTTCAGGGCATTACCTGTATTCTTTTAAAATACATTACTTAACAAAAATAGTGGCTTTTTTGTTTTTTCTGAGACAGGGTCTCACTGTCACCGAGGTTGGAGTGTAGTGGCGCAATCATGGCTCACTGCAGCCTCAACCTCCCATGCTCAAGCAATCCTCCCAACTCAGCCTTCTGAGAATCTGGGATTACAGGTATGTGCCACCACACCCTGCTAATTTTTTGTTTTAATTTTTGTAGAGACAGGGTCTCACTATGCTGCTTAGGGTGGTCTCAAACTCATGGGCTCAACCTATCCTCCCACTTTGGCCTCCCAAAGTGCTGGGATTACAGGCTTGAGCCACCATGCCTGGTCAAAAATAGTGAATTATTAAAAAACCATGTGACTAAAAGGATGCTCAAGGATTACTTTATTATTACTTTGAATAGGAAAATAATTACAAAAAAGGGCTAGTAAAAATTACTTGATATTTTCCTGAAAAACAGCTTGCTTTTAGTCACTACACGAAACATAAAAATCTCTCAACTTCTATGTACTGTGAAGATGTATATTCTAACAAATCTATTAAAGAATCCTTGCTATCAGATGGCTATTATTAAAGTCTTACTGATACTAATTCATCACAATATTGAGGAAAAAATGTTTTAAATAATGAGAAATAATAAAAACATTTTAAGTTTTATAAAACACAAAATATCACACATTCTAGTTTTTGTAATCGCTTATAATAATCTCACATAATATTTAGTTAAAATCAAATATCATCCTAAAAATAAATTAAACATCACTTACATGGACTATTCAGTTAAATGAATTTGAAGTTTTTCTATGGTCTCAGTCTTTAAAAAACAAAGAAGTAGGCAATGGTGGTAGGTAAGGCTTTATCTAAGCAATCAGGCTTGGCCAAAGGTCTAAGTGATAATGAGTTAATGCTCAAGCATGGGTTGTCATTTGTTTGCAGCTGTGATTCTGAGATAAAGCATTCAGTTTTATGTACATACACAAAGCATTTAGGTTAAATTTTGCACCAAAGAATACAATCTCTAACCTAAATGGTAAACCTCGACACACAAAATCACTGTTGTGATTTAATTTTCATAAACACACCATGCAAAAAGCATACCACTACCATGAAGGGAAGAAGTTGGCTTTTCACTTTGACAGATGCAGACCCACAATTCAAAGCAAGGTAAACCTCTGCAATAAGCTTAACCTAGCTGTGGTGACAACTCAACTCCAAGGGAGGCTAGTGTCAGAAAACAGTGCTGTCTGAAATGCCTAGGTACTGACTACCATTTATTATATTTATTTGATTAGTTTTCATCCTAGTGGTGAGTGTAGTACTCTCAGGAGAGATTTTTCATTACAAAGGTAAACTAACTCTTCCAGAACACTAAAACCATTTGAGAATCTCACCTGACAGTACATCCTAACGAAAAAAAAAAAAAAAAGCTCATATTAGTTACTAATAGTATCAGAATCAACATTTAAAAATTTTAACAATGCTGTGAGTGGCTACATTTAAAGAAAAAATAGTCTCAGAAAAAAATTAGTTTTAGAAAGGAAACATATTTCTACTTTAAAAAGCAAAGTGTAATTCATATGCAATGTTTACTGTTTTCTCATAAAGAAACCTACATAAATCCAGCAAAAACACTAGATTTTTAAAAATTCAGATTCTAATTCATAAGTGTTACCTACTATAACATCTATTCTGATATTTTGAGCTATATTAGACTAAACCTCAGGAAAATGTATGTATAACTCTGAAGGTAACACATAAGTAGAGAACTACAGAAATAAGCAGAAACAACACAGTATGATGTACCTAAACACATTACCAGAAATGTAAAAAAGATAGAGAGTATATCTCCTTTAAAAAGAATAAAAGCTTGACAGCAGAAAGAGTGTAAGTCCAAAATACTTCAATCAATAAACCAAAGATTAAAAGGCATATTTGACAGAAATGTTATGGTTCCAAGTATTCCCAGAAAGCTCACAGTTCAATAGGTTGTTTGTTCACTATGCAACTTTGATGTGCTTTTAGAGTTCTGAATTACTGCCAGGCCCTAAAAGTCCTCAAAAATCTGTATTATTCTAGACTATTTAAAATACAAATACTTGTCTTAAAAAAAAAAAAAAAGATAAAAACCAAACACTTAGCCAAAATTCAACTGTGATTTATCTGCCTACTTATTAGAACATGTTATATTTCCTGATATAAAAGTAATTAAAATCTGGTCCAATACCAGAGTAGGCAAATAAAGGAATGAAAAAAATAGAAAACACAGGGTACGGTGGCTCATGCCTATAATCCCAGAACTTTGTGGGGCAAAGATGGGTGAATGGCTTGAGCCCAAGAGTTCAAGACCATTCTGGGCAACATAGCAAAACACTGTTTCTACAAAAAATACAAAAAGTTAGCCAGGCATATTGGCATGCGTCTGTAGTCCCAGCTACTCAGGAGGCTGAGGTGGGGGAATCACCTGAGTACAATGAGCCACAATCCTGCCACAGCATCATAGCCTAGGGGTAGGAGTAAGATCATGTCTCAAAAACAAAAACAGAAAAAAAAAAGAAAGAAAAGAAAGAAAGAAAGACAAATAAACACACAAAAAAAGACCTGCACATATACTTTCAATTCTTAAATGACCCAGAATTCCATTACAAATAGGAATTTATGCTAAAAACAAAGACATACACAAAAACAAAACAAAATGGGAAAGAAAAGATCCTTCCATAGAAGAATGGACAAATTACTATGTATCATACAGCTTACAAGAATGAGGTAGAATTATACATAGTGATATGAGATGACCAAAATCTCTCAGGCAAAATGCATTAGGCAAAAAAGCAACTTGCTGTAGTTAAGGAACAATCTATTTTTCTTTTTCAAAAGACAGATACAGCTATATAAATTATTTATATGTAGTTTTTATATAAATAATATATATAGCTATTTATGTTAGGATATATACAGGAAAAGGCTAGACAAAGATTCATTTTAATGGTGGCTGCCCTTGAGGAAAGGGACTTTCACTTTCTAAGTCACACACACCAAAAAATATTAAAATGTACAGAATGAAGTAATTCTACTTTTTGGAATTTATCCTGCAGAAATAATTAAGGATGCATGGAAAAATTCAACTATAATGATATTCATAGAAGAACTTTTATAATAAAAACTTGAAAACTATAGAAAAATCATTTTAAAAAATGATGGCAAATTCACATACTACTATACATCTATAGTATTTATCCATTAGAGATGATACTGTTAAAAGATATTCATTTATCATGAAAATTCACAAAATATTAAGAAAAAAGGGTGCATGAAATATTATGTATCTGATTTCACTTTCATCAAAGGCATATATACATTGAACATCACTGAGAAAGATGCATGCCAAAATATTAACAAGTTGTAAGGTAAAATTAAATGTGATTTTTGTTTTGGCTTATTGCATGCATTCTCAACAGGGGCAGTATCACCACCAATGGGGTAAAAATTGGCTCTTGAGGGGCAAAAAAAAAAAAAATTCTTATTCTTTTAGTGCATAAAACACAGATACACATACAATACATAAATATACAGTTATATCTGTGGCATTAAAATTTCATGAGGCGGACAATTAGAAAAATATCTAAAAAGGCTGAGAAATAATCTCTAATTGGTACTTTATTTTTTTTCTACAATGAACTTGGTATTACTTGAGTTTGACTTAAGTAATCTACGCACATTTAACTAATTGAAAAGGTAAAACAAAACATAACCATGGAAAGCTAAGACATATCATTAATTTTCATTATTAAATATAAAATGTGCTTCTTTACTCCTATGGCTTTAAAAATACAACACAAAGCATTTTTTAAAAATAATAGTAAAACGAAAATATAGAGATAAATAAACCGAAAAAGTATCTCATCAGAATCATCTGGGGATCACCCACAGGAGTAAAACACAGCACCCTAGGCCTATCCCAGACCCATAAAATCAGTATTTCTGCAAGCGGGGTTACGAGGTATACCAGAGTAGCTTTTATTAAATGAAGCACACTTACATCATCACACCACTCCATGGAAATATGAAATCTAGACAGGAAATATATTTTAATTTGGCCTGAGAGATTTAAAAAATTATGTACTGAAGTAACAGAAATAATGTAAGAGGCTGGAAATCTAGAAATTCCCAGTAAACTCACTCCTTCCCTTTAATGTATTCAAAGATTTACATTTTATCGGGCTTTCTCTGGGCACTATGTTCACAAAGAAACAGTTTTTAATTCTATGATGAAAATTAAGTAGAGAACAAAAGTCATGTCACTGTTGGGTAATAAAAACTGGGATACTGTCAGCTATACTCAATTCTCTAGTTAACAGACTTGTTCAGCACATCAGCCTTGAATTCAAAACTCTGCCTATACCAGATTATAAAGTTTTCATGCTAAATATTTTAGGTCTAAACTATTAAGTCATGAATGCCAAAGATTCATTGTATACATAAACAATGAAACTACCTAAGTGAGGGGTTAATGGTCCCACTTAATTAATGGGGAATACACAGGGTTGACCAAAACAGGGGATACACGGCATAATATATTGTTCCAGTCCCTAGGGATCTTTTAGCTCAGTTTCATAGAAACATCAATGCCAGCCTGGCACAGTGGCTCACACCTGTAATTCCAACACTTCGGGAGGCTGAGGTAGGGGGATCACCTGAGGTCAGAGGTCAGGAGTTCAAGACCAGCCTGGTCAACATAGTGAAACTCCATCTCTGCTAAAAATAAAAAGATTAGCTGGGTGTGGTGGCACACACCTATAATCCCAGGTACTTGGGAGGCTGAGGCACGAGAATTGCTTGAACCCTGCAGGCAGAGGTTGCAGTGAGCAGAGATTGTAGCCACTGAACTCCACCCTAGGTGACAGAGTGACACACTGTTTCAGAAACAAAACAAAATACAAAGGAAACAAAGAAACACCAATCCCAACTTTGGGATAATAACAGCAGCAAAAATTTTAAGTGCTTCTTGTACCTCAGGCATGCTTATTTAATCCTCAAACAAGTCTAAGACATAGATACTGTTCTTTTTCCACTGATAGATGAGAAAACTGAGAAAAACTGGTAGGCACTACATGCAAACTTTTGCCAAGTGTTTTGCCTGCTGACCACAAATACAAATGACCAAATATTAAAAGCAGGATTTTGCATACCATTTATATAAATAAGTTTAAATCCTATAATTAAACACTTATCCATAAAACAGCATGTGATGTAACTGAAGCAAATCTGAGTCAGAAGAATCAAAAGGTTTCCAAGGCAAGGTACAACAGTACAAAACCTTTCCTATTTCTCTCATCCCCATGCCCAGAAAATGGCAACTTAATTGTGTGTTTGTTTTAGTTTTAAAGGAAAAATGTTTACCATAACATAAAATTCCACTTCAGAAATCCTATTTATTTGTAAAACCTTTAACTCATTTTATCACCTAAGAATCTTTATCTTTAAAAGCTTTATTAAATTTAATTTCATACTCTATAATGAATTCATTTTAGAACTCTTAGTTTGATTATAAAATATATGAACAGGCCAGGCGTGGTGGCTCACGCCTGTAATCACAGCACTTTTGGGAGGCGGGTGGATCACAAAGTCAGCAAATCGAGACCATCCTGACCAACATGGTGAAACCCCATCTCTACTAAAAATACAAAAATTAGCTGGATGTGGTGGTGCGTGCCTGTAATCCCAGCTACTCAGGAGGCTGAAGCAGGAGAATCGCTTGAACCCAGGAGGTGGGGGTTGCAGTGAGCCGAGATCGCACCATTGTACTCCAGCCTGGCGACAGAGGGAGACTCCATCTCGAAAAAATAAAATAAATAAATAAAAAGAAGGTAGAGTTCATAAAAGGCTTAACAAGGGAAATAAAATATAATATAACCTATAATAATATATATTATATAATATATAACATATAAAGTATCTATAACCCACACATTAGAGATAACAATCTAGGTCTTTTGGTGTTTCCTTTTAGCCTATGTTCTACACATGAATAGATACATGTTTTAAAAATAAGTACAAAACTCATACTATGTAAACACTGGTATTCTGCATTTACCAACGTAACAATCGAGAACTTTTTAAAAATAGCACAGACAAATGCAATTTTATGACTGATTTTCTATAAAACATTTTGGCCTATATAACTAAAAAATAGTTTATTATATTGTGAAAATTAACCAGGGTGGGAAGAGATAGTTGGTCCTTCATATAAAGGGCACTCTCTCAAATATTTGAATGTTTTTAAAAATCATCTTTAAATTTCACTGATTAAATAGCCATTTTCTTTGCACTATTAAAAACTTCACATGTCCATCTTTGGTATGCCAACACACAGAGGACACTGAATGCGTGGTTATGGGAGTGTTGTTATAAATGCAAAAGATCAAAATTGACCACAGGCTCAGCCCAGAACACTAGAACTTAAGCAGAGTCAGTTAAGAAAACCATAAAACAATGATTCTTTATATCCAGTATCTAAGGCCTACTATAGCTTATGTACACATGTAGGCAGATGGCACTGAGTGGTGACACAATCTCAAGCATGTTCTGTTGTGACAGCAGTCCAAGTCTGAAGCATAATGGGAATAACAGGATGAGTATATCAACTAAAACCCTCCAACCCATGGTTTCTACGGCAGATTTTGGTTGGTTCTTGAATTATAATGCTATTCCAATGTAAAAGTTGTAACACTTAGTGAAATACTAGTCAGAAGTTATTAAACAGTAATTTAAAATTCAAAGGGATGTTTTACAACTGAGGTTTGTCCTAGGTGTGAAACTAAGTATTCAAAAAGACACAGAAACTTTTTTTTTTTTTTTTTTTGAGATGGAGTCTTGCTCTGTCGCCCAGGCTGGAGTGCAGTGGTCAGATCTCAGCTCACTGCAAGTTCCGCCTCCCGGGTTTATGCCTTTCTCCTGCCTCAGCCTCCCAAGTAGCTAGGACTACAGGCGCCCGCCACCTTGCCTGGCTAGTTTTTTGTATTTTTTAGTAGAGACAGGGTTTCACCGTGTTAGCCAGGATGGTCTTGATCTCCTGACCTTGTGATCCGCCCACCTCGGCCTCCCAAAGTGCTGGGATTACAGGCTTGAGCCACCGCGTCCGGCCGACACAGGAACTTTTTTAAAAGATTATATACTATTAGACCAATTTCGAGATACTAAACTCCCAGGCTTCTTACCATTTGAATGTAAAAGAAACACTACCAAAATAACCTAATATATGAAAATCTAAACATGCAAATAAAGGTGTGCCTGATTATAATATTCTCCCTCCCAAATCACTTGCCTATGGTTTTTCTTAAGTTAATCTGATATCCTTAAATAATCACACCAGTTTTTACAGATACACATTTACAGAGCAAATTGATACTTGCACTTTGTATGCCAAACAATTTTCTGAAGCATAAAAACTTCATGCTGGGGGTGATGTATGTCATTACTAAATAAATTGTATGATTAGAATGGAGAACAGCAAGATGCAATAGTAGGGCAGTCTAAAATCTGTCATACAGAAATCCACCAGGGAAAATTAAAAACCAACACTTTGCGGATACCAAGAACCAAAATATCATATAAAGTTATCTTTCATAGACCTGTCATAACAAGTGTCAGACAACTAGAAACAAATTTTAAAATACGTTCCTTCTTCACAACAACCCTCTTCATTTGATCTAGGTTTATTGTCCTTCCAACTCAAACCAACAAGACACCATACCTCATGTAGTAGTAATTATACTGCCACAAATGGTGACAGAGTAATCATATACTCTCTGAAGGTCCATGTAGGCTGCAGTATTTTTTTTTTTTTTTTTTTTTTTTTTTTGAGATGAAGTTTCACTCTTGTTGCCCAGGCTGGAGTGCAATGGTGCCATCTTGGCTCACCACAACCTCTGCCTCCCAGGTTCAAGGGATTATCCTGCCTCACCCTCCCGAGTAGCTGGGATTATAGGCATGCATCACCACGCCCAGCTAGTTTTTTTGTGTGTTTTCTTTTTGAGTGGAGACGGGGTTTCTCCATATTGGTCAGGGTGATCTCAAACTCCCAACCTCAGGTGATCCACCCGCCTCGGCCTCCCAAAGTGCTGGGATTACAGGCATGAGCCACCGCGCCCGACCGTGGGCTCCAATATCTAATCCAAAGTATTCTATTCCTTCAACCATAATTTACCTCCTCCTAGCCCTCATTCCATCAATTTCATTTCTCTTCTTTGAGAAAATAAATTCCTTTTCCACAGTCTAGCACGTCAACTTCTGTGTGTTATTCCCCTATGGTAAATTCTGTATCATAATTATGTTCCTTTCTCAAACTTACTTGGATTTCTTTCAATTTCTCAATTAACTGTATTTACTTTCATCCTTTAGGTATCCATTCCTAATTTTAAAGATTCATTTAAAAGAATACTAAACTTAAAACTTATTAAGATATTAATTAATCTGAAGGATTAGAAACTTGATAAACACAGGGTTGAGAGATTTCATACTCCTATTCTGCCTGGGTAGAGATGTTAAAAAAAAAAAAAAAAGCCCTCATTTATCCTACTAACCATTAAATTAAATAACCAAGAATTATCAGTTCGTATTTCTAAGCAACAAATCACACACTTTGATATTCTAATAGAAGACAGAAAGAAACATATGCCAGCAACCCTGCCCCACTCCCCACAGACTGATAGATATTAGGTAGACAACTAACGCTGGCTACATAAACATCTGGACTACTGTAATTCCATCACTTCATTTCAGAATACTAAATTCTTAAATGGTTACCAAAAAAAAAAATTAAGATACAAACAGAACCAAAAGAGGTTACTGATAATGAATACTATGGTGCAAACCAGACTTTTTTTTAAAGCTGAAAATTCTACAAATTACTCAGTTAACAAAGCCTAAGAGAAAATTATACTTTGTAAGTGTTTGGTCTTTATTTCTCTCCTCAGGATTTTTACCATATGATTTATGAAAAAAAAGACAGGTGAAGTCACTTTATTTCTGAAGAAATTTTCTAGACTCATTTAAGAGAAAAATGGTGTGACTCACTGAAAACAGTATAGGGATAGAGGCAGTCTCCTGTCATTTACTCATTCATTCATGTTTACATTTAAGCAAGATACAAATATGTATTGATCACCTATTTTCTGCTTTGTATTGCAGAAGTTCCTTCTTCTGGAAGTTTACCATCCACATGATCCTCTATTATTGGAGCTGTGTAAATTTTCACAAATTATATAATTACTTTGAGTTTCATCGGCTGTAAAAAACTGAACAATATCTACTTTATAGATTGTGCAAATTAAATAGGATATAAGGGGTCTACACTCAAAAACATGATTCCCTTCTCCCTGTAGGTTCATTACAGATAGGACATTAATCAATGGCTCCCAACCTTTCTACAAAAAAACTCTATTCCCTTCCATGGGTTTCGCGTCTTTAAAGATTTTTGTCTACCAACTGCATTGACATCTTATTAATCACGTAAGTAAAAGTTAATCAAAATCACACAAGTAAAAATTCTCAAATTGCCAAAGACTTAAAAACTAACAAAACCCAATGCTAGGATCTTGAAGGGATAAGAACAATATTTTATTTCCTTAACAATCTGGAAATCGCTACAATGCATGATAATGATTTGAGTCAATATAATCATTGGTCAAAGAAAAGATACATAATATTTTACCTGTATAAATCTGTTTAGAGTAAATACACAATTTTCATTTGGCCTTTTGTAATACTAATCATAATTCTTTCTTATCTCTGCAGATCCCTGGGAAAAACACAATTTATGGACCATAAATCAGTGATTCTGTATGTCTAGAAAAACTACTGGTTATCCTACAGATTTAAATGAGTATTATTAGTAACACCATCTTCAAATTCATAAGTTGCATATACTTACCCATAAAGAGAAATAATATCCGGTGAGTTGTTCCCTATAAACCTCATCTACCAGGCTTTTCCTAGTCTTGTGATGACAAGGATCTTCTTGTTCTTCCTCAAACATGATGACCTGCTTCCCACTTTAGGGCCTTTGCACCAACTGGGCCCTCTGCCTGGTTCATTCTTCTTATATACCGCTATGTGTCTGGCATTTTGTAATTCGGATGCCACATTAAATTTCACCATCTCAGTGAGCTTTTCCACAACACTCAATTTAAAACCCTTTCATCATTCTCTATCATTTCATCTTGCTACAGTTTCTTCATGGCATTTGGGACCTCTGAAATGATCTTATTTACTTGTTTTTCTACTGTGTTTCTCTATGATCATCAACCCTTCAGTGGTATAAAAATTGCCATGAAAGCACACCTTATTCACTGCTAAATCTCTGGTTCCTAGAATAGTATCAAGCACTCAATAATCACTCAATAAATACATGTTGGACGAGTAACCAAACTGTTTATTATTACAGTAGGGAATAACTGATTTCTTAGTCAAGAATTTATAGTTAGCATTCAAAATTGCTGATTCAAAAGGAGTATGAAAAAAATCTTCTGATAAAGAAAAATATACATAATATTTTATTCAACCAGTAGGCTTCATTGTCTTTTATTTTAATCCTCTGGGATAGGCTATAATACTCTATTCACATTTCAGACACTTCGTATGTCACCTTATATAAAAATTAAATGAACTATCTTATAACAGTATACCATAAACTGCTAGCTACTTAATTTAATAATTTTTCTGTCAAGATGCAAGCACATTTCTAAAAATGTAAGACAACAGTCCATCATAGTGACAATACCAGAATGGCCCAAACTAAGGACTATGCTATTCTCTCACCTACAGTTTAAGGAGTAGGAGTGATGGGGAGAGAATGACTATAGCTCAGATTTCTGCTGGACAAACAGGCAGAAGTATCCTCAAACCTATTCAAGAGAGACTCATAGTCTGTAGACATTAAATCATCGTTTTGAATATCTGAAGCCCCTTTAGTAAATGAAATTTCATTCAGTTGACCAGACCTGGGCTTTTGCAGATTCGCATAGCAAAAAAAAAAAAAGTCACACGCACACAATCCCCAACACTACAATGAGCACTATGAGTTACATTTGCTTATTCATTTAAAAATATTTTCAAGGATACTTTTAAAGGGAAGAGATTTGAGTAAAAATAATAAGAACTTTATTTTTGAATTTAGGCAATATTTGGAAACTAAAAGAAACATTAAGAAAGGTATGACAACTCACTGTTTTAAAAAATGCAAACACCTTAGAAGTATCACAAGCCTGTATTTTTTTAAATTGGTGGTTGCTTCTTTTCTCCATTGGAAGATAGCGAGCAAACAATTCACAGTTCATGTGAGTTTACTTATTAGTCAAAAAGAAATACTATTAATATCAATCTCCGGCTAACTTGCTTTATATTATTCAGTCAAGTGGAAAATATGAGTAGAGCTCTAGTCAGGTACTAGAATGACTAAAAATGGCATCTGCAAACTCTCTTTTTTTAATTAGGAAAATTCAGGGGTGAGGGAGAAAACAGGAATACTAAAAGTAATGTTTTTCTAAAGATCATACACCCAATTTCCCATTTTTTTGCTTCTATATTTTACTTAGAAGCTGCTTAACAAACAAGAACTCTATATTTCACTTCTCATCACCTCTGCTCACACGACTGGTGTTTTTAAAGTCCTGCAGCAATCACAAATGCTACAAAAACCACATGCAGAAGAACTTCACCTTACAGTGAAGAGTTTTAAGGTAATACCTCCAGAAATACAAAGTCTAAAAGCGAGGATATCCTGTTAATCAGGAACTCAAAATGCTATCTAAATAAAATTACTGCAGGAGATTGTGCATATATATTTTTAAAAGCATAAATATATGCTTTTTACTGATGAAATGATAGGAATCTCAGAATGTTTTATCCTTCAATTTTTTAAAAACCAATAGTAACAAGCAAAGTATACTGAGTCCCATCTTCTCTCAAAGGCTGCCTAAATGCATATAAGCCTAGACTGTTTCTTTTGAATTTAATCTCCAAATTGGTTGCACAGATCTTCACAACCATGAAGCCTAAGCACTTCCCCCAAAATCCTCCCTGTTTTCATTTAAACCCTCAGATCTTACCTTACCTGTGTTTATATTAATCCAGATTCCCTGTCTTCAACCTCTTCCTTCCTCAATTCATTCTGTACTCTACAAGCAAATTCATCTGCTTTTTGATGAATGCTTTTATCAAGTCATTTTCCGCATACCAAAGCTTGCACTCCTGAAAAAGTCTACTTACCAACCTAGCATTCAATGGCTTAAAAGTCTAACTCCAATCTCCATATTTCTCCCTTACCTCCATATTTTCTAACTATACAAAAGTCTAGGCTTCTGTCAAATTAATCACCTGTCCTCCAACTTCTCCTGAACTTTCCTTCTATCTTGGCACATGCCATTCCTACCACAAAGAATGTCCACCACTCCCCTCCTGCTGCCACTGCTCACCACAGCCCATTTGCATTTCTGTATTTATTCATGTAAACAAGAACACAAAAATGAGATATTTCTTGCCCTTGAGTAGACTGTCAGAAAAAACAAATTTAATGAAAATAGCTAGTTTTTATTAAATACCTATGTGCCAAGTGGTCTTACGCATTATTTCTAATCCTCTCAACAATCCTACGGGGTAGATATTATTATTCTCCTTTTATAAAAATAAGGAAGCCAAGGTTTAGAAAAATAAAATCATACACATATTTAGCAGGTTGCCTCAAATCATATACTTAGTGAGTGGCAAAGCAAGGACACGAACCCAGGCTGCCTAACTCCAGAGCTACTGCTCTAAACACTAACAGATTTTTTGTTTTTAAAGTCAGAACCATGTGACTACCCCCTTCATCTATCTGAAATAATTTAGTTTTACATAATATTTCTACTTATTACATACTATAAAACAAGCTTTCTCATGTTTGTCATTTTAATAAAAGAATATTAAAATTCTAGCTCTCCAAAAAAAATGCTCAAATTGCAACTTTAGGGTAATTTTTTTTGTCACAGATTACTTTTACCTAAAATATTTTTAAAGAAACTCATTTCAGTAAGTTTTTGGGAAAATAACTGCAAATTTCTTTCATACACTATGATGGTTTTACACATTACTAATATGAGGATTTTTGCTATTACCCCCCAAGAATGTAACAGATATCTATCACATTGGCAAAGACTGTAAAAACTGACCTACTCAATGCCATTGAAGGTGCAGTGAGACACATACTCTTATACACAGGGTAATCACCCTCTGATCCAGTTACCCCACTTCTGGGAATCTATCCTACAAGAAGAAAAAAAATCAGAGATGCAATCAAAGATACATGTACAAAAAATGTCTGTTCCAGCATTATTTAAAATAGTAGTATTATAAAGAATCAACCATAAAGTCTCAATCTAGGAGACCAACATCCCATTCAGGAAAAAAAAAAAAGTAGGATCAAAACAGTATATATAAAGTTATAATTCTAAGTTTTGTAAAAAAATAAATAAATAAATAAATAATCTGTACATGCAAGGAACGAACTGGAAAAATGTATATTAAAAATATTAGCAGTAATTTTTTCTGGATGATAGGATCATGGATCTTTTCAATTTATTCTTTACACTTAACATTCTTTTCAAAATATGCCACAGTATAACATGAATTACTATAAACAGAAAAAAATAATGTTTAAGCAGTTATAACCACTGAAAAACATCCTGAACCTAACAAGGGCATATTTCTTGGAATATGAAATACATTTCTTAGTGCAAAGAAAATGTCAGACTTGTTTCCAGCTTCTATTATGCCCAGAAGCTTGTTTCCAGCTTCTATTATGCTCACCTTTACTTTTAGGTTGTGTAAAGAATGTCATCCAAAACTCAGTAGTACCTGTATTTATGAAACTGCACAAGGTCCACTATCTAAAAGTCAGCCAATGTTCCAAAAGAAAGAATCACAGTTAAATGGACTATTTTATTATATATGTCTACTGAGAATAATACATGTCCAATTAATCCAAACTCAAAACATGCAAAAATGGAAAAACCAGAACAATTATTCTCATTTTGCAAACTAACTAAATACATTATTGTTGCCTTATAAGTACATCATAATTAGGTTGGGAGAGAAGAGGATCTTGAAAATAAAACTGTCAAGCTAATAACAGTCACTAAAAATGCACATTTATGCATGTTGTCTATTTGCACATTTCTGTCCTAGCAGATAGTTGACTTTAGTGGCAAAGGATGATTTTAATCAGCGTAGAAAAAAATATTAACATGCCATTCTACAAAACAACTTCTGACATTAAACAGAGAATTGAAATTGCTAGCTGAACCAGGAAACAACTTCCCTACAATGTCTGTATATACAGGCATATGTGTGTGTGTGTGTATGTATGTATACATATGCAGAAAAGCTATTTACTAAAAATAAGTGTTGGACTGAAGTAAAATAGGCAGTAAAGCAAAAAATTCTTATTTAACTCTATTTTAAACAACTGGGAAACTGATTTGGTCCAATACTAATAAGCTGTTAGAAAACAAGACCACCAAAATAGCTGTTCACCAACTAAGAGAATTTGAAATGTCCACAATTTATTTTACTTATAAAAATGAGTATCATTCTATTTTCACTCTATAATGAAAATACAACAGTGATTTACAAAACACATGACAGGCTGTGGCAAACAAAATAAACTGCTAGACTATAAATTCCTTAAAGCAGAAACTACATCTTCACATCTCAGTATTCATCAAAGAGCCTAATTTGGGGTTACTCAAACATCTGTTCAATGACTGAATCTGAAATCTATTAATGAAATTATGAATTAACTGTGGTGGCACACGCCTGTAGTCCCAGCTACTCAGGAGGCTGAAGTGGGAGGATAGCTTGAGCCCAGGAGGTGGAGACCAGCGTGGGTGATATAGCAAGACTGTGAAAGAAAAAGGAAGAAAAGGGAAATAGAAAAAGAAAAAGAAAAAAGAAGAGGAAGAGAAGAGAGAAAAGAGAAAAGAAATTATGCAACCTATTCACAAGCACAGGATGGAATTGAAAGGGTAGTTACAAAGGTATCAATAGATTTGGGCTAGATTGTTAACTGTGTAAAACTGAAAGATTGGTGTTAAAATTTCAGCTGCTACAATATTTAACTTAGTGCCTGTTTGCTTAATGTTTTATAATACAGCCAACGTGTCTAGAACAGAATGATCATACTGATAAAGGAATTTTAAAATGTCACTGAAAATACAGTGAGTGAATTTACTCTCTGGATTACACATCTGACATATCTGAAATGTATATAGTCAGCAATAAGAGATTTCCACTACTTACAGTCATATAAACTGCATTTGTGATATATCCAAATAGTTGTATTCAGTTCTTTGTGCCTCTTTTTATAGTTTTGTCTTTTCTAAAGACAAAAAACCAAACAAACAGAAAAGAAAACAGTTAAAAAACAAAAGACGGCTAAACCACAGTCCTATCATGAACAAAATTATCTTTTACATCCAGAATAAGTGGGTACAGCACTGCACTGCAAAAAACCATGAATGAGTAGTAACATGTTATAGGTGTATACACCTAGGAGTTCAAGGTAAGGCACTTCAAGTTTTAATTAACCCAATAGTATCTTTTATTCGTTTTTTTTTTTAGTTTAATATACTGCTATTCTTGTGAAATATGGCCTAATTTAAATACATTCGAGACACTAAAACATATGAATACATATTTAATTTTAAATTTGGTTAACTTTAACACTTTGAACCACTCTACCAGTATAAACTAAACAGGTTAGAGGTAAGAAACACTGGGAAAATTTGAGTGACTTATAAAGAAATTTTTTTCAGATTTATCTAACCTAAATTTATATAGCCTAAGTAAATAAGTCATTAGTGCTTTTTAAAAAGCCATTACCTTGTCTACTGATTGGAGTTTATTTCATAAAACATTTAATTTTCCATGTGGATATCATGTACTTCTGAAAATTTTATTAAAAGAATTATTTAAACCACTTATAAAAGCACGTTATTTCCTGTTTCAACTCTACCTTAATAACCATACACAATTTCCTTTTTTTATTGGTGCACATGTATATGCGTGTTTGTACCTTCTACCTCTAAAAGGTTTATTTTCAAGCGGAAATGAGAGCACGGCATGGTTCTCTGTTGAACTGCTTTGTTGATCAGAACCTCATGATAATGAACAAAGCTAAGCTTATAGGTTCAATACTCATCTGGATCATTTAACTTTGAAACAAAGTGCCCTCTTAACCAGTCATCTCACAACTGTGTGTAGGGGACTGAGAGAACGTGAATTATGCAGTGCAAATCTATACCACTATTACAAAAGTTTCAAAATGTAAATGAGCTAATATTAACATCATCTTTGTATATGAAAAACTGAAAAGCACATAAAAACGAATGCTTGTAATTCCCATACTTCATGCACACAATAAAAGAAAATATGGACACTTCATCTGTCTCAGTAACATACTAAAGCTTAAATATTTTTGTTTAATGCTAATCTGTTTCACAAGATATGAATCTGGCATTAAGTAATGCAGCACTTACATGACATCAGAATAAGCAAAACATTCTTGGAAATAGGCCGTAACTCTTCTTACAAATGATTAGGTGTAATCAATTAATTGTTACAACCAATTAATTTGGAAAGTGACATTATAAACAAGTAAACTTACATTCAATGTATCTCAATATTAAAATATAAATGCTTTACATTAGTTGTTTTCATTGATCAACTAAAGAGAATTTTAGAACCACGAGATTAGAAGTTATCTGAGGTTCAATGAACATTTACGGTGTCCCTATCACATGTCAGAAACAGAGCAAGGTGCTTTCAAGTAACTCAAATGATTCAACGCACTCCCTTGTATAGATGTCAAAGCTCCCCACCTATGTCAAATTAAGCCATCTAGGTTCCAGAACCAGAAATACTGGGCAAAGCCCTCAAAATGGTATAGTTTTCTATCAAAACTGGTATCATCATCCCCTATAAACCAAATAAAATTTCAATGTTGACCTATTTAACAAAAACAATAGTCTCAGTCACACGAGGCCAGCACTTTGGGAGGTCGAGGCAGGCGGATCATGAGGTCAGGAGTTCGAGACCAGCCTGACCAGCATGGTGAAACCCTGTCTCTACTAAAAAAAATACAAAAATTAGTCGGGTGTGGTGGCACACACCTGTAATCCCAGCTACTCAGGAAGCTAAGGCAGGAGAATTCCTTGAACCTGGGAGACGGAGGTTGCAGTGAGCTGAGATCACATCACTGCACTCCAGCCTGGGTGACAGATCAAGACTCTGTCTCAAAAAAAAAAAAAAAAAAAGTCTCTTGAACAACTATAAAGAATTACAACAAAAAAATTCAACTGTGAGTCTACAACTAAGTACCTACACAATTTACTGCAAAGAACAAAACATGGGGCTGTCACAGCTATAAAATTCTAAAAGCACACAAAACAGAAATTAAACAAATTACAGATACCATTAAAAATCGCTTTGTTGCTGGCCACAGTGGCTCACACCTGTAATCCCAACACTTTTGGAGGCCAAGGTGGCCGGATCACTGGAGGTCAGGAGTTTGAGATCAGCCTGGCCAACATGGTGAAATCTCATCTCTACTAACAAAAAAAAAAAAAAAAGAAAAAATTAGCTGGGCTTGGGTACCTGTTATCACAGTTACTCGGGAGGCTGAGACAGGAGAATCGCTTGAACCCAGGAGGCAGAGGTTGCAGTGAGCCAAGATTGCACCACTGCACATCAGGCTGGGTGACAGAGCAAGACTCTTCTTTTAATTTTTAAAAATATCCCTTTGTAAGGAAAAAAACAACTACCGACATGAAAATTTGGATGTCTAATCCCTATTTTATATAAAATATCATCAACCATACACTAAAGTTCATAGGTAACACTAAACACTGGCAAGATCTGGAGTAACTATTACAATACAAATCATGACAGACTGTGAAACCCCCTGAGGGCAGAGACCCTGTCTAATTCATCTCTGTATCCAACAATTAGCACCCTGTAGTTAAATGTTGAAGAGAGGTAAGCTAACATCCGAACTTTAAATGTGAGCTGTTGAAATATTCAACTTAACAATCTGAAAGATCTCCTTTTATGACTGACATTGTTTTTCAAATGTTAAACAATAATGTCCAATGCAAGTATAGCAGTGGCATTACCATGAAACGTTTGTCAACAACTGTGGCTGTCAAAATTAGTATAACCTAGTCTTCAGAGTATAAGGCAGGGTAAGGAGATAGAAACAGTGGCAGGGAAGGGTAGTGAGGGAAGACTGAGACTGGTGCAGAGACCTGAAGGAAGTGAGGGATATATTACAGGCAGAGAGGACATCAAGTGCAGACACCTGAGTGTATTTTACCTTTTTGGGAACTAGGAGGCCAGTGTGGCTGGAGTACAGTAAGCAAGAGGAAAAGTAAAGGGGCTTGAGATTCAAGAAATAGCCGGGCCGCTGTAAGGCTTGTAGGCCATGGTAAGAATTTTGGATTTTACCGCCGAGATGGGAAAACACTGGAGGGTTTTGAATAGAAAAAAGACTTGTTCTGAAGTTTGTGAGCATCGTTGTAGCTGCTGTGTGGAAATCAACTTGGGGTGGAGGGGCAAGAGTGGAAGCTGGAAGATCAATCAGGAGATTAATAATCTTCATTTCTAACCTTTTTCAGTGACTGCAAAAGTGTGTATCTTTCTGCTGTTGGGCCAGTAGTTTCCTTTTCTTCCCATCTATTAAAATAACTAAACGAACATGTGCATACACAACATTTTCTTTCTTTTGGAATATTTCCTTGGGATTCATTTCCAGAAGGACTACAGGATCAACGTATATGAATATACTTGTCGTCTGGGGTATATTAAGTGTAGATACTGTCCTTCCTGAGGCCATACAAAGAGTGAACAAAGGCTTTTGAGTTAATATCTAACTGTGGGGATTCCATCCGGTTCACTTCTAAGACAGATGTTCATGGTTGGCTTCAGAGGGTCCCTAAAATTAATGCAAAATTTTGTGAATAAATGCCTATTAACTTTATTCTGGGAAGAGAGTTTATATATTTCATCATATTCTCAAAGGTGTCAGTGGCCTAGAAAAGGTTAAGAATTACTATTTTACAAACTGGAAATGGACTGCAATATCCTAATATAGGGTACCTCTCAAAAGGACAGAAGATTTAACACCTCGACTCATCTTTGTAATCATTCAATTCATTCAACAAATACTGAACATATGATCCTCAGTACCTAACAGCTAATCGTATCTGAAGTAGACCGTAATTTAAAACACCAAGGAAACTAGACAGGATTCACTGAAATATCACGCTACAAAAGAATATCGAACCATATAATTTCAAAACAAAAATGTTACAGGAAAGCATAATAAAGACAGAAAGTCTGGGGCCTAATTTAACGCTTATTATGTCAAAGTATCACAGAAATAAATTACATCACAAGGAAAGAAAAACTACACATAGGCATGTCCACCCCCACACATTCTGACAGGAAACCCAAAGAAAGTTTCCAAATCCTGTTTCCAGCAGCATCTCTTCTGAGACGGCCCTTCATGCTTTTGACGGTAGGAGCCCCAAGTTAAATCTAAGAGCTGATGCTTTACTCTTACTGTAATAAAAACAGAACTATCATCCGCCACCTAAGGAGAAGAGTGGTCACCTGTAGGGCTGTGGCTCATTCACCTTCTGCCCTATTATTTTATTTCATTTTTTATACCTCCTTCCTTCAAAGAAGTAACAAAACTATTTTCCCTCCCAAAACAGAATGCATTACTCCTCAACGGCAGTTCTTTTTCCAAGAGGTCAAAGGTTCCCTAAACTCTGGTTCTCAGCTCTATGAGGAGATCCCATTTTGTAGGCACAAATGTCTTCCTCTCATCTTCTCCCCGTAGCAGTAAATTACACAATTCGGCTGAAGACACTGTCCTTAACTTCCTGAGTAAGGGGGCAAGAGATACTCTCACCAACGCTAGTTTGAAGGATAACAAGAATCACACCGTGACCTCTTCCCTAACAAAATTCAGGGAAGAAGCAGAGACGCATGAAAAGTAACATTGAAAAGGCGAACACACGGTAAGCTAAGGAAGACAGGGGGGTAAAGAAGGCGGGAAAGGGGCTGGAAGGTGGAGTGGGATGTAGATGTCAGCCCTATTCACTGGGGGAATAAAGGAAGGAAAGGGAGACCCTGAACCCTGACAGAAGTGAGCCCGGAGACATAACGCTCCAGTCTACCCGCACTTCTACAGCAGAGGACAGAGAATTCACCCAACCCTCCAACCCCCTTCCCCGTGTGTCCCCCCGCCCCTCCCTCCGGCCCAAAAGGGAGAGCTGGGTTTGAAGGAAGCTCTGACCCTAGACAGGGGACATGCAAGAGGAGGAAGGCAGCGATGTCCAACCTTCTACGTCTCTCAGGCAGTGAGGGACGAGGGCACCGTGTCTGGGGAGACGGCGAGGTAAATGGGCTTGTGCTATGACACCTCAGGGAGTTGAAGGGTGGGGGACACAATGTCCTCTTTCTCTCCCACAGCCGGCCGGGGCCCCTCCCGACGGTCTCCCGCAGGCCTACAGTCGACCGGGTCGGTCCGCGGGCGTGGCTGGCCCTGGTCCTGGCTGCGGCCGGGCCTCCCAGATCCCCGGCCCCTCCCGCCGGCCAGGCCCCCGGGCCGCCGCCCCGGACACCGACGGAACGCGGAGGAGGAAGGGGGAGCCAAGCGACTGACCGGCGACATGAGCCGCCTCACCCTCTGCTCGGCCGACCCGCGCCCCCCGCTCCCTCTGGGGCCGTCTGGGGCTCCCCGCCCCTCACTCACCCCCCCGGTCCAGCGCCTCCTCCACCTCCTCCACCTCCTCCACCTCCTCCTCCTCCTCCTCCTCCCTCCTCTCGGCCGTGGCTCCGGCTCCGGCTCCGGCTCTGCGCGGCGACGGCGGCGGCGGCGGCGGCGGCCTCGGGAGCGGCGGCGGCGCCTCCTCCAGAACGCGCACGCACGCAGCACGCAGGCCCCGCCCCCCTGTTCTACCCCGCCCCTCCAAGTTGGCGACAGCTGGGCTTCGGCCCCGCCTTCCCCGCGGCGTTCCGGAGTCAGCTTAAAGGAGCCGCGCACATAGGAGCCGGGAAAGCCTGGAACTACCGGGAAGGGGCGGGGAGTTTTAGCTTTGCATAGGGCGGGATGGAGGTGGGTAAGACCGGAAAAAAAATGAGGAAGGGTCCAAAGATTCAGGAAGAGCATTTGGAGGGAACGCAATCATTCAAGCCCTAATTGAGCACGTTAGGTTCCAGGCGCTGTTGTCACTAAACGCAGAGGGATAAAGCCATAGAGTAGGCAAATACCTCTTGCAGCTCGCATGCTAGTGGAGTGGGAGAGGGAAGACAGACAACAAACAAGTGACAAAAATTGCAGGTAATAATAAGTGGTGTGGAGAAAAATAAAGCAGGGGATAGGGTGACTTTACACCTGGTGAGATACTGCCTCTCGAAGAAGACCTTTGAGCCCATACACACGGGATGAAGGAATAAGTCTTGCAAACACGCGGGCCGGGAGGAGGAATAGCCTTTCCAGGCTGAGAGAAAATCAGCCGTAAACCCAGAAGTGGAGATACGCTTGCCATGTTGCAGAAACAGTGAAAGGCCAGCATGGCTGAGCAGCGTCAGCCAGCCCGAGAGCAGTACCAGCTAGGCTCGGAGAGGCGGGCCAGTAGCCAGATCCAGTGAAGCCTGTGGGCCATTATAACAGCAACTGGAAACCATGAGTGAAGGGTGAGCCGAGGAATGACGGCATCTGATTCACATTGTTAAAAGTTAGTCTTGCTGATGTGTGTAAAATACACAATGGGGAAGCACGGATGTCCTTGGGATACCAGTAAAGTAGCTTGGACTAACTAGCCTGGCAGCCACGGACAGGATGAGAAGAAGGCTATTTTATTTTATTTAGATACATTTTGATTGGAATGGATTTGGATTTGGGACATAGCGTGTGAAAGGACAAAAAGAAATCAGAGTTGATTCTTAGGTTCGGGCCTGATGACTGAGTTAATGGCGGTGCCACTTAATGAAATGGAGGAGCAGATTTGGGGATGAGGAACTTAAGAGTCTTTTCTTACACGTTACGTTTAAGGTGCCTATTATACATCCAAATGGAGATGTTGAATAAGCAATTGATATATGAGTCTAGAGAGACACATTTGGGATTCATTAGCACATAGATACTTTTTAAGTCTTAAGTCTAGTTAGGATCACATAGGGAGAGGAGATAGCTGAAGGAAAGGACGAAAAGGCACTCCAACACTAGAAAGGTAAGTAGAAAAGGAGGAGCTACCAGTCAGGGCAGGAGCACCAGGAGAAGGTGAAGCGTTGGAAAACAAGAGAATTGTTTCAGGAAGGAGGGAGTGAAGAGTCTTATCAGATACTGCTGAAATTAGTAAGATAAGGAAAGAGAATTTGAACACTGGATGTGGCCTGATGAAGTTGCTGATGACCTTGATGAAAACAGTTTCAGTGGAGTCATAGGGGAGAAAGTCTGATTAGGGTATGTTAATAGGATAGGAGGTGAGGAAGAGAAAGTGTTCTAAACAGCTCTTGAGAGACTTTGCTGTGAAGGTGAAAAGGGCAGTAGCCAGCGAGGTACTTGAGATCAAGGGAGGGTATTTTAAGATGATAAATGCTTTTTCTCATTTTGGTGTGCTGGAATGATTTTTTTTTTTTTTGAGACAGAGTCTTGCTCTGTTGCCAGGCTGGAGTGCAGTGGTGCAATCTCAGCTCACTGCAACCTCCAACTCCCTGGTTCAAGCGATTCTCCTGTCTCAGCCTCCCAAGCAGCTGGGATTATAGTCATGCGCCACCACACCCGGCTAATTTTATATTTTTAGTAGAGACAGGGTTTCTCCATGTTGGCCAGGCTGGTCTAGAACTCCCGACTTCAGGTTATCCACCCGCCTTGGCCTCCCAAAGTGCTGGGATTACAAGCGTGAGTCACCGCGCCCAGCTGGAATGATTCTTTAGAGAGGTAAAATTGATGACACAGAAGGCAAGAGGAGACAACTGGAGAGTGTCTTCAAGTAGGTGAGAAGCAATTGGATCTAGCACACAAGTGAAAGGGTTGGCCTAGGATAGGAGTAAGGGAATGCATTCACACGCTATTTCTGGAGAGAAGGTAGAGTGTCTGGGTGCAGATACAGATAGATTAGGCAGTACATTTGGTGGTGGCACACTCAGGCCCCTGCAGAGCAGAGGCGGCAAGTAGGAGCTGAAATGTAGCCCTTGCTTTGCCGGCAAAGCCATGTGCCCTGGTGGGGTCACATCAGCCTTGAGGAAAGGGTACCTTTCTGATTGCTCCACCAGGAGAGGTGGTGCATTTTAGCAGTCCTGCATATAACACACACACATGTGCATACACACACATGCATACCCACACACACACACGTATGCACCTTTTCCCAGTTTCCACTGAGTGCCATGTGTACTGGCTGCCTCACTGGGATTGATGAGGTAAGATCTGTTCTTTAAACAATGAAAAGCTGTTTGCTATTAAAGGAGATAGAAGAAAGTGAAAAATAATCGCCTTGAAGGGTGGAAAAGTAACTAGAGAAGCGTAGTATGGACAATGCTGAGTGCCCTCTTGAGTCGATGGTCATACATTAAAGTGAGACCACTCAGCAAGGCCGTGTGATTCTCCTCCAGCCACATTCCATTGCTTGGGGGTTGGAGGAGAATTGTATTTGACCAGGTCTGAGTTTTGCTGGGGAAAGCCGATGAGAGGGTAGGAGTATTATGTAAGGGAGTCATTATGGTGATAGACCTTGGAATTTAAGCTGGGAGGGAAGAGAGGGCAAGTGGTGGAGTCACTGGTTTGGTGTGGTCCCTGTGAGAAGTAGTTTGAGAGGAAGTAATCAAACAAGTGAGGGCAAGGGGACTTTCCAAAGGTTGAGCATGGGGAAGGGTGAGTAAGGCGGTTAGGGGAGAGGAAGCACAAAGTATCTGTGAGAAAAAGGTTCAGGCTGGCTCCAAGGAGTTAAGAAAACAGCAAAGCCCTTGGGCTTCTGTCCTCATCACAGTATATATGAACCATTGGTTTGGAGAGGTTGAGGAACTGGATTGCCCACTCATGATCTTCAGGGAGCTTCACAAACGGGAGAAACTGAGTGCAGCAGGGGATAAACCAATTAAATCCTCCCAGGGCTCCTTTACAAGCTTTGGGAGAACACAACGGGCACTTTGCTTTCCCTGCCCTTTCCTTTCACCAGGGATATCTGACCATTTGGTAGACACTTTATCTGACCTGGTATTTGACAGAAGCTAAACGACACCTTTCTTCGTAAATCCAGCTCTTCCTCTTCCTGACTTCCTCTTTTCTGTTCATGGCACTACCTTTCTCAGTCGCTCAGCTGCCAAACCGAAGCCTCCTTTAATCCATCTTCCTCATTCTACGCCCAATTAGTCCCTAAAGCATAGTGAGCTGCACTGTTCAATAAACATCGCACTGTGATGGAAATGTTCTTTATCTGCATAGTCCAATACAGGAGTCACATATGGCTATTGAGCATTTTAAATGCAGCCAATGCAACAGAGGAACTAATTTTTTTTTTTTTTTTTTGTGACAGAGTCTCGCTCTGTCACCAGGCTGGAGGGCAGTGGCACAGTCTTGGCGCACTACAACCTCCACCTCCCAGGTTCAAGCGATTCTCCTGTCTCAGCCTCCCGAGTAGCTGGAACTTCAAGCAAAGGCCACCAAGGCCAGCTAATTTTTGTATTTTTAGTAGAGGCAGGGTTTCACTGTGTTGGCCAGGATGGTCTCAATCTCCTGACCTCGTGATCTGCCCGCCTCGACCTCCCAAAGTGTTGGGATTACAGGCGTGAGCCACATGCCCGGCCTAAATTTTAAATCCTATTTGATTTTAATTAAAGTTACATTTAAAGAGCCTTGACTATGAGATACTATATTGGACTGCACAGGTACAAATACTGTACTTTCTACACAGTGACCCTTCCATCTGCCCCCACCTCTCTAGCTCTATTGCCACGACCCTAGGTCAGGTATTGGTTAACCTAGGTTGAGACTTTTGCTGTGCTCTCCTGTCTGGTCTCCTGCTTAGTTGCCTTCCCTTCAGTCCGTCTTGTGTTCTTGCCAAAACCATCTTCCTAAAGCATTGGCCAGATCATGACTCCACCCTATTTTTAAAACTATCAATAGTTCCCCATCAAATTTAGTACAAACTGCTCAATCTGGCACTTGCCCAATTATGTATCTCCATCCCACTTTTCTAGCCTTACCTTTCACTATACCCTTACACGTATACCAAACTACTTGTTGTAACTCCTACTAGCTTTTTACAAAGGAGTCAACTTATTAAGTTGCCTCTCTGCCTGCAACAAATGCCTTCCATTCCCTCTATCAAACCTAAAATCTGTTGAAATCCTTGAAGGCCTGTCTCATATTGCAGCTTCTAAGTGGAACACTCCTCTGAAGTAGTTCCTATTCATTCCTTACCTATGGCACTTATAGGCTGCCTTATAGTGCATTTTATGTATTCATTTTATTCTGATTACTAAATATTATTCCTTGCAAATCACTGTGTTTTAATTATGTTAATGTCCCTTGCAATATAAGGGGCGCCTTATAAAATAAGGTACTCTTCAAATAGCCCCTGAAAGTAGTTATGCACTTTCATGAAATCTGTAGAGCATCCATACCCCTGTTTAACTCTAACAGCAACATCACTAGCCCTCAAAAAGAAAGTCTTTATACCCTGGAAGCAACTTTTCTAACATGAAGTTCAGACGTTTGAAGAGAAACAGACTAGGTACATTTCTTTTCATGTTATTATTGGCTGAGAATTTCTTCCAAAGGCTCCCCAAACTTAGAGCACTTTTACAATTCAGTTCTAGTTTGTAATTCTAAAGAGCACAGTTATTCTTAGAACTGACAGGACCAGCATAGACACTTCTGGGACCAATTGAAGCCTTTAAGAAGATTGTGATACATATCGATAAAAAGAGGCTTCCATCTAATAAATGTTTAGAAAATATATTTTTAGAGCTTGAACTCTTAGGAATCTATAATGCAAGAGTAGAATTACTTATGTTATGCCCTACAATGCCTTATGTACTTTTCTTATTGGTGCAGTAGCTTTTAAGGATTTGAAGAGCAGGTATAATATTTTAAACAAAAAATGTATTTCACACATACGGGACATTAGGCACATTTATTCAATGAGCCTTAACTGAAGCTTGCTACTTAGCAAGCCCTTATGCTTGCCGCTGAGGATACAAAGACAGGAAAAATACCATCCCTTCACTCAAGAAGGGCACATGATAAAAATGTGACCTGGCATTGGTATGTGATTTTACAGTTTTCACAATATCTAATCCTACCAATGATGCCATTAAACTACGTATTATTAGTCTCATATTGTAAAGGGAAAGACTTGCTTAGAAAGATTAAATGAATTTACACAAAAGCAGAGAGCTATTAATTGGCAAAGCCTCAAACTGATACCCAGATGTTTGGGTATCAAGACATTGATTGAATTAGAATTTTAAGTTCCCTGAAAGCAGGTACTTGATTTTCTTTATTCATTACTGTATTCTCAGAGCCTAGAAAAGTAACAAGAATATAGTAGGTTCTCAGTAAATGTTTCAGGAATAAGTATTCAGGAGCATGTGTCTGTGGGTGTGTAGAGAGAGAGAGAGAGAGAGAATATAAGCGAACCATATACTTTACTGGTTATTTGTATACTTGAATTAACTAAACTGATGTTATCTGTATTAGTGCCACTCAAAATGTGGTCCATAGATTGTTGGTGCTGGTCCACAAAATGACCAGTTGACCTTGAGATAAATACAGAAAATGAGAGTAAGCATTTAGAATCCTTTCTAGCAACTTGCCATTGCTATGATATCCAAGCAAGTGATTAGTGGACTTGTCTAGGTGAACCAGGGCATGGACCAGTTCAGGTGTTGTCTAAGTCTTATGGTTGGTTACATGAGGCATATATAACCTATGTACTAGCCACATAGCATTTCATTTAATCCTATCATGTTGGCCACTTACTGCCCAACTTCTCCTCTTCCTAGATGTTCTTTACTATTTAACAAAGAGAACACTTCATGCCTTTGAAATGAAAGAGCTGGCAACAGATTTAAAACTTAAAAAAAAGGCCGGGCGCGGTGGCTCAAGCCTGTAATCCCAGCACTTTGGGAGGCCGAGACGGGCGGATCACGAGATCAGGAGATCGAGACCATCCTGGCTAATACGGTGAAACCCCGTCTCTACCAAAAAAATACAAAAAACTAGCCGGGCGAGGTGGCGGGCGCCTGTAGTCCCAGCTACTCGGGAGGCTGAGGCAGGAGAATGGCCGGAACCCGGGAGGCGGAGCTTGCAGTGAGCTGAGATCCGGCCACTGCACTCCAGCCTGGGCGACAGAGGAGACTCCGTCTCAAAAAAAAAACAAAAACAAAACAAAAAAAAAACCCTACATTTTCACCAAAAAAAGCGCTATCTACCACTGATCTTACGGTGTAAAGGTATCGTTATGCAGTAATTAAGTATGTGATCCCTGGAGTGAGGCTACGTAGCTTTAAATGCAGCTTTTGCCACTAGCTGTGCAGCCTTGGACAAGTTACTTAAACTCTTGTAGCCTCAGTGTTCTTGTCTGTTATCTGATACTAAAAAGAGTACAAAATTTCATAGTGCTTTGGTAAAAACTAAGAGAGAGAATGCATGGACAGTACTCCTCATAGAGACTGGCACATAATGACAAAATGTTATTTTTATGTTATAATAAGTATACCTATTACTATTATTCTATTCTTGGGTTATAGAAATTCAGGCTGTTTGAAATATTTAAAAGATCTTGACTATAGAGGTAACTCTATAAATATCCAGGCTTGTAAATAGACAGTTACTTTTCGGTTATTCACATTGTTAAAAGATGATAAAGATCAGCCAATTCCAAAGGCTTTTATATTTGTTTTTTAATGCATTGTGTGATTTGAGGGGCAATACAGTTGGTTTCTACATGGCCACTGAAAATAGTGTCTATATTTTCAGCTTAGGTGATCCAAGTGGTGAAAGGCGGGTGCATATTGTGCATTGTAAGAGAGCTCAATCAGAGTGGAAGATACCCATGGAGAAGTAAGAGTTGTTCATTTGGTGGTGTATATATTGCCTATTTATATGTTTTTTTCAATGAACTTTATATATAAAGTTCTTCTAAGTTCCAGCCCACTGATTCTTTTCTGTTTCTTTCTGTGAACACTGTCGTCTGGAAGTAAGCTGCTACTCAGTCATGCACCTCTGCAAATCTTGGAAACAGTCAAGGATTCCTGAGGCAAGAAAGTTGGATAATGATGAGCACCAGGCAAGACACAGCTGGCCACTGGAGAGAGAGCCCAGTGTAGGCAGAAGGCCAGAATGTGCCAACAGTAAGTGAAGTCTTTTCTTATCAGAAGAGAAAAGCTTGCACTTAGCTGCACTATCAGGGAGAAGACTGGCCTCAGACCAACCCAGCCTTCAATAAATGGAGGGAAGAGAAATCCAGGAGCCTAGCTTCGTAGATGTGAATTAACATCGTTTATTCTGTAAAAAACAAAACAAAACAAAAAACTCAAGCATGTGTAAGCTGCAAATTAAACAACCCAAATATATGGATATCTGAATTTACAGAAGGCAGAATAGTGTGGTTAGGGTTGCTAGATTTAGCAAATAAAAATAGAGGATCCCCAGTTGAATTTGAATTTCAGATAAACAAAAAATATGCTTTTAGTAAAAATATGTTCCATGCAATATTTAGGATCTGTTTATCCAACAATCAAGTGTAACTATATTTTATCTGGCATCCCTAAGTGTGGTTAAACATGTAGGCTCTGGAGTCATACGGCATGAGTTCAAATTCTGATCTTGCTTCTTACCAGCTGTGTGACCTTGGGCAAATTATTTAACCATTCTGAGCTTCAGTTCCTTTGTGTGTAAAATTAGGATAATATTTACTTCATAGGGTTATTGTGAAGATTAAATAATACATTTAAAAATTTACAGTGTTAACTGATATATCATAGGTGCTCAAAAACTATTAGCTATTTTTATAGGAAAGACAAACTGTTATTCATTAACCAAATAATTTTCTTTAATTGACAATGTGATTCAAGTACCTTTAAAAAAATCTAAGTGGAGCTTTTTATTCTCTTCTATTTCCATGGTACTGTCTCTTTATTTTACAACAAACTGAGCTAACACAACTTTTAGACTCACTATTTATGGTATAAAGGAATACACACCAAACATTGTACAATATCATCAGGTTTCCTATTCCTTCCCTTAGTACCTGATACTTGAACCCAATTTTGAAGACATTCTAAGCACAAAATTTCCAGTGAGAAATTTGGATAAACATTTACAAAATATTCCCTGAATGTGTACTAGATAAAAGTTAGGAGCCAATGACAGCTCTAGAATGGGGTTTTCTTAGAGAGAGGTTTTGTTACAATGGATTTTTTGTGATAGGACTTCTGTACTCTGCGTAGATCATTTAAGAATAACCAACTTATACAGGGAGTTCCAGTTCTTGTAATTGAGCTCTATTATCATGAAGTTAAAAATCAAACAAGAAGAAAGGGCAATGGGCTTGGAATAAAAAAAAAAATATGTTTCTCCCGTTCAGTGCAAGTCACTTTCTGAATATTTGTTTTCTCATTTATAAAGTGAGAATACTACCTTAAAGAGCAATAATTAAGTTAAATGAGATAATATAAGGGACAATACAGTACTGGTTTTCAAAGTAAGCATTCAATAAATGCTTGTTAATATGGATCTGTTATATTCAACAGAAGAAAAACTATATACCAGTGCAGCCTTATGGAAAGATTAAAGCCTGAGGCTTATGCTACTTTATATGGCTGAGCTAAAACTCCTTACTCTGTCCACGTCTGCTTTTGGATAAGAACCAGTAACTTCCAAACAATGATACAACCTAAGGGGAATTCAAGGAAGAACTCCATCTTCCCCCATCTTCAGTGAGTGGTGTTGGCTGTGTGTGTGTGTGTGTGTGTGTGTGTGTGTGTTGGGTGGAGGGAAGTAGTGGGATAGGAGAAAGGCCAGAAAAGGAGCTGGAGATGTCCTTTTTCTTTCAGTAACTAGTTAAGTCAGATACCCAACTTTGTGTATAAAACTACTAGCTTGAGTCCGAAAAGTAGAAAACACATTTCCAGTAAATTTACAATATTAATTTTGAGCTGAGGGAGTAAATTCCAAATTCAAACCAGATTCAGAAATTATGACCTCAGTTTTTCCAGAGTTTCTACTGATTCGGATTGTTATAGATTGGCCAGGGGTAAACTGTATTAGGGGAAAAATAAGAGAGAAAAATAGAATTCACAAGAATACGTAAACTCAGTGAATGAAGTTTCTTGTGGTAGCATTTGCTGCTAATAAATGAGACTCAAGCAAAAAGTATAGTGTTTTGCTAAGGAAGAGTGAGGGGGTGAGTCTTAGGGTTTTGCAAGGAGGATTACCAAGGGAGTCAATCATTTTTGGCTGTAAGGTCATAAGGGGCGTATAGTTTTTCAGGGCATTACATGAATGATGTTAAACTAAAGTAGTAGAGCTGTTGTTTACAGAATAAACTAGAAGGCGATTTTGAAAGTCAGTCAGGCCAGGTGTGGTGGCTCATGCCTGTGATCCCAGCACTTTGGGAGGCCAAGGCAGGCAGATCACCTGAGGTCAGGATTTTGAGACCAGCCTGGCCAATATGGTGAAACCCATCTCTACTGAAAATACAAAAATTAGCTGGGTGTGGTGGTGCGTGCCTGTAATCCCAGCTACTTGGGAGGCTGAGGCAGGAGAATCACTTGAACTCAGGAGGCAGAGGTTGCAGTGAGCCGAGAGCACACCACTGCACTCCAGCCTGGGTGACAGAGCAAGAATCCATCTCAAAAAAAAGGGCCGGGCACGGTGGCTCAAGCCTGTAATCCCAGCACTGTGGGAGGCCAAGACGGGCGGATCACGAGGTCAGGAGTTCGAGACCATCCTGGCTAACACGGTGAAACCCCGTCTCTACTAAAAAATACAAAAAGCTAGCTGGGCGAGGTGGCTGGTGCCTGTAGTCCCAGCTACTCGGGAGGCTGAGGCAGGAGAATGGCGTAAACCCGGGAGGCGGAGCTTGCAGTGAGCTGAGATCCGGCCACCACACTCCAGCCTGGGCAACAGGCGAGACTCCGTCTCAAAAAAAAAAAAAAAAAAAAGCCAATCAATATTTATATATTGAATATCAACTCTGTACTCAGTAGCCTCCCAGTGTTCAGGGGATACAATGACACAGAGTAGAGCAGCAGCACCTAGTGTGTCTAGTTTAGGGAGAAATAACCTGTGAGCCTAGACGAAGACAGAAGAAAAAGATGGAAGACTCAGTAACCAAAGGGTTAAGAAATCTTGAATGACTAACATTTGAGTAAAAAAAAAAAGTAAGGGTCGAGTTCTAAAATAGAGAATAGAAATAGAATTTGCTACCAAAGAAGGGGGCTCTTGCTAAAAAAGTAATAATAATAACGAAGTGTCAGGTGTGCCAGGGACCTGATTGAAGGGCTCACTTGGGCTTTGAACTTGGCAAAGGGTAGAGGTGAAGCATTCTCAAATCCTTCCCTTGCCTCCTGCACCCAGGGTTCAAGGTGTGAAGGAAGAAAAGCCAGGGCATGTGCATCCTTGACAGACATCTGAAATAGATTATCATCTTGCTGGGAGTTGGAGGGTTTTTTCTCACCGCCCTTCTGTTCATCCTCTGAGCTGTAATTGCCAAAATAGACAGATTATCACAAACTCAGCCTATGCAAGTATCTTTTAATGCTCATTTGCTGACTTTAATGAGTTCTAGAACCAATTTGTGATCTTACAATCGCTCAGGTTTATCACCAAAAGAAAGCACTGTAAGTCTAGTGCAAGAGGTCAGCTCAGCAGAACTCAGCAGTGAGATATGGATATGAAAATGGATTCAAATGAATTCTTGTGGCCATTGTAAGGCCTCGCTGTTCTCTAATATCATTAAACAGAAAAACATTAGGTGCTGGATGTCCTGATGAACCAGTTCTTGTACAATACCTGTCTTACAAACTACACTCGAGTATCCTTTTGTTCTCTCTTCGAATTTCACAGCTTCCTCTACTCTGCCTAAAAAGGAAAACTCACATCTTTAAGCTGTTACAATAAAACTATTGGCAGCCTGTAAAGTGAGAACAGAGCCTTGCCTTAATTTATTGCACTACACAGATTTATTACACATCAGGGTAATAATAACAACACCGTGACTTTGCTGCCTGATAGTCTCCCCTTTTGCTCCGGTAGGAGTGTGGTGGTGGGAGCTTGGAGGGCCCTGTAGACTCGCTGTATGGTGCTAAGCACTGCTGGGCACACTCTTGGCTCAGTGCCATGAAATGATGTGGTACTACTGGGCCGTGCAGTGCCAAGATATATGCAAAGCTGGTGAGGAGATGTAATATTTGGACAGAAAATACTGGAAGCCATTTGCCAGGTCTATATGAAAATAGTGTTTCCACAGTTGCTATTTGCCAGGAGAACAAGCATTCTCCAGCTACCTTCTTATCATAAAAGGTTCTTCGTGCTCTGAGAATGAAGGCATTTTTTTTTTTTAAAAAGGTTCCTCATCCTGAAATATGAGGAGAACCCAGTTTTAGAACCATAGAGGTAAGGAATTCCCTTAGGGGGCATTTTACCTGTCTTTAGGCAACACCACACCTAGAAGAATTCAGGACTATAAAAGTTAAATCGATTCAGAGAGACTTTCTGAGAAACAGTTAACAAAATTCAGGGTTAAAAATGATCACCTTTCAGGTCAAGTGTCTCCTTCCATGACAGCCTCGCTTCTGGGCTGCTTCTCTGTCTATTCTTATGGCTCCTGTGTCCTGGGGTGCCTGATCAATCTTGGTTGCTTCCAGGGAAACTGTGCAGAGGCACTTGGGCCCTCAGCTTGCCCCTGGTGACGACAGTGACATCCTCACAGAAGACAGCATCCATCAGAGGTGCCCTCCTGCTGCTCAGCTTGCTCTGGAAGCCTCTCATTAGAGTTTCTAATTTTTAAGATAATGGGAACTAAATGGGGATTATTTTGATTTCCTCTTACCAGCCAACACTTTTGTAGCTGAAGCCTGCTGCCCCCAGCTGCACTGCCTGAACAAATTGCATCTGAGCAAGCCAAAGCTGCGGCCCAGGAGACTGCTGACATGACTTCAGAAAGGCACAGCCCAATCCTATTGCCTAATTTTCTTTGTTCCGAGGCCAAGACTTTGGCCTGTAACAGTATTTGGATTTCTGGCCTTTTGGGTGACCACTTTAGTTCCTCCTTTCTTCACCTACCAAGAGAGAAACATCTTTAACAAATCATCAGTAAATTAATCCATGAATTCCAAGCAGTTGAGAAGCTCAGGCTACTGCTGCTTCTTCCATACCATGCTTGATAAAAATGAAAAATTCAATCCGCCCATAGTCCATCACCTGGTTGTACTTAACACAGAGATCGACTCTCTGAATATAGTACAAAGACCAAAATGATTGGAAAATTATGTATGCTTTACCTCTCAGAAGAATCAGATGACCTCAGTAAATATTTTTTGAGACCATTAGGCCCTGGGGATCCAAAGACATTGTCCCTGTACTCTCCAAAAGCTTTAGTTTTCTTCCCAATAAACACATGTACGTTTATTTGGTTTTGCATTGGCAAGTGGCAATCGGTCAGGTAAATTGGCTCTTGGAAAATTTTATCCTGCCAAAGTGATTCACAAGCCACAAAAATGTGACAACTACCATCCTTAGAATACCAGTCACGCCCTACACTCCACAGGATAGGCTGGGTTTGGGTCTCCTCTTCCTCTATTGGCTGTTGCCTCTTACAACTACTAGGCAAATTCTGAATCTTGGAAACCGCTTCAGTCCTGTAGTCACTAACTGCTGCCTGGCAAGAAACCATGTCGGTGTCCCGTCTGAGTCCAATGGGGAGTTATCACTACTAACTAGAAGCTCTGGCAGTAGATCTTCCTCTCCCAAATGACCTCAAAACAATCTAACAGCAGGGAACCCAGTGAGGCAGAGTGGTGGCTGAAATGTATAAATGGAGATAAACTTGGTCCCAGGTGCCATCAGAGAGTCAACAGACCCCAGGCTTCAAAGCACATTGCTGATTACTCTTGATGGAGGGCCCACAACTGTTTTAATCATGCAATTATTTTGAGGATGAATTTATGAGAAAGGAGATTCACCTCCCAGCCATTTTGCAGGGTGGCTATCAATAGATTGGTCTAAAAGGAAGAACAAAGAAAAGGGCACCAAAGAAGATAAATGAAAATACAAAGTAAGAAGGGGGTAGAAGCTGTAGCATTGTAAACAAATCCAAGCCAAAATTGTCAGAGGTGGGGAACTGTTTTTAAAAATTATTTTGAGGATGATGATGACTTTTTTGTTTTGTTTTTATAGTTTAAGGGCATAAGCTGAACTGTGGACATCCTGCCACTGGGAATTAAGTTAAAGTAGAAAAAAACACAGAATGTAATGGGGACTCCACTCACAAGAAGAATTTGGATCAAAGCGTGGCAGTGAGGGGAGGCATTAAGCAGGTGAAAGTGAAGCAGAGGCTTTAGTCCTGCAAGAAACAGTCGCCTGACTTTAAAGCATGCCTGTGTCACTGACAGCATTTAGCAGTGCACAGTGTGCAGAAACTTGGCTCGTCAGCCCTCCTGATGCTGACAGATAGGGCAGCTTCACTGTGGAGCACTACACAAGCTCATTTGCTGCCTTCATCAGTCTGTAGGTGCTGACTTTGCTGGTAGAGTCACCACCGCAGCCACAGGGCCTCTTCTCACTTACCCACTTCCTCCCCATTCACGTTGCTCCTCTCATCAGAGACACTAAGGCCCACTGGAGCCTGCTTTGCATCTCTTACATCAGAGGTTTGGGATGGCACATTGCAAATGATCTTTGCAAACTCTTCCATCTGTACTCTTGAAGTCTAAGCAGAGAGGCAAAGAAAAAGTGGCCCAGGAGCAAAATGTCTACATTTCTAAAATGAGTCTGAAATGAAGCTCATCTGAAAATGTAGCTGGAGCCAAAGACAGCTTTCAGGGTCAAAGTTGGGCAGGATCTCATAGAGTTGCAATCTTGCAAATTTTATTTGTTTTGTTAAAAAGAGAAGGAAGTTTTTTAAAAAGCTAGATAGTACCCCCTTAGTTGGCATGGTATGAAAAATAATCTAAAAGACGTTCATCATTTTTTAAACTGCCGTTGTGAACATTTTACTGGGAGGAGTGGGTTTTGTATTCCAACACAACTGTTCATGCCCCAAACTTGGGAAGGGAGAGAAGAAAACATTTTACAAAGGAAAAAATGAAATATTTGTTACCTAAAATTTTCTACTTTGACAAAAATGAAAGTTCAATTTACAAGCTAAAGAACATTCTGCTGAATCTTCAGTGCATCCCAGAACATCCTACCAGTGGCCTCAGCTCTGCCAAACTTGGTACCTTTCATCTGAGAGTCCCCAGTAAACACTAATTTCCACAACATTCTAAAGTTGGCCAAGTCATTCAAATTATAGTGATGATGGGTTGGGCGATAGGTGGCAATTTTCCTTTGTTGTCATTACCCTTCCCACATACTGGGCAACTGAGGCATGGAAGAACAGAGGTAAGATGTTGGCTTCAAGGTTCAGGACCAAATCGGTGGTGTTCCAGGAACCAAACCTTGAACATTCATGTCATCTCTGGGAAGTGGCTTTTTGATTCAGCACTGGTACTTTCCAGTGTCAGCACTTGTATGTGTCAGTAGCTAAGTCTCTCGTCCAAGGGCCCCAGGTCTTCAGCCTCTGCTTCATCTCAGGAAAGCCCTCTGGCAGTTGAAGAAAATGGGATGGGTGGGGAAGTAGGGTGAGGCCTCAGTGAGTTTGATGGTTGGGTGCTTGAATGGAAATCTAAGAGGGGAAGAAAGGCTCTGTGATTGTGATTACTGTAAGGAGAGCCGATTGGATTGGAAAGAGCTAGCAGGACGTATACTATGTCCTCCCTTGATAATGATGCATCACAGTGCCATGGCCACACCTGACTACACACTTCACTTGCCCTGCCCCCTTGGGTGTTAGGTATATCCCTTCAACTTTGGAAAGGGGCATAACATGTAGATACTGGGGTAGATTTTCCTGAGGTTTTATTTGTATCCACCTTTAATGAAAATAAACAGGACACTTATTTCTAGGTTGATAAAAATGGCCTTAGAGTATCTAAATAATTCTGTGTCAGCTGGACTTATTGTTTTTTTAAGTGGCAGAAGAGAAGGATGAACAATGTTCACTAAGTAGAAAAGGTTAGAGCAGTAGATGTTTGCTTCCTCCTATATTCTGCATGATCTCTTGCCTCAGAAAAGTGGGAGAAAAATAAACCAACACACCACCTGATGAATGTCCCACCCCACAGAGTAGTCTAACTCTGTGTCTCAGCAGGAAAAGGGGAAAGAGGAAGAGAAACTGACATTTAATGAGTGCCAACTCTATATTGGGCACTATACATAAATAGTTGAATTTAATCCTCCATTAAAAACCCCTACTATGTAGATATTATTATCCCCATTTTTAAAGATAACTCTATTCAGCTCTTGCAATTAGGAAAACATGAGACCAAAATTTAAGAGCCAGAGCTTCCTGACTCCAAAATCCTCTCTTTCCTGTTATCCTGCTGAAGTGCCCATTTCAAATGAAGCCCGACTTGATCCTGAACATAACCTACAAGAAGAAAAGGACCGCAGGTGGGTACTGTCTCATTACCCAACATAGTTGTTAGAACACCCTCAGTGACAGAAAGGGTCAGGATGCCAAGTGGTTGTTTACAAACGCTGTTTGGCCAAAGGATCTCATTCACTGAATGAACACATTTCTTTCCATGGTTGGGGATGCAGGTCATGGACTGTGGAGGAAGAAACCCTATGGCTTGTTTGTTGAAAATTCGGTTAAAGTTTACCCTGAATCACTTCTCAATAAATTTACACATGCCTTAAACTAGATGGACCTTTGAAATCATGTTACTCTTACCCTTGTAACAAAAATAATAATAGCCACATTTATTGAGGGCTTATTATGTGCCAGGAGCTGTTCTTTAGGCTTTATATGTGTCATTTAACCCTCCAACAATCCTATGAGGAAGGTATTATTATTTTCTCTTTTTTACAAATGAAAGGCACAAAAAGGTTAAGAAACTTGTCCAAGGTTACACAGGAGAGAAATGGCAGAACTGGGATTTGAACTTTCAAACCTGGGCACCTCTCAACTATACTTTCTGCTACCTGTCATCAGGGAAGATTGTACATAGATAGGAAGGGTGAGTTTTTTCCTGGGTGTTTGTTTCTTTACTTGGAGAAGGAGATATTTTTCTCATTTTCCATTTCTAGAATAATAGCAATCTTCTGTCACAGAAAGCACCAAATCCCTTTACCCACATTCATGTTAACCTGCTAGATAAGTCTATTCAGTACAATCTCTTAGTCCTCCTTAGTCATTACATAGCTTTATTCCTCCCTTTCCTTCTCCTCAGCTGGTCTTCGGCATCTTCCTTTTGTGTTAGGAGTGAGGGGTGATCATAGACAAGGATCTCCTTTCTCAGCAGTGGGTTACCTCTCTCTGATATGGCCATTGTCCTGGACACCCAGGACAACAGGTGTGATTGAAATCAGAGAGTGGTTGAAATTCAACTTCTTAGATACAAAAGATCCCACTGTGATCACAGGCCTCACAAAGAGAAGCAGGTGGTTTACCCACACTGAACATTGTCATCGAGGTTAATGAACGCGTTCTTACGTAGTCTAAATATAAGTATGTGGACCTCACTGAGGAGAGACCAGGCCCTCAAGAAAGGTCTTGGAAATCCCACCCTCTGCTGTTGTGGAGAGGGGAGTAAGCCAGATGCAGCAACCTCAGCTTCTGATTTTGACTGCTGAAACTCACATCTGCCTACGCTTCATGTGTAAACAGGGTTGCAAAATTACTCACTCCACTCACATGCGTAAAGAACGTAGAGTTTCTTTTTTCTCTTAATCACCCTCATCTCCCTTATGAGTCCTCACCTGCTGGGTAGCAAGAGAGAAAAACATAGTTTTAGCTCAATAGATTTTAAAACTAGTCTGATGCAATTATGTAAGCAGTTTCTTTAGGCTTAACTTTTTGACTTTGGGATAAAAGAGTGTTTCAGATTCCTTGCTTCTTCTGGTTTCTTTTCTGTAAATGGCACCAGTGGTTCTCAGACCAGGTCCCCTGGTGCCCTCCCCGTACTGCTCTGCCCTCTTAAACATGGTGGTGCAGGGCCATCTACAAAGCAGTGTCCTAACAAGGAATTTCAAAGGGAATGGGGAAAGAGCTCTCTTGTTCTTGATGTTCTTTAATCGATTTCATTCTTCAGGCAGAATACTGGAGAGGAGGCTAGGAGAAGACAGCTTGCTGCCTGGCATGTGGCCACTCCCTACCTCTCATAGCACTGGCTGCAAGAGGAGGCTTGCTAGCCTCTATCACAGGCAGAGGAATATCCATTTACGCTTAAGGGAAACTCTAAAATCAGAGACTTGGTTCGTGAACTTCTAGAGACTGTAGAATATCTAGTTTGTTTTTCAAGCTGTTGTGATTAACAGTCCTGACCTGCCAAGGCATTAGGCCAGGCAGGGCCTCTGCAATGTGAGCTGCAAAAAGCGGGGTTTAGAGAGGAATGGCAATACTGTGTGTGACACTGTGAAATACATATTTGGTCTTTGTTTTAGTTTGTTCTTGTGTTGCTGTAAACACCTGAGGCTGAGTAACTTATTTTAAAAAGATGTTTTATTTTGGCTCATGGTTCTGCAGGCTACACACAAAGCGTGGTGTCAGCATCTACTTCTGATGAGGGCCTCAGGAAACTTACAATCGTGATGGAAGGAGAAGAGGAAGCCAGTGCATCACATAGCAAGAAAGGGAGCAAGAGAGAAGGGGACAGTGCAACACACTTAAAAAAAATAAGCCTTATCTCACGAGACAGAACTAACTGAGTGAGAGTTCACTAATCACCAAGGGAATGATGCTAAGTCATTCATGAGGGATCCGCCCCCATGATCCAGTCACCTCCCACCAGACCCCACCTCCAACACTGGGGATTATATTTCAGCATGAGACTTGGAGGGCACAAACATCCAAACCATATCAGTCTTCAACCCCTCTTCCTGACATACAACTCCTAAAACTCTTAGAATTTCCAGAGTGCTATCTTTTTATGTGTTAATGAAGTGGCTAGTGGCTCACAGCCCCTAGGAAGCTTCAGGATGGGGGCTGGTCACTGGAAAGACCAAGTCATTATTAGAGGGTTGGGACTTTCAGCCCACCCCCAACCTCTGGGGAGGAGAGAGGGGCCAAAGCTCAAGTTGATCACCAGTGGCCAGTGTTTTAATTAATCATGTGGCCGGGTACGGTGGCTCACGCCTGTAATTCCAGCACTTTGGGAGGCCAAGGCAGGCGGATCACGAGGTCAGGAGATGAAGACCATCATGGCTAAAACGGTGAAACCCTGTCTCTACTAAAAATACAAAAAATTAGCCGGGTGTGGTGGCACACGCCTGTAGTCCCAGCTACTCAGGAGGCTGAGGCAGGAGAATCACTTGAACCTGGGAGGCAGAGGTTACAGTGAGCGGAGATCGCACCACTGCACTCCAACCTGGGCAACAGAACGATACTCCGTCTCAAAAAAAGTAAAAATAATAAAATAAGTAAAAAAGAATGAATCATGCCTATGTAATTAAGCCTCCATAAAAACACAAAAGAATAGGGTTCAGAGAGCCTCTGGATAGCTGAACATCTGGAGGCTCCTAGACAGTGGCATGTCCAGAGGGCATGAAAGCTCTGTGCCCCTTTTTTGCCCTATGCATCTCATCATCTGTATGCTTGGTAATATCCTTTATGATATACCAGTTAAATGTAAGCGTTTCTCTGAGTTCCTTGAGCCACTCTAGCAAATCAATGGACCCCAAAGACAGGATCGTAGGAATCCCAACTTGCAGTCAGTTGGTCGGAAGTTCTGAGGCCCAGACTTGCGACTGGTAGGAAGTAGGGGCAGCTTTGTGAGACTGAGCCCTCCCTCAACCTGTGGTTTCTGCTGCTATCGCCAGGTAGATAGTGTTGGAACAGAATTAGAGGGAGCCCAGCTGGTATCCACTGCAGAACTGCTAGCTTGCTTGATGTGTGAGGAGAAAACCCCACGCATTTGGTCACAGACGACTTCTGTGGTCACACAGACTTCTGTTCGTCACAGAAGTCTTCTGTGATGATTGTTGTGGTGTGAAAGCAGAGGAGAAACACAGTTTGAATTTTTCCACTTTCATACTGTGGTTTGCTGAACATTGCTCAATGTAGGCTTGGGATGGTTGATCTGGGGTATGTAATAGAAGGTGCTTAAAAGTGCTCCTCAACAGTTTTGAAGTCTGTGGGACAAAAAAAAAGTGCTCCTCAAAGGGGAGGCAGGGTAGTGTAATGCTTAAATATACGGAATCTGGATCCAGACTGGACTCTGGTATTTCCTTGTGATGTGGACAACTTTACTTATTTGTAAACTCAGTTTCTTCATCCTAAAATGGCATAATAACAGTATCTACCTCCTAGGGTTTTTACAAAGTTTAAATCTGTTAACATATATAAAAAAGACTTTTGCCTGTCTCATAGTAAGCACTCAACAAATGTTAGCTATTTAGATTCCAAACATATATAGCATTCGATTACAAAGCTGGGAAACATCTTATGTATGGTATAGCAGAAAGAACAGGGATTTTCAAAATAGCCTAAGTTACATAATCTTGAGCAAGTTCTATGGCCACTGTGAGCCTTGTCTGAAAAAGGAGGATAATTACATCATAGGATAGTTGTGAGAATTAAATGAAATAATATATGTGAAACACTTAGCAAAAAGTGGCACCTAACTGAGGTTCACAGTGTTTCTTCCCCTTTTTCCTGTGTCGGTAATATGCTGTCTTATGATTATTTACTATTGTGTTCTCAACCAGGAGTCTTAAGCTTTTATAATCTCCAAACCGGCTAGCACATAGTAGAAACTCAATAGCATCATTCACGGTTCAAACGAGCCTCCAAGTCTGAGGCATGAGACCTAGAATGTCTCCCCTGTTGAGTGTTGCTGGTCAGAGCACAGTTCCCACCCCTCCACCACCAACTTCAACTGTTCTAGGTGTATATTTCCCCCCTTTCTTTATGAAAATTGCTCTGTGGTCTGTCGGAGGCATTTATGTCTGCTTTACTCATATTGCTCAACCCACACTTGGAGAGAAATGTGTTTGCATAAATACTAGCAGATGATTTTTTTAAATATCGCTTTTTCTTTCCTGGCACTCTGTAAGAGAAATGAGCAAATATAAACAGAGGAGTATCACACTAGAAATATAGCAGATGGGCTTCTGCTGGGGATCTGGACTTTCCTGGAGTATACACATTTGGGATATGTAGGATTATGACAAAATCCACTTGTAATGTTCATGCTTTTTATTTCTTGGGCACAATATTAATTGCTTAAAGACTGGGCTTAATGCACACTTTCAGCCCCAATTCTCCCATTGGGAAAAAAGCAGGATCCTATAAACACTCTGTATAGTAGGGATTGTCTTCCTAAGCCTATCATAAATCCAGTTTGATTGAGGAATCAAGGAGAAGTAAGAAAAATAAAGTTTTTCTTCTCTCCATGCTGTAATGACAGGGGAAACAAGGAAACTCTTCACTCCTCATTTCAGATAGCTTCATGCTTATGAACAAGGGTTTATTATGGATATTAAAAAATGGAAACTGACAACACATACTCCTGACATATCTTGATTTAGGCCACCTCAATTCAGACTACACATCTTGAAGAATACATTTATATGCAGGGCATTGACCGTGAGCCGTCCATAACTCCAGCCTACACCTTTGGCCCAGATAATATTTTCATTTATTTATTCATTCAACAAACTTTGTTAAGCATCTATGCTATAGACTGAATGTTTATGACCTCCTAACCCCAAATGAATACGTTGAAAGCTAATCCTGAATGTGATGATATTTAAAGGTGAGGCCTTTGGAAGGTGATTAGGTTATAAGGGTAGAGGAGCAGAATTAGTGCTATTTTAAAAAGGACTCCAGTGAGCTTCCTCACCCCTTCTACCATGTGAGTACACAGTGAGAAGACTGCCATCTATGAACCAGGAAGCGGGCCCTTACCAGCCACCACCTCTCTCAGCACTGCAGATTTGGGACTTCCCAGTCTGCAGAACTGTGAGTAATAAATTTCTGATGTTCATAAGCTACTCACTCTATGGCATTCTGTTATAGCAACTCAAATGGACTAAGATCATCTGCTATGGACCAAACACCGTACAAGGAATGGGACTATGGCGATGAAGAAGACAGACGTGGTCCCTGATATTATAAAACTCAAGTCTAGTGGGAAAACAGACTCTTATGTTATAATTTAACCATTCCTTTAAAAAATGCACCAAGAAGCAATTGTTTCCATTTCCATCAACCACACCATGTCCCAAGGATTGGCCTAGGACAAACTAGGAGGTTGAAGCTGTCCTGTGGCCTCCTTGTTGTCAGAGCCTCTGTATGGCCTTTCAGAACTCCAGGGAAGGGTTCCTCATCCATAGTTGACCTGGCAGTCATTTTTCCTTTTTTTCTAAAGGGCGCCTCAAAATAATGTTTTGTAACATGTAAATGATCCTGCCTACCCATAATGGTGACTCCTGGATCTCAGAGAAAGCCCTGCCTTTAATCAATAAACGTTAACTCTTTTTTTAAATTGCAAGTATGTTTATCTATTAGGTTTAACAAGGGAGGCAGCATAATGTAGGGCAAAGATCACAAACTTTGAAGTCAGCCCTATGTTCTAATGTTGGCTCAAACATTTATTAGCAAGTCCCCTTGGCAAGTTATTTTACTTTTCTGCTGTTTAATTGTCCTATGTGCAAACTGGAGAAGAGAGCACTTAACTCTGAATTGTTGAGATTCTTAAATGAAATAATCACTTAGAAGTGCTTAGTATGGAGCACATGCTCCTTTACTATGCTCAGGAACTTATTTTCTATGAAACAGGACTTGCCCTTGGAAAAAAAAAAAACAGCATTTACATGAAATACTTAATGATATTCATACAACTTTGGGCTATTTGGCAAATGATAGACTATATCCATAGCCAACTCTGCCCATCCTGACAGGTGCCAACTCTCTCTGCTTTTGCTGCCCTAACTGCAGCTCTAAACACACCTCTCCAGCAGGTAACCTAACTAGGGAAGCCCAAAATAAAGATGTCAGAATGCTCCAACAAGAAATGAGAATAAGAGACAATATGTCACTTTATGTTAAAACAAAAAAGATCCTCAGCTTTGCCATGTGTTATCCCTGTCCTTTGTTTTATTGTTTTTTTCACTCATTGAAAATGTGCTCTCTTTTCTCTAGGATACTTGAAGATGTTGAGCTGGAGATGAAGCTTGTGGGTGACATTAGACAGGGAATACACAACTAGAGGGCTGGTGACCTTACCTCAGGCAATTTCTTTGTCCTTCAAGACCCCTGTACCAGAAACTCCTATAGCCCAAGGAATCTGTACTATTTCCTGCCTCTGACTGTCCTACAGGTTCCTCCTGCAGCCTTCAGGTTGCTGGTCCAGATATTGGTAAGATTTGACACATGGCTAAGTAGTGGGGCTGATTCAAAAAGCTCTAAATTTTGTACATTAATTAAATCAAGACTTATAGTTTAAAAAGCTGAATACAAATTTAATGTTCAAAACATAGTGGGGGAAGATGGGCTGATTAACTGTATTGGTTATTAGGCAACTATTAATAATGATGGTGGCATAATTGTCTATATGATAATAGTAATATATATTTAGCAAAAAGCAGCATACACAATTCCTTATATACAGAATGAGTGCAACTGTGTTACAAGAATAAGTCTATATGCCTATAAGAGAACTTGAAGGAAACACACTGAAGTGTTAACATTTGAGGGTTGGAACTATGGCTAATATTTTTTGTTTCTACTTTTATTTTTATGACAACCATGTATTGTTTATAGTCTTAAACTATAAACTTCATTTTGAAATGAAGACTTCAGAGGCCAAGAATATGCTTCCCTGTGATGATTTTCATGAATCATTTCCAAAGAAGAGTTTCATTTATTCACCAGTGGGCTCAGTTGAGCAGAAGTCAAAATGAGCAGAGGCAGCACTTAAGAAAGTTCATGGGTTCAGAAAGTTCATGTTTATCAAGTCTTGGGTCTCGGTCTTTTTTTTTTTCTTTTTCTTTTCTCTCTCCTTCCTTCCTTCCTTCCTTCCTTCCTTCCTTCCTTCCTTCCTTCCTTCCTTCCTTCCTTCCCACCTCCCTCCCTCCCTCCCTCCCTTCCTTTCTTTCTTCAGTCCTTCCTTCTGTTTTTCGTCTATCTCTCTTGCCCAGGCTGGAGCACAGTGGCATGACCACGGCTCACTGCAGCTTTGGCCTCCTGAGCTCAAGCGATTCTCCTGCCTCAGCCTCCCAAGTAGTTGGGACTACAGGCTCACACCATCACACCCGGCTAATTCTTTTATTTTTTATTTTTTGTAGAGATGGGGTCTCACTGTGTTGCCTAGGGTGTGAATCTTTCTTTGCAGGGGCTATAGTTGTTTCTAGCTGCCAAAGCTGTGTTAGTTTTACATTTTCCCACTTCTTCTCAAGATCAAATTTTTGCTCTTTCCAAGTCGTGGCATCTGTTTTTATACTTATGCGGGATAGGGGTGGGAGAACTGCAGAAGATAAAAACCAAAGGCTGACACCAGCCCCCACTGCAGGGTCAAGTGAAGCGAAACGTTGCTGGAGGCTTAAAAATCAAAATCTTCTTATTTTGTTTTCCTCTGTTTGTAAGCTAGTCCCTGAACTTCCTGGTTTTGACCTAAGAGAAAACCAGACATCTTATGATCAAATCCTGTCACCCTCGTGATCTGAGACCACCTGCCTCAGGAGACATTTTACAATTCTTTTTTCAAAAGATTCTCCTGGAGGTCATTTCACATAAACAGTCCTGAACGCATCTTAGGCCTTGTTCTTTGCACACATGGATTTTCCTTCTGGTCTTTTCGTGACAGATTAAAAGTCCACTGTGGGCTGGCCAGGCAGAGCCTCATGAAATCAGACCATTTGTCTTGTTCCAAGGGCTCAGCCTATTCCACTCCTTTTTTACTTAGAAAGGTTAAAAAAAAAAAAAGTAGGAGTCATATCTTAAGCTACCAGGACAAATTCCCAGTGGCTTCTAAGCAAAGCTGGCCTTATGGGGCAGCATCCCAGGATCTCTCAGCAGAGCCTCATCCTCTTAGGGTGCTCGGCATGGTCAGGATCAATGCTGCCTGGAGCCTTAGCTTTGAGGTGGCGATCCAGCTCCACCACTACATTTCAAGATCAGATTTTGAAAAAAGGATGCATTCTAAACATTCCCAACAAACAAAAAAGTACAAAGAAGAAATTTAAAATCTGCCCTGACTCTTGTCACCCAGATACCATATAACCAGAAAGGGAATGGCCTTAGAGCAGTATCATTGCAGGTTCCTGATTAGCAGCTTTGCAGCAACTTGAACAAAGAATTCCAAGCCCTACAACTCAGAACTTGTAAACACAAGAGTACAGCAGTTAGGCGACTTGTCTAGCTGATTTTTACTAGACAGCCCAGTGTTAGCAGTTCCCGAGGGGCCTGGGTTTAACTTGAGTCAGCCAGGGTGTGACAAGCCACAGCACTGATCTCACCTTTGCAAGCCAACACAACCCAGCTCCCCGCCCCCTCCGCCCACTCAGCTGCTCTCAGCCACCTCTGCCAACTTGCTCGTTTTGTTTCTATTTTTTCTCTCTCTCCCTCTCTCTGGGCAGCCACCTCCTCTGCTATTTACCCCCCAACACACCCGCTGATCCTCAGAGCTCTGCTGTGGAAGTGTGGTGACTCATTTGTTACTTAGGTATTTTGGGTTCATTACTCTTCAGCCACTTTACTCAGAAGAGCGACGCAGAGCCAAAACAGAGAAGAGAGGAAATGGGGGCGTGCAGATGGGAGGGGGTGGGGCAGAAATCCAAGAGCTGCTGTGGAAAAGTTCAGCGCAGTTGCTGTTGTCAAAGCTAGGACTCAGAGAATAAGGCCATTCCAAAAGCAACAACAGGAAGGAAACAGTGCTTTGATTAAAACTTCATTGAGAGAGCTGGAAACACACCCCAGAGTTCTCCCACAACAGAGATGGTGTGTTCAGGAATCCAAAAGAATCGTCATTGCTCTTTGGGAATATTTATGAGCAACCACACCCAAGCTATGTTGACTTGGCCAAAGCAAGGTGGAAGGGTGCAGTTACAGGACGGTCAAGCATGGCCTACAGAACATGATAGAAATCATTTACCCTAAACTTCGGGTTTCCTGCTTCCCAATATACACATGCCTTTGGCTCATATACCTAGATTTGCTCTGTGCACAATATCTAGGATTGAATGGCTGCTGTCCTGAGTAGACAGACGCTGCTTGTGCTGTGAACAACAGTGACCCTTTGTGACAGGTCAGCCAGGAGATTTGTGAATATATATGTTTGAGAGGCTTTCAGAATGTTATTGTTTAGACATTAATTTTCCTTAAATTGTTCTCCCCAAGATTGTGCAGTACATGATGCTTCTGCTTGCATTATAAGTCTGCCTTGTTGTAGACTGTGTTCCAATCTCTTTAGAAAGAGTATTGAATTACTATTTGTGACATTTGCCATCCGTTTCTAGTTTGGGGCTAGCAGGATTAGCATGCAGGGAGTATTCATTCTTTTCTACTTATGTATTATTTAATCTAACAAATATTCTCCAAATGCCTAATGTTGGAGCCAGCCCTCCAGGTCCAGAGCTGGGGTGTGGGATAGAGTGCAGACCTCTGATGAGCAAATCCAAAATGGGACTCTGAACTTCAGATTCTGAATTCTGAAAGAGAAAAGCTGATGAGACTGATTCATGATAAATCTCGTGATTATTGAGCTTGGGCTGTTAAATCCTTCTTATGTAGCATGATGTAGGATGTGTGTGACAAGCCACAGCACTGATCGCACCTTTGCAAGCCAACGCAACCCAGCTCCCAGCCCCCTACAGCTGCTATGTGCAAACCATTTTACCGAAAACAGTGGGAAATACAAAAAAGATCTGTGATGGAAGCCATGAATTAGGATGACAGAACAGAAAGATAGAAGGATCCAGGTATCTGATGACATCATGCCACCGTCTCAGCCCAGACAAGTCAGTATCATATAGATCATGTTATCTGATCAGTTTTTTAAAAAAACTTTAATAACACCATGTGCTCAGACATTTTAAAACACTTCTAAATAACTTTAGGAATAAATCAATTGTGATTAAGTCCTAAATAAAAGAACAAATTATAACAAAAGTTAGATAATATAGAGAGCTAAATAATGAAATATATTCCAAAACTTATGCAGAGAAATTTACAAAAGCTTTAAAATGTTTGTTTAGTAAAGAAGAAACGCTGGAAATTAAGGAACCACATGTCCATCTCAAGACATTGGATAATGGAACAATAGCACACACACAAGGAAGTAAATGGAAGGAAGTATTAACAGAGCAGAAATTAATAAAATTAAAACAAAGTTATGATAGAAAGGATCAGGAAAACAAAAAGCTGGTTCTTTGAAAAGACTAATAAAACTGACAGGAATAAAAAAAGAAAATCGCTACATATGTAACATTTTTTAAACAATAGGAGATGATTATAAACTTCATGCAACCACATTTGAAAACTTGAGTGAAATGGCCAGTTCCCTAGAAAAATAAAACTTACAAAACTGACTCAAGAAGAAATAGAAAATCTAATTAGAAAACTATAGCTATTTTTAAAAAGTTGAATTGGTAGCTTAAAATCTACCTACAAAAACAAAACAAAACATACCAGGGCTAAGGGGGTTTATAAGCAATTCTGCCAAACACCTAAGAACAAGATAATCATAATCTTGTACGATCTATACCAGATAACAGAAAAGGAGGAAATGACTACAACTTATTTTATGGTGCTGGCAGAATTTTGATGCCAAACCAGACCAAGAAAACTATAGACCAATCTCTCATAAATGCAGAAGTAAAAATTCTAAACAAAATAATAGAAAATTAAATCTAGTAATGCATTAAAGTTAATATTTGTGATCCCTTTGGGCTTATCCCAGAATATAATATTAGAACATTGGAGAGGCTGAGCACAGTGGCTCATACCTGTAATCCCAGCACTTTGGGAGGCCAAGGCAGGTGGATCACTTTCAGGAGTTCAAGACCAGCCTGGGCAATATAATGAGACCCCATATCTTTAAAAAAAAAAATTAGAAAATGTATTATTATAATTTGCTACATTTATACATTAAAGGAGAAAAATTCAAATTATTTTAATGGGTGCAGAGAAAACATTTTATAAAATTTAATTCACAGTAAACATTCTTAGCTAATCATTACAGAGGGAACTTCCCTAACTTGATAAAGGATCTTCATCCAAAATTTACAGCAAATAATATGCTTAGTATGCATGCTTAATGGTTAAATGTTTGTTAGAAGCATTCCCTTCAAGTCAAGAATAAGACAAGAATGTCTACCATCACTACCTCTATTAAATTTAGTACTGGGGGTCCTAGCAAGCAGTAATAAGATAAAAAAATTAAATGTATAAGGATTTGAAAGGAAGAAACAAACTACTGTATTCACAATCAATGTGATTATCTACACAAAATTCAACACAATCTACAAACTGTTAAGAGAGTTCAGCAAAATCCATAGAAACAAGATTAAAATGCAAAAATCAACTGTGTCCCAAATTAAGAAAAAACAAATAATTAGAAACTATAGTAGGCCAGGTACAGTGACTCATGCCTGTAATACCAAATCTTTGGGAGGCTGAGGTAGAAGGATCCCTTGAGCCCAAGAGTTCATGACCAGCCTGCGCAATATGGCAAAACCTCATCTCTACAAAAAAACAAAAACAAAAGCAAAAATTAACTGGGCTTGGTGACATGTGCCTGTAGTCCCAGCTACTCAGGAGGCTGAGGTGGAAGAATCACTTGAGCCCAGAAGTTCAAGGCTGCAGTGAGCCATGACAGCACCACTGTACTCCAGCCTGAGTGACAAAGCGAGACCCTGTTTCAAAAATAAATTAATAAAAATAAATAAATAAATAAAACTGGATGCAATAAAAGGCACAAAATCTCTCTGAAAGGAATCAGAAAACTGTATCTGCATGGAGTTGGACTTAGTATTTAAACAGGTAGAAATAGAGCAAAGAGATTCTCAGTGGAAGGAATTAAGGCCCATGTAGAGGAAATAACATACCAGGAAAATGTGGAGCATTTTCAGGGAGTGTTTAGAAGTTTAATTTAACCTGAATGTAGATTTAGTGCTGAATAATGGTGAAAGGTATATTGGGATAAAATCTTGGAAACATTTTATTTTATTGTCTTATAGAGTCAGAATCTTGCTCTGTTGCCTAGGCTTGACTTGAATTCCTGAGCTCAAATAATCCTCCTGCCTCAGCATCCTGAGTAGCTGGGACTACAAGCATGTGCCACTATGCCTGGTTTTGGAGAAATTGAAATACCCAGTTAAGGTATTTGGTAAGAAAACCTGAATTGCCTAAGGTGTACTATGGTGTCTAGATTGTGTTTCAAGTACGTTGGCTCTACTTGAATTATTTTGTTAGGAGTTTGAATCCAGATGTTAAAACTAATAAATTAGTTTCTTCACTGAAAATTAAAATATCATTAAGACACCAAAACAATAATAGCTGTGTTAACACATTTAAGGGGATGATACAATTTAGAGAAAGATATAAATATAGATATCTAATTATAATAAGGCACTTTTTTTTGCAGTTCTTTCACTGTTATCACTACTTAATTTTTCTACAAGTTTTACTCTGTCTTGATTATAAAAAACACCTTATTCACTTGACCTTGTTTTTAGACCCAAAAGCTCAGTGGTTTGCTCATTTAGTCATTTATTTTATGCTAATATTTATAACGTCTTCAGCCAAAATCATACAGTCTTTGCTTTCATGGAGGGTAAATTCTAGGGCAGATGTATAAACAAATCATTAATGATAATAGAGGTGATAGAGGTATGCAACAGTTGTTCTTCTAGAATGGAAGAGAGGCTCCCAATTGTGTTGAAGTAGTTAAGGCTTCCTAGGGAAGAGATGCTTGAGAGGGATGTTCAGCAGTTAGTAAGCTGAGCCAGAGATAAGAGGGTAGAGAGTATCCCCAGAGAAAGCTCAGGGGCATGAAACATCATGTGTATATAGTCAAGTGTGATCAGAAAACAGGAAACCATTAGAAGTACTTGGTGGAATAAGGGGCTAAAGATGTGGGCAGGGGCATTTCATGGAGGACCTTGTTTGTTAGGTGTTTTAATTCCATCCTGAAATCTACTGGGAGAACAAAGTCTTTTTAAACAGGAAAAAAACATGATCTGTTTGGTTTTCATCTTAGATTATTCTGGTAGTAATGTGATATGTGGCAGCAGTGTGGCAGACAGATTAGAGAAGAAACACCCAGAAGCCCACTATGATGATCCACGTGACATATGTCAAGGGCCTCAGCTAAAGTAGAAGCAGTGGAAGTGGATTACAGAGATGGCAGCTTACAGGCTCTAGAAGCCTAAGTAGCCAATCAGTTGTGTGAGTGAGGAGGGGCACGTCCAAAGAGAAGGACGGATTTCCAGCTTGACACCTGTGTACATGGCTTGACACCTGAGGCAGGAAGAGAAGCAGGCTTATGGGGGAAGATGATGAGTTTGAGACCTGTTATCATCAATGCAGAGAGAAGTTTCAGTTGGGCATAGAGACTTGAGGCTGTGGTTATTTGCAGAAGCTAACATAGTGTATTTGTGATCACCAAAGAGAGCTCATAAGTAGACTGGGGAAAGCAAAAACCGTTTTTTCTGTCTGACCAAAGAATTAAACACAGAAGGACATGAAAAAGGAAAAGAGAGCAGTATCACAATAACCAAAAGGAAGAGATGTCGAGGAGGGAATATTTCACAGCATTAAATACTGTATAGAGGTCAAGTGAGCTAAGGATAGGCCTGTGCAGGTAATTAGTGATTTTGGGGAACAATTTTGTTGGCATGGTGAACATGTTTGCCAGATTGCACTAGACTTGTAAGTGAATGGGAGGTGAAAATGGAGGCAACAATAATAGGTAGACTTAAAAAACTTGGCTTTGAAAAAGAGAGAAATGGCTAAGAGCTAGAAGAGAAGAGTGGGCGAGCGGAAGTTGTTTTTAGAGTAGAGATGATAATATTTATATTTTGCCAGGAAAGATCAAGTAGAGGGGAAGCTTGGAGTAAAGGAGATAGAGAGGATAACTAACAGAGTAAGAGTTTCCTGAGGCGTAGGCAGAGGCCAGATGGAGGGATTAGTTTTGAACTAGAGAAAATGTCCTGAGAGGAGAGAAAGAAGAAGGGATAGAATTAGACTAAGAGTTTTTAGGTGTTGTTGATGGAGCTCAGGGAGTTCCAACTTGGTAGCTTTAATTTTCTCATAAAGTAGAAAGATGATTTACTGAAGTTGCAGGTGAGAAAGGTGTTGAGGGTTTAAGGAAAAAAGAGAATGCATGAGAGAGCTGTTGAGAAGAATGTCAGAAGGAACAGGTTAGCAGCAGCTTGAGAGTCACCTAAAGTTGAAGCAAATGAATCTATATAATTGCTTGTAACCACTTGGGTGCAGAAAGCAGGAAGTCGATATGCAGGGATGGGATGTCATAGAATAGTGGAAAAACAAGGACAAGGAGGAGGAGGGTTGAGAGCAGCTGCAGGGGAGGATAAGAAGGCAAGGCCACTGGTATTGAGGAGTCAAGGAAATATAAGATCTTGTGTTACATTGAGCCTTCTATGTGGACCTTGGCATTTAGTTTCACAGTCTGATAGAGGCATAAGAGCTTAGCAGGGGTTGGGATGGGAATGTGAATCAGATTCCAAAGTCTTAGGTGAAGGCTGGGGCACCATGATTTACCCAGCCATGATGACTCAAGACTGCAGTACAGTTTGCCATAAGAAGCAATCTCAAGGAAGGCAGTAAGGCTCCTTCTCAACATTCCCAATTAACTACTTGTTTGTTTGTTCATCCTCTCATCCATTCGTTCATTCAATCCTTCAACAACCTGCAAATATTTAGGGAACACTTACTGTATGCCACTCCTCTCTCATTGGAGGTGAAGAAGACATCTCACTCAACTCATCAGTTCTAAATCACATATTTTTCTCCTCCCCACCACCCCCCACTTTTTTGTTGTTGTTGAGACATGTTCTCACTCTGTTGCCCAGGGTGGAGTGCAGTGGCATAATCTCAGCTCACTGCAGCCTTGACCTCCTGGGCTCAAGCAATCCTCCCACCTCAGCCTCCTGAGTAGCTGGGATTATAGGTGCCTGCCACCATGCGTGGCCAGTTTTTGTGTTTTTTGTGGAGATGGGGCTTCACCCTGTTGCCCAGGTTCACAGTTGTTTTTTAATGTTTCTGAAGTCATTTGGGATGTCAGTTAGACTGTAGTCATGATGGAGCTGTCCTGGTCTGCCCAGGTTCAAAATTAGTCATCACTGTTCATATTGTCACGACTTCCATTTAGTTAAGGACACTGTTGGTAATAATATGTTGAGCTTACTTGTTGTTTAAATTATAAAAAAAACTATACTATGATTCCTGTATTTGCAGAAGGCATGAACATAGTGGGGCATGAATTTGATACTAGTGAAGCAAATATTCATCATCAGAGAAATGATTGCAGTTCCATATATTATTCTGAAAAAAACAAGAATCAAGAGTTCTATGGGACCTGAGAAAGAAAGATACCTACAAGCAAAATTGTGTTGTTTTATTAGTGAGATACATACAAAAGAACTGTCTAAAATCAACCAAGCCATGCAATGGAGGGTGGTAGGAATTGTCCTTTATTTCAAAGCATGAGAGGCTGGTGTGATTAATCCCGGGGTCACAGGGCTATAGTTAGGGTATTGTGTCACAGTTTAGTTGGCAGGATCTTTTTTTTGTTAGTAGTACATAAAATAATGGCATATCTTATAATCAAATGTGTCTTAGAGTAACAGCATTGTGGTCACCAGCCACATCAGGCATATAAAGTATTCCCTATTTATGTATGAATTGCTCTAGAGACATGGAACTCTCACGTCCTGGAACTCTCTAAACATCTTTCGGAGAAACACAGAATGTCAGAACTATTAGAACCAATTCCCTCCTTTAGCAAATGAGGAAAGTGAATCCTGAGAGGTGGGTGGCTAGCCCAGGATTACACTCAGAGCATGTTTGAGCAGAGGAAATTTATTTGCTACAGGGGAAATAAATTGTCTTGCCTCATGGCAAAATGAGTAAGAAAAGATAAAAATTACATAATGACTTGATGGCTCAGACTGACACTAAAAACCATATGATTGCTTTTTTTTTTCTATTGGAAGGACAATAAACAGCTTTAATAACTACTAATCTTTGACAACATGCTTCTGATTTATATCCATCATCCAGATATACTTAATCTCCTTAATCACTGGCCTTGCTGGCTTTATGGTTTAAATATTTCATTGAGCACACTCTCTCAGTGTACCTTTTTATTTTTCCCATGACATTTTGAAGACACATGAGACAGTTTTAAATAGATATAGAGAATAATTTATTATTTGATGTGATTATCTTTCAGTACCTAAAAAAAACCAAATTCCCTCCCTGTTAGTCCTCCCCTGGAGCTAAGATAGTTGAGGAATGCAGGTGTCCAGACTTGAAAGAGGAGGATTAAATTGGGAACAGAGGTGACATTCATTCTGTCCAATTGATAAAGCCACAATGGAATAGCTAGAGATAGACTTATCTCTTTCTACCCCATTCTGTTTGGTCCATGCTGTCATAGAAACAATCTATTGATTTACCATCCACGGCTCCTAATATTATAAGAATATATAGTAAAGGGTGTGAAAATAAAGATGAAAGATACTTAATTTTCTAGTTTTGCAGTGGAAAGTTGTAGACTCTTGTAGTGAGATTTTTATGGCCAGCAGTTGAAGCTCATCCTCCTAGGTTTGGTATTTTGACTGAATAAGCCTTATATTTGTGGGTTTATTGTTTTCCTTAGTTATCAGAGCTGTTACTTTTTCTACTCTTCCTAAATAACAGCATTGTGGTCACCAGCCACATCAGGCATATAAAGTATTCCCTATTTATGTATGAATTGCTCTAGAGACATTAGAAGGATGTAAACAGCACTATACGAGAGTCTGTTTGTTTCTTTGGCTCCTTCTATCTACAGTGTGAATGCAGTGTCCCCCCACATGCATATGTTAGAGCCTAATACTCAGGGTAATAGTATTAAGAGGCGGTACCTTTGGGAAGTGATTAAGTCATGAGGGCTCCACCTGAATGAATGGGATTAGTGCCCTTATACAACAGGCTTGAGGGTGCTTTCTTGCTCCTTCTGTCTCATAAGGACACACAGAAGCCACCATTTATGAAGAACCGGCTCTCACTAGATGCTGAGTCTGCTGGCGCCTTGATCTTGGACTACCCAGTCTCCAGAACTATTAGCAGTAAGTTTCTGTTGTTTATGAATTACCCAGTGTAAGGTATTTTGTTATAGCAGCCCAAGCAAACAGATAGGGAGATTTTGCCTTTTCTAGCGGTAAAATTAATCTGTGGTACATCTTGTCGTACATCTCCAATCATTTCTCTATGCATGATATTCACAGTTGAAATATCAATTGTGTCCAGGTGCAGTGGGTCACACCTGTAATCCCAGCACTTTGAGAGGCCGAGGCGGGTGGATCACCTGAGGTCAGGAGTTCGAGACCAGCCTGGCCAACATGGTAAAACTCCATCTCTACTAAAAATACAAAAACTAGCTGGGCATGGTGGTGGGTGCCTGTAATCCCAGCTTGCTAGGGAGGCTGAGGTAGGAGAATCACTTGAACCCAGGAGGTGGAGGTTGCAGTGAGCTGAGATTGTGCCACTGCACTCCAGCCTGGCCAAAAGAGTGAGACTCTGTCTCCAAAAAAAAAAAAAGAAAGAAATAACAATTGTACAGACAGTTGTGTATCTTGTTTTGCTTATTCAACATTATTATATAATTGTTCTTTGTGTTACTATTACTCTTGTTAAGTATAACTATTAATAGCTGCAAAATATCTACTGTTAATGTACCATAACTTTCTTTACCCATTCTCTTGTGATTGTAAATTGCATTTGATTTTTTGGCTATTTTTTAGTTCAGGTTTTTTTGTTTTTTTTTTTCAATTCAGGTTTTCACTGTAAGCAATGCTATTTTAAACAATTTTATGCGTTAATCTTTTGTGTGAAATGAGACTCACATAGAAGTTGCAAAACTATGACTGGGATTTTAAAAATATACTGGAGTAGAAATTAGTGAACTCGTGACCTGAAAGTGATACATCCTGCTCAAACTGACTGTAATTTTTTTTTGTTTTTTTTGTTTTTTTTGTTTTTTTTTTTTTGAATGGGGTCTTGCTCTGTCGCCTAGGCTGGAGTGGAATGGCACAATCATAGCTCACTGCAGCCTTGAACTCCTGGGCTAAAAGTGATCCTCCTACCTCAGCTTTCCCAGCCACTGGGATTACAGGTGTGAACTATTGCGCCTGGTTAAACTGACTGTATTTTTTTTTTAAGCATGAGCATTTATATATATCACTATCGGGGTAGACTTCTTGCCCCAGAGAATAATGGGGCATATGTCCAGCAGCCTGGGATGTATACTCCTTTTTTGCACTTTTCCAGGACAGGGAAAGACATTGGGGGTGGAGGAGAATAGGAATGTTTAGAAGTTCAGTGGCGATCTGTGCCTGTCAGCCTCTGCTCTGCCACCCGGAAATATAGAACTCTCTGCAAGATACTTTGTAAACATTATTTTTCCCACTTTCCAAATAAATGATACTTTCCATGAAGGTGGATTGGCTTCTAGACCTCCATGCACCCTACATCCTCTGCAGTTATCACAGGACTATATGGTTGTAGGAGCTGGGAACCCAGGATAGCCAGGTTCAGGCCAGGAGGCCAGGCTCTGGCCTAGGTGGGAGTAATCCCCTAGCTTGGCACTCAGGAGCTTCAAAGGACAAGCAGTCTGAAAGCTCTTAGGTCACACTTTCTAACACAGCTGTTAGAATACACACCCTCTAAACAGGAAATGCCTTAGGAAGTACAACTGAATACTTTTTATTTTTTTAAGAAATGATTAAAAAGCCTGAGCAGAGGGTGACATTTATCTGGCATTACAGTTAACAAGCTAGAGATGCTCCCTGACTGTCCTGATTTTATGTTCTAGGCAATTGCGTGCCCACTGCTGCTTAACCGGAGCTTAAACATTCCCGAATTAATCTATAACTCATTTTGCTTGTAAAATGAATGTCTCACTCAAGGGAGTTGCAAGTTACATAGCTCGTTTTTGCTGTCATAGGAAAGAAAAAGATTTACTAAACCCTAAACCAATATTTAGACACCTCTGTACTCGGAATATGAAACATTTAACACTGGGCAAAAGAAAAACCATGTAAAACAGAGGATAGGGAGGCTCAGTTATTTGAATAGCATTAGGAAAGGCTAAAATTAAGAGCTGCTGACTTCTAGAAAAGACTTAGCTGCATGGCTGCCATGGTACTTCTCCACCCCTTGTGGCCCACCTCTGCCCCTGCCCTGCCCTGTGCCATTTATTTCAGTCACACAGCCTCACCAAACGGCTGTTTCATACCTCAGGGCCTTTGCATGTGCTCCATAATATCTGGAATGCCCAGTCCTCTCTTTGCCTCTCTTTGTTTTACAAATTCCTGCTCATCGTTCAAGGCTGAGATGTCACTTGACTTGGTTATTGCATGAAGACAGCATAGTACAGTGGAAACAACTTAGACTTTAGGGTGAGATTTAACTGGGTTCAACTCTTGGTTCCATTTCTCACTAGATGAGTGACCTTGGACAAGTTAACTTGACCTCTGTGACTCTGTTTCCTCCCTAGTTAATGGAGCTAATATCTCACTCACCGGAGTGTGGTGCATATGAAGTCACACAACTAAATAAAGTGCTTGTATAAAAGCGTATTTAAAGTGCTTATATAAAGTAGACACTCAATGAAAGTCAATTTTATTTCCCTATTCCCATCTTGCAAGGCTTCCCTGAATTCTCTAGGCAGCATCATTTTATTCAAAACTTAGAGTATGAGCTTGTATCTTATCTTTGAGTCTGTAGTACCATAGTATTCAAATTTTTCATGCCATGCTTAAGTTGTAGGGCTTCCAAAGATGAAAGGAAATAGGATGGAATCTATTTATGGAATTTTAAATTCATTAATTTATTTAACAAATATGTATTGAGTTATATCGGGTGGAAGCTAATCCTATCACTTGCATTCTTGGTCTGTTTTTTCTTCCTTTAGATTAGGGTTTCTTGACCTCTAGCTTGTTGGCATTGGCCAGATAATTCTTTGTCATGAGGAGCTGTGCTGCACATTAAAGGATATTTAGCAACATCTCTGGACTCTATCTAGTAGATGCTGGTAACAGCTCCTCTACCTCAGTTGTGACAACCAAAAATGTTTCCAAATATTGAATGTCCCTGGTTGAGAAAAACTGATGTAGAATTTTGCACCCTTGGTTATTCCCTCTCTCTAGTCTTCATGCTCAGCCACTATTGGCTCCTTTCCATCATAAAAATATGCTGTTTTCTCCAGTCTTTAGAAGCAAATCAATCAACCACAAAACCTTCTCCCATCATAGTCAAGCTCTCTAAAAGTACAGACTGCATTTACTGTCACTTTCCATCCATTCTTCCACCTGCTGCAGTGAGGCTCCCTGCATCCCACTTCATAAAGGGCCCTGGCAAAGCTCCTACTGAGAAATGGCAAAGCCCTGTGTCCTCTTTGTACTGTTCACTTTGATTGTCCTGTGTGACATTTGAAAGTTGGTGAATTCCAGGATCTTTCTTTCATGGTTCTTCTTTGACCCTCCTTCACAGGCCCTAGTGGTATCTCCTTTGCTCTGCCTCTTAAGTTCTGGCATTTCCTAGAGGTCTATTCTGTTGTTTTTTTGTTTGTTTATTTGTTTTTTTTGTTTTGTTTTCTTTGAGATGGAGTCTTGCTCTGTCGCCCAGGCTAGAGTGCAATGGCGTGATCTCTGCTCACTGCAACCTCTGCCTCCCGGGTTCAAGTGTTTCTCCTGCCTCAGCCTCCCGAGTAGCTGAGATTACAGGCACCTGCTGCTGCACCTGGCTAATTTTTGTATTTTTGGTAGAGACAGGGTTTCACCTTCTTGGCCAGGCTGGTCTTGAACTCTTGACCTCGTGATCCACCCGCCTTGGCCTCCCAAAGTGCTGGGATTACAGGCATGAGCCACCGTGCCTGGCAACTAGGGCTCTAGTCTTGATCTTCTCTCTTCTGTCTTTCTAGGGCACATTCACTTATTCTCATGGCTTTAAATCTAATGTAAATGCCAATTCCAAAGGTTTTACTTCCAGCCCCTATTTCTCTTTTAAGTATTAAACCTATACATCCACCTGTGTGCCTTACAACCATCTCAAAGAGAACTTATTATCCTCATCTCATCTTCCCAAAGTTGCTTCTCCTCCCACCTTCCCTTCCTCCTCTTGTCTACCCGTGGAGCACAGTGAGAGCGTTAGGCCCTGGCGATACAAATATTTGGCACTTTTGTAAAGATGTTCTCCTTAGTTTAGCTAATACAAACAGTCCCTAACTTACCATTTTTTGACTTTGTGAATGGTGTAAAAGCAATACACATTCAGTAGAAACCATACTTTGAGTACCCATACAACTATTCTGTTTTTCACTTTTAGTTCAGTATTCAATAAATTACAGGCAGCCGGGTGCAGTGCCTCACACCTGCAATCCCAGCAGTTTGGGAGGCCGAGGCGGGTGGATCACCTGAGGTCAGGAGTTTGAGACCAGCCTGGTCAACGTGGCGAAATCCCGACTCTAGTAAAAATACAAAAATATTAGCTGGGCATGGTGGTGTGCACCTGTAATCCCAGTAACTCGGGAGGCTGAGGCAAGAGAATCTCTTGCAGTGAGCCGAGATCACACCATTGCACTCCAGCATGGGCGACAGAGCAGGACTCTGTCTTAATAAATAAAGAAATAAATAAATGGAGATAGTCAACACTTTATTATAAAATAGGCTTTGTGTTAGATGATTTTACTCAATGGTAAACTAACATACATGTTATGAGTATGTCTAAGGTAGGGTAGGCTAAGCTATGATGTTCGGTAGGTTAGGTGTATTAAATACATTTTTGACTTCGATGATATTTTCATCTTACAACAATGTGACCCCATCATAAGTTGAGGAGCCTCTGTAATGCAAGACTGAGTTTATTCTTCCCCTTCTGTAGACCCTCTTCAAAACCCTCTGGCTGTGGACCCACATGGAGCAGCAAACCTTAGAGTTATGTTAAATGAGATAAACTTCATAAAATACCTGCCACATAATAGGTGTGCAGTACATGTTGGCTCCCCTTCCCCTTGTGATATAATATAAAATATCTTTGGTGTTTTGTTTTTTTTTTTTCCTGGTTCCTGTCATAGCTTCTAAAACCCCTAGAATTTCCTTGGTGATGGGAACATCTTTGTTATTCATAATGAGCTCCTTTAATAACTCCAGCATTTATGCCAATAAGGTGACTTAGTGTAGGGGCATTAGTCTCAGGATAGGACCAGTCACCAGAAAGACCAAGTGATTAGAGAATTGGAACTTTCAACCCTACCCTCCAACCTCCAAGAAGGGGAGGGAGGGTGTTGCTGAACATCAAGCTCTACAAACACTCAAATAAGAGTTGATGGGCTTCGGGACTGCTAAACGCTAGGAGACACCAGGAGGGTGGCTCACCTAGACACAGCATGGAAGCTCTGCAACCGCTCTGCCATACCTTGCCCATGTGTCTCTTCATCTGGCAGTTTATCTGTATCCTTTGTAATATCATTTGTAATAAACTGGTAAAACAGTTAATAAGCTGGTTAATGTTTCCCTGAATTCCGTGAGCCATCCCAGCAAATTAATCAAACCCAAGCAGAAAGTTGAGGGACTCCCAGTTTATAGCCAGTTGGTGAAAAATAAAGGTGGCCCAGACTTGCAACTGGCCTCTGAAGTGAGAGCAGTTTTGTGGGACTGAGCCCACAACCACTGGGATCTGATGCTATATCCAGGTAGATAGAATCAGAATTGGATTTTAGGATACCCAGTGAGGGTCTGCTGGAGAATTGCTTGATGTGTGGGGAAAAACACACATCTGGTCTAAGAAGTGATCTGTATTGAGTAAATAGGGAGCAGGGAGAGTAGGAAAAAAAGTTTTTTTCCTTTTACACTCTGTTATTCTCTCTGGAAAACTCGCTCCAGTACATTACGAGTTGGGTATTGGTAGTCAGTTCATATGTAGTTTTTTTCTTGTGTTCCCCCCCCCCATTGAAAATAAACTATTTTTGCAACTAGAGAAAAATTTTTCCTTATAACACTTACCTATATGTCTGACCAAACCACTCCCCTCTTATTGGCTTTCATTACCCTCATGGTCAAGCCCAAACTCCTAAGTATGGCTTAGGAGATCCTCTGTGAGTTGACCTTGATCTAGCTGTGTAACCTTATCTCTTGCTCTACCACCTTCCCCACACATCCCACACTCTGACAACTTCAAACCTCTTCCAGATCCCTGATAAGTCAGGCTGTTGCTTGTTTCTTGGTGACCCATGCCCACCAATCCTCCCCTTCCACTAAGTGCCCACACACAAAACACACACTCTGGAATATCTGGCCAATTCTCATTTCTCAAAACTCAGTTCAAACACATCCACTTTTAATTCTTTTCTTATTTAAGTCTCCAAACTAGAAGTAAACATGCTCTGCTTCATCACTCCTTGTCCATTTAGACATTTGCCAGAGCACCTAAGATACTTGATTATATTTATTTGCTGACTCATCTTGTCTCCTTCTAAGTGACTGTGGACTCCTTTAAGTGCAAAGACTGTGTCTTTTAGTTGGCATACAGGAGATGCTCAATTAAATATTCTCTAATAGAGAAGCAATGTAGCAAACTTCAGGATGAGTGGAGAAGAGGGAAATAGGCCCACAGCCCCAACTGCCTTTATAGAGCCTGACATTACTTCATGGGAAGAACATAATTAAGTGGGATAAGAAGAGAAAAAATTGTAATAAAAGCCAATCACTTTGTATGCTTTAAGTCTCATTTAATCCATGATATAAATATTATTTTTTAAATTTGGGAAATTGAGACTTCAGAGAGGTTAAGGATCTTGCCCAGATGAAACAGCTGGCAAACCTCCAAAATCCAAGCTCCTAATCTAAACCCAATAATATATGATCCTACAGTTTGAATGAAGCCCTAAAAAATCTGTTTATGGAGATATTACCATCAGGGATCATCTTGACCACTTAACATAGAAGAAACTCACTTTTCTACAAAAGAATACCCATATGTCAGCTGATTAATCCAAGTTTTCAGGGTCTGGAATTTCTGCTACTTTTTTTCTTTCTTTTTTTTTTTGAGACAGAGTCTTGCTCTGTTGCCCAGGCTGGAGTGCAGTGGCACACTCTCAGCTCACTGCAAACTCTGCCTCCTGGGTTCAAGGGATTCTCCTGCCTCAGCCTCCTGAGTAGCTGGGATTACAGGCGCATGCCACCACACCTGGCTAATTTTGTATTTTTAGTAGAGACAGGGTTTCGCCATGTTGACCAGGCTGGTCTCAAACTCTTAACCTCTGGTGATCCGCCTGCCTCAACCTCCCAAAGTCCTGGGATTACAGGTGTGAGCCACCGCACCCTGCCGAATTTCTGCTATTCTTTCATGATTCAGCCTCCAACTCTAGAAAAACCACTAAAAACATAAACATCCCCAAGTGCTTGGATCCACATCTGATGGCCCCATGGAACTTCCTGGGTCTCAGGGGACAAGGGAAGTCTGATCTGTGTGTGGCCAGGTACCTGGAAGGGACCACATCTTGGAGCATAGTAAGAGCCTTGGTGATGCAGACTCTGGAGCTCTAGTAAAGATGTTCATCTTAGGTAACCCAAGGTTGAGTTTGTTTTCCCTCTCCATGTTCCCTCTTCCTAAAGCTCTGGCTGCAGGCCACATGGAGGCTTACCTCCTAGTAGCTTCGTTAATGACTTTAGAGTCTGATTGAGATCAGGTGGCCTCCAAGCTGGCACCAACACCCATTACACTCTCCAAAGATAAGGAAGCCAAACATTAGCTAGCTGGAGCAAACAGTGCCATAAGCACACCCACACGTTCCTCCCTCCCCTCACCCTTCCAGAGGAGCAGCAAAATGCCGCCCCTGTACTTATTAGGGTAGGGAAGTAAGGAACTAAATACAACTCGACTTGAACTATTTAAGGTCGCTGTAACCCACAGGGGTTCTCCTGCAGAGAATGTTTTCTTTATTTTCCCCTGCTGAATGAAGTGTCTTCCTTTCCTCCTTCAGGAATTCTCCAGATGACTTTACCTGCCTGAGCACTTTAACTCCATGGTCCTGAATTATATATATACTTAAGTGGCACTGCCATCTCTAGTCATGATATATACAAATACAGTATTCAATTTACTGAGTATTTTCTAGCCACTTGATGCATTTGGTTTTGTGTCTTGTGTATCCAGTGGTTTATAACTCTCCTTAGGACTCAGAAACCTATTTCTTCAGTGTTGCCTGGTGTGGTCCTGTAACCAGCAGCATCAGAATCACCTGGGAGCTTGTTTGAAATGCAGACCCTAGACCCACTGAATCAGAATTTGCATTTTAACAAGTTCCCCAGGTGATCCGCATGCACTTTAAGGTTTGAGATGTCCTGGACTAGAATGTCGTGTGTGGATACACTCTTTCATGATCCCAGTGCAGAGAATAGTATGCAGGGCAGGTTCAGTTTTCTCTGTCCCCCAAGGTCCTCAGGTGTAGACAAATAATTCTACTGATTCCCTTTTGTATGTTTTTATGTATATTACATATTTTTAATGCCCTGCTCAGATATTTTTATTATTAGAAACATTTACTGAGCATTCATGTGCTAGGTGATTTACGGGCATTATTTCTTCTATTGTATGAGTTCGATAAGGCTGCTATAACAAAATACTCTAGGCTGAATGGCTTAAACAACAGCAATTTATTTTCCCACAGTTCTGGAGGCTAGAGGTCCAAGATGAAGGTGTCAGCAGGTTTGGTGTCTCCTAAGGCCTCTCTCTGTGGCTTGCAGGTGGCCACTTTCTCACTGTGTCCTCACATGGTCTTTTCTCTGTGTGTACTTGTGCCTGGTGTCTCTGTGTCAATATTTCCAATTCCTATAAGGACACTTGGAGGTATTGGGGGTTGACTTCAACATATAAACTTGAGCAGGGGGACACAATTCATTTAGCCTATAACAACTATGAAGCGGCTAATTATTATCATCCTCACTTTACAGATGAAGAAACAAAAGCTTAAAGACGTTTAGTACCTTCAGGCTGGGTGTGGTGGCTCATGCCTGTAATCTCAGCAATTTGGGAGGCTGAGGCAGGCATATCACTTGAGGCCAGGAGTTTGAGACCAGCCTGGCCAACATGGCGAAACCTGTCTCTACTAAACATACAAAAATTAGCTGAGTGTGGTGATGCATGCCTGTAATCCCAGCTACTCAGTTTTAGACACAAGAATAACTTGAACCCTTGCACTCTGGAGGCAGAAGTTGCAGTAAGCCATGATCGTGCCACTGCACTCTAGCTTGGGCAACAGACTGAGACTCTATCTCAAAAAAAAAAAAAGAAAGACATTCGGTAACTTAGGTAATGTCATACAGGTAGTAATGATAGAGCCAGACAGAGCTGGAATTCATGTATTCATTTACTTCACAAATATTTATTAGAATATTTACTATGTGGCTTGCATTATAGTAAGTGATAGAAATATAGAAATAATTATTCCTTCTCTCATAAAACATATATTTTTGTGGATTTTTATTTTGGAGTCTATATGCGCGATTCATTTTTTGTGCAGCCACAGATCACATAATTATTTCTTGCCAAATTCAAAAGAATGGTATAGCAGAACCACTACCTTCCAAACAAAACCAGGCTCTGAATTTGGCTTCCCAAAAACCTGTCTGGGACTATACTTGTTTCAGGTCAGTTCCAACTATTTCCTACAGTTACTGACTCATCTTAGTTTGTCTGGGACTTTACTAGTTTTAGCATGAAATTTCTGTGTCTCAGGAGAAGTGAAAGATCTCTATAGTGAGAATTACAAAACACTGCTCAAAGAAATTAGAGATAATACAAACAAATGGAAAAACATTCCATGTTCATGGATCAGAAGAATCAATATCATTAAAATGGCCATACTGCTCAAAGCAATTTACAGATTCAATGCTCTTTGTATCAAACTACCAATGACATTCTTCACAGAACTAGAGAAAACTATTTTAAAATTCATATAGAACTAAAACAGAGCCTGAATAGCCAAGGCAATCCTAAGCAAAAAGGACAAAGCTGGAGAAATCATGCTTCCCAACTTCAAGCTATACTGCAGGGCTAGAGTAACCAAAACAGCACAGCACTGGTACAAAAACAGACACATAGACCAATGGAACAGAATAGAGAAACCAGAAAAAAGGCTGCACACATACAGCTGTCTGATCTTCGACAAAGCTGACAAAAACAAGCAATGAGAAAAGGACTCCTTATTCAATTCATGGTGCTAGGAGAACTGGCTAGCCATATGCAGAAGATTGAAACTGGACCCCTTCTTTACACTATATACAAAAATCAACTGAAGATAGATTAAAGACTTAAATGTAAAACTCAAAACTATAAAAACCCTGGAAGACGACCTAGGCAATACCATTTTGGACATAGGAACAGTCACATATTTCATGACGAAGATGCTGAAAGCAATTGCAACAAAAGCAAAAATTGACAAATGGTGTTTAATTAAACTAAAGAGCTTCTGCACAGCAAAAGATACTATCAACAGAGTAAACAGACAAAGTATAGAATGGGAGAAAATATTTGCAATCTATGCATCTGGCAAAGGTCTAATTTCCAGCATCTATAAGGGACTTAAACAAATTTACAAGAAAAAAACAACCCCATTAAAAAATGGGCAAAGGACATGAAAAGACACTTTTCAAAAAAAGACATACATGTGGCCAACAAGCATATGAAAACAAGCTTAATATCACTGAGCATTAGAGAAATGCAAATCAAAACCACATGAGATACCATTTCACATCAGTCAGAGTGGTTATTACTAAAAAGTCAAGGCTGGGTGCAGTGGCTCATGCCTGTAATCCCAGCATTTTGGGAGGCCAACGTGGGCAGATTGCCTGAGGTCAGGAGTTCAAGACCAGCCTGGCTAACATGGTGAAACTCTGTCTCTACTAAAAATACAAAAATTAGCCGGGCATTGTGGCTCATGCCTGTAGTCCCAGCTACTCTGGAGGCTGAGGCAGGAGAATTGCTTCAACCCAGGAGGCAAAAAAAAAAAAAAGTCAAAAAATAACAGATGCTGGTGAGGTTACACAGAAAAGGGAATCCTTACACACTGTTGGTGGGAGTGCAAATTAGTTTAACCATTTGGAAAGCAGTGTGGTAGTTCCTCAAAGAGCTAAAAACAGAACTACTATTTGTCCCATTACTCAGTATATACCCAAAGGAATATGAATTGTTCCACCATAAGAACACATGCATACATACGTTCATTGGAGTACTATTCACAATAGCAAACACTTGGAATCAACTAAATGCCCATCAATGATAGACTGGATAAAGAAAATGTGGTACATATTCACCATGGAATACTATGCAGCCATAAAAAAGAATGAGATCATGTCCTTTGCAGGAACGTGGATGGAACTGGAGGTCATTATCCTTAGCAAACTAACACAGGAACAGAAAACCAAATGCTGCACATTTTTTCTTATAAGTGGGAACTAAATGATGAGAACACATGGACACAAATAGACACTGGGTCCTCCCTAATAGTGGAGGGTGGGAGGAGGGAGAGGAGCAGAAAAAAATAATTGTTGGGTACTAGGCTTAGTACCAGGGTGATAAAATAATTTATACAACAAACCTCTGTGACACGAGTTTACCTATATAGCAAACCTGCACATGTACCCCGAACCTAAAATAAAAGTTGAAAAAAGAGAAAGTTATATTTCCCAGTAACCTCTATAGTCCTGAGAAAACCATGACAGTTGGTCACCCTCCTATTTCCCAGTCTGGTCCTTGAAAACATAGAGGATGAGGAAAGATCAAGCATCACATAAATAGGTCTAACTTCAGAATCAGAGCAGATTGATGGGGTGGTGAAACTTCAGCTTCACCCAGGCCTGTCTCTACTGCTGAAGTAGAAATAATCTAGTCCAGTCTACTGCCTCCAAAGATGGGAAGTGAATCAGGGGATAAATGGAACATCTCAAGCATTGTCCATTCTCAATGTAGGCATGAACACTGTAAATGAACAAGATGATCTCTTGAGGTATTTCAGGGCTGAGGATTCCTGAGTTGCAAATCTCCAAGCATCTTTCTTTAATCTCAGCTTCAATTCACAACATGTAAGAAACTCTAATGGCAGGAAGCTGTGGGATGGCCCAGGCAATCCTCTCTGAGTTTGCCATCTTGAGGAGAACAGAGCGCTGCATGCTTTTTAATGCAAGAGCCTTTGGAATGTGGTGAAAGGAGCTTCTGAAAGGCAGCCAAATCCTACTACATAATTGATTGCCACGGCGTACCCCGGCTGACCGGCTCTGATACCTCCCTGGTGCTGGTGCATCTTTCTGCTGCCAGTTATCTCTTCGCAACTTGCTCAGAGGCAGCTCTGGCAAGCTTGTGCATATGGAAATAGCAGGTTTCTCAGCTGCAGAGGTGCCAAGGGCACTGTGCTGCAGCCCCTGCTTTCTGTCATTCTGTTAGCTCACAGGATTCAATAAAGAGGGTCAGAGAATAAGGAGTAATCAGAGAGCCTCATAATTAACTAAATCTGGGAAAACTCCCAAATAAGAAATTTAGCCTTTTTAAATTACAAAAATAGCCAAAAATCTATGCCATTTTATCTATCCTCTCACCAAATTCAAGGTTATGTATGGAGTTGGGGCTATATGTTCTTCTAGCAGAATGACCTGTCCCAAAATAAAGGGTTTCCCATAATCTTTCTGATTTCAGAGATAAGGGATTTCTTAGCCATTTTTAGCCCCTCATCATGCTTCCTGTGTTCCAAGCTAGTCAGTGAATTAACTGATACGTGTTTAATTAAGAACCTGTGTGCAATTGTGGTGCAATAAAAAATACATTTGGTTTTAGTCCCTTGTTCAAGTCAAGAAGTTCCTAAAACCCTTGGAACTTCCCGACTGACAGGAGTGCCTTTTGTCATTCATAAGGAACCCCTTTAACCACATCTGGATTTATGCTAATGAGGTGACTCAGGTTGGAGTGCCTAGGTATCTCCAGGATGGAGGCTGGTCACCAGAAAGACTGAACTTTCAGTCCCATCCCCTGAACTCCAGAAAGGGTGGGAAGCAGGGCTCTTGAAATTGATTGTAAAAAGTCTTGAACAATGGGACCCAGGAAGCTTCTGGGTTGGTGAACACAGGGATGGGCTGGGACAGGGTGCACCTGGACAGAGCGTGGAAACTCTGCGTGCCCTGCCCCATACCGTGCCCCAGACATCTCTTCCATTTGGCTATTCCTAAGTTGTATCTTTTAAAATAAGCCAGTAAATGTAAGCAAAGTTCTTCCCTGAATTCTGTGAGTCATTCTAGCCAATGATTAAACCTGAGGGGGAGTCATGGCAACCCTTGAATTTGTAGTCAGGCAGAAGTGCAGGTAGCCTGGGCACCTGAAGTGGGGGTAGTCTTGTGAGACTGAGCCCTTACCCTGTGAGGTCTGTGCTGGCTCCAGTAGTTAGTGTCAGAATTGAATTGAATTGCTGGACATTGCTATGGTTTGTTTGTCTTCACCAAAACTCATGTTGAAATTTGGTCCCCATGTGGCTGAATTGGGAAGTGGGGCTTGGTGGGAGTTGTTTGAGTCATGGAGGTGGGTCCCTCATGAATGGTTTAGTGCTGCTCTTGTGGTAGTGAGTGACTTCTTGCTCTGGCCAGACTGGGTTAGTTCCTGCGGGAGTGATTTGTTATAAAGTCAGATGCCCCTCAGGCTTTTCTCTCTTCATACACGTTTGCTTCACCTTTGACCTTCTCTGTCATGTTATGACACAGCGCAAAAACCCTCACCAGAAGCCAGGACCACATCCTTGAATTCTTAGCCTGCAGAACCATGAGCTAAATAAACCTCTTTGTAAATTACCCAGTCTCAGGTATTCTTTTATAGCAGCACAAAATGGACTAAGACGGACGCCAAGTTGGTGTTGGAGAATTGAAGAATCAGTGTGGAATCTCCCCACCGCATGCTCCCCCACATTTGGCATCAGAAAATACAATGAACATACTAAGTACAAAGGAGGAGACACGAAAATAATAGATGGTTACTTGCAGAGTTTACAATCAGCTGCGGGTTCCAATGCACATGAAAAAATGTACAATTCAAAGCCATTTTGATAGGTGCCCAACCTTCAACCTTGGTTTGACCTTGAAGTCCCTTTCAACTTTAGCGTATTTTCACTCTGTGATTCTCAGGCACACAGACAATAGGACTGTGAAATGGCTCCTTGCCTCTTACGTGGCCTCTGAGGCTTGGTTTTGAAGCCTGTTTCCAGGAGGATCTGCCACACTCACCAATCACGACACTGGTGTGGCAGTGAGAGCAGGATGCTGGCTGTTTGCTCACGGGGCATTTGAGATCCCATGCCAAAATGCAAGTTAGGTTGGCACAACTTTGCCTGTCCCCTGGGACATTAAGAAGGTTCCCCTCTCTACACAGTCAGGAGATAGCACTCAAGCAGTTTCCTCCCTGACATTTTACACTTTGCTTTTAGTTTTTCCCTGTCCACATGGAAGGAATACTACAGAGACTCCTCTTCTCAATGGGAAAAGACTTTGTAATATTTCTTGTTAATCAGAACCTTCCAGTGAGACCTTTGAGACCCCAAACATTTTGTGAATCCCAAAGTGCTAAAAAGTGGGAGATTCTTTTTTTTTTTTTTTTTTTTTTGAGACGGAGTCTCGCTCTGCCGCCCAGGCTGGAGTGCAGTGGCCGGATCTCAGCTCACTGCAAGCTCCGCCTCCCGGGTTCACGCCATTCTCCTGCCTCAGCCTCCCGAGTAGCTGGGACTACAGGCGCCCGCCACCGCGCCCGGCTAGTTTTTTGTATTTTTTAGTAGAGACGGGGTTTCACCGTGTTAGCCAGGATGGTCTCGATCTCCTGACCTCGTGATCCACCCGTCTCGGCCTCCCAAAGTGCTGGGATTACAGGCTTGAGCCACCGCGCCCGGCCAAAAGTGGGAGATTCTAATACTTCTGAGCAGGTAGTGCAGCTACCTGTACACCAAACACGATTTGAAGACTTCTGGGAAGAACTCCTGGCCAAAGGTACCTCCCCATCTTAGATAATGATTCCTTGATGTGGGCCTTGGAGACATTCATGAAGTATTTGGAGGCTCTTAAAAGTGAACCCCAGAAAGATAACAGTTTAGAACCCTGGACTCATTCAGGTAGAAGACGGCCTAGGAATAATCTAGCTCATTCCTTAATTTTCCAGTACAGAGACAGAACTTGACTTGCCTGGGACCTTGCACCCAGTACAGCAGCTGAGCTGGGCTATTTCCAAGTACAGTTGACCCCTGAATAATGAAGGGGTTAGGTTAGAGGTGCTGACCCCTGGCAAAGTCGGAAATCCAAGGGTAACTTTTTTTTTTTTGGAGATGGAGTCTCACTCTGCAGTGCAATGATGCGATCTCGGCTCACTGCAACCTCCACCTCCTGGGCTCAAAATTCCCCTGCCTCAGCCTTCTGAGTAGCTGGGACTACAGGTGCGTGCCACCATTCCTGGCTAATTTTTGTATTTTTAGTAGAGACAGGGTTTCACTATGTTGCTCAGGCTGGTCTCAAACTCTTGACCTCGTGATCCGCCTACCTCGGCCTCCCAAAGTGCTGGGATTACAGGCGTGAGCCACCGTGCCCGGCCTCTGAGTGTAACTTTTGACTTTCCCAAAACTTAACTACTAACAGCCTACAGTTAAGAAGCCTTACTGATAACACAGTCAACATAAACAGTCGATAATATGCACAATAAAATTTTGTATATTATATGTATTATATATTGTATTTTTATAATACAGTAAGCTAGAGAAAAGAAAAGTTATTAAAAATCATAAGGAAGAGAAATTGTATTTACTATTAATTAAGTGGAAGTGAATCATCACAAAGATCTTTATCCTCATCATCTTCATGTTGAGTAGGCTGAGGAGAAGAAGGTGGAAGAGGAGAGGTTGGTCCTACTGTCTGAGGAGTGGCAGGAGCGGAAGAGATGGAGGAAGTGGAAGGGAGGCAGGAGAGGCAGGCATACTCAGTGTAACTTTTATTTAAAAAATCCATATGTGAGTGGACCTGTAAAGTTTGAACCTGTGTTTTTTAGAGGTCAAATGTATTACCAGAACACTTTCAGCGTTATTAGGCTACCTCCCTAATGAATGAGCAAAGAATCATTAGCTAGCTGTGACTGATATGGTTTGGATGTTCATTTCCTCCAAATCTTATGTTGAAAAATGTGAATCCCAGTGTTGGAGGTGGGGCCTGGTGGGAAGTGATTGAGTCATGGGGGTGGATTCCCTCATGAATGGTTTAGCACCATCCCCCTTGGTGATGAGTGAATTCTTGCTCAGTTAGTTCACTTGAGATCTGGGTGTTTAAAAGAGCCTGCCCTCCTCCCCACTACTTGGGGTTCCTCACTGGCCATGTGACTGCTCCTGCTTTGCCTTGCGCCATGAACAAAAGCTCCCCGAGGCCTCACTAGAAGCTGAGTAGATGCCAGAGTCATGCTTCCCGTACAGCCTGCAGAACCATGAGCCAATTAAGCCTCTTTTCTTTATAAATTACCCAGCCTCAGGTATTCCTTTCTAGCAATGCAAGAACAGACTAACACAGTGACTATGACCCTTGGGGCATGACTGTAAGAGTGGCCTACAGGTACTAAGGTGTGAGAAGGGAGGAATAAAGCCCAAGGTGGTAAGAGGACACTGAACATCATTCTTGCATTTCCCCTGGAAATGTGGACAAGGAAGCACAGTAATAGCCCGCTGTTCCTGGATATTCTGCTCAGGGGCCAGGCATAGGGTTAAATGGACCATATTTGTCTAAAGATCTCTATTAGTCTGCTCAGGCTACCATAACAAGGTACCACAGACAGGGTGGCTTAAACAACAGAAATTAATTGTTTCATAGTTCTGGAGGCTAGATGTCCAAGATCGAGGTGACAGAAAATTTGGTTTCTGGTGAGGACTCTCTTCCTGGCTTACAGAGAGTCACTTTCTCAGTATCTTCTGGCAAGGCCTTTCCTCTGTGCCCTGCAGAGGGTTGGGGGGTGGTTGTGGGGAAGATAGAGAAAGAGTAAGAGTGACAGAGAGACACATATATGTCTCTGGTGTCTCTTCCTCTTCTTATAAGGACACCTATCCTATCAGCTCAAGGTCCTACCTTGATGACTTCATTTAACCTCAGTTACCTGCTGAAAGACCTTAGCTCCAAATACAGTTACATTTGGGGCTAGGGCTTCAATAGATGAATTTTGGGGGGACATAATTCAGTCCACAATAGGATTGTCATTTTATCCTGGGGAGAATCTCCAGCTAGTAGTACGGAGTTAATCTTGGCAGTGATGAGACTTTTAGCAAGAACTGGGTTTGCCATTTAAGGCCTTTCTACTTTTAGCTGACAAAGTTTCCAGCTTCATAGGGCACAAAATATTATCCAAAACCTGTTTTCTACCTAGTGTTTAAGTAATTCACGTATCTTACACATCCCGCTGGTGGCACATCCCTCAGGAAGATACCCAAGCACCTTTCACCTCAGGTGAGTTGAGTGCCCCTCCTCTCTGCACCCACTACACTCTGTGGATAGAGCTCTTATACCTGCATTTATAATGTAGTTCTACAATGACCTATTTATGTATCTCCTTCTTTAAATGGTAGATTTCTTGAGGGCAGGGCCTATGTCTGTTCTCATTCACGTTTATGTCTCTATGTACTGCTCAGTGCCCATAACCCATCAGCTGATACGTATTTAATGGATTTTTAAAAATGGCCTTCTAAAACTATCGATATGCTAGTGAAGCTTAAGGGTCAGGGCCCCTCATTTGCATGAGAACCTACCTAGTGATTTTAAATTCATAATTGTGTATTATTTTCCTTAAAGAGACTCTTCCTCCTCCCCGGTCCATAAAAAAAAAAAAAAACTCAACCAACAGCTATATAAATTTTAGGCTCCACAAAACCTGGGCATGCACCTGGGTTGCTGAGATGGGTGTGACTCTATTGAATATATGTTCCCTGTTTGCCATTTGAGGAGAAGGAAGCACCTGAAATACATTTCTCCTTTCCTGAGATTATTTTTGAGAGATATAATCTTGCCACTTAACCATCCTCTGATCAAAGGAAATGCAAATGCTGGAGCAGTGTACCTGGCAGCATGGACTACATTGACTTCCAAAAATTATACTAATCAAAGACAAACAAGATGCCCAGGTGGAATTCCAGGAGATGTTTCTTGATTCATATTGTTTACGGTCGGAGGGAAGTATGGTCACTGGAGTCAGCCCTCACACCCTGCATCCCTTTAGGAGCTCAGTCATTTGCTTGGACACCTGGCTTTGGAGGGCAGTAGTCATTTGCTTTTCAGAGCCTACAGTGTTAGGGACTGATCTCTAAGCCATCCTGTTACCCTCATTCTTCATACCTATCCAATGACAAGTCTAGCCAACCTGACCTCTCATAATGTCTCACATTAGCCCACTTCTCTCTTCTCCTCCACTGTCACTGCCCTCGACTCTTGCCTCATTTTTGCAAGCAGCACTAACTGGTCTTCCTCCTTCCATGCTTGCCCCACTTCATTGTATGCTCCACATGATAGCCAGAATGACCTTTGCAACAATCCCAGCTGGCCGGGTGTCTTCCCTCGGTAGCTCCCTGTTATACTCACGATAAAGCTCAAATTCCCTTGAATTACACACGAGACCTTCAGACCCAGCTTCTGTTTACTTTTTCTGCCTCATCTCCACCTACCTGCTTGCTGACACTTCAGGACTCATCATTCTGAGTTATTTGTGCCTCCTCGAAGGTGCCATGCTCTGTCTGCGATCTGGACATTGGCACATATAGCCCCTCTGCCTTGAGGTTTCTTCTACATCCCTGGCTTGTCTCTCCCACTTTGAGTTTAGGTTAGTGCTGTCCAGTAGAAATATTATGTGAGCCACATATTTATTTAATTGTAGATTTTGTAGTAGCAACATTTTTTAAAAGTAAAAGTAAAAAGTACATGAGCACTACAAAACAATCATGAAATCTTATGGGACTCAATGACAAAAGTAGAAGTAGTCCTACCAAAACTGTAAGGTTGAATTTAAGGGAAAAATATTTCACACTGTTTCAGTTTTATATTTAAATTAATTAATATTAAACATTTGGTTCCCCAGTCATACTAGTCACATTTAACATCTTTAATAACCCCATTGGGCCAGTGGTCTCCTTCCGAATGGCACAGGTTTAGACTTCAGTTTCTCTGACCTCCCATCGGCAGTAGGTGCCTTCCATATGTTACTACAGTAATCAGGGCTTAACCCTCTCGCAGTACCAGTTACACTGTGATATAGCTGTCTGCTTACTTGTCTCTGTTCTTCATCAGACTCAGCTTCTTGACAGTAATGCCTTTGTCTTATTCATCTCTGTATCGTCAGCACCCAACAATTCTGGCCTAAAATAATTGCTTGGTTTGTTTGAATGAGGTTGAATGCCTGAAAAACAACAATCTTCTATGGGCCCATGAGGCATTACAAAATCAGGTCCCTCACTTGCTCACTCTGACCTCATCTTCTACCACACTCCCCTTTGTTCATTCTGCTCCAGCCGCACTGGCCTCCTTCCCATTCTGTGAATAACCTAAGTATGAGGGAAGCTTAGGGCCTTTGCACTATGTTCTTTGTGCCTGGAAAACCCTTCCCTTGAGGGCCAATTGGCTTTGCTTCTTCCTGTATTGCATTTAGGTGTCGTATTAAACCTGCCTTCCCTGAACAACTTCTTTCTAACATAGACCCCATTCCACCAGTTAATTTCCTAAGTTTATTTTTTATTATAATGTCCATCACCATTTGGCATGCTATTTATTTAGTTAGTCTGTCCCAACTGTAATGCAAGTTTCATGATACCAAGCATGGGGTGCTTTTTCTGGGGTGATCAGTGATGCATTCACCCAAGTAAATTTTTTTTTTTTAAACAGTTGGGGTCTCGCAGGCTGAGCGCGGTGGCTCATGCCTATAATCCCAGCACTTTGGGAGGCCGAGGCGGGTGGATCACAAGGTCAGGAGACTGAGACTATCCTGGCTGACATGGTGAAACCCCGTCTCTACTAAAAATACAAAAAATTAGCCAGGCGTGGTGGCGGGCGCCTGTGGTCCCAGCTACTCAGGAGGCTGAGGCAGGAGAATGGCATGAACCTGGGAGGTGGAAGTTGCAGTGAGCTGAGATCACGCCACTGCACTCTAGCCTGGGCGACCAAGTGAGACTCCATCTCAAAAAAAAAAAAAAAAAAAGAGTTGGGGTCTCACTCTGTTGCCCAGGCTGGAGTGCAGTGGTGGTGCGATCATGGCTGACTGCATCTTCAATCTCTGGGGCTTAGGTGATCCTCCTACCTCAGCCTCCCAAGTAGTTAGGTATATAGGCATGAGCCACCACGCTAGGCCTACAATCCCAACTTAGAATAGTTCTGGCACCTAACAGGTGCTTGATAAATATTTATTGACTGCAGGAATGTTAAGACTATCACAGGGAAGGTTAGGGAATGGGAAAAGGCAATGAGATACTCAGAAGTAGAGTTCCAGGAATTTCAATGTTTCTCCCATTTCAAGTTTCACAGCATCCAAATGGCTTGGAAAGCCACACAATGACCAGCTTTTCATTGATTTATGTGTAAAACTTGAGGCAGGAGTAAAAGGATAGTCATGAGTTTTAGGAGCTTGAGGCTTTATGAGTATGTCCCATTCTTTGCCCCCAAAACCAGGGAATTCCTGGTTCTCTAATGGCAGAAGGGTTGGATGGGTGGCATGTGGCTGTTGGAAGCTTCTGTGGCAGTTGGTAGAGACCACCAGTTGGACCAATGGAAGGGACTCTAGTAGCACCCACTGAGCAGAAGGAGGCCAGGTGGGAAAGCTCCTGGGAAGAGCAGCCGGACTGGACACTGGGCTGCTCGACTCCTGAGTCACAGTGAGTCATGGCAGAAAATAGAGTTGCTGGGAGGCAGAGATTGGGGCCTGAGTCTGCATGCTGACCACTTTGGAACATATATTCATGATATGGGGCAAGCTACTTCATCAATACATTGTCCTAGCTTGTAAAATAAAGATGATTTGTATTTCACAGGGTTGTGAAGATGATGTGACGTAGTATATGTGAAAATGCTCTGTGAACTGGAAAGTGTTTGACAAATACAAGTTATTAGGTCTGGAGGCATTTTCCCATGAATTCTCTTGTCTACCCACCCTACATCTTCGATCATTGAATTTATTGTATATAACTCAGGGCTCTTGTAAACTTTTATTTTGTTATAAAACTCAGGCTCGTTTCTCCTGAATGTCCCTCAAGGTTCAGAAAAACAAATCTCAGTCTGGCCTTGGAGAACTTAAGGAGCCACATCCTGACATTTCAAGGAATACTGTTTTCCAATGATTTCATATGCGAATGTGTTGTCTCCCCAGACAGACAGTAAGCTGCCTGTTGTTAAAGCACAGACTTCAGTACCTGCTTTGTTTGTTTATTTATTATTTATTTATTTTTGAGACAGGATCTCACTCTTTTGCCCTGGTTATAGTACAGTGGTGCTAATCACGGCTCACTGTGGCCTCCCTCCTGCGCTAAGTCAATCCTCCTGCCTCAGCCACCTGGCACTAGAGGCACATGCCACTGCGCCCAGCCTCAGTATTGGGTTTAAGGTTTAACTTTGCTTGCTTACTAGCCGTGTAGGACTTTGAGTACGTTGCTTACTCTCTTTAAGCCTTAGTTTTCTCATCCACAATATTGACATTATAATAATTTATAAGGGGCTGTTGTGAAAATTACAAAAGATAATCTATCTAAAGTTCTTAATCCAGTACCTGGTACATAGTAAAAGACTAATCAATCTGTCTTCTTGGCAATAGCTACCAGCACAAGGCTAAGCATCTACTAGTATTGGGCTTTTCTAAAATACTTGATTGACTGAGAACTAAAAGTAAACCAAAGAAAGCAGAGCAATTAAAAGCTAATCTTGGTTTTAGTCTTCCAGCCTATCAAGAGGAACTGAAAGGTGTATGGCCTCCTGATCCAGGCAGAGAAGTAAACAGCAATATAGAGGCAATTTATTTTCTTGGATTGACAATGGATAAATTTCATTTGAAGCATGGCAGTGGGTTTAGGTAGAGGGAGGGAATATTGGCAATTTTAGTCCTGAAATGTTGATGGGATGTTTATGGGACACAAGTATGGGGCAGCATGACACAAATTTTCTAGGACATTTTCCACTTTCAAATCATCTGTCACATTTTCAGACCACACATTTTGATTTTTGTTCAGAAAATTTGATGGACACAAATGCAGGTGTACATGACCAATAATGATTAACATTTTATTTCTATGGCTATTTGTTTAATTTAACCACACAGACAACAGTTTAAAAACTCTTACTGAACTCTACCAACAGGTTCTAGGAGTCAAAGACAAGGTATAATTCTTGACCTCCTATTATAGTTGAGGAAACAGACACATAACTGTATTGAAATGCTGAAGTGCTGTTTTAAGGGTTATGTACAAAATGATATGGATACGGAAGATAGGGGAAGATGTGGTGGGGTCAGAACAAATTTCACAGAGGAAATGGCAGATCTGAAGAATAGCTAAGATTTGTCCATGTTGCCCACAAGAAAAGACCATCTCATAGAAAAGATATGGCACAAGCGAAGACCTGGAGACACATATGATGTTATTGAATCACAGGGTGGGGTGACTGTGGCAGTTGAGAAAAAAGATTGAAAAGTTAATTTGGGTTCAGAGTGTGGAGGGTTTGAATTCTATCCTAAGCAGAAATTTAAACTAGGGATGATGTGGTGTCAGTAGGGAGGGTAAATGCAGTAGGGAGAGGCCAGGGGCAAGAAGGGGACGGGAGGAGTGTTGAAAAAGTCCAGGCCAAAAATGATTGGCCCTGAATTAGGACTATAGCCATGGGAATGGAGGAAGGGGATTAAATTCAGACAGACTTCTGACAGAATGGACCCAACGCAGGACCCTCTTTGAATTATACGTATACACACATACACGCAAATACACACACATATGAGAGAAAGACTCCATTAAGAGACACTTCCACAAATGAGAAGGAAAAATTACAAAAAATTCTATAGTAGTGAGCAGTAGGAGAGAAGAGTAATGGCCTATGATTGAATAAAACTCTGTGACCTTCTGCTCTGTGTTTGACCTGACCATGTGGCCTTGATGTGGAGTCTATGACCTCTGTATCTCAGTTTGTATTTCCTCCTCCCTTCCTCCCTCCTTCCCCCAGCACACACACAATCTGCTTCTCTGTCACATATTAATAATAGCTGCCAGCTGGTCACCAGATCCTCCATCTAAAATTAACAATTGGTGCTGGGCAAGGTGGCTTACGCCTGTAATCCCAGCACTGAGAGGCTGAGGCGAGCGGATCAATTGAGCCCAGGAGTTTGAGACCAGCCTGGGAAACATGGCAAAACCCCGTCTCTACAAAAAATACAAAAATTAGCCAGGCGTGGTGGTGTGTACTTGTACTCCCAGCCACTTGGAAGGCTGAGGTGGGAGGATCACTTAAGCCTGGGAGGTTGAGGAAGCAGTAAGCCATGATCATGCCACTGCACTCCAGCCTGGGTGACAGAGGGAGACCCTGTCTCAAAAACAAACAAACAAACAAACAAACAAACAAAATTGTGTAGGTAGGAGCTTTGAAGATGGAAAGTCCTATTATTTTCTTCCTCAGGGTATAGTCCTCTTTCAAGTCAGCCTTGTTCACTGGACACCAGGCAAAATTCAGCCTAGTACAGAATGGGCTTTCAGAGGATGACAGCACTCTTTCACCTGACTTCTGGACCAGCCAGAGATCTGGTGCGGTTGTTACAGGAGGAAGAGCTAATTGGGCTACAGGTCCTGAGGCAGGAGGGAAAGTCCTGGCAAGGGCTTGGGAGGACGGAGGGAAGTTGATGGAATACATTTTTCTTGGTCTCTAAGACAATCAAGAGGCATTTACCAGGCAGGAGAATGGCGTGAACCCCGAAGGCGGAGCTTACAGTGAGCCGAGATCGCGCCACTGCACTCCAGCCTAGGTGACAGGGCGAGACTCCGTCTAAAAAAAAAAAAAAAGAAGTATTTACCCAGCCAGGTGCTGTGGTGCGTGCCTGTAATCTCAGCACTTTTGGAGGCTGCCGCTGGAGTATTACGTGAAACCAGGCGTTCAAAACCAGCTCTGGCAACAAAGTGGGTCCCTGTCTCTCCAAAATATAGAAAAGAAATTAGCCGGAAGTGGTGAGGCATGCTTCTAGTCCCAGTTACACGGGAGGCTGAGGCGGGAAGAGTGCTTGAGCTCAGGAGTTTGAAGCTGCAGTGAGTTATGATCGTGCCATGGCACTCCAGCCTTGGTGACAGAAGACCCTGTCTCTAATTAATAAATAAAATATTTAAAAAGTATTTATTGGATATTGTGTGCCTGCTACCAAGGTCTTCTTTCAATCTGTTCCACACAGTCTCTTCATTTACCCAACAAATATTTATTAAGAACTTAGTGAACATCAGCCCCTGCCTTAGGCCTTAGGAATACAGAAACAAGAAATGAGACCAGGACCATCTACCTCTGCCCTCACTCTCCGTTCTTGATTTTAGTCAAAAGGCTGAGAACAATTGACCTCACTCTGTTAGTTCAGCTCTGAAGATGGTAAGACGAGGTTGGGCTTGTGTGTGGGTGGGGGAGTCTTCCCTTGTGATCTCATGTGTTTGGATAAGTATGCTAAGAGAATGCTAGACAATTTTGTCAGCGTCGCCAACTGAATTGTAATCTCTGAGTTTCCAATGCTCAATCTATTAACTAACACATAAGCAATGCTCTGTAAAAGAATGTTGAATGAAAAAAATTGCCTACTCTGAGCAGCAATTTTTAACTCAGTGTTTGATGTGTCAAGAACCTTTGATCTTAGCCGGGCGCGGTGGCTCAAGCCTGTAATCCCAGCACTTTGGGAGGCCGAGACGGGCGGATCACGAGGTCAGGAGATCGAGACCATCCTGGCTAACACGGTGAAACCCCGTCTCTACTAAAAATACAAAAAACTAGCTGGGCGAGGTGGCGGGCGCCTCCCAGCTACTCAGGAGGCTGAGGCAGGAGAATGGCGCAAACCCGGGAGGCGGAGCTTGCAGTGAGCTGAGATCTGGCCACTGCACTCCAGCCCGGGCTACAGAGCAAGACTCCGTCTCAAAAAAAAAAAAAAAAGAAAAAAAAAAAAAAAAGAAAAAAAAAAAAGAACCTTTGATCTTGAAGTGTGGGACAGGAAAACTGATAAGTGCTAAATTCTACTGTGAAAATTCCACTGTTCAGAGTTGCAGAAATACAAGGCATACATGAGAGTAGACTTAGTAATTCATGCTACATCGTTGATTTCACAGTAACAGGTGACCCAACACTCAGTCTCTCCCAGCATTAAGATTTGAAGCCACCTCATAGCTAGACTCATGTTATGGCTTTTAGCCAATTAAAGGAAGGAAAGTTTTAAATTAAGCTGTCATTTTATTTCCCCAAGACTAGGAAGGCAGTAATAGCAAAAGGAACGTGGATGTTTTAAATATTAGTAATAATAATTTTATATTTGTATAATGCTTATACTTTTCCAAAATATAGTTTGTGTCACTGGATACCATTTGATTATATCATGATAGATAGGATAGAAATTATGGTCTCCTTTCCAGATAAGAAAAAGGAGGCAAAGTGAGAAAAAATGATTTACCAAAAGACACACAGCTGGGTACTGGAAAAATTGGACTGCAACTCCAATCTCTTGATGACCAGGACTTCCATATTTGGTTTTGGAGGCACTAAGTTTCATAAGGAAAATGATTTTGTTTAAGTCACTGCTGAATCGTAAATGCCTAATAGTAGGTGTTCAGTAAACATTAGTTTAATGTGTGAATAAATTGCTTCCTTCCTTCTAATTCTTTGAGTCTGTTTTAATTGCTTTATTCCTAATTTCTTATGTTAGTTGATTATCTCATTAATTTTTGCGTTTTTTTCTTGCTAATATAGGCAATTAAGACTGTGCATTTCCTTCTAAATACTAGTTTAGTTGTATCCCACGAGTTTTGATATGTATTTTCGTTATTATTATTTATCACTTAGTTCTAAATATTTTCAAATTCTAAAGTTTAAATATATGTTTTTTAAAAATTATCTTTTAAAACTGGATGTATATTGTAATTTAATTGCATTATGTTCAGAGAACTTGGTCTCTGTGAAACTGATTATTTTTAATATGCTAGAATATAATTTATGACCTCATATATGCTTGATTTTTGTAAAAGTATACTTTTCACTTGTTACTATGTTTTATATATAATCAGTTGCATCAAACTTATGGTGTTCTTTAAATAATCCCCTGTAGATGTTTTAAGCAGCGATTATATCAGTTACTGAAAGAGGTATACTAGAATCTGTCACAATGGTGGTATATGTGTCAATTTTTTAATAATTCTGTCATTTTTTACTTTATATAGTTTAAATTTCATTAGGTACATAAAAGTTTAGAAGTTTATATCTTCTTGAGAAATAAAAACATTGATGGTTATGTAGTAACCTATTTATTTTAGCAATATTTCTGTCTGATAGTCATGTAATATAACTATAAAGCTTTCTTTCAGTTACTACATTGCCATTCTTTAAGTTTCAACGTTTCTTTGTCTCTTTGTTCTGAGTGTTTGCCTTGTAAATAGCAAATGTGGATTTTAAAAAGTCCTTTTTAAAAATTATTTCCCACCAGGTGCTTTGGCTCATGCCTGTAGTCCCAGCACTTTGGGAGGCTGAGGCAGGCGGATTGCTTGAGCCCAGGAGTTCAAGATCAGCCTGGGCAATGCGGCCAAACCCTGTCTTAAAAAAAAAAAAAAAAAGAGAAAAGAAAAATTAGCTGGGAGTGGTGGCATGTGCCTGTAGTCCTAGCTACTCAGGGAACTGAGGTGAGAGGATCACTTGAGCCTGGGACGTGGAGGCTGCTGTGAGCCAAGATTGTGCCACTGCACTCCAGCCTGGGCAACGGAGTGAGACCCTGTCTCAAAATAAAAAGAAAAAAAAATTCCATATTGACTTTTTTAACCCAAAGAGTTTGGTCTGTTTATTGTAATTGCTGTTATATTTAGATTAACTTCTATTATCTAAATGTGCACTTTCTATTTCTTCTGCTTTTGCTGTTTGTTTATTCCCACTCCTTTCTCTCTTTCTTTTGCATTCAGATTTTATGCCTTTATTCAACTTTCCCCCTGTAATAGATGTTCTATTCTTATAATAGTTACCCTAGAAATCTTAACATGCATAATTTTCTTAATACAGGCTAAAGCTATTTGATACATTTCTCCCGTCTTCTAACAATTCAAGGAAGCTTAGAGTGCTGTTACTCAGATTAATCTCCCCCAATTTTTATGCTGTCACTGTTCACATTTCTTTTTGTTTTACTTCTTATCCCATAAATTAGCTATTTTACTTTTTGTTTTATATAATCAATTGTTTTTAGATTTCTGTCTATGCCTATATATTTGTCAGGGTATTTGCTTAGTATCCTTTCTAGCATCTCAAACCTTTTTTCTGACATCATTCTACTTCTCAGAATGTATTCATTAGAAGTTCATTTGGGTCTATTAGTAAAGTTCCAATTTGTAATTATCCAAAATTTTCTTTATTTTCCTCCTTATTTTTGTAAGTTTTTTTTTTTTTTTTTTTTTTTTTTTTTTAAGACGAAGTCTCACTCTGTCGCCCAGGCTGGAGTGCGGTGGTGCGATCTCGGCTCACCACAACCTCCTCTTCCCGGGTTCCAGCGATCCTTCTGCTTCAGCCTCCCGAGTAACTGGGACTACAGGCACGTGCCACTATGCCCGGCTAATTGTTTTTGTATTTTTGGTAGAGACGGGGTTTCACCATGTCAGCCAGGATGGTCTTGATCTCCTGACCTTGTGATCCGCCCGTCTTGGCCTCCCAAAGTTCTGGGATTACAGGCGTGAGCCACTGCCCCTGGCCTTCTGTAAGATTTTTAAAATATATACATTTTTAGGTAAACTTATTTTTAATTTCAGTCTTTTGAAGAAATGATGTTTTTCCATCTGCCTTCCACTGCAGTGTTGAAAAATCAGTTGTCAGTATAAATATCATCCCTCTGCAGGTAGTACCTTTCTAACTAGTCTTAACATTTCTCTTTATAGATCTGTGGTTTTACAAAGACATTTTACAAAGTGTCTAGATACGTATTTCTTTTATGAGGGATTCATTGTGATTCCTTAAGTTGAATATTTGCATCTTTTATCAGTTCTGGAAAATTCTCAACTATTATTTTTCCCCAAGTTTTGAAAAAACTGTGGTTTTATATATATACACACACACACAATGTACATACAATGTAAAATGTATAATTTTAACTATTTCTAAGTGTACAGTTCAGTGACATTAAGCACATTCACATTGTTGTGCAATCATTACTACCATTCATCCTCAGAACTTTTCAAAAAGCTTCCCAAACTGAAGCTTTATACCTATTAAACACTAGCTCCCTCCCTCAAGCCCATGGCAACTCATTATACTTTAGGTCCCAATTCAACTGGTACCTCATATAAATGGAATCATACAATATTCATCTTGTTGTGACTGACTTATTTCACTTAGCATAATGTCCTCAAGTTTCATCCATGTTGCAGCTTGTGTTGGAATTTCCTTTCTTTTTAAGGCTGGATGATATTTTATTGTATGTAAACGCTACATTTTGTGTATCCATTCATCCATCTATACACACTTGGGTTGCCTCCACCCTATGGCAACTGTGAGTAATGCTGCTATAAACATGGGTGTACAATTATCTGCTCAAGTCCCCACTTTCAGTTCTTCTGGGGAGTCATATCATAATTTTATTTTTAATTTTTTGAGAAACTGCCATACTATTTTACAGAGCACTTGTACCATTTTACATTGACATCAGCAGTGCACAATAATTTCAATTTCTCTATATCCTCACCAATACTTTTTATCTGTGTGTGTGTTTTTTTGGTAATAGCCATACTTATGAGTGTAAAGTGGTATCTCATTGTGGGTTTTATTTGCATTTCCCTAATAATTACTGATGTTGACGATCTTTTCACGTACTTATTGACCATTCGTATATCTCTTTGGAGAAATGTTTACTGAAGTAATTTGCCCCTTTTAAAAATCAAGGGTATTTTGTTGTTGTCATTGTTGAGTTGCAGGAGTTTCTTGTGCATTTTATGTATTAATTCCTTATCACATACATGATTTACAAATATTTTCTCCCATTCTGTGGGTTTCCTTTTCAATCCATCAATAGTGTCCTTTGATGCACAAATGTTTTAAATTTTGATGTAGTTCAATTTATTGAATTTTTTCTTTTGTTGCCTTTGCTTCTGATGTCATATCCAAGAAATCCTTGCCAAATCCAATGCCATGAAGCTTTTCCTCTTATGTTTTCTTCGAAGAGGTTTATAGTTTTAATTCTTATGTTTAGGTCTTTGACCCATTTTGAGTTATTTTTTGTATATGGTATAAGGTAAGCATCCGACTTTATTTTTTTGTTATTATCCAGTTTTCCCAACACCATTTGTTGAAAAGATAATAATCTCTTTGAATATTACCTTTTTAATCACTCTTTTGGGAAGCTGAATAGATACATACATAACTCTCACTTCATTCTCCGTGTTTCTTAATCTTTTGTAGTTTCCATTTCATTATTTCTCTAAGCTGAATTCTGTAAAATTTCTTCAGCTATTCTTCAATTTACTAATTCTTCTGGGTGAGTCTACTATTTAGCCCATCTACAGAGTTTTTAATTTAATTATTACATTAATTTTTATTCTGGATCTGTTTAGTTATTTTTCAAATATGTCTGGTAATTTTTTTTTTTTTTTTAACAAAGTCTCATGCTGTCACCCAGGCTGGAGTGCAGTGGCACAATCTTGGCTCACTGCAACCTCAGCCTCCTGGGTTCAAGCAATTCTTGTGCCTCTGTCTCCTGAATAGCTGAGACTACAGGAATGCACCACCCTGCTCAGCTAGTTTTTGTATTTTTAGTATAGACAGGGTCTGGTCATGTTGGCCAGGCTGGTCTCAAACTCCTGGCCTCAACTGATCCTCCTGCCTCGGCCTCCCAAAGTGTTAGAATTACAGGTGTGAGTCACTGTGCCCTGCCTGTCTGATCATTTTTGATAGCCTCTTTTTCTTTTCTCCTATTTCCAATTAATTATCTTACTTTTAAATGTGTTATACATACTTAAAAAGTATTCTGTAGCATTAATAACTACATTTAAATTCTCGGGGCCGGGTGCGGTGGCTCACGCCGGTAATCCCAGCACTTTGGGAAGCTGAGGCGGGCGGATCACGAGGTCAAGAGATTGAGACCATCCTGACTAACACAGTGAAACGCCGTCTCTACTAAAAAATACACAAAAAATTAGGCGGGCGTGGTGGCGGGCGCCTGTAGTCCCAGCGACTCAGCAGGCCGAGGCAGGAAAATGGCATGAACCCGGGAGGTGGAGCTTGCAGTGAGTGGAGATCGCGCCACTGCACTCCAGGGTGGGTGACAGAGGGAGACTCCGTCTCAAAAAAAAAAAAAAAAAAAAAAAAAAGTCTCAGTAGTTCATTTTTTCCTTACATGGTGTTTCTGCTGTTTCTTACTCAGGGAATTTTGTTTCCTTGTGTATTTTGTGATTTTTGTAAATTGTGAGCTAACATTCTTTGCAACTTTTTTAGATTCTTAGATTCCTGAGTGGAGAGAATTTGTATTTGCTTTTGCCAGAGGCTTGGGGTCTACTAACCCGGATCACTTTGAAGAAACATGAAAGAAATGTGAATTCAGGCTGTAATCTTATTTGAAGTCTCACATGTGGTTAAAAATTCTCAAGAGAAGACTTTTCGACCTTGTACCACGTGCCATTATTTTTTCACCATATTCCTTTGAGGGGTATATGTGTGTCTTTTTAAATTATTCACTGAGCATGTGATCCTTTGCAATCCTGGATACATGTTTGGGTTTCTAATCTTACTTTTGAATTTGTGTAGACCTGAGACTTATTGTTCTGTAGCCAAGTGGCCACCGAAACAAATGCTCTGGATTACTGTGGACCAGCAAAAGTTCTAGAACAGCTACCAGCTTTAGCATTCACCCTCCTCTTTAGATTTGTGCCATGCCACCTTTGACCTTTGAATATTTCCTATATTTTCTTGTCAAAAAAAAGATGTTTTTAATTTCTTTATCTGGTAGTTTTGAGAGGTTTTTAAGAAAGGTTTTTCAGATTCCTCTGTAATACTATATACCTCCACAGGTTCTTACAGTTCTAAACTCTGGGATGTTTCTAACTTGATCTATGTTCTTATGTGTGTTAATTCAATTTTCACAAGAAGTCTATGAGATAGGTATTATCATTATAATTATTTCCATTTTAAAGATGGAGAAACTGAGGCATAGGGAAGTTAAATAATAAGCCCAAGGCCACATAGCTATTAAGTGGTGGGGATCTAAATCTGGGAATTCTGGCTTTAGTGCATATGCACGTAACCATTCCAATCAGTCACATTCCATTTCTGCTTTGTGCCTGCACTCCTTCTTGCTTACAATCAGAATGGGGAAGCAATGCATACCCATATGGAACCACTAGAAAATAACACAATATATATTGAAACTCTTTGTATAGGTTCTTAAGTTCTACAGATGTTTGCAGAAAGAGTGATCAATGAGGAAGTTTCTTGACAGTTTTGGACTTGATATAAGTGTTAAGAGATGGATTTGAGTTGACTAAATAGGAAAAAAGAGGAAAGGAAAGGAATTGCAACAAAAGGGGGTGGAGTGGAATTTGAGCCTAATGTCAGAGGTAGAAAGGAATATCACAGTATATGTGTGAAAATACTGGTCTATGAAGCAGAAAGTCTTCTTCAAGAAGAAATAGATATTCAGCTGAGTAGGTAGGAAGGAGCCTGAAAGCCAGATAAAGAAATTTAGATGTATTCAGTAGAATTTAGGTTTAAGGAAGATGCCTTTGTAACAGCATACTGGATAGAAGTTGTCAAAAACTGAAACACCTGAGATTTTACTCTGCATGTAAGCTAAAAAGTTATCCTGTTGCATGGATGATGGTGGAAGACCTGAGACTCCTGAGTCAGAGACAAAGGGCTCTATTACTCATAGCATAGTGGCAGCATGAATGCCAGTTTCATACCCATTCCCTGTGCTCCTCGAATTCCACAGAGGTGATGCAGAATGAATGCTGTATATGTCATGAGTTTTTGCCAGAGCTGAGGGATCCTAAGCCTGGAAACGCAAATCTTCTATAATGGAATGTATGCATACCTGCCTGGCCTTTACCTTGGAGAAAGACTTTTTTATTATACTACACAATAAACAAACCTGTTCACTGCTCTAGAGGAAGACAGTCCAAAAATAAGGCCCTCTGTGTCTCTGCTTACAAGATGGGAAGAAACATGAGAAATTCATGAGAAATTGTTTCCCAACAGAAGTCACCTGAGAAATAGCAATCTGAACATGAAGTGTTCGGGATATTTCATGTAAGCTCCACAAAAGTAGAGATCTTACCTGTTGTTAGTCTCGCTCATTGTAATAGTCCTAGAGATGAGTGTATAATCTAAATAAATTTAGCTTTAATAAATGTTTGCTGGATGCATTTAGTGCCTAACAATTTTTGAGTGATCACTATATGCAGGCCTAGTACTAATCACTTGACAAGTGTTAATTCATTTAATCGTCGTAGCAATACTTTTATTATCTCATTTTACAGATGGTAAAACTGAGGCATAAAAAGTTTTAATTGACTTGCTTCAGGTCATACATATAGGAAATGGTAGAGGTGGTATTCAAACTCCAACGTATGATTGCAGAACTGGTGGTTTTAAATAGTATAATAAATTGCCTCTCAAGGCCTGCCTGGTGGTGGTAGTGATTAAGAAAAACAGATAAAGGTGACTTTTAAAGGAATAACTGGCTGGCTTTGGTGATTTTCTGGATAGAGTGGATAAAAAAATGGTGAGTTGTGGTCTCTATGAAGATGGTAGAGTAAGGTACTCCAAAAATGAACTCCACCATAAAAGCAACTAAAAATTTCCCCAAAATGATCAGAATATACTTTTTCAGAACCCTGGAAATTAACCAAATACTGTGGCAACTCAGGGAACATGTATTCAGGAAAAATAGCTGAGTCCTTCATAGGAGAGACAGATTTGTGACATTATAACTTGCCCTCGTTCTATCTCTAGCTCCCCAGCTCAGTGGCAGATAGCCACTTGAAGATAACAGCTTGCATTTTAGCACCAGTACCAGAAGAAGGAGAATGAATGTCGTCATTTGGAAATATTTGTCCTTGGTTGATTGTCTGGTGACTCCCTAAGAGATGGGCTCAAAAGTCACGTTTTATCTTGTTTCAGAGCTTGCCCAGCCCTAAGTCACTATCTGGAGTCATTTGTTGAAAACACAGGTAAATGTTTTAGCCTTTGCTACTGAGACAATGGATAATAGTTGGGGCAAACAATAGATTAACCAAATATCTTGGGAGAAAATCCTAAATGAGATGCTTTGGCAAATAAGGACTTTGAAAAGCTCTTACATTTCTGGGAATTTAGAAGGCCATGTGCATGCTGAGAACTGTTCACATGCTCAAGAAAGACCAGAGAAAGTCCCAATTTCTCCCCTCTGGTTTACCTGAGCAAACAGTAAGTGAAGGCCAAGGCCAAGTTGTAAACTGCTCGGCTGAGTGCTGACGGCATGCCACAATAAAGATGCAGAATCCCTCTGTAAAGACTGGGAGATTTTTTTTGCTCCAGGTGTTTGAGGAAATCTTTGTCCAATCATTAACTGACCACTAAATTAACAGAACAGAGACTTCAGTGGCTGCACATGACGAAGAATACAGACTTTATATAATTAGTTTGGAAAAGTCACTAAACAAACTTGCTACAGTAAGCAGCAACAACAAACCCTATGGATGGATTAGACCTCAATTTCTAGACTTGCCAAATTATTCAAAATGTCCAGTTGTCCATTAAAAATTAGGAAACATGCACGGTGTATTAGTCCATTTTCGCAGTGCTATAAATACACTACCCAAGAATGGGTAATTTATAAAGGAAAGAGGTTTAATTGACCCACAGTTCCACATGGCTGGGGAGGCCTCAGGAAACTTATAATAGTTTTATTATAAATGATGCCTCTATTTGCCTCACCAAATAGAGAATATCAATAATGAGGTAGAAATTAAGAAAAGAAGTCACATAAAAATTCTAGAGTTGAAAAGTATAATATTTAAATTAAAAATTCACTAGAGAGGGCTCAATAACAGAACTGAGGTTGCAGAAGAAAGAATCAGCTACTTGAAGATAAATCATTGAGATTATCCTATTTGAGGAACGGAAAGAAAAGAGGAAAATGAACAAGGCCTAAGAAATCCATGGGACATCATTAAGCAAAGTGAGATATGCATAATGAGAGTTCCAGAAGAAAGGAGACAGAGAGAAAGGGGCAGAAAGAATATTTAAAAAAATAATGTCCAAAAATTCCCCAAATTTGATAAAAAATATTAGTCTACCACTCCGAGGAGCACAACAAACTCCAAGTAGGACAAATTCAAGCAGATCCACAACCAGGCACATCATAATCAAACTCTCAAAAGCTCAACATGGAAAGCAACAAGGAACAATACATCATGTACAGGGATTTTTAATAAAATTAACAGCTGACTTCTCATCAGAAACCATAGAGGCCAGAAGGCAGTGGCAAAACATACTAAAATTCTATATTTCGCAAAAATATCCAGAAATTGAGACATTCTCAGATAAATAAAAACTGAGTTTATTGCTAGCAAACTTGCTCTACAAGAAATGCTAAAGACAGTTCTTTATGCTAAAGTAAGAGTAACTAGAGTAACTCAAATCCACAAGTTGAAATAAAGAATAGGCTGGGCACAGCGGCTCACACTTGTAATCCCAGTACTTTGGGAGGCCGAGGTGGGTGGATCACTTGAGGTCAGGAGTTCAAGACTAGCCTGGCCAACATGGTGAAATGCTGTCTCTACTAAAAATACAAAACTTAACCAGGCGTGGTGGCATGCACCTGTAATCCAAGCTACTTGGTAGGCTGAGGCAGGAGAATCACTTGAACCCAGGAGGTGGAGACGGCAGTGAGCCGAGATCGCATGACTGCACTTCAGCCTGGGCAACAGAGTAAGACTCCATCTCAACAAAACAAAACAAAAACAAAACAAAAACCACAAAACAGAACAAAACCGAAAAACCACTGCCACTGGTAATGATGACTACATAGATAAATATAAAAGATGTTATTAACGTATTTTTGTTTGTAACTCCCTTTTTTAAAATCTGATTTAAAAGACAGCTACATAAAGAAATAATTATAAATTTATGTTGATGGAAAAACAATGTATTAAGAAGTAATTTGTCACGCCTGTAATCCCAGCACTTTGGGAGGGCGGGTGGATCACGAGGTCAGGAGATCGAGACTATCGTGGCTAACACGGTGAAACCCCGTCTCTACTAAAAATGCAAAATATTATCCGGGCGTGGCGGTGGGCGTCTGTAGTCCCAGCTATTTGGGAGGCTGAGGCAAGAGAATGGCGTGAACCCAGGAGGCGGAGCTTGCAGTGAGCCGAGATCACGCCACTGCACTCCAGTCTGGGAGACTGAGCCAGACTCCGTCTCAAAAAAAAAAAAAAAAAAAAAAAAGAATTTGTGACAGTAATAGCATAAAGCAAGAAACTGAACTATATAGGAGCAAAATTGTGTATAATATTAAAAGTAAGTTGGTATTAATCCGAATTACATTGTTATAAATTAAGATGTTAATTATAATTCCCAGGGAAATCGCCAAGAAAATAACTCAAAAGTGTGTAGTAAAAGAAATGATAAAGGAATTAAAGTGGCACCCTAGAAAAGTGTCTATTCAACACAGAAGAAAGGAGTAATGGAGGAACTGAGGTGCAAAAAAGATGTAAGACATATACGTAATACGTAGCAAAATGCCACAAGTAAGCCCTTTCTTTTCAGTAATTACATTAAATGTTAATGAATTAACTCTCAAAGGCACAGGTTAGAAGAATGAATTTTAAAAAAACATGATCCAACTATACGCTGTTTGTAAAAGTCTCCCTTTAGATTTAAAGGTACAAACAGGTTGAAAGTAAAAGAATGAGAAAAGATAAGTATTTCCTGCAAACAGTAGCAAAAAGAGAGTTGAAGTGGCTATCCTAAAACCAGACAAATGTATCAACTTTAAGACAAAAATTGTCATGAGAGACAAAGAAAGACATTTTATAATGATGAAAGAGTCAATCCACTATGAAGATACAATAATGATACACATGTATACATCTAACAATAGATACCCAAATACATGAAACAAAAAACTGGCAGAATTGAAGGGAGAAATAGACATTCTACAATAATATTTGAAGACTTAAGTACTACACTTTCAATAATGTATAGAACAAATGGAAGATCATCAAGGAAGTCTTCTCAGATAAATAAAAACTGGGTTTATTGCTAGCAAACTTGCTATACAAGAAATGCTAAAGAGAGTTCTTTATGCTAAAGTAAGAGTAACTAGAGTAACTCAAATCCACAAGTAGAAATAAAGAATAGGCCAGGCACAGTGGCCTATTGACAACACTATAAACCCACTAGACCTAACAGACATCTAAAAAGCAATCCACATAACAAGACCAAAATAGCATTCTCCTCAAATGCACATGGGACATTCTCCAGGTTAAACTGTAAGATAGGCCACAAAGCAAGTCTGAACAAATTTTAAAATGTTGAAATTATATAAAATATGTTCTCTGACCACATTAAGATGAAATTTGGCTGGGTGCAGTGGCACGTGCCTGTAATCCCAGCTACTCAGGAAGCTGAGGTGTGAAGATTGCTTGAGCCTAGGAGTTCAAGGCCTGCTGGGCAACATAATGGGACCCCCATCTTTTAAAATGTTGGAAGTCAATAACAGATGTAAATCAGGAAAGTTCCTAAATATATGGAAATTAAACAATACACTCTTAAACAACCAATGGGTCAAAGAAGAAAATTACAAGAGACATTAGAAAATACTTGAGTGAATACAAATGAAAACATAACATAGAAAAATGTATGGTATACAGGGAATGTTGGAAGAATGCTTAGAGGGAAATTTACAGTTAGTTGTAAACACTTTCATTAAAAAAGAAGAACGATCTCAGATTAACAGCATAATCTTCCATTTTTAGAAACTAGAAAAAGAAGGACAAACTGAACCCAAAACAAGAAAAGGGAAGAAAATAATAAAGATTACAGTGAACATAAATGAAAAAGAGATTAGAAAAATATTAGAGAAAATCAATGAAACCAGAAGTTGGTTCTTTTAAAAGGTCAACAAAGTAGGCAATCCTTTATCTATGCTGACCAGAAAATTAGGGAGAAAACTGAAATTACAAAAATCAGGAATGAGAGAAGGCACCTTACTACCAACCTTAAAGAAATAAAAAGAATTATAAGACAACACTATGAGCGATTGCATAACAACAAATGTTATAATCTAGAGAAAATGGACAAGTTTCTAAAAACACACAAACTACTAAAACTCACTCAAGAAAGAGTAGAAAATCTGGATAGATGTATAAAAAGTAAACAAATTGAATCAGAAATCAAAAAACTTCCAACAAAGAAAAACCCAAAACAAGGCTGGCTGTGGTGGCTCATGCCTGTAATTCCAGCACTTTGGTAGGCTGGGACAGGAGGATTACTTGAGGCTAGGAGTTTAAGACCAGTGTGTGCAACATAGCAAGACCCTGTCTCTACAAAAAAATAAATAAATAAAAATAAAAAAAATTAGCTAAGCATGGTGGTGTGCACCTGTAGCTCTAGATACATGGGGGGCTGCGGTGGAAGGATCTCCTGAGTCCAGGAGTTTGAGACTTCAGTGAGCTATGATTTGACCAACGCATTCCAGCCTGGGTGACAGAGAGAGAGACACCCTGTCTCTCTCTCTCTCTTTTTTTTTTTTTTTTTTTTTTTTGAAACAGAGTCTTACTCTGTTGCCCAGGCTGGAGTGCAGTGGCATGATATCAGGTCACTGCAACCTCTGCCTCCCGGGTTCAAGCGATTCTCCTGTCTCAGCCTCCCTAGTAGCTGGGACTACAGGTGCATGCCACCACACCACGTTAATTTTTGTATTTTTTAGTAGAGACGGGGTTTCACCATATTGGTCAGGCTGGTCTTGAACCCCTGACCTCAGGTGATCCACCCGCCTCAGCCTCCCAAAGTGCTGAGATTACAGGCATGAGCCACTGTGCCCAGCCCAACTGTGTCTTAAAAGGGGGAAAAAAAGGAAAAAGACAAGAAAACAAAACAAAACAAAACAAAAAAAACCCATGACTAGATGACTTCACTTATAAATTCTGCCAAATTTTCAAATAATTATCCTTAAGCTTTCACAAACTTTTTTTTTTTTTAAATAAAGGGCAGGGGATACTTCCTAACACCTTCTATGAGACAAATATTACCCTAATACTAAAACCAGACAAAGACAACAGGGAAAAGAAAATGACAGACTAATATCCATTATAAATATGGATGTAGAAATCTTCAATAAAATACAAACAAATTGACTTCAGTAGCATATACAAATGATTATTTGAGGGGTCTTCAAAAGTTCGTGGAAAACATATATGAGAAAAGAATGCATGATTTCAATGTTTTGCACTGAAATAAACTTGTACTAGCTTATGTCTGAACAGGATCTAGATTGAAGCACTAAGAAGGATAAGGCATCAGTTTGAAAACAGCCCCTATCAGAGCAACATGAATTTTGTTAAAATTAAAGCAAGAACAAACATCACATTTGTAGTGCAGCTTGAGTTGGAGAATGGTGAAATCATTGGTGCTTTACAAAAAGTTTATGGGGAAAACTCCCCAAAGAAATCAGCAATGGATAACTCGTTTTAAGAAAGGATGAGATGATATTGAATATGAAGCCTACAGTGGCAGATCATCCACATCCATTTATGAGGAAAAAATTAATCTTGTTTGTGCCCTAATTGAAGAGGATCAATGATTAGCAGCAGAAACAATAGTCAATACTGTAGACATCTCAATCGGTTCAGCTTACCCAGTTCTGACTGAAAAATTAAAGTTGTGCAAACTTTCCACTTGATGGGTGCCAAAGCCATTGTGCCCAGATAAGCTGCACAAAAGAGCAGAGCTTTCAAAGGAAATTTTAAACAAGCAGAATCAAGATCCTGAAGCATTTCTTCAAAGGATTATAACAGGAGATGACATCTAGTTTTACCAGTATGATCCTAAAGACAAGGCACAATCAAAGCAATGGCTACCAAGAGGTAAAAAGTGGTCCATGCCAGGTGCAGTGGCTCACCCCTGTAATCCCAGCACTTTGGGAGGCCAAGGTGGGTGGATCACTTGAGGCCAGGAGTTCAAGACCAGTCTGGGCAACATGGTGAAATCCCATCTCTACTAAAAACACAAAAATTAGCCAGGTGTGGTGGCACATGCCTGTAGTCCCAACTGCTCAGGAGGCTGAGGCAGGAGAATCTCTTGAACCCAGGAGGCAGAGGTTGCAGTGAGCCGAAATTGCACCATTGCACTCCAGCCTGGGCAACAGAGTGAGGCTCTGTCTCAAAAGACAAACAAACTAACAAACAAAAAAGTGGTCCAGTCAAAGCAAAAGTGAACTGGTCAAGAGCAAAGGTCACAGCAACAGCTTTTTGGGATGCTCAAAGCATTTACTTGTTTACTTTCTGGAGGGCCAAAGAATGACAACATCTGCTTATTATGAGAGTGTTTTAAGAGAGTTAACCAAAGCTTTAGCGGAAGAACACCCAGGAAAACTTCACCAGAGAGTCTTTCTCCACCATGACAATGCTCCTGCTCATTCCTCTCATCAAATAAGGGCAATTTTGTGAAAGTTTTGATGGGAAATCATTAGGCATCCATCTTACAGTCCTGATTTGGCTCCTTCTGACTTCTTTCTATATCTTAATCTTTAAAAACATCTATTAAAGGCACCAATTTTTCTTCAGTTAATAATGTAAAAAAAAATGGTATTGACATCAGATTTCCAGGACCCTCAGTTCTCTAGGGATGAACTAAGTGGCTAGTATCATCAGTTACAAAAGTGTCTTGAATTGGTGGAGCTTAATGTTGAGAAACTAGTTTATATTTTATATTTTTAATTCCATTTTTCACGAACATTTGAATTCTCCTTGTACATCACTACCAAGTGGAGTTTATTCCAGAAATGAAAGATTGATTTGATACATAAAAATTAATCAATATAATATTAATAGGATAAAGGGAAAAAAGCCATCATCTCAATAGACACAGAAAAAGCATTTGACAAAATCCAGTACCCTTTCATGATTTAAAAACACACCAGACCAGAAAAAGAAAGGAAATTCTTCAATCTCATAAAGGTCATCTTTGAAAAACTCACTGCTAACATTATACTTAATGGTAAAAGGTTGGAAATTTCCCCCTAATATAATGAAGAAAAAAAAAAAAAGAAAGGAAATGACTATTCTCACTACTTCTATTCAAAGTTGAAGGATACAAGACCAATATACAAAAATTAGTTGTATTTCTATATATTAGCAATGAACAATCCAACAATGAAAGAAAATAACTTTATGTACAATAGCATCAAAAAGAACACAATACTTGGGCATTATTCTACTTTACACTCTTTAGGATGGCTATTACTAAAAACAAAACACAACAGAAAACAACAATGTTGGTGACGATATGCAGAAATTAAATTCCTTGGGAACTGCTAGTAGGAATGTAAAATGGTGCAGCCGCTGTGAAAACCAATATGACAATTCCTCAAAAAAAAATACAAATAGAATTACCACATGATCTGGCAATTCTATTTCTGGGTTTATATCTAAGATCATTAAAAGTAGGCACTTAAACAGATATTTGTGCACCCATGTTCATACCAGCCTTATTCACAGTAGCCCAAAGGTGGAAGCAACCAAATGTCTATCAATGGATGAATTGATAAACAAAATGTGGTATATACATGCAATGGAATAATATTTAGCCTTGAAAAGGATGAAAATTCTGACACATGCTACAGTATGAATGAACCTTAAGGACATTATGCTAAGTGAAATAAGCCAGTCACAAAAGGACAAGTATTATGTGATTTCACTTATATGAAGTACTTGGAGTAGTCCAATTCATAGAGACAGAAAGTAGAAGAATGGTGCTTCCCAAAGGCTGGAAGAGGAAGGAATGGGGAGTTACTGTTTAATGGATACAGAGTTTCAGTTTGGGAAGAGGAAAACAGTTTTAGAGATGGATGGTGGTAATGGTTGCACAACAATGTAAATGTACTTAATGCCACTGAGTTAAAATACTTAAAATACTTAAAATGGTAAAACAAAACACCAAACAAATTGAAACACCAAACACAAATTGAAACAAGAAGAGAGAAAAAAATGATGGCAGTACTTTCCAAATTGCTCTGCAGTTTTAATGTAAAACCTACAAAAATGCAAACTGCCTCTTTTTTGTTGTTGTTGTTGCAGAAATGGACAAGCTGATCCTAAAATCCGTATAGAAATGCAAGAGACCTTGAATAACCAAAATAGTATTGAAAAAGAAAAAATAGAAGGACTCACAATTCTGGATTTTAAAACTTAACTGCAAAGCTACAGTATTCTAGAGGGCAGGGTACTCGCATAAGGCTAGACATATAGGCTAGTTGAACTAAACTGAAAGTTCAGAAATAAATCCATCCACCTGTGGACAATTGATTTTCAACAAGGTTTCCAAGACTGTTTCAGGGGAGAAAGGACAGTCTTTTCAACAATTGGTGCTGGGACAACTGAATATCCACATATCAAAGAATGTAGGTGGACTCCTAGCTTATACTGCATACAAAAATTAAGTCAAAGTGGATCAAATAACTAAATGTAAGAGCTAAAATAATAAAACTTTTCAAAGGAAACATAGGTGTACATCACTGTGACCTTAGATTAGGTAATGGTTTCTTAAATATGACACAAAAAGCACAAGCAACAAAAGAAAAATAGAGAAGTTGGACTTCATCAAAATTGAAAACTTTAGTGCACCAAAGGGCACTACCAAGAAAGTAAAAGTACAAACCATAGAATGGGGAAAAATATTTGTAAATCATATATATGATAATAGTCTAGTAGCCAGAATACATAAAGAACCCTTAAAATTCAATAATAAAAAGACAAATAATCCAATTTAAAAATGAGCAAAGGACTTAAACACATATTTCTGCAAAGAAAATATACAAATGACCAATAAGCATGTGAAAAGATGCTTAACATCATTAGTCATTACACAAATGTAAATTAAGACTACAATGAGATACCACTTCATATCCACCAGGATGGCTATAAAAAAAAAAAAAAGGAAAAGTAAGTGTTGGCAAGGATAGGGAGAAATGGGAATCCCCATATATTGCTAGTGGGAATGAAATGCTGCAGCTGCTATGGAAAACAATTTGGTAGCTCCTCAAAAAGTTGAACATAAAGTTACTGTATGATCCAGCAATTCTGCTTCTTGGTATATACCCAGGAAATTGGGTAATTTCAAAAATGGATGTTCATGTACCTTTTGAATGTGTAATTCAAAAGCATATGTTCACACAAAAACTTGTACACCAATGTTCATAGCAGTGTTATTCATAATAGCCTGAAAATGGAACAAATCAAATGTTCATCAGCTGATGAGGGGATAAACAAAATGTGGTATAAAATGGAATGTTATTCAACTACAAAAATGACTGATATACTGATACAATGCACATTACAACATGGATGAACCTTCAAAACATTATGCTGAAAGAAATGAGTTAGACACGAAAGACTACATATTCTATTATTTCATCTATAGAAATGTCCAAAATAGTTCAAATCCATAGAGACAGATTATAAACTGGTAGTGCCAGGATGAGGGGAGGAGGAAATTGGGAAGTATGGGAAATACTCTGGAACTGGATAGTGGTGATGGTTGTACAACATTGTGAACATACTAAAAATTACTGAGTTGTACACCTTAAAATTGGTAAAATGCTGAATTTTATGTTACGTGGATTTGATCTCAACTTTTTAAAAAAGGGATAAATCAAAGATGAATGACTCCACTTTAGATTTTATGCCTGCGTAAATTTAGAGAATAATATCGCACGGACAGAGATGAGTTAGTTTGAAAAGGGAGCCTGCTATGTTAGGACAAATGGCAAATTTGACTTTAAACCTGTTCAAATGCTTCATTCTGAAGGCTCTACATTTGATTGGAAACTATGACTTCCCATAGATGCCTAGTGAGACTTCAGGGTTAGAAATAAAATTTAGAAACCTTCAACATAGACTCTAGTAGGGACTGGGAGTATGAAATGCCTCCTAAGAAGAGAGCCTCATCTTTGCCCATCACCATCTACTCTCTCTCTCTGAGAAGTCCCAATGCTTTAAAATAAACTTTTACCAGCTTCAAGAATGGCCCACCCTGGGATGACAAAATGAATGAAATGTGGGAGGAGGGGAATACTATTTTTGTTTGAAGCTGTCCAACCTGCAGTAGGGCTTCTTCCCTCCTCTTCCTCCTTCTTTTTCTCCTCCCTCTCCCTCCCCTCCCCCTCCTCCTCTCCCTCTCCTTTTTCCTCCTCTTCCTCCTCCTCCTCTTCCTCCCCCTCCTTAAGACAGAGAGCCTAATATTTTAATGAGGAAAATCGACTTTTTATTTTCCCAAAGCATTAAGGCCCCTAGAAAGGATTGTGTTAACATTTTGGTGAACACTCTCCATTGGGAGTTTTAAGCAGAAGAGTGATATGACTAAGAAATCACTTTGAATCTAAGAATCACTCTGGTTGCTGAGTGGCGAATACACTAGAAGGGAGATGGTATTTGGTGAGACCACACAGTATGGTTTTTCCCTTCTGGCAGTGAATCTCCTTGGAAATCAAATTTGTCAGTTGGTCTTTCAAAATCAGGTTCTTCTCTGCTTTTAAGGTTAAATATATAGATATTTATACAACACACACACGCACGCACACCAGAGTTCACATAGAATCACTGTAGTTTGATCTTTCATCAGTGAAAATACTCTAAAAACTATACTTCACAGCTGAGTTACCAAAGAGCTGCCACCTGCGCTGTGTGTGTGTGTCTCTGTCTCTCTGTGTATGTGTCTGTGTGTGTGTGTGTGTGGCAGAAATAATTTCTTCAGAAATATTCCAGATTTTATAAACCACTGGGAGAATCTACAAATAGACTTTTGATTTCAGTTTCTCATGGTTATAAAACAAATATATGGCAGGGCACCATGGCTCACTCACGCCTGTAATCCCATCACTTTGGGAGGCCAAGGTGGGAGGATCACCTGAGTTCAGGAGTTTGAGACCAGCCCGGCCAACATGGTGAAACCCCATCTCTATTAAACATGCAAAAACTAGCCAGCCATGGTGGTTCGCGCCTGCAGTCCCAGCTACTCCGGAGGTTGAAGCAGGAGAATCACTTGAACCCTGGAGAAGGAGGTTGCAGTGAGCCAAGACAGCATCACTGCACTCCAGCCTGGGTGACAGGGTGAGACTCCATCTCAAAAAAAGAAAAAAAGAGACAAGTTTTGAATCTAGGAACTGGTCTGGACGTAGACAAACATGTCCACTATGGTTAGTTTGCACATAAGAGAAATGCTCCCTTTACAGTGTAAGTCACAGAAGAAAGGGCATTCATACTTTCTGCTGCACGAAGTCTGTACTGCTGTAAATGAAATAAAAATTTCCCACCTTCCGTTGACTCTTCCAAAATTTCACTTCTCTCCTCCAACTCCTACACAGCCCTCAACTTGCTCTCTCAAGGATGGAGCCCAGTCTTTTATCAAATAAATGGAGGTCGTCAGGCAGCTTCTTGTTCTACCACCTCTCAGCTGGCACAGTCCTTCACCTACATGGAAGGAGCCACAGACACTCTCTTTTAACTTCTTTGCATCACCCCAAGTTAAGCTGTTAAGAGAGGTATTCCTCTTTAAAGAAGGGAATGCTTATGGAATGAATGATGCTCCTGGTGACATACCTCATAAAAATTCATCGCCTTGCCTCTCCTCTCCAGTTGTTTCTTTCGAAGGCAGTGGATCTTTTGTTTCAATTTTGACTTAGGACTTTCTCAGCTTCTGCCATGTGCAGTTTTATTGCAGTCACTGACAGTTTCTTGATACTCTCCAGTTCCTTGGTCTTGGTGATGCTACTCTCTTCTGGGGTCTTCAACTTCTCAGGCTCTTTTATAGGCCCCTCGTCCCCTGTCCCTCCACTGAATGTTGGATTTCTTAGGGTCTGCTTTAGCTTCCTGCACCACTCTCTCTCTCTCTCTCTCTCTCTCTCTCTCTCTCTCTCTCTCTCTCTCCTTTTCCGGGTTATCTCTTTCATTCTTGTGATTATAACAATTGAGTATGTGTGAGTGATTTCCAAATGGACGTTTCTCCCAGAGTTTCAGACTACGCATCCTACCGTCTGCCAAGCATCACCACTTGGACACTTCATTGACATCTCCAACTTGGCATGTCCCAAATTACCTCTCCTACAAATTTATTGCTTCTTTTTAAAGTTAGCCTGCAAATCATCTACTGATTTTAGTTCAGTCATCACTGTATCAGTCAGAATTCTTTTAGGGTAATAATGGAAGAGTTTAGCTTCCTTATATAGACCTTGAGCTAAGAATGTAAAGCCCGGAGCTCATCATTTTCTTTTCTGAAGTTCTCCAGCACACTTAGAAGCAATTAATCAATCCCATTATGGTTTGTATTTTCACTGAAATATTCTATGGCAGCAAATACTTGTTCATCCAAAGCTTTCCTTCTATGGCAGAAGTCAGCAAGCTATGCCTCCTGGGCCAAATCTGGCTTGCCCCTATTTTTGTAAATAAAGTTTTATTGGAACACAGCCACATTCATTCATATACATATGTCTGTGGCTGTTTTTGTGCTACAACCACAGAGTTGAGTAGAGACAGAGACCATGCAGAATCTAGGTAGAGTGTACGCAGCACAGACTATGTGGCTTCCAATGCTTAAAATATTTATCATCTGTCCCTTTTCAGAAAAAGCTTGCCAACCCTCGCTCTGTAGGCATTTGATTAAAGGTGTCAATGTGATAATTTGTGTAACTGTTTGCCATTGCATAATACTAGTGTCCTCTTTACCACTGGAAACAGGGCATTAGGAAAATCAGAGGATGAATTCCAAGTAACCCAAAACCTGTCTAGACAACTCATTCTTAAGGTTCTATACCCCTGGAATCTTGTCTGCTACCAAATTCTCTATCAGGGTTTGTCAGGGAAGCAAAACCACCAGAAGTTGAACCTTACACAATTGTGAGATGTGATTAGCCAGTCTCTGTGAGGCTGTTGTCTTTGTGTCTCATGCTGGAGCATGAAGTTTGCATGACTGGCAGTCAGGAAGTGGAAAGATGCATGTAGATGGGGAAAAGGAGGAGGAACAAGCTGAATCCTAGAACCACCAATTGGAACCCAGAAGGATGGATGGATCCTGTGTCAGTCTCTCCCACCTCTAACTTTGATGATGTGGCTGTCTACAGCAGAAGCTGGCACCCTTTGTCTTGGAGCTAAATACTCCCCTGGCTCAAGAGTCAGCAAAAGGGAAGGAAGATCCAGGAGGAGGTGGAGAAGCTAACTTAGGACTGGCTGCTGCCCCATGCCAAGGAGATGGAGCAGCACATAAATGATATCACGTACATGTGAGCTGCATCAGTGCCTAGTACTCCTGCACCAACCCTTTGCATGTCAAAACATTCTGGGTGCTGCTTCACTTCCACCTCGCAGAACTCACGCAAAATGTCTCTTACGGTTTACCCCAACCAGAAACATATAAGAAAGAGCAGTCTGGGAAATAGCCATTTTAACCAAGTTAACAAATTACAAACCACCATAATCACATTCCCAATTATCAATTGTAATCAAATTATTTAAAATTTTAATGAAAATATTTAAAATTTCTTATTTAATTGTTAAATTTCAGTTTCCCTGTGTATCTGGTCTCAAGTAATGGTGCATCGCTAAGTTTCTAAAGCTAGGTACCTGGATTTCTTCCTCTTCATCTTTATCATTAGTCACTCACCAAACACATTTAGGTTCTCAATGTGTTTCTAATGTCTGTCTTTTAGCAGGGAGTGAGCTAGTTAAGGCTTTCATTATCTTTTGCCTTATTGCTGTCGCTACATCACCGGCCTCCCTGCCTCTCCTTTTGTCCTACTTAAATCCATCCCCTTGCTATGGCTGGTATAAGCTGCTTCAAGCACAAATTGACCTGCAATATGCTTTCTCCATTTACTTCTCCAGAAAGTTATGATTGACGGTGGAGACTGGGAGTAGGGGGATATTGTGCAAACTTATGAGTAGCTTCCTTGCTTTTTCAGTAGCTCCTTGTGTTTTTTTATTGTGGTAAAATATAATAGCATAGGCCAGGCACAGTGGTTCATGCCTGTAATCCCAGCACTTTGGGAGGCCGAGGTGGGCGGATTATGAGGTCAAGAATTGGAGACCATCCTGGCCAACATGGTGAAACCCTGTCTCTACTAAAAATACAAAAATTAGCTGGACGTGGTGGTGCATGCCTGTAGTCCCAGCTATTCAGGAGGCGGAGGCAAGAGAATTGCTAGAACTCGGGAGATGGAGGTTGCAGTAAGCCATGATTGCACCACTGCACTCCAACCTGGCAACAGAGCAAGACTCGGTCTCAAAAGAAAGAAAAATAGAAACAAAAAAGAGATGGGAACAATAGACACTGGGACTACTAGACGGGGAGAGAAGGAGGCAGGCATGGGCTGAAGAACATAGTGTCAAGTACTATGCTCACTACCTGGGTGATGGGATCCTCTGTATCCCAAACCTCAGCATCACACAACATATCCAAGTAACAAACCTGCATTTGTACTCCATGAATCTAAAATAAAAGTTGAAATTATTTTTTAAAACATTTAAAAAATAAACCTAACACAACTAATAGGAATTCAGTGTCTCCAAGCCAAGGACCTATTGCTAAGGGTAGGATATCACTACCATTGGCAAGTGGGAGAGATCCTTTAGTGTAGCTCCTGGGGATTAGGCTCATTGGGGGTGTAGAATATATGAACGCTTGCAGAAGAATGTATGTATCACATGTACTCCATAGAGTAGACTTGGGAAATTTCCCTTCTGCCAGGTGATGACTACACAGGGCATCTATTTTAAAAAGTATATAAAGTTCAGGTCATTCCAAAGGCCACTGGGCAAAAACCCAATTCCTCTGTGGTGTAATAGTCCTTTCCTGGAGCAATGCCAGAGGCCCTGTGAACCCTTTTTTATTCCCCAGTGCATTTAGATGGAAACATGCTTTGTGTAACTTCAATTCTCAAATTCTTGAGAATGTTTCTCCAGATGCCTTTCAATGACTATAGATATTGCGATTGTTTTGTAGACAATATAATTCTAAACCCAAAGGAGACTCAGTGGGCTTGGTTCCTGGCACATCAAAGGTAAACAAATGCATTTAGGACAAAATGAATAGTGGTAAATGCCCCCAATGAAGGGCCAGATGTGGGGAGTAGGCTGACTCAGCAGCCACAACAAAAGAGAGACATCCTCACCAGAACCTCCTCCTCATGCGCTTTCAGAGCCTTTAGTCACACACAGATGTGTAGTGTTTCTAAACGGTGAGCCTGGTACTAGACAGACCTTGCCATTTCTGTAGACACATGGAGGGGAGCGAGTGAGAAACTTCCCAGCTCAAATCCCGCTTCCCTGTATGGTCAACTTGAGAGCAAGGAGTCACCCAGGTACAACCTGGTTTTCTGCGCAGGATCTTGTTCATCATATGTACTTGATAAATGTTTGGTATGAGATCCAATTCCAGAGGCACAAATTGTGTTTTTTGGTGAAATTGATGTGGTTTTCTGCACATCATAGGAAGCGTATTTTTCATGGTTGGTATCATCCATAACATCATCCTGATATGCTCAGTTTTCTGAGCCAACTCTTTTTAAAAACTGTGAAAATGCCATATGAGCTAACAAATAGCAAATAAGTGGCTTGATATCCTAAATGCTTAGGTATTTAAGGAAAGCATTTTAAAAAATAGTAAGAGGGCCATTTTAGTAGTGAGGGTACAGGGAGGAAAATGCCCTTAAATAAATGAATAGTAAAGTGGTCCAACAAAAAAGATCACATCTGTTTTCATCCCAGTCATCATAGCCCCATATGTTTCATATTGCTAGTTAGATTGTTTTAATTTTACTTAACATGTATTATTCTAGATTAGCTATGTCTTTAGGCTTGGTAAAATAAGACTACTCTTTCAGAGATGTAATATTTTTAGTCCTTAGCAATTATGGAGTGAGTTCAGACTACTTTCTTTCTAATTCTTTGAAATAATGGGGGCACTCCTTTAACATAATAAAAGGGAAAGCTCCCCTTTAGAGACGAAATCTCTGGTGTCCTTTCTGATGTTCTAAGATAAATTTTAAAGTACTGCTTGGACTTTTGATCTCTTTGGTCTCATTTTCTCAAAAAGGGAAATTTCTTCTTTAAAAAACAGTGCTTTATGAACATATCTTTTGTGTCATAATTGCTGTTTATATACCTGCCAGCATCACTGAATGATGCCCTGATGTCAGATGCTCACCAAGTCTTCACTGAGCACCATGGAAGGCTCTGTGACGTGCTAGGAGCTATAAATGAATCTAACACAGGACATTTATTGAACTCCTCCACTCTGTTGGACATTGGAATACAACATTTAAAAGGATAGTCCCTATGTTCAAAAAGGTCAGAATCCAGGTGAACAAACAGGCATACAGCAATCTGGACAGCCTTGTGCTAGAAATGAGTGCCCTGGGAGGAGTAAGAGGAAGCTATTGCTTTAATGGTGAGGAAGAGGGACTTTTCAGAGAGCAGCTGATACATGACTCCAGGCCTTGAAGGATGAGTGCAATTTCACCAGTTAAAGAGTTAGGTGAAAATAGTGGGAGCTTAAGTTTGGGTAGCTAAAGTGGTTGCAGGAAAACTTGAAAACCAGGAGGAAGAATTTGGACCTGAATTGCTAAGTACTAGGAAGCAGTCAACTGCAGACTTCCTGATGGCATGACTGGTGCAATGTTGAAGGAAAATTGGCCAGATATAACGTATTGGAGACAGGTGGCCTGGAGGCAACCATGTAGTTCTTGCAGTACCAGTCACTGGAAGGTGAAAAAGCTTGGGCCTGGGGGATGAGTGAAGGATTGGAGAGGAAAGGAAGGGACAACCACAAGGAGGAACAGGGCTTGGCACAGGGAAGGAGAGGAATAAATGCCTGTTGAGAGAATGAATATTTAAGTGGATAATTAACAGGACTTGCAGTATCAAAAAAAGGAGTGAACATGAAGCATGACTGTGACTCTAGGGATTTGAATCTAAGTGACAAAAAAAATGGTTTATCATTGCATTGACAGGGATTGGGGGTATGAGCAATGAACTGGATTCAAAGAAAAAGAAATTAACTCAGTCCCAGTAAACTCCTGCTGGGTACAGTTTTGCTTCCTTCTCTTGAGTATAGGACTTAGTATACAGCAATTCATTATAATCATTAATAAGAAGTTAATAGTGCAAGTAAGTAAGGGAAATGAGGGCATGGCTTTCAATCTTGTGCCTTAAGATGGCTCATCCTAGGAATTTTCCCAAAGTGCTGCTTGGGCTTTTAGTTTTTTTGGCCTCAGTTTCCTCATCTGAAAAATGTGGAAGTTGATCTGTGGCTAGCTGATGTACTTCTAATATTAATAATGAGTGATCCTTCTTTTTGTTGATATCAGTGTTTTTTTCTCCTTAAAAAAAAACAGCTTAAAAAATAAACCCCAACTCTTTAGGCCTGTTTCTTCCCTCCGATGTGAGCAGAGCAAACGAAATGTATGAGGCACAGGAGAAGTTAAAGGACTTATGAGCTGAAGGGCTCTTTCTCACTGGTTTAGAGGATCCCGTTGCCATAAATGGAAGTGGCATCTGGAGTGTTGTTTTTGCCGTATCTCCTGGACTTAAATGGAGCTAAATTCTCTTGCAGAGATGGAGAAGAGAAAGGAGGAGAGGAGGGGGTGCCTGGGCTGGAAGCTGGCTGCTGGTCTGTGCACTGACGGTCCAAGTTCAAATATGCTTGCAGGAAAGCTTCAGTTCAACGCTGTCTCCTCATACAATGAAGCTGTTGTGTGTCCAGAGGCCGGGAGAAGGCAGCTGGACTTCTAGAGCTCAATGGCTAGAATCTTTTTGATTCCTTTTGATTCTTTTCTGTTGGAGACATCCCACAGGACACACTCATTTCTACGTGAGTCTGGAGAGTAAAATTCTAGCCAGTCATTGTTGTAAAGTCTCACAAACAAGTAGCACATCCCGAACAGAAGTTATCAGCCCTCCTCGGCACATGTTCTCAGTGATTGTTGAGCAATATGTGAATAATGCCTTTCAGTAAGACAAGGGGCAATTGAACGCTGCATCCTCACTTTAAACATTTGCTCTGCCTACGATGACCATTTTAGGTGGGCAAGTTCTTGGATTGCTGGGTCCTTTTGCCGTGTTAGTTTAATTTTGTAAACTACCCCTACAGGAATGTATTGAACAAATGCCCATCTGATTTCAAAAGTCCAGAGGGATTCCATGCCCACTGCTTACAGCATCTAATCAGATGGTGCCTGAAATGGCTCTGACCCTCTCCTTGGAACAATTTCTAGAGTGATACGTATTTGTATATTGCACTAAGCTTCTGTGTGATATTTTTTCTGTGATTTCTCTTTCAACAGAATGAAGTGTAAGGAAGTTGGCACAAAAGGAAGCTAGGGTTTAGAAGTGGGGTGGGTTGATACATTTCAATACAATAGTTGACATTTATTCAGTGCTTACTCAGTGTCAGCCACTGTTGAGGTACTTTATGAATTTAATTCATTGAATCCTCAATATTACTCTATAAGGTAGGTGTTATTCTCTTGATCACCTTAAAAATGGGAAAACTGAGGCACAAATAGGTTGTCATGAAGCTGATAGGCAGTTGAGCCAGGTTTCTAAATCTGGTACTTATAGGTAGATACTATACTAATTTCCTGTGAACTGGGTGTTCCCCTAACTTTTGTGTCTCTTGGTTTCCTGACATCAATGTTGTGTTTTACTTCGGAATACACCTCTTAACTGTTCATTGACTTTATGCGCTGATTCCTATAAATAAGATGAATAGAAAGTGATGGGAGTGTAAATAGGGGGTGGAGAGTAAGAGAGGAAGTCAGCATTGAGCCCACACTCACACATACGCACATGCACATTCTCATACATGCATGCACACAAAACACATGCGCTGGCACGCACACACACACACATACACTCACGCACAAATCTGGCCCCTTGATTTTACATTTACATCATTCATGTGCTCCCAGAGGCTCCTTTCCTGCCAGGTTATACATAGACCTTCCCTGAGGGATCAGTTCTTCCCACTTCAGGTCATGAGAAGGGGCAGGAAAAAGATGACTTCCTTTCAAAGGGCCTGCTAGAAAACAATGTTTGGAGAGAACACTTAAAAACATGGATCAATTAAACAGCAACTGTAAACGCCTAACATCTAAGAGTGAGACAATGCAATCGTCAACTCTCAGATCATGGCAGCAAACCAGTCCTGTCCTTTAGGAGCTCAGCACAGGCAAAAGCAAACACCAGTTCTGACCTCTCCTCTCCCTGACATTCCTACAATCCAGAATGCCAAGACTGTCATTTTGGGACATGTTTTGTGATATGATGTCAAGTACACTACAGTTTCTTTTTTTTTTTTTTTTTTTTTTTTTGAGACGGAGTCTCGCTCTGTAGCCCAGGCTGGAGTGCAATGGCCGGATCTCAGCTCACTGCAAGCTCCGCCTCCCCAGTTCACGCCATTCTCCGGCCTCAGCCTCCCGAGTAACTGGGACTACAGGCGCCCGCCACCTCCCCGGCTAGTTTTTTGTATTTCTTAGTAGAGACGGGGTTTCACCGTGTTAGCCAGGATGGTCTCGATCTCCTGACCTCGTGATCCACCCGTCTCGGCCTCCCAAAGTGCTGGGATTACAGGCTTGAGCCACCGCGCCCGGCCAGTACACTACAGTTTCTTATACCCTGGATTGAAAAACAACTCCAACTCCTGCAATCATACAATTGAATGCTGTGTTGTCATTACAATGAATGAGGTTGTATTAATATTGAAAGATACCCATGATATGTTCATTAGGTGATATAAGTTTGTAGAACAACATGCATGGCACAATTCCATTTGTATAGTGAAGATAAAAATGCAAGCATAATAGCAATAATAAAAATACATAATAATATCTATATCGTCCTTATATAGAGGCATTATTGTAAATGTTTTACATTTATTAACTTATCCTCAGAACAAATCTATGAAGTGGATACTAATATTATCTCAATTTTATATGAAGAAACCAAAGTATACAGAGGTTAAGTAACTGGCCCAAAGTGACCCAACTAGTAAATGGGCAACTTAGAGTTCAAACTCAAGCATACTGGCTCCAAAGTATTTATTATTAACCAATATGCTGTACTGGCCGGGCGTGGTAGCTTATGCTTATAATCCCAGCACTTTGGGGACTGAGGTGGGTGGATCACTTGAGCTCAGGAGTTCGAGACCAGCCTGGGCAACATGGAGAAACTCCACCTCTATGACAAACACAAAAAATTAGGCAAGCGTGGTGGCACACGCCTGTAATCCCAGCTACTCAGGGGGCTGAGGCAAGAGTATCACTTGAGCCTAGGGAGGGGAGGCTACAGTGAGCCTAGATCACGCCATTGCACTCCAGCTTGGGTGACAAAGTGAGACCATGTCTCAAAAATAAATAGAGAAATAAAGCTGTACCATAAGTAATGTGTAAGTACGGAAATATTCTAGACAAATACACAAGAAACTGCTAATAATGGTTAGCTAAGAGATGTGGAAATGACAGGTGGGATGAAAGACGGGAAGGGATATTTTAATTTTATATACTTTTATACTTTTTGGTATCATTCCTAAACTATTTTATTACTTGTTTACAATTTTTAAATTCCATTAAGGAATGCAGGTAATCATTGAATCTGTGGTAACTAGTTAAAAAGATTGAACAGATTATTTCCAGGAATCAATGTATGGTGAGGAATTTGGATATTTAACACTGTCAGCTTTAAAACCCACACTTAAATATGAAGTCTTGGTGGAGGGGAAAAAACTTGTGTCCTCCGTGTACAGAAATGAAGTATTTTGCATATTTAAAAAGTTAACCAATAATTATCCTTTTGGGGGATAGTCAGAGGGCCCTGGGGATCCGATCGTAACATGCTTGGCTCCATCCTGAGACCAAATATTCTGGTTAGGAGGGGTAGTTACTGTTTTAAAGCAAGAGTGGTCTCCTTGTCTTCGAAAATGACAGAGACAGGTTGTTCTTCCCCTCTACAGAGCAGTGTGGATAAACAGGGCCACCCACAACCACACTAGCGGGACACCTCAGGCTTTTGTGAGGTAGTCTCACTCCAATAGATTGCAGAAGCTCTTTTAGCCGGTCCACTATCAGCTCATCCACCTTCACCGTTGGACTAGAGCTGAGGTTTCTGGAAGAAGGAGTGTGCCATTGCCTTTCATGCTGGGGCCTTCCTGGTACAAGCCATGGTTAGGTAGCACTCAGCCCTGAGTGGTGTGCCACAGAGACCATCACCCCTTTCAGGGGCTCATGGGGGCACTTTTATAAGAGGGACTGAGTTTCTTTTTTCCTTTTGTTCTTTCTTTTTAAAAATCTTAAAAGTAGAGACAGGATCTCGCTGTGTTGCCCAGGCTGGTCTTGAACTCCTGGCCTCAAGAGATTCTCCTGTCTCAGCCTCCCACAGTGCTTGGATTACAGGTGTGAGCCACTGCACCCAGCCCGGGGACTGAGTCTCTGGAAAAGGCAGCCTCTAAAGGACTATCAGCCAAGTCCAAGAACAGCCATTCACTTGGAATACTTCTGGCAAGTACAAGTGAGATTTTCTTAGTTTTTCCTTGGCCTGGATGGACTTCATTTTAGGGCATGGCATGTTTTCATTGTGATAAATATAAAGAGGTGCCATCTTCATATCTCCTTCCTGTGGTTGAGGAGATGGACATGGGAGTCCAGAGAAACCAAGGTGGCTAGTTTGCAGAACAGAGTACTGGTCAGGAGAGAGTTGTACCCAGAGAGAGAAAGCTTTGGAGATTTGAAGAGGGGCTCCCTGAAGCCTTCAGCTGAGGGAGTGCTGGTCAGTACATGCACGTGAGAAAACTACCTTAAGCTAGGAAAGGAACCATGCCAAAGAAGCAGAGTACAGGGCTAAAATCTTTCCCCTCAGCCAGAGTGAAAACTTCATAATTAATAGTTTGGGGTAGAATACTTAGATACTGTCTCAGTGGTAGGACAAATGAGCCCTAGACCAATGGCAACTCTGGTCGCATCTAACAAAGTTTTTTCCTTCGTTTTTCTTTATTTTTTGTTAAAACTTTTTTTTCCACCTAATGAAGTTTAAAAGTAACATAATTATATTCCAAAACAAAGCTTATAAATATTTATAGGAAGCCAGGCATGATGGCACATTCCTGTAGTCCCAGCTACATGGGAGGCAGAGGCAGGAGGATCAGTTAAGTTCAGGAGTTTGAGTCCAGCCTGAACAACATAGAATCTGTCTCTTAAAAAATAAATAAATAAATAATTTAAAAAAGAATATTTCCAGGATACAAAAATCTCTAGTACTAACAAGGTAAAATTCACAAGGCCTGCCATCCAATCAAAAAATCATCTGGTATGTAAAGGAACAGAAATGTGATTCACAGTGAGGAGCAAAATAGAAAGAAGCAGACCCAGAAATGACGCACTCGATAGAATTAGTAGACAATGTTTAGTAGTAGTTATGTATTTTATGTGTTCAAGAAGGCAAAGATAAGAGTATGTTAGATAGAGACATGGAAGACATAAAAAAAGACCTGAATGAATTTCTGGAGATGAAAATGATGATATCTGAGATTTAACATCCCGCAGATTAAATAGTGTGAATAAAAGATCAGTAAATGTGAAGACATAGCAATACAAATGACACCAAATGAAACATAAAGAGGAAAAATAATGTTTTGGGTTTTTCTAATTTTTATTTTAATTTTATTTATTTTATTTATTTTTTATTTTTTTGGAGACAGGTGTTGCTCTATCACCCAGGCTGGAATGCAGTGGCATGATCTTGGCTCACTGCAACCTCTGCTTCCCAGGCTTAAGCGATCCTCCCACCTCAGCCTCCAGAGTAGCTGGGACTACAGGTGCAGGCCACCACACCTAGCTAATATTTGAATTTTTTGTAGAGACAAGGTTTTGCCATGTTGCCTAGGCTGGTCTCGAGCTCCTGAGCTCAAGCAACCTATCTGCCTTCACTGTGCCTGGCTAAAAGAATGTATAAAAGTGAAAAAGCATGAGTAAGCTATGGCAAAACTTCATACAGTCAAACATATTTGTAAATAGAGTTCCCTAAAGGAGAGGAGAAATAGGGATGAACAGCAAAAATGTTTGAAGAAGTAATGGTTGAGGAATTTCCAAATTTGATTATTACTGTAAAGTCAAATATCCAAGAAACTTAATGAACACCAGGCAAAATAAACAAAAAGTGTCATGAATAATTACATCAAGAAACATCATTATCAAATTGCTCAAAAGCAGAGATAAAGATAAAATCTTAAAAACATTCAGAAAAAAACCCCCTACATTACATACAGAGGAACAAAGAGAAAAATGGCAGAAGATGTCATGTCAGAAATAATGTAAACCAGAAGACTATGGAACAACATCTTCAAGGTACTGAAAGAAAAAAATTTGTTAAAACCTGGCAAAAATATCTATCAACAATGACAATTTCAGGCATTTCAAATGGCTTTTCCAGATATATAAAAAGTAAGGGAATTCATAACCATCAGAGCTGCACAACAATACATGTTAAAGGAAGTTCTATTGGCAGAAGGAAAACAATATCAGAAGGAAATCTGAATCTATAGAAAGGAATAAAGAGCAATGGAAATGGTAAATATATAGGTGAATATAAAAGATCTTTTATTATTTAAAAAATCTCTTTAAAAATAATTGTGTAAAATGGAAACAATAACATTATATTGAAAGATTTATAACATAAAGAAGTAAAATGTATAACATTAACACCAGGAAGGGGAAAATTGATATATATTGTTTTAACATACTTTGTATGAAATGGTGTAATATTATTTGAGGGTAACCTGTATACTATAAATCTTTTGTTACAAAAATAATAAAAAAGAGTTATAGCCAATGAGCCAACACAAAAGATAAAACAGAATCATTTAAAATACTCAATTATAAAGACAAGGCAAGAATGTCTCCTATCACCACTGTTTTCCATTATTGTACTGGAAGTCCTAGCTAATGCAATAAGACAAGAAAAAAGAAAAAAAAAGGTATACAGATGGGAAGAAAGAAACAAAACTGCCTGTTTTTGCAAATGACACGATTATAGAAAATTCCAAAGAACAAACAACAAAAAAACCTCCTAGAATTAATAACCAATTATGAAGAAGTTTCAGGATGCAAGGTGAATATTACAAAAGTCAATTGCTTCTCTATACAAGGAATAAACAATTGAATTTTGAAATTAAAAACACAATACTATTTACATTATCATCCCCAAAATAAAATACTTAGGTATAAATCTAATAATATAAGTACAACATCTATATGAGAAAAACTATAAAACTCAGATCAAAAAATAAAAAAATCAAATAAAGAGATATTCCATTATCAAGGATAGTAAGACTCAATATTATCAAGATGTCAGTTCTTCCCAACTATATCTATAGTTCTGAAAATTCCCCCAAGTTATTTTGTGGATATTAACATACTAATTCCAAAATGTATATGGAGAGACAAAAAACTCAGAATAGTCAACATGATATTAAAGGAGAACAAAGTCAAAGGACTGACACTACCTGACTTCAAGACTCACTATAAAGCTGTAATAATCAAGACGGTGTGGTACTGGCAAATGAACAGACAAGTAGATCAGTGGAACAGAATAGAAAGGCCAGAAATAGACATATATAAATATAGTCAATTGATTTTTGACAAAGGAGCAAAGACAATACAATGTCTCCATTGTAAGAAAGATAGTCTTTTCAACCAATGGTGATGAGCAAAAGACATCCACATGCAATAAAATAAAATCTGGACACAGACCTTACATCTCTCACAAAAATTAACTCGAAATGGATTATAAAATTAAATGTAAAATGCAAAACTGTAAGACTCCTAGAAGATAACATAGGAGAAGATCTAGATGACTTTTGGATATGATGATGCCTTTTCATATACAACTCCAAAAGCATGATCCATGAAAAAAAAATTGACAAGCTAGACTTCATTACAAAAAAATCTACTTTTCAAAAAAACAATGTTAAGAGAGAGTGAGACGATAAGCCACAGACTGAAAGATAATTTTTGCAAAAGACATACTTGATAAAGGACTATTATACAAAATATACAAAGAACTCTTAAACCTCAACAATAAAAAAATGAACAACCCAATTCAAAGATGGGCAAAAGACCTGAACAGACAGCTCACCAAAGATGATAATAAGGATGGCAAATAAGCATATGAAAAGATGATCCATCTCATATGTCACTAGGAATTGCAAATTAAAACAACAATAAGATAACACTACACAACTATTAGAATGGTCAAAATTCAAAATATTAATATAGCACTAACTGCTGGTAAGGATATAGAACAACAGGATGCATTCATTGCTGGGGGAAATGCAAAATGGTGAAGCCACTTTGGAAGACAGTTTGTCAGTTTCTGACAAAACTAAGTATATTCTTATCATACTATCAAGCAATCATGTCCCTTGGGGTATTTACCTAAATGAGATGAAAACTTATATCCACAGACACACCTACACATGAGTGTTTGTAACAGATTTATTTATAATTGCCAAAACTTGGAAGTAAACAAGATATTTTACAGTAGGTGAATAGATAAATAAACTGTGATACATGCAGACAGTAGAATTTTATTCAGTGCTAAAAAGAAATGAGCTATCAAGCTATGAAAAGACATGGAGGGCCGGGCACGGTGGCTCACGCCTGTTACTCCAGCACTTTGGGAGGCCAAAGCAGGCAGATCACTTGAGGTCAGGAGTTTGAGACCAGCCTGCCCAACATGATGAAACCCTGTCTCCACTAACAATACAAAATATTAGCTGGGTGTGGCAGCGTGCACCTGTAGTCCCAGCTACTCGGAAGACTGAGGCAGGAGAATCACTTGAACCTGGGAGGCAGAGGTTGCAATGGCCGAGATCACACCACTGCACTCCAGCCTGGGTGACAGAGCAAGACTCGGTCTCAAAAAAAAAAAAAAAAAAAAAAAAAAGACAAAAAAAAAAAAAAACATTGAGGAAACTTAAATGTATATTACAAACTGAAAAAAGCCTATCTAAAAAAGTTACATACTATATGATTCCAAATGTATGACATTCTGAAAAAGGCAAAGCTATGGGCAAACAGCAGTAAAACTAAATAAAAACATCAGTGGCTTCCAGGGGTTGGTGGGTGGGGAGGGATGAAAAGATGGAACACAGATGACTTTTAGGGCAGTGAAACTATTCAGTATGATTCTATAATGGTAGATACATGTATAGTGCATTTGTCAAAACCCAGTGAATGAGCAACATCAACAGTGAACCCTAATATAAAGTATGAACTTTGGGTGATAATGATATGTCAATGCAGGTTCTTTCATTATAATACATGTACCACTCTGGTGGGGGATGTTCTTTCATTGTAATAAATGTGCCACTCTCATGGGAGAGTGTATTAGTCTGTTTTCATGCTGCTAATAAAGACGTACCCGAGACTGAGTAATTTATAAGGGAAAGAGGTTTAATTGACTCACAGTTCTGCAGGGCTGGGGAGGCCTCAGGAAACTTACAATTATGGCAGAGAAAAGTAGAGAAAATAGTTGAAACAAAAGCAGGTTCTTTGAAAATATTAATAAAATTGATAAACTTTAGTCTGATTGATCAAGAAAAAAGACTAAATTAATAATATCAAGAATTAAAAAGGGCACATCACTACAGCTCCCACCCACACTGAAAGGATAATGAGTAAATGTTATTTACAATTTTATGCCAAGAAATTCAACAATTTAGATAAAATGGAAAAAAAAATTGTAAAGACAAACTGTCAAAGCTAAATAAATTTATAATTATAAGTTTTCACATAAAGAAAACTCCAAGCCCAGATAGTTTTACTGGTAAATTTCATCAAACATTTAAGGATGAAAGATTATCATTTCCACATAAACTCTTTCAGAAATTAAAGAAAATACCTCCCAGCTCATTCAATGAAATCCACTCTTTGTGACAACCTATTTAGTTTCCAACATTGCTTTGTTACTGAAATCAGACAGACATCACAAGAAAAAAAAAAAATCATAGACCAATAGCCTGCATCAGATAAATGGGGAAAAAAATCCCATAAAATCTTTAGCGAAGTTGAGTCTAACAATATATAAAAAGGATAATACAGTATATAGGGTCCAAGTGGGGTTTACCCCAGAAATGAGAGGTGGATTCACTTTGCAAAATCCAATTTAAAATCCATATATTAACATCTAAAATAATAAAAACCGTATCATTATGTCAATAGATGCAGGAAAAAAATTTTGACAAAATCCAGTATCACTGATAAAAGTCTTAGTAAAGTAGAGATAGAAAAAACATTCTCAATGGGATATAAGGCATCTGTGAAAAACCTACAACAAACATCATAGTTAATGATAAAAGACTGAATGCTTTCCCCGTAAGATCAGGAACAAGTAAGCATGGCAACTCTCACTGTTTCTATTTAACATTGTACTAAAGTTAGCCAGTGGAATAAGGCAAGAAAAAGAAGTAATAGACATTCTGATTGGAAAGGGATGAGTAAAACTTCTTTTTTTGCAGATGAAATGATTGCCTATGTAGAAAATCCTACATAAGTTCAATTCTAGTAGTGAACATGAGGAATTGAAATTTAAGAACAATACCGGCCAGGCATGGTGGCTCATGCCTGTAATCCCAGCACTTCGGGAGGCCAAGGCGGGCAGATCATGAGGTCAGGAGTTCGAGATCAGCCTGACCAACATAGTGAAACTCCATCTCTACTAAAAATACAAAAATTAGCTGGGCGTGGTGGCACGCACCTGTAATCCCAGCAACTCTCAGGAGGCTGAGGCAGGAGAATTGCTTGAACCCTGGAGGCAGAGGTTGCAGTGAGCTGAGATCATGCCACTGCACTCCAGCCTGGGTGACAGAGTGAGACTCTGTCTCAAAAAAAAAAAAAAAAAGGAACAATATCATTTGCAATAGCAACAAAAATAGACAAATAATAGCAACAAACAACACTTAATAATACATTTAATAAAAGGTTTGTAAAATCTGAACACTGAAAACTACAAAGCATTGCTGAGAGAAATTAAAGAAGGACAAATAAAGTGGAGAGATATGATGTGTGTGTTCATAGATTGAGTGGGCAATTCTGTCCTAAACTGATTTGTCAATTTAACACAATCCAATCAAATTCCTGGAAGACATTTTTGAAGAAATTGAAAAGCTGACTTCAAAATCTATGTGAACATTCAGAAGACCTAGAATATCCAAAACAACTCTGGAAAAGAACCGAGCTGGAGTACCAATAATACCTGATTTCAAGACTTTCCGTAAAACGACAACCATCAAGATGATGTGGTATTGGTATAAAGATAGACAAATAGATTGACGTAACACAATGCAGAGCAAAAATGGAAATAAATCCATACCTATATGGTCAATTGATCTTCAAGAAAGGTGCCAAAACAACTGAATGGGTAAAGGACAATCTTTTCAACAAATGGTGCTGAAGCAATTAAATAGCAATAGGCAATCAAATGAACCTCAACCCTTACCTCATACCATATACAAAAATTAACTTGAAATGTAACATTGACTTGAATATAAGACTAAAACTATAAAATTTCTAGGACAAAACACAGGAGAAGGTCCAAGTGGCCTTGGGTTTGGCAAAGATTTCTTAAATATAACACAAAAGCACAAAATATACAAGTGAAAACAAATAATAAAGATGAATTCTTTTGTCCTTCATAAGGCACTCTTAAGAATATAAAAAGGTTGGCCACAAACCAGGAGAAAAGATTTGCAAATCTTATATCTGACAAAAGACTTATAACTAAAATATGCAAAGAATTCTGACAACTTCATTAAGAATATGAATAACCCACTAGAAAAATGGGCACAAAATTTAATAGTTACTTCACCAAGGATGATATGCAAATGTCAAAAAAGCACATAAGAAGATGCCCAGTCTCAATGGTTAGTAGGCATATGCAAATTAAAATGAGATACCATTATGTAACCACTAGAATGCCTAAAACGAAAGCAACTGACCATTCCAAGCACTGGTGAGGATTTATGTGGAGATACTGGAACTCTCATTCATTACTGGTGGGAATGTAAAATGAAATAATCATTTTACAAGACACTTTGGCAATTTCTTTAGTGAAATACATCCACTGTATGATCCAGTCATCCCACAACGAGGTATTTACCCAAAAAACGTGTCCTTACAAGACTTCTTCACAAATATTTATTACAACTTTATTTGTAATAGTCCCAAACTGGAAACAATCCAGATGTCCATCAACAGGTGAATGCACAAGCACATTATGATAGATCCACACAATGGAATCCTACTCAACATTAACAATGAATGAACCATTGATGCACACAACAAATGGATGAATGCCAAAATTATACAGAAAATGCAAACTAATCTGTAATAACAGAGAGCAGATCAATAGTTAGGGGACAGGGTGGGGAGGGGTGGGAGGGAGGAATTACAAAGAGGCATGAGGAGGCTTGGGAGCGATGGCCATGCTTATTATCTTGACTGTGGTGATGGTTTCACAGGTGTATACATGTGCCAAAACTTGTATAAGTCAAAGTGTGCACTTTAAATATATGCAATTTATTGCATGCTAATTAGACTTCAATAAAGGTATAAAACAAAAAGAATTCATTTCAGATTACTACCTACCAGCACACAAACATATAACTGAAATAAAAATACCATTACTATGTACAGTGTAATCTGACATATCCATTCCACTCCATTTAACTGAAAATTCAACGTGGTCATGATCCATTAAGTTGATTTCAGGATTCCTGAATGAGGTGATACCTGTAGTTTGAAAAACACTGTTTTCAGATATATTTGAAAAATGAATGGCTTCCACCCAAAACAGTCTCTTAGTTACATTGACAAACCCCTCTGAGACAGTTTCTGTCTTTACTACTAAATTTCATCTCCCCTTCTATTCACCTGGTTAAGAAATTATACAGCCTTAAAGTAAAAGTACTAATCTTCCAGTTTCCTGCATCGGAGACTGAGATTTACTCTCACCCTTTTGCCATCATCATCTTATTATCTTGTTGGGGAGATTGTTGATTCTGTGATCTTGTAATAAAAACTTTTCTGTGATGACTGTAGTCAAGAGGAACACATGTGGAGCTTTTGGGGAACACTGAGATGGCAGCTACCTGACTGCACATGTACTAAGGTTGCCAAGGCCTTTGGACTTCACTAACATGGGTAGCAGCTGCTATTAACTATCGTTTCCTCCATAAAATAAAGCAAGCTGGCTCTGGCAGTGAACCCACTCTTTATGACAACCTATTTAGTTTCCCGAAGAATTTACCATTAGTTGTTGTTTTTGCCTGTGCATTGAAGACGATATGGAAAGAGGTTCCTGTTTGTCCTGTTTGCTAACGTACAGTACCTTAACAGTGGTTAACTGGGTCTGTGTACAACATGGCTCAGCAAAGAAGAGAAAAAGGCGGCCAGGTGTGGTGGCTCATGCCTGTAATCCCAGCACTTTGCAAGGGCGAGGCGGGTGGGTCACCTGAGGTCAGGAGTTCGAGACCAGCCTGGACGATATGGTGAAACCCAAACTCTATTAAAAATACAAAAGTTAGCTGGGTGTGGAGGCAGGTGCCTATAATCCCAGCTACTCAGGAAGCTGAGGGAGGACAATCACTCCAACCTGGGAGGCGGAGCTTGCAGTGAGCTGAGATCGTGCCACTGCATTCCAGCCTGGGTGACAGAGCAAGACTCCATCTCAAAAAAAAAAAAAAAAAGAGAGAGAGAGAGAGAGAGAAAGACATTAAGCTAGAAGAGGGAAAGAGAGAACAAAAAAAATGAAACCTGGGCTTGGGTTAGTTTCAACTCTGCTATGAATGAGTCTTCCTGTATGCAACTTAATAATTATGTGCCTGGTGGTCTCTCTTTAATTACACATCTCTCCATGTCACGGGCTGTGGGGTCATTTGCAAATTCAGTCCATTTTGTGTTCATAAAGATTTTAATAAATTAATCTGGAACCAAAAGGAAATGAAACTCAGGCAGAAATTTGAGTTGTGATTCTGCCCTCAGCTCTTTTTAAACAATGACTGAAGATAAGAAACACAAAGTGCTGCCATTATTTCCCAAGACCATGATCTTCTCAGTGGTTCCAGTAGAACTAGTGGACTAGATGCTCAAACCAAGCCTCGTAGCACACGCAGGGGACACAGGACTGTAAACAAGAGCTTAAATTCCTAGTTGAGGCTGGGGACGGTGGCTCACACCTGTAATCTCACCGCTCTGGGAGGCTGAGGATCACCTGAGGTCGTGAGTTCGAGACCATCCTGGCCAACATGGTGAAACCTCGTCTCTACTAAAAATACAAAAATTAGCTGGGCGTGGTGACAGGCACCTGTAATCCCAGCTACTTGGGAGCCTGAGGCAGGAGAATCGCTTGAACTTGGGAGACAGAGGTTGCGGTGAGTCGAGATCGTGACACTGCACTCCAGCCTGGGCGACAGAGTGAGACTCCATCTCACAAAACAAAAAACAAACAAACAAACAAACAAAAGACAAAAATATTCCAGTTGGGGAAGGATGGCCTAGGTCAGTTGATTTAACTCAAAAAATCTTACATCTAGATTATTCTCTGATAAGTAGCCAGAGATTGTAAGTTCAGAATTTGAACCATTTTAGGAGAGGAGAATCAGAATGCATTAATGTTATTGCTTCTGGGCAAATAGATTTCAGTAGCTAGTTCACACCTTCCTTATTTAGGAACTAGGAGAGAGCATGATGTAATGATCATACTTGGACCTTGGTGTTAGGCAAAGCTTGTTTCAGATTCTATCTCAGCTGCCTGCCAGCCTTATGAACTTGGGAAAATTGCTTCGCCTCTCTGAACTTTAGGCTTCTCATTTAGGTCACTGTTTCTCAACTGGGAGTGATTCTCATCCTCCAAATTCTCCCAGGGAATGTTTGGTAATGTCTGGAGACACTTTCGATTGTCATGACTTGGATGTGGGGGATGTTACTGGCATTTAGTGGGCAGAAGCCATGGTTACTGCTAAACATCCTATAGTGCACATTCAGCTCCTCACAACAAAGAATTATCCAGTCCAAAATGTCAATAGGACTGAGGTTGAGAAATCCTGGTTTAGAGATAATGTATGCAAAGTGTCTGGCTTAAAATAGGTAGATGCTGAATGAATGGTAGCTACCATTGTCAAATGATCAATTCAGTGTGGCTGATTAAAACCCAGATTCTGGGGAAGTGAAGACCATCCACGTCTGTCTTATATTCAGAAAAACTCCCTAACAGTGGTAGCCGCAATCTGTCAAACAGCACAGGTATAGCAAAAAGGTTAAAAGTGGTTCCTCTGGAGCCAGCCTGCTTGGGTCCAGATCCTGGCTCTACCATGAACTACATATGTGTTCTTGAGTAAGTCACTGAACCTCAGCCTGCTTATCTATAAAATGGGTACACCATGATATCCACCTCACAGGGATGTGTTAACATACAAAAGAACCTAGTCTGCATAGAAAGTACTCAACTAGTATTTGCTGTTATTACTGGGGGAGTTGTTATGAGGTTAATGCTGAGAGGGGCACTGGTTTGAATAAGAAGCTCTGAAGTTTTTGATGTGGAGTGTGAAGGGGAACGCACCAAACAGAAATAAATCATCCATGCAGCAGTAGGAAAGTGCATCAACCCACTGAGGACCCACTGTTAGTTGTTGGGCAAGGGGCCAGGTATCTATAACTAACATCTCATTGAATCCCCTTCACAGCTCTTTGAAGTGGCTTTTATTAACCTATTTCAGTCTCACTTCACAGATGTGAAAATAAGCTCAGAACAATTAAAGTAATTTGCCAAAACTCACACAGCCACTAAGTGGCAGGGCTGGGGTTTTGAATCCTAATGTGATTCTGGTGTGTGTTTGTTGTGGGCTGAAATTCAGAAATGCTCTACTCACAGCAAATTCTCAGAATATGAAACATTTAACCAGGTTTCTATATGTAAGGAAAGGAAGAGAAATTTAAAACCAAGCCTCTGGCCCTAGTAGCCTGGCTGCAACAAATGGCCTGGGGTATGTAGAGAAGAGAGTGACAGGCAATCTGGACGGCAGGATGCAATTAACAGGAGCAGTCCTTGCTTGCTTTTTTTTTTTTTCTATTGACAACTGGTAAATCCAAGGAAGTCATCCTGTACTGCTATAGCAGCATAAAGCTACTTAGAAAGAACATTTCTTGGAAATGTCTGAGGTGTGATAGCCTAAGAGAAAGGCTATGGACTCAGTCTCTCCAGGAGAGATTGAGGGTTCCTCAGACATCCCTCATTGCACTAAATGTTTTCATGAGGCTAGTGTGTGCCTGCGTGTGTGTGTGTTTGTACACATGCGCAAGCATGAGCTTGCACTTCTGCACTTGGGAGGGAGGGAGGAAGGGAGAGGAGTGAGAGAGTGTGGGATGGGGCCATAATAGCCTGGGACTGAGAAGCCAGCAGAACCAGGGAAAGGTTCTAGGTAGTTGCTGTCACCTTCCCCTAAGCAAACAGCTTTATTTAGATAAGAGTGAGAATGGTGCTTGGAAAAAGCCGAAAGGTCTGATTTATCCCAAGACTAGCTGTGTTAAGAGGTTTATACGTCAACACTCAGGGCTGGGGCTGTGGAACAAGTGTTGTTTTGTGGATTTCTGGCTTTCCCCAGGGTCCCCTTCACCTTATCCTGTGTTGAAAGGCATCGCACACTGCTCATACTGGCACAACCTAGCCATCTGGCTTGCCCACTCTCTTCCAAGCTGAGGTCTTCTTCAGACTTCAGCTTTGCGGCTTTCTGCCTGGAATAATGGGAGCTGAGGCCTTCTCAGAAACCCTGGGCCCCACTCACCCAGCAGAAGCTGAGGAGGAGCCAAGAACAGGCCACAGGCCTCGGTTGGTGTCATTGTGTGTCCTGTGTGTTCTGTTGAGGGCGTAGGAGGGTCTGTTCTTCCCTGGGCAGAAATGCTCTCTCGAGTTCACTAACCTGGTTGTTTAAATTTAGGCGAGGAAACAGATGCTGGCTGGGGCGGAAGTCTAAGGAGAAGAAGAGGTCTTGGCAGTGGTTTGCTGAGGCTGATAAGAGCATGAGATGTGCTCCAAGCCCGGCCTCTGCTGATTTGCTTTTGGGCCTTCCTGACGTCGCCCTGAGCCATCACCATCAGAACTTGGCTTTTCTGCAAGTTCCTCCTCCTGACTGACCTGGAGGGGGTTATTTTTAAGTTGATCTTTGTGACTTCCTTTTGGCTCACATTTCCACTCCCCTCTCTCAAATGCCCTGAGAGCAGTTTCCTGCTTAGGCCAACTTTAGCACAAGGTGCTGCCTGCAAGGCCCTGGGAGGTGAGGGCTGTCGGCCCTGGACAGCGGCCTTGCAGACAGGGGTGCTGAGGGCGCTGTCCTGGCAGGCAGGGGGCAAATCCAATTGCTCTCATGATAGGGCTGTGCAGAGGACTCCCAGCCTCCCAGGGACTGGCCTCCGATCAGTCCTCCAGCAGGAGTCATGCAGTCCCACCTGCAGGTCCCGGCCGCTCCCTGACATAAATGGTAGGAACGCCGCGGTTAGTTCCTCCAGGCTGGGCCGGGGCTGTGCTGACCTCTGAGAGCTGCGGGGGAACACCCCTCCCTCCGGCCTCCCCGGCTCCCGGAGTTCCGGAGGAGTGCGTCCGGCCCGCGCAGCACCAGCATCCTCAAATTGTGTCTCGGATGAATCAGGTCGAGAGTCCCGCCCCCTCTGCCAGCAGCAGTAGAGCAACGTAGAAGAGCCCACGCCACTGCGACTTCTAGGGGGTTGTCGGGGCCACAGTCCCTGGCGCCAGGGCCCCCTCAGCGCTGCTCCTGGGCTGCCTCTGTGTCCTCCTTCCCAGGCTCAGGGGAGCGGCCGTGCAGCCGCGGAACCCAGACGCTGCCAGGAGGCTCGGCGCGCATCGCCTCTGGCGCAGCTGGCTGATGCAGGAACCTTCTTCCTTGTCATCTGCTGAAAGGGGACTGGCAGCGTCCCTAGCTCCCATTGGGGAACACGACGCCCCTGTCCTCTACCTATCTCTACAACCAGGGCATGAACAGCCTCTCAGCGGCGACTCCCTCCTCGCACAAACAGGGCTAAGGACCGCAGGCCACAGGGTAGAGAACTGGCATTTCCCCAAGGCACAGGAGAAGCCAGGCTCAGTTTTTAGTAGGTGGGAGTTCTGGTTCAGCGACCCCAGTGAAATCAGGCAGGAAGAGCCAGTCGATCCTCCCTACTCTGCCGGCCACTGTGATGCTCAGAAAATCACTTCCAGGTTAGTCTGGGTCAAGAACTAGGTCTCACTCTAGAGATTCCCTCCGCATTGGAAGAGCTGACCAAGGACTGTCCTTCTGTTGAATTCAGGATTCTGAACTCTCAGCCTCTGTTTTCTATCTGCAGAAATGAGCCAATCCCACTTCTCAAGGTTGCAATTGGATTCAATGAGGGGCTCCAGGCAGTGTAACACAGGTGACTGGGCATGGGACTGCCTGAGGTCAAGGTGGGCTCTGCCCTTTGCTAGCAGTGGAAACTTGGGCAAGTTGCTTGACCTTGCTCAATGTCAATATCTTTACCTGTGAAAAGAAAAGGTGATGAAAATGACAGGCTCTATTACAGGGCTATGCCAAGGATCAAGGGAGAGCCTCTGACAGAGTATTCCAAGGTTAATGAAAGATTAGAGGATGTGCTAGTGTGGTCCAGGCCCAGAGACAGCCCTGGAGTGTTACCATTATTGTGTTACTGCATGGGGAAGTCTGAGCATGGCTCTTGGCTTTAAGGGAGGCATGACTCTTCACTATGACTTTAAGGGAGGCAGCATGGTATATGTGTCTGTGCGTGTGTGTGTGTGTTCCCACACTGCATGCACACTGATATACTAGCAGTGGGGTGATGGTGGCTCTCAGTATGGTTCAGATTTTGCTGCTGCTTTTTTTTTTAAAGACAAAGTCTCACCCTGTCACCCAGGCTGGAGCGCAGTGATGGTGTGATCCTGGCTCACTGCAGCCTCAACCTCCCAGGCTTGACCTCCCTGACCTCCCAAGTCTCAAGTAGCTGGGACTAGAGGTGCAGGTCTATAATTTTTTTACACTATGCCGAACTAATTTTTTTCTGAATTTTTTTGTAGAGACGGGACCTTGCTACGTTGCTCATGCTGGTCTTGAACTCCTGGGCTCAAGCAATCCACCTGTCTCGGCCTTCCAGACCACTGGGATCACAGGTGTGAGCTGCCACACATCCCGGACTTTACTTGTAGCTACTACATCTACTCCCTTTTTGGGCCTTTGTCGTCATCTCTGAAATGGCGAGTTGTACCTATTGTTTTCTAAGAGCCATTTTGGCTTTACCACACAAGAGTTTAACATTTTAAATGATACTTATAAAAGGATATGTGCATCCTCCCTTCACTTGGTCAAGACACTGCAAAGAGTGAATGTTTGGAGAGTAAAAGAAGAAGGGACGGGGTTGTGAGACCTGTGTGCCTATGTGCGGTTTTCTTTTCTTTTTTTTTTTTTTTTTTTTTTTTTTTGAGACGGAGTCTTGCTCTGTCGCCCAGTCTGGACTGCAGTGACACGATCTTGGCTCACTGCAACCTCTGTCCCCCAGGTTCACGCCATTCTCCTGCCTTAGCCTCCCGAGTAGCTGGGACTACAGGTGCCCACCACCACGCTTGGCTAATTTTTTGTATTTTTAGTAGAGAGGGGTTTCACCATGTTAGCCAGGATGGTCTAGATCTCCTGTGATCCACCCGCCTCGGCCTCCCAAAGTGCTGGGATTACAGGCGTGAGCTGCCGTGCCCGGCCTATGTGTGGTTTTCTGTTGAGGCTTCACCCTTTGCCCTCCTCCCTGAGATTCTTGGACCTTCTTGCCACAGCCCCTCCCACCAGCTCCCGTGCAACCCCACCCCAACTAGGGGCTGCCCTGCCTCCCTGCAGATGTTTCCAGTTTGCAGACAGCATGGAGTTCATGTTGGTCATTTGTTCCATTTGCTCAGAAACAACAGCTAGCATTATTGGGAGGAAATGGAGAGGGTGCCAACTCCGAGATAACACAAAAAGCCCTAGTCATGGGCACTAGGCGTGGGTGGAGTAGAGGGAGGGAGGGGGCATAGGCTGGACCATCTGCAGTGACCTAGAGTTCTGTTGGCCCTGCTGAAGTCATGGTCACTGAAGCAGTGTCGAACTTTCCTCTGGGAATGAGCAGGCCTGTTGACTTATCTTAGAGGGACAAGAACAGAATGAGATTTTATCTTGGAGGCCTAGGAGAGACTGGAGAGCCTGGCTCCCCTGCCCAGCCCTGAGGCTAAGCTCTCAACTAGAATAAATTCTATTTCTTTACTTCTTTGAAAGCAGAAATGATTCCAGGGTTAATGAAAGATTAGAGGATGTTTTGTATTTCAGGTCAAGAGAAAATACAAATAAATGTAATGCAAATTAAATTACTGGCCTCTTGTGCCTCTGTGTTTGCCCATGTACAGTTGTTGTGGCTGGAGTTGGCTGTAATATCCCCCCTTGTTGCTGTTATTCAGCAACCCTCACACCCTGCGCAGGAGGTGGCCCCTTTATTGTAGTGAGTAGTGCTGAGTGATCCGCCAGGCCTTCTAAAATGAGTGACACTCAAGAAACAGAAACTGTGACTATTGCTCTGAATACTCTAGTTCTTGATATCTGGCCCTTAGAGGGCTTCACCTGCAGCAACTGAGGGGGCCTGGGTGGCTCTTGGGGACTGGTGACCTGGAAAACTATGTGTCTGGAAGCTGTGAACTGTCAGACCTGGGGCAGCCTTTCCCCGGGGTTCACAAAGTCCACCCAGCAGGCCTGCTTATGCTGACAAATCACTGCTTCCTGGCAAGGATGGAGAAAGGAGAGGAAAATGGTACCGCCTCCCACAATCTCTTTTGGATACTTCCTATTTCTAAAGCTGGAGGTAGCACTGGGGCAGTTGGGACAGGGATAGAGCACCTCCAGAGAAAGACTGAGACAATCAGCCCTGCAGAAAGACAGGGTCTATGGAACACATCCTTGTAGCTTCCCAACAAGTCTGTATCTCACAGTTCAGTAGCCCACAGGGTGGTGGATGTGGAATGACTTTCCTTTAATTCAACCTCCACCAAGCACCTTGTAAGTGGAAGTAGAGCACGGGTTGGGCACTGGAGTGGCTCTGATAGTGAAACATCAGCCCCCGACCCTACCCAGCTGTAGTACTCACATTTCTGGTAGCTGCCCGAGATGGTGGTGCCGGGGACCGAGTGCTGTGCCAACTGCCGTGCCTGAGTTACTTCATCCAGTCCACAGAGAAGTATCTTATTTATCAAAGGGGGAAATGAAGACACAGAGATTCAGCAGTTTGGCCAAGGTCATCCATTTAGAAACAGAGTTCAAAATAAGAGAGACGCAACATATTCAGAAACACATGGCTGGAGCCTGACAGTGATTTCTCCTCTGGAGCACGTTGGGTTGAGTGGAGTGGGGCGGGCCTGATGCCCAGTGAGGAGGCACTAGAGTACGTGCTATGCTGGGCACACAGGTGGCTGTGTCTCACTGCAGCTGAACATCTATTAGGCACAGCTTGAGAGGGCCTGAACGGCACTGCTGACGTGGGTAATGTAACTGATTAGCACCCACTGTTCTACCCATTAGCATGGGTTGACAGGCCAACTGGCAAAAGGCAAATGCAGTGATGAAGAAGGAAGGGTCAGCTGTGTGCTTGATTGGAGGTCCCTAAGCTCTTTGGCCCAGGTTTCAGAAAATGGGGACATGAGTGACAAAGGAGCCAGTGAAGGGGGCTTGCTAGCAAAGAAAGCGGGCTGCTTCTCCAGTTTTGACCTTGAACTGGCCACTCTGGGCCTCCATCCCCTCTGGTGTTCCATCTCACTCCAAATGTGTTGCGCCCTAAAAACACCATCATGAACACAGTGATTTGGGGCAAAATCAGTGGTCAGTGATCAGGAGTAATGTGTCAGACTAAGCTGATAACTAGGGCCAGAGGTGGTTCCAGGTCTGGCAGATAGAAGTGTGAACAAGACAAGCAAGGGGACAAACCAAAGACAAGTAAATGAACAAACGAGCTCTGACTGTGGAAGGTGCGGCATAGGAAATACACAGAGAGGATGGAGAGAGCATGTGGGGTGTGTGTGTGTGTGTGTGTGTGTGTGTGTGTAAAGGGCACCATTTGAGATAGATCACAGAGATGAAGGAATGAAATGGACTGTTATAGGTAAATATGCTGAAATAGCAACTAATGTAAATGTTAGACATTCTCTCTGAGGGTTCCTTTAACTAGACCCAAATAGGTCATGTGGTGTTTTCTATCTGTACTGATTTGTGATTGAAGTTAGAAGATGCAAAAATCTACTTTTTGTTTAGGGAGAGGTCTTCTAAATATCCCTTCTGATTCCTCATTGGACATAGAGAGGTATAGCCAGCATTCTTACAGGTAAGGAGAAGACAGACCTGAGAATAATACATAATACATTCAACTGGAATTTATTGCAGGTTTCTTATGTGTCAGGTGTATTTTAGGATCTTCATGCTTTGGGGAGAAGGGGAGTGGGAGGAAGATACGAAAATGAATAAGGCATCATTTCTTCATTTAAGGAGTTTGCCAGCTAGTGGGAGAAGCAGTCATGTAAATAAATAACTACAGAATTGTGTAGTAAGTGCTCCAAGAGAGGAATGTGTAAGCTGATGTGGGAGTGCAGAGGAAGAAGCCATCGACTCAGCTTGACAGTAACTTTAGTCCTTTGTGGAAATAGGTGGGGCTCACATCAATAAAAATACATTCTTCCTGGGGGAATCATAGCATTATGTTTTACCCAGCGCCATTCCTAAGGAAGCATTTCCTAAATATTGCCGGATGTGGGTGCCTATGAGTGCTGTATTAAAAGACTCACTTCAAATGAGGGGACATTTTTAGTCTCATCAGTTTTTTTCTCTTTTGCCAAAATTGATAATGTAAAATGTTATTTGGGCCACCTGTGGGAGAAAAAAATCCTCACCCCCAAATCATGGGGGTACTGACAATTATCCCTGCATGACAGACTGGACCGAACAACCTGCAATATGCCTGGAAACAAATGCGTACTCCTTCTAACGTGAGATCTATGGAGTTATTTCTTATACCTTGCATACTGCCAGAAACGACGTGCAGCTCCTCATGAAAACAGGGCCTGACAGAATTACTAAAACACCGGTAGCCGAGGAATGATTTGGGGCACGCAGACATCCTAGAAAACCTAAGCCAAGTGTGATTACTGAGACTGAACATCGGCTCTGACACTCCCGGCTGCTCACACACAAATGAATGAGACAAAGCTTTGCCACTAACCAGATGAACAAGGCAGTCTAATTTATTAAGAAAAACGACCTCTTTTCTAGGACTAAAACTCCTCAGAGAAATTTATCCTATGAAACTTTATGTAAGAGACATAGCAACAGATAGTATCTTCAATCATGATGAAATGCCGAGACTTACTTCATAGGACAGTTTTTTTATATTAACCTTTCATAAAAAGCAGAGGAACTAAGGTCATCTGGGAAGGCATTTCAGCAGGGAACTAAAGTAAAACGGTTTTGCAATGTTGTTGTCTGATCAGGGAGTAGACGCAGGAGTTGCGGGTAGGGAGTGTAGAGGAAGGGCCTGCTGGCTGCTCTCCATGGGCCTGGAATAAAACTCTTGGCTGAGCTTTGACAAGAGTTGGAGAGTAGACAATTGACATAGAATGCACAGCCTTCAATAGCTGGCCCAGCCTAGGAAGCAAGTCTTACCCATTAGGATACTGAAGAATGTCTGCCCAAAATGGCAATTTGGATTTTGGCATAATTGATATTGGACTGTTTTTGTGTGGCTCATTGAAAGAGCCAGAGCTTTGCAGCCAAGATAGACTTGGGTTCAGGCCCTAGCTCTGCCATTTGCTGCTGTGCTGCCCAGAGTGAGTCAATTGTCTCCTATCCTTAGTTTTCTATCTGTGAAACGGATCTAATAATACTTGCCGGCAGGATTGATATAGAATTGTGAGTGATGTGTGCAAAACACCTGGTGAAGTGCCTGGCACATGTGAATTGGCATTTTATCAATGGCAGCTCTTACAGTAATAATTATGAAAGGACCTTGTGCAGTAGGAGGGGAAGACACATGCCATCAAAATCAGGAGGTTGCTTATCTCCCACTGTGGCGGTAGGGTTTACATGCAATTCTCTGAGAAGTTTTGTCCCATTTGATAGGTAGCATGTTAAAAGAAGGAGACCAGGACATTGCCCTGCTGTAAACATTCGGGATCAGTAGTTGATATATCCAGAACTCATTGCTACACCTCCCGGTGTTTAGATAAAGGGCATGAGAATCAACATCAGGATCCAAAGTCTTCCTGGGTGAAATCAAGGGATGAGGCCCTACCACGGTGAATAACCCCTGACAGGGGTGGGGACACCGGGCCTGAGCACCCAGAAGCCGAGGGCTGTGACAAAGAGGAGGTTGGGTGGCCAAGAGACATGAGGACATTTGTAAAATTCTTGGACGCTTTCCAGCAAAAGCTGGGAAAATTGACCAGTGCGACCTGCACTCACAGGAGGGGAAGGATAGGTCAGAGGTTGACAGGTGCCAAGGGAAGGATCAATGACGTATGTGGCTAAAAATCCCACTGCAACCCCTTACTGGCAAATCCCTCCTGGTCTTCTCCATTCTCATCTTAAGCAAGGAGACCAGGAGCTGGGCTCCCATCCTGGTGCTGCTTTTGTTTTCTTGTTTGTTTGTTTGAGAGGGAGCCTTGCTCTCTTGCCCAGGCTGAAGCGCAGTGGTGTGATCTCAGCTCACTGCAACCTCTGCCTCCCGGGTTCAAGCGATTCTCCTGCCTCAGCCTCCTGAGTAGCTGGGATTACAGGCGCACACCACCTAATTTTTGTATTTTTAATAGAGACGGGGTTTCACCATGTTGGCCACGCTGGTCTAGAATGCCTGACCTCGTGATCCGCCCGTCTTGACCTCCCAAAGTGCTGAGATTACAGGCATGAGCCACCATGCCCGGCGGTGTATGATCCTGAGCAGATCACTCATTCCCCCGCCTCAGTTTCCTCCTCTGTGAGATGAGATTGGCGATACCTGTCTTGTGGGGTTGTTGAGTTAATTCAGTAAAGTTTTACTGCGTGAGGAGCTTTGCACATGACAAAGCAAAACACAAATACTGTGTTTATTGGAACAGTCACAGGTTTGAAAGGCAAAGTTGCTTCTCAACCTTCTGGAGTCAGCAGGACTGAATTTGGTACTGCCCAGGAATATTCTGTGGGATTGGATTGACTTTAGGCAGTTGGCTACCTATTGTTGTCCCCTTTGCCTTCCCTTAATTCTCACTTCTTTCATTTTCTGCACCATCTGAGGTTGCTGGTTAAGCAGTTTCAAAGGAACATTTCAAGTTCTTCCCGTTCTCTTTCTCAGCAGCAGCCTGGGTCCCGAATGACAGCAGGAACGTGCTGCCCTCTGGTGGCCACCGTTGAGCATAGCGCCTCAGCTGGGACGCAGGAGTCATTCTTTCAGACGCTTGAAGCTGATGCTACCGTGCTAAGACTCCGGCAGTTGAAACGCTTCCTCACTTTCTGAGTGCCTTGAATTCAGTTAGCTGAATCCTTATCTTTCCCCCAGGGCCTGGAGACCTCCTGACACACTCGGTGTGGGTGGGGGGTCTGGTGGGTGAGGCTGAGCGCCCAGAGCATTTCCCCGTCGTTGGGCAGGATTTCCTGTTGCTCAGAGTGAAGGAACCTTGACCTCCCTTTCCAGGCCTCACCCTCCCTCCCACCAACACTGGCACGGAGTGAAATTCCAGGTACTCAGACTACAGCCTGTGAGTCTTGGGCTGCTTGGATTGGCCTCAGTGGCTGGGCCCTGGTTAGAAGGCCCCTGTGGAGAGCGGCTCCAGACCAGCCCCTGGGCGCGGGAAAGCCCGGCCAGACCCCTGGGGCTTGATGGAGTGGCAGACCCGGAAGAGTGGTGGGGGAGGGGCCTAGGGAGCCGCACCTTCAGGGCTGACCCTGAACACTTGTCTTTTCTAAGCCTCTGCTGTCGGCTAGCAAACATGAAGCTCTATAAAAATACAAGGCTTTGGGGAAGTGGTGATGGGGCCAAGAGGAAGTGAGCAACCTAATTTTGCGCAACTCTGCAGGCCGCCGTGGGGTGGGAGAGAGCCTTGGGCAGAAGCCCCACCTTTCGCCTGCCTGACATCCGGTCTCAGCTGCCCGGGGACCAGCTCTAGGGCTCCAGAGGCCTTTTCCCTGGGCTCCTGCTAGCACTGCATCTTGCTGTTTTCGTAGGCTGGCAGCTGGGGTTTTCTAGGCTTTTCTGAGAAGCTGCAAAGGATCAGATGAATCGTCTCTCCTGCCAGCCTCTCAGATTGTTACGCGGAACCCCAAGGGCAAGGTTGCAGTCTTGTGGTTGAGCTGTGCCCAGTTGCATCAGACCCAAGTGGGCCCCAGGCCAGGGCTTGGGACAGGTGAGGCCTTTCCCCTCCAGTCACTCTTCCTGTGATTTAAGCCAATGGTTTCTCCTAGATCTTTGCTTCCCTGATGGAGTTCAGGTTCTTTTAGTAGAATTTTAAAATTTATTTTTAATTAAAAAAAATAGAGATGGGGGTCTCACTATGTTGGCCAGGTTGGTCTTGAACTCCTGGCCTCAAGCAATCCTCTCATCTCAGCCTCCCACAGTGCTAAGGTTACAGGCTGAGCCACCACACCCAGCCTCTTCTAGCAGAATTGAAAACAGCCATGGCCTTTCTTTTAGGTGGGAAATTCTCCTGAACCACAGTTAACCACAGTTAACATATATATATATATATATATTTTTTTTTTTTTTTTTAGAAAAAATTGCACCTTGAGCCAATAAAAATGTTTTCCTTTCTGGCCCAGAGCTCACCTTGGGGCCCCAGCCTTACCAGCGGTCTGCTCATGCAGTCATCTGGTCCTGCCATCTCTTCCTAGCTCAGAGCAGTTGCCAGATCTACGTGATACTTGAGCTTTGTGCCCATAGTCTTGGTGGCTGCTTTCTTTTTTAGATCTGAGAATACTGATCTCTACTAATTTTGATAGCATGGCAACATCAAACCCAGGGACTCCTTGTACTTTTGAAAGGTTTGTGTAGTTTATTTGCTCATTTACTTACTGAGGGCTGCCATTCAGAACCTGGGCTCCGAAGCAGAAGCCTAGGTCTGAATGCTGGCTTTGCCACTGCCTAGCTTACAACTTTGGGCAAGTTATTTAACCCCGCTGAGCCTCAAGTTGCTCAGCATAATGGTAGTATCTATTTCATTCGAGAGCATTGAATGAGTCTGTGAATGTAAGCTGCTTAACACTGAGTAGTTGGTATGATGGAGAGCACTTAAGAGTCCTCGCTGATTTATTGTTTCCTTATATACCCAATGCCTAGTTTATGCCACCTGATTCACTGAAGTGCTTTCCTATTCATTCATGAAAAATGTACTGAGCACCTATGATCTGCCAGGCATCATAGTAGGGGCGAGAAATGCAGCAATGGAAAGTGGTGGTCCCTGCCCTCCAGGAACTCACAGGCTAAGTGGGGAAGTCATATACACCCAGCACAATGCCGTCCCGGAGGAGAAGTGAAGACTGGGAAGTTTTCTTCAAGGTCCTGTTGGGGAACAGTCTTGGAGGAAAAGTATTTGTTTTCTAGGCGGACTTGGGGCAGAAGGGCCCTGCAAACCGGGCAAAGAGTGTGTGCACAGCGGAGAGGAAGTGAAAGAGAATGACTCTGAGCCACGAATTGCTCAGCAAAGCGGACCCAGGTGTCAGGAGACTGCAGAGACCGGGAGACCCATCAGAAGGGTGTAAGCCACTCTAAAGAGTCTGGACTTGATCCTGAGGCAATGCACAGACTAAATGGTTTGGAAGCGGCAGGGGTCATCCTGGGTGTTGAGCTCTGGCATGGTTCCTCTGGTTGCCTGAGGCGCGGAGTAGGAGGCTGCAGCATCACCTACTTGAGATGTGATGAGGTGCATGACCAAGAGTGGCTGTGCGCCATGGGCTGTGGGTGCAGCGGTAGGAATGGGCAAATGAGGTGGTCTTCTGCCCCAGCCTCTCTGTCCCCTTTCCCAGATTGCCTTTTGGTTTTCAATCTAGGGCCGGGTTCCAGGTCAAAATGTTAAGTGACTGTGAAAGTCCTTCCTCTCTGTTCTCAAATCACCTGCAACCCCAACCCCAGCAGTGATGGACCTTGTCTATTCAGAGAACATGAAGGAAGGGCTTCCCTTGTTCACAGAAAAGAAACCCCCCATGGTATGTGCAGAGAATCCTGAGGATAGAATTCCCAGGTGGGCAGAGGTGGCTAGGTTGGTGACCCTAAGTGTGTCTCCTGCCTTTCTTCTCTCTAGTGGGTTATTCTTTCATGTGTTATCTTGCGTACAGCATGCTGGGTTTGGACACAGACCCCTTTCCTTGGTTTCTCTGACCCAGCTGAGATGGACTGATTACAAAAGAACTCACCTATATACTGGAGTAGGGGAGGGAGGGTTTTTGCAGTGTTTAACCAAGGTTCAAAGAGTGCTATATAGTGAGAAAGGTTTTTGGGTTTTTTTTTTTTTTTTTTTTTTTTTTTTTTTGGTAGCATGCAGCCTCTTAGAAATTTCTCTCAGTAACTTCCTTCTCTGAAGCACAGATAAAGAAAGCAATTACAGTAGAAGCATTTGTGAGAGGACGCATTGGAGGCTGATGAAGCTTTTCAAGTTCCAGCAGTGCAGGGATGTGGGCAGAACTGATGTTGGAATATACTAGAATGATGGAAATTCAGTTGGAGAGGACTGCCCCTTTTTAATGTCTGGGGAGTTTGCTCCGGGAGAAATGACAAGTCTGGCAGGGACGAATATGGGATTTGGTAAGACTTGGATCAAACTGGGATACAGCGGTGGTGGTAGGGATTGGAATCAATGAATGATGCCAAAGCAGAGGAACTAACAAGAGGACCCTGATGGGCCCCAGGCAGAGGCCTCTCCCTTATGCCCCACTCCGAAGTGTTTGTTAGTAAACACCAGAACACTATTGTTGTTACTGCTGAATTTTGTTTTGGGCTGTACATATTTAGATGCTTAAGGTAAAAATAATAAAGCTCTCAAGCTACTGTGTGGGCTTCGGTCCAAGTGTTCCTTCTTGTTGCCTCTCTAACATGCCTGGTTAAAATAATCCTTTTGGGTGGTGCTGAGAAGCACCTGAACCAGATGGACTCCCCAAATAACAATGGTGTGCAAGTGTCTCGTTCCCAGAAGTTGGTGACTAGGTAAGCAGCTTCAGGGAGAGGGGGCTGATTCCCAGGCAGTTGCCTGTTTCTGCGGGGATGGGGCTGAGGCGTGGGGAGTGTGGGCAGGAGCACATGCCATTTGATTCTGTTGCATACGTTCTTTTCCCTTCCTTCTGTATGTCTGGTCATTCTGCTCTTCTGTCGTTCCTCACATAGGTTGGACATTGGCCGGCTGCCAGTGTCAGGGCCAGTGTGATTTTGCTGCGGTGTGAGCTGAGAAACAGAGGTGGAGGCTAAGCAGGTGTGATGCTTTGCAGAGGTGCTGAGATTTTGCCCTTCTGACCAGGGAATCTTTGCTTATCCCTTTGATCAAGGATCCTTGCTGCAAAGGCTGGGTATCGGCTGTGCTCAGTGAAGCAAGAACTTAGCAGGAATAGTTCTGGCTAAGGTTAGGAGGCTGCCACCAAAGTCTCTTTTGTTCCTCTTCTCCCCTTTGCCTGCTTGTCATGAGATCTTTTTGCTAAGCTGGCAGAAAGATTGCATAGTCAGTGCTTCCAGCTCCTCTCCCACCTGATTCTGCACTGTCATCTGGTCCCTGGATGAATGAATTCTGACACCCAATCTTGCTTTGAGCCTTCTCTGTGCCACTCGTGACTCCTCCTCTGCTCTTTCCATCTTTCTGCTGAGAGTTCCTGGCTCTGTACTTCCTCTTGGCCCATCTCACTTCCTGAAACAAGCCTGAAGAGGGTTGCTTATCTCGATGGAACTCAGAAAGCCAAAAAGCTGCAGGCAGAGGCCTTGAGGGCATCGGTTTGGGGAACTAAGAGCAGCAGCACTTTCAGATTCAGTCCATATAGAACTGTCCTCCAGGGTTCTGGGAACCTGAGGATGTGCGGCGCCTAAAGGGGCTGGAAGTGATCCACCTGTGATGAGCCCTTTCTAAGAGATCACCCCACCAGAAAAGAGTAGGAATGAGCGAGTTGGGAATTTTAGACTGTCACTGCACATGGACCTCTGGGAAGACGTCTGGCAAGAGCTAGGCCCACTGGCCCTACAGACGGATCTTGCTGGCTCACCTGTCCCTGTGGAGGTTCCCCTGGGAAGGCAAGATGCCCAACAACAGCACTGCTCCGTCATTGACCGATGTTACCTACATCACCATGGAGATTTTCATTGGACTCTGCGCCATAGTGGGCAACGTGCTGGTCATCTGGGTGGTCAAGCTGAACCCCAGCCTGCAGACCACCACCTTCTATTTCATTGTCTCTCTAGCCCTGGCTGACATTGCTGTTGGGGTGCTGGTCATGCCTTTGGCCGTTGTCGTCAGTCTGGGCATCACAATCCACTTCTACAGCTGCCTTTTTATGGCCTGCCTACTGCTGATCTTTACCCACGCCTCCATCATGTCCTTGCTGGCCATCGCTGTGGACCGATACTTGCGGGTCAAGCTTACCGTCAGGTAGCCTGCAGGGTGGGGTGGGCAGCAATTGAGACACCTGGGAAATGAGACTACAAAGCCCAGAGCCCAGACTTTTTGAGTAAAAAATGAATCCAAATTGGCCCTTGATGTTGAAAGAGGGCAGTAAGTGTCTTTTTGTGATATGGTCTGTGAGGGGGTTAGCAACAATGAGCTGGGATTCAGGAGCTAGAATCAGAGGAATGCTCCAGTCCTCTCCCCACTGATAGGGGTGGGTGCTCAATCCCTCCAGCTATAATTACTAATCCTTGGCTAGAAATGATGAAATCTTGATGCATCTTTAATTAGTAAAAAATTCTCTTCAGTTTTAGAAATGATAAAAGCCTACTAAGATAAGACGTATTATTTTAGGAGAAGCAGGCAGATAAGAATAAGAGGAGATAAACCGATGGCTCTATTGTTTTGCAAATGTAGGTTATTATTTTATCTTTGCTTCCTATTCTGTGCCCACTTCAATGTTGAGAAAGGGATTCTTGGAATATATATATATATATATATATATATATATATTCCTATATATATTTATTATATTAAATATATGTATCCTGTGTGTGTGTGTATATATATATATTTTTTCCTCCTTCTCCTCCTGAGATGTGAGAGCTTTTTTCCTAAAAATATTTTTCATTACATGTGACTATATGAAGAGAACGGACTGCCAAATGGAGAAATCTATTTCCCCGGGCGACCTAAATTGCATTGGTCTCATGTTTCTCTTCACTTCTCTGGAGGAAAGAGCAGAGTGAGGGAGCTACAAACAAGCTTTAGATGTAGACAGTCTGGGTTCAAATCCCAGATGTGAGATCTGATCTTGAACAAGTTGTTTAACTTTGTCTCCTTTGGTTTCCACTCTGTATCACGGTGGTGACGATGCTCGGAACTCAGACTTACCTTTTTTTAGTTTTAGCCCCACCACTTCCAACTTATAAAAGTTACTTGTTTGTGTTTCACTTTTAATCTATAACATGGGGATAATTGCAGTATCCTCATAAGATGGAATGCGTTAACATATGTAAAGCTCTTAGAAACATACCAGTCACACAGTCTGTGCTCAATAAATAGTGGCTGTCATTACTATTATTTCCACAATTGCCATCAATAAAATGGAGGTTATAATAAAATATCTCCTGTTTGTTGTGAGATGTAATTGAGATAAAAATCTACTGATACTTAACTGTATTTGTTTCCTTTTTGTGGTCTGTACAGGCTGTTGTCCGGAAGGACAGTTTAAGGAGAAATGAAGACTCTTACTGGATGAGTCTTTTCAGGTCTCTGAAACACTTCAACACAATTTTGTAACTTCATTGATTCATTTAACTCAAATACCAAGTATGGATGCCCATGCAGATAGAGAAGCAGGAGCAGGCACAGGTAGAGGGGAAGTGTTGGGGAGGCATAGTATAATTTATGAGAATCTGCACAACAGCCAAAACAGAATAGTGCCAAGAGCAGCAGGCAAGCTTGCTTTGAGAATATCATTTCTCACCAGGCAGACAATCCTCGGAGACTTAGATGAATCTTAGCTCCCAGGAATCGAATAATTCTTGGGCTTACGCCTTATTGGGAACAGAAGGAGTAAACTGAGTTTAAGGGGGACTTAAACTGCTGAATTCACCTGTGGATGTTTTTGAGTTAAAAAAAAAGAAAAAAAAGAAAGAAAAAGATAGATAACTGTTGTATAGCTCTCAGGAAGTGGAGCCCTGAGTGGGGCACGTAAGCACTTGACTCTAGGCAACATCTTCCTTATCCATTCAAGAGTGTTCTTCTTTAGAAAAGTCCCCATAGATGTTTCCTGGATTTTTCTCCAATCGTTGTCTGCTCATCTTGTCTTCATATCCAGTGGAGTTTAGCTGAAATCACCATAGAATACCAATGCCACCCTCCCTTAGCAGAAGATTGGAGAATTAAGAGATTATATGCCTTATCTCACCTCTCTCTCTCTCCTTTACCAGCTCCATCTCCCTTACCCTTTAGCAATTCCTGCTATGAACTCACTGGCTCTCTTCATTCACACAGATACAAGAGGGTCACAACTCACAGAAGAATATGGCTGGCCCTGGGCCTTTGCTGGCTGGTGTCATTCCTGGTGGGACTGACCCCCATGTTTGGCTGGAACATGAAACTGACCTCAGAGTACCACAGAAATGTCACCTTCCTTTCATGCCAATTCCTTTCTGTCATGAGAATGGACTACATGGTATACTTCAGCTTCTTCACCTGGATTTTCATCCCCCTGGTAGTCATGTGTGCCATCTATCTTGACATCTTTTACATCATCCGGAACAAACTCAGTCAGAACTTCTCTAACTCCAAAGAGACAGGTGCATTTTATGGACGGGAGTTCAAGACAGCTAAGTCCTTGTTTCTGGTTCTTTTCTTGTTTGCTCTGTCATGGCTGCCTTTATCCATCATCAACTGCATCATCCACTTTAATGGTGAGGTACCACAGCTTGTGCTGTACATGGGCATCCTGCTGTCCCATGCCAATTCCATGATGAACCCTATCGTCTACGCCTATAAAATAAAGAAGTTCAAGGAAACCTACCTTTTGATCCTCAAAGCCTGTGTGGTCTGCCATCCCTCTGATTCTTTGGACACAAGCATTGAGAAGAATTCTGAGTAGTTATCCATCAGAGATGACTCTCTGTCTCACTGACCTTCAGATTCACCATCAACAAACACTTGAGGGCCTGTATACCTGGGCTAAGGGATTTTTACATCCTTGATTACTTCCACCAAGGTGGGAGCATCGCTCGTGTTCCCCAATTTTATCTCCCCCACTCCACTACTCTCTTCCTCCACTTCATTTTTCTCTTGGCCTTCTTCTGTATTCAATGTTTTGGAGGCCTGACTTGAGGACAACATATTATTGATACTATTGTCTGTTTTCCTCCTTCCCAAATAGAAGAATAAGTCATGGAGCCTGAAGGGTGCCTAGTTGATTTACTGACCAAAGGCTCTAGTTGGGCTGAACATGTGTGTGGTGGTGACTCAGTTCCATGTCATTGTGGAATTGAGCAGAGAACCTGCTCTCGGAGGATGCCTAGGAGATGTTGGGAACAGAAGGAATGAACTGAGTTTAAGGGGGACTTAAACTGCTGAATTCACCTGTGGATGTTTTTGAGTAAATAAAAGATAATAGCTAACTGTCATGTAGCTCTTTGCTGGGGTAACTTGGAGCTTAAATACCCAGCTGGCTGTCTTTGGCACTCAACCTGCTTGCTACCTGGAGCCATGTGGTGGCATACACACCTTGTTACTCTTAGCCCCAGAACACCCTGATCCTTATTCCTGGGTTCATCAGAGCATTTGTCAAATTTATGAACCATTCCTCTATTGTGAGAGAAAGAATCCTATTCATTTTTCCTGGTGTTTCATTCTCATAGGAGTAGTGGGGGTAGGGCAAAAAGAGACAATGGATAGCCATGATTTGTTGAGCCCTTTTCTTTCTTTCTTTCTTTCTTTCTTTCTTTCTTTCTTTCTTTTTCTTTCTTTCTTTCTTTCTTTCTTTCTTTCTCTTTCTTTCCTTCCTTCCTTCCTTCCTTCCTTCCTTCCTTCCTTCCTTCCTTCCTTCCTTCCTTCCTTCCTTCCTTCCTTCCTTCCTTCCTTTCTTTCTTTCTTTCTTTCTTTCTTTCTTTCTTTCTTTCTTTCTTTCTTTCTTTCTTTCTTTCTTTCTTTCTTTTTCTTTCTTTCTTTCTTTCTTTCTTTTATTGAGACAAGGTCTTGCTCTGTGACCCAGGCTGGAGCGTAGTGACTCGATTACAGATCATTGCAGCCTCAACATCTCTGGCTCAAGGGATCCTCCCACCTTAGCCTCCCAAGTGTCTGGGACCAGGTGCATACCATCAAGCCCAGCTAATTTTTTAATTATTATTTTTTTTTTGTAAAGACAGGGTCTCTTTATGTTGCTCAGGCTGGTCTTGAACTCCTGGCCTTAAGTGATCCTCCTGCCTTGGCCTCCCAAAGTGTTGGGATTACAGGTGTGAACCACTGCACCTGGCCTGTTGAGCACTCTCTATGCAGTAAGTACTTTGCATGCATTACCTCCTTTGATCCTGACAATCTGTGAGGTAGGTACCACTATAGTGATCATCTCCATTTTGCAGAAGAAAAAACTGAGGCACAGAGAAGTTAAGTAACTTGTCCATAGTTTCATGATTAACAAATAATAGAGCCAGGATTTAAGCTTAACCTTGCCTTGCAGAACCCAAGCTTCTTGCCACCCATTCTCAGACATAAAGAGGAACTTGTAACATTAAAACCCAAACTTTCAAGCTCATCTTACGTACGATTAACAGATAGGTACAGACTACAGCTTTGTACACTTGAGGACTTCCAGAGTTTTGCCTTAGCTACTATTGCTGATCTCTAATTAATCAGGATACGAGACAGGATAGAGTGCCAGTCACATCTTCTGAGCATTGAATGTGGCTCTAGAGATTCAAGGTGTCATCTCTGATTTGATCTATCCAAATTTGCTGCTGTGAACTCTCACTTTCAAGACAACATTTTAGCTAGACAAGAGCAATAAGATGGAGATTTCAATTAAACAGCATCAAAGTGGGTAAGCGTATCTGAAAATGAAATTAATTCTTAGCCAGTCCTGAAGTTTTGTCCTGAACCTAATTTTAGGCCAGAACCTGATAACCAAATTTATCTTAACGTTTCATTTCAGCAAAGGAGCCTTGCTTCTCCTCCTGCCAGCCCAGGAATCAATAATTCTAGGTGTTTCTCTTCTAATTTGTAGTATTTAAAAGGCACTTCCAGGATGAGGCCCTAGGTTTATTCTAGGGCTTCAGGAGTCTCAGGCACACTGTTCACCTTGGAACAACTTTTGCCCCATTGGAGAAATGAGAGGAAGGGTCCTGCAGCCCTCAGTCTCCTGGTAATCCCCACACCATGCTTCTTAATTTACAAACAGCTTCTAATGTAGATACACTACGTTGTATACTACGTTGCCATAGAAACACTTAACACTGCCCTGTTTTTTAAAACTTGATTTAAATGGACCACTTCCCTCAAGACAAAACAGCATTCTGTCCTGAGTCATTTGGTATCCTTAGCTCCTGAGTTTCAGAACTGCTTTTACTTTTTTCTTTTCTTCCCTCTTCCTCTTCCTCCTCTCTGTCGCTCTCTCTCTCTCTTTTTTTCTTTTTCTGATTGCCGCTGCTTAGCAAGTCCACTGATAGCTTGCTGGGAGTTGTTTTTTTATTTTTGTCTAAAGGGAATCTTCTGACTTAAGGTGTTCCGTAAGCCCAGGAGTCCTTACAGTGAAAATAAATGTATTTCAAAGTAAACTCAAAAAAGATGAATGAAGAATCACGGTGAGGAGCTTGGTTAGAAGTGACAAGATCCACTCTGGTTTCAGGTTTAGAGATTAGTGTCACAGGACTCTCCCAGGAGCCCCTCTTCTGGCTTGCTCTCTTTCAGCTAAATGGTAAAGGATAACTGCAGACTTTTATTCTAAAGGAATAAGATTAAAAAGGCCACCCAGACAAGACTGAGGTTTGCTTCCTCCCTTTCCTCCATATGAATAAGCTGGAACTAGGGTGGATGTTGAGTAAGTGGGTTTATTTGCCTTATTTTTAAAATCAAGTCAACTGGGGAAAAAAGTAGAGACCCACCTAATGAGAAGAAGCAAAGGCTATTTATTCTGAGCTTGCTATAGCAAGGGGGTCAGCTGTAGTCACCTGCATTTTGGCAGAGACTCAAAGGTAGGCAGAAGAGTGGGAAACATTTATAGTAGCATAAAAACACAAACTTAGGCACATTCAAATTTTAATGAGTTTATTTGAGCATTCAATGATTCATGAATTGGGCAGCACCAGACTGCAAGTGGTTCAGTGCTCCACCAAAGGGGACAAGAGAGGAAACTTTTATGAGATATTTGTGAAAGTAAGACAAAGAAAATATATTTTATTGGTTAAAGTGGAAAGTCCCTAGTTCAAGGTTAGGTTGGTGTTTTCTGATTCGTTAAGCTTAAGTTTTGTTTTACTGTTTGCACTGAGTTGGGTTTCAGTTTGTTATGTAGGAATCCAAGGCGCCAGAGCCATCTTCGACTAATGGCTGTTCAATTAATTTTTTTCATCAGTGAAAAAAGGGAAAGGCTTTAGGTGTACCTTGATTGGAGGCTGTTGGCATGGGGAAGCTGTACGCAGGGTAACTAGAAATGGGGCAGCCTATTTGATTAACTGGGGGCACATATTTGGCTTTCTTGGTTGATCCTACATTGAAACTGGGGACAAAAATTAGGGGAGTTTTTCAGTTACTAATCAAGTCCTGGGTATTTTTTAATATCTCTTTTTAAAAATTTTTAATTTTTTTTATGTTTTAAACTTTTATTTTAGGTTCAGGGATACCTGTGCAGGTTTGTTATATAGGTAACTTCATAGGTTTGTTGTATAGATTATTTCATCACCCTGGTTCTAAGCCTAGTACCCAACAATTATTTTTTCTGCTCTTCTACCTTCTCCCACCCTCCACCCTCAAGTAAGCCCCTGTGTCTATTGTTTCCCTCTTTGTCTCCATGTTTTATCATTATCTAGCTCCCACTTATAAGGGATGACATGCAATATTTGTTTTTTTGTTACTGCATTAGTTTACTAAGGATAATGGCCTCCAGCTCCATCTATGTTCCTGCAAAGGACATGATCTTGTTCTTTTTCATGGTCGCATAGTAGTCCATGGTGTATATGTACCACTTTTTAAAAAATCCGGTCTGCCATTGATGGGTACTTATGTTGATTCCATGTCTTTGCTATTGTGAACATACACATGTATGTGTCATTATGATAGAACAATTTATATTTCTTTGGGTATATACCCAGTATTGGGATTGTTGGGTTGAATGATAGTTCTGTTTTTAGCTCTTTGCGGAATTGCCATACAGCTTTTCACAAATTAGTTATACATGAATTGAACTAATTTTATTTAGTAATTGGTTCAATTAGTATACTAGTTGAACTAATTTACCCTCCCACCAACAGCATATCTAAGTGTTCTCTTTTCTCTGCAACCTCACCAGCATCTGTTATTTTTTGACGTTTTCATAATAGCCATTCTGACTGGTGTGAGATGGTATCTCATTTTGGTTTTGATTTGCATTTCTCTAATGATCAGTGATATTGAACTTTTTTTCACATGCTTCTTGGCCACATGTATGTCTTCTTTTGAAAAGTGTTCATGTCCTTTGTCTACTTTTTAATGGGCTGTTTTTTTCTTGTAAATTTGTTTAAGTTCCTTATAGATGCTGGATATTAGACCTTTGTCAGATGAATAGTTTGTAAATACTTTTCCCATAATTTATTTTGCTGTGCAGAGAAGCTCTTCAGTTTAATTGGATCCCATTTGTCAATTTTTGCTTTTGTTGTGGTTGCTTTTGGCCATTTTGTCATGGAATCTTTGCCCATTCCTATGTCCAGAATGGTATTGGCTAGTTTGCCTTCCAGGGTTTTTATAGTTTTGGGTTTTACATTGAAATCTTTAATCCGCCTGAGTTGATTTTTGAATATGGTGTAAGGAAGGGATCCAGTTTCAATCTTCTGCATATGGCTAGCCAGTTATCCCAGCACCATTTATTGAATAGGAAGTCTTTTCCCCACTGCTTGTTTTGTCAGTTTTGTCAGGGATTGGATGGTTGTAGATGTGTAGCTTTATTTCTGGGTTCTCTGTTCTATTCCATTCATCTATGTGTCTGTTTTTGTACCAGTACCATGCTGTTTTGGTTACTGTAGTCCTGTAGTATAGTTTGAAGTTGAGTAATGTCATATCCTCCAGCTTGGTTCTTTTTGCTTAGGATTGCCTTAGCTATTTGGGCTCTTTTTTGATTCCATATCAATTTTTAAGTAATCTTTTCTAGTTCTGTGAAGAACGTCATTTGTAGTTTGATAGGAATCACATTGAATCTGTAAATTGCTTTGGACAATATCTTCCTATCTATGAGCATGGTATGTTTTTCTGTGTCTTGTAATTTTCATTGTAGAGATCTTTCACCTCCCTGGTAAGCTGTATTCCTAGGTATTTTATCCTTTTGTGGCAATTGTGAATGGGATTGCATTCTTGATTTGGCTCTCGGCCTGGCTGTTCTTGGTTTATAGGAATGCTAGTGATTTGTATACACTGATTTTGTATTCTGAAACTTTGCTGAAGTTGTTTATCAGCTGAAGGAGCTTTTGGGCTGAGACTGTGGGATTTTCTTGATATAGAATCATGTCATCCACAAACATGGGTAGTTTGACTTCTCTTCCTATTTAGATGCCCTTTATTTATGTCTCTTGCCTGACTGCTTTGAGTCCTGGCCATTTTGGGTTGATTGTTAAAGGGGCTATTGTTTGGCTTTCTGGCTTAAGATAGCAATCTGACTTCCTGTTAGTCTGACTTACAGCAGGCTGGCTTACTATTTATTGATTACCAGTTGGTTTCCTGAGCAGGTTGCTGCAGGTTGCAGGTCAGGATTCTATTTTCATATATGCTCTGGCCATAGTCCACTTGTATATTCAGTTTCTTTTAACAAAATGCACATTTTCTAGAGAAACTGCTCTTAGCTACTATAGCCGAGTATGATGGGCATAAGAAAACTTGGGCTGCATCTTGCTCCAGCTACTCAGATGACAGATGTCTGTAAAGATCCTTTGTAAATTCTAATATGATCTACAATTTTACAGTATTATCACTATTGGGAAAGCAGCACAATGTTTGTTTTCCTCCCAGATTTACCACCAAATCACAGTGGCTCTACTAGCTGTGTGCATGGGGGCAAGCTACTTAAACTTCTGAGCCTCAATTTTCTTCATTCGTAAGATCAGATTAATAATACCTGTGTTGAAGTTGTTTTTGTTTTTTGATTTTTACTTTTTCTTATGGAAAACTTCAAACATACAAAAGTGGAGTGACTATGTCTTAGTCTGTTTGTGTTGCTATAAGAGAACACCTGAGGGCAGGTTATTTATGAAGGAAAGAGGTTTATTTGGCTCACAGTTCTACAGGCTGTATAAGAAGCATGGTGCTGGGACCTGTTTGGCTTCTGGTGTGGGCCTCATGCTGCTTCCACCCATGGTGGAAGGCAAAGAGGAGCCAGCATGCAGAGATCACATGGTGAAAGCAAGGGAAGCAGGGTGTGGGGAGGTGCCAGACACTTTGAAACAATCAGCTCTCATGGGAACTAATTGAGAATTCACTCATTACCATGATGACAATGACAGCACCAAGACATTCATGAGGGATCCGCCCCCATGACCTAAATACTTCCCACTAGACCCCACCTCCAACATAGGGGATCAAATTTCAGTGTGAGGTTTGGAGGGTCAAATATACAAACTATAGCAGACTAGAAGAAGGACCCCTTATTTATCTATTATTCTGTTTAGTAATTATCAAATTATGGCCAATCTTGTTTCATTTGTGCCTGTATCCGCTTACCCTGCCTGACTATCTTGAAATTTTAGATATTAAGTTATTTCATCTATAAACTTTTCAGTTTGGATTTCTAAAAGATGTCTTAAAAAGTATTTGGTTTATTCTTATTGCCTATTTACCTTCCTATTTACGCATCTAAATAGAATGAAAGTTAATTCTATGGAATTAATGCACCAAGTAATATTCAGAATACTAGTAGATACATCATTCATTCTCTGTAACTCTAGCACTTTCATTTACTTTAAAGATACTTTTTTTTTTTTTTTTTTGTAACCAGAAACATGTATACTTTATTGAATGCCATTGTAGAAAAGTGTGTGAGGATAAAGGGCTGATACAGGACTTGGCTCCCGGGGCAGGACCAGGAATGGAAGGTGGAGCACGTGGGATACAGGTTATAGGCAGAGCTCCTGGCCTGAATGATGTCCCCTGATCTATCGATGGGCTTGGTAGATCAATACTGGGATGACAGTGAGCAGAATGGTCATGAGGATGCCCAAAATCAGGGCCCAGATGTTCAGGCACTTAGCGGTGGAGGCATAGGCCTGGGCCCCAGTCAGGTCGCCAACCATCTTCCTGTCCCTAGACTTCACGGAGTAGGTGAATGCTATGAAGCCCAGGCAGCAGGGGTTCATGAAGAGGGTGTTGAACAGGGACCAGACAACATGGTCGGGCACGGAGGTCTCGCTGCGGATGTGGATCACGGTGGACGTCGGGGGAGCAGGGTTGTGGGGCGCCCCCAGCACAGCCACCTTGTGCTCTTCCTTGAGCATCTCATAGCTGGGGGGCTGGCCGCTGTTGACAGGAGAGAAGACGGTTTGGACCGTGCGGTTCATGGTGTCCTGCGAAGGCCAGCAGTGGTCAGGTTAGTGGGATGGTTCTCAGTGAGCCCTCCCTTTCCCTAGTAGTTTCGATTTCTCCTTTAAAGATACTTTTTCATGTCTTGGGTATTTTGCCGATATCTGTGCACAATCCATTTCTCTTTTTGCTGCTTTCTTTGGTTTCATGTTGCCATCTCTGAGCAATGCTGAGTGTGTTTGTTTTGCATGAAGTATTGTCAGAGATAAGGACTGCCTCTTAAAAATATAACCACAATATTTGTATTAATTATTCATTGCTGTGCAACAAATTATACCCAAAACTTAGAGGCTTCAAACAGCAATCCTTTATCATCTCTTATGGTTTCTATGGGTCAGGAATTCAGGGGGCATGATTGGGTGGTTAATGCATGGTGTCTCATGAGTGTGCTAGGTCTGCAGTTATCTGAAGGTTTGACAGTGGCTGGAGGATCCACTTCTGAGATAACCCTCACATGTCTGGTGAATTGGTTTTTCCATACGGGCCCCTCTATGGCCTGCTTAAGAGTTCTCACAGCATGGTGACTGACTTTCCCAAGAGGGAGCAGCATGAGAGACTAGGGTGGAAGTTGCATGCCTTTTATGACCTAGCCTCTGAAATCACGTGCCATCACTTCTGCTATATTTTATTGATCACACAGGCCAGTCCTGATTCAGTGTGGGAAGGGACTACATAAGGGCATGAATTCCAGGAGCCATCCTGAAGGTTGGCTATGGCAATGCCATTATCACATCTCAAAAAATAAATTGAAGAATTATATCCTAATAGTATCGATGTCCATATATTCTAAATTGTTTGCTTCAATCAGGATCCAAGTTAAGTTCCACATATTATAATTTGTCAATATGTCTCTTAAGTCCCTTTTGATCCATAGATTCTCCTTTCCTTCCTTCCTTTTATATTTATGTAATTTATTTGTGAAACTCATGGAGGTTTTTGATGAGGAGCAACTGAGGTGATGTAGATAAAAACCTACCATGATGCAGGCTTGCTGCTGCCCCACATGCTGACTTCACATTAATTAGAGACAGGCTCCCCTTCCTTCAGAGAGGACATTATTGCATAACCTGAACAATCTATATATGACCCTTGATGGGACGTGCTGGCTCTGGGATGTGATAAGTAGCACCCAGCTTAACTTCACCGGAGAGGTGGTTCAATAATTCAAACTTTTAAAGCCAGTGGTCAGAGCACAAGAGTCCCATTAGAATCAGGAGAAGCTGCTGCTGCTGCAAATACGAATCTTCTTGCTTTGTCCCAGCTCTTCTCAGGAAAGCTTTCAGGAAGTCTGAAGACGGCAGCCCAAACTGCGGCCATCCAAACACCCACACTTCCACCTGCTCACATGTTCCCCGTCCCAGGCATGCAGGCTACTGACAGCTGGCATGCTCCACCTCTGGCTGTACTCCCCAGATGAGCCTGCAGTGTCCACTTGGGAGCTGGGTTAGTTAGGAATCTGATTACTAGGATTTCTTTCAGCTATGTAAGAAATTGGGCTTCCAAGAGTGGTAGACAGACAAAAGTGGCCTCTGATGATGCCAGGACCATCGGCAGCAGGACAGGGCACAGTAGAGCACATACAAATGGGTACCAGTGATGGTTGTCTGTGTGTGCTCTTCTGAGTGTGGGCCAGAGCCTATTTATGCAGGAGGGAGATCTCTATTGCCCAGAATTTTCTTGGTTGCCCCGTCAGTAAGTTTATGTCTATGAAGAGCATGGGGTGTGGTGCATTGTGCAGTATATTTATACATGGCAGCACTGCTTGGACTAACTGGTTGTTTTCCTTTTTCATTGGTCTCTTCAAACCAGGATAAAGCCATATTAAACTCAAGCATATGTGTTTCCCTTAAACAGATTCAGAATTCCTGGGCTCCCTGGGTGCATTCTGTCATTCCAGTTGAAAGTTTGCTTCCTTCCAGTCATGTGGCTCTTCATTCTACTCTCCTTGGCTCTCTTTTCAGGTAGGATGGGGGAAGGAACAGCTCCAGCCCTTTAAGCTGTGCCCTTTCCAGAGACTTTGCACTGAAGTCCTCTCCTACTTGGAGTCCCTGCTTATTAACTCGAACCGTCTAAGGAGTGGGATGGGAAAATAAAAGGCGATGAAAATAGGTCTTGTCCATATTAGTTCTTGTTCTTAGCTCAGATAAGAGAGTTTGTGAGGAAATTGAAAAGCTTGACTAAAATGATGACTCTGCACTCACTTTGGCAGCACATATACTCAAATTAGAATGATAGAGTAGAGTAGATTAGCATGGCCCTTGTGCAAGGCTGACATGCAAATTCATTATGCATTCCATATTTTTCCCCAACATCTCCACTAAAATAAAATAAAATAAAATAAAGAGCTCTGCATTTTCTCTTTTAGTTCACCCAGGTTCCCCTTCCCCCTTGTCCCCTCAAAAATATATGTGCACATATATGAGGACATGACTTTCCCCTTTCCACTCGTGCTTGTTCCCAAAGATGAGACGTGGAACACTGGCCTTTTCCTAGCTCTGTCTGACCTTCAGTTGCGTGGCATTTAGAGTTGCTGAACCTGTCTCTGGGTCAGCATTCATACTTATAAACTGAAGATCATGCTATCTTCCTTGTGGGGTTGTTATGAAAACAAAATGTTATAAAGAAGCTGAGCCTGCATTTTAATAGTCTTTGCTATACATCTGGAAGGCTGAGAGAAGGATGGGCTCTGCTGTCCCATCTTCTCTTCTTGGTCAGACACTTTCCCTCCCATGGTCAAGCTGGACATGGTGTGCACGACTTCCTCATTGTGCAATATCCTGAGATGATAGGGGTGCCTATGTTGGTCTTGTATGGAGGGAACATGAAGTTCTTATCCCCTAAAGACAGAACATGACTTCCTCTGTTTTTAGCCCTGTGCAGCCAGCAGAAGCCTCCAAACCTCACTTTCTTTCTGAGGGTGCTAAGGTGGGTTGGGATCTAGGGACAGAGGGCCTTCTAACGGTAAGCCTCAGGCTCTTCAAGGACCTCTGTCACGCAGTGGTAGGAGGCCTCCATATTTTACCCACTCTGAAGCCAGGGAAAAAGACTTCTCCAAGGTTGCTTTATCAGTTTACTAGGGCTGTGATAACAACAACAGCAACAAAACCACAGCCTGGGCGGCTGAAACAATGGACATTTATTTCCTTCTGTTATGAAGGTGGTAAGTTCAAGATCAAGGCGTCTGGCAAGTTTGGTTTCATTCTGAGGCCATCTCTGGGTTTGCAGATGACTGCCTTCTGGCTGTGTCCTCATGGGCCATTCCTCTGTTTGTATTGTCAGTGTCTTCATCTCTCCTTTTTATAAGGACATCAGCTGAATTGAATTAAGGACTACCCCAATGACCCTATGTTCACTTAATTATCTCTTTGAAGGCCTTATATCCAAATACAGTCACATTCTGGAGTCACTGGAAGTTAGGATGGAAACATATGAGTTTTGAAGGGGACATAGTTCAGCCCATAACAGTTGCCAATCAAAAAGAGGCAAAAAATTAGCCTCCAATTCTTTAATTAATTATCCTTCAGGAGGGCAGGAGCTGCAATGTTTTGAGAGAACAGTGGTGCTTGTGTGTGTGCAAGTGTGCGTGTGTGTGTGTTTTCACAGATGCCATGGTCATGGATGAAAAGGTCAAGGAAAGCTTTGTGCTGGACACGGCTTCTGCCATCTGCAACTACAATGCTCGCTACAAGGATCACCCCAAATACTGGTGCCGAGGCTATTTCCGTGACTACTGCAACATCATCGCCTTCTCCCCCAACAGCACCAATCATGTGGCCCTGAGGGACACAGGGAACCAGCTCATTGTTACTATGTCCTGCCTGACCAAAGAGGACACGGGCTGGTACTGGTGTGGCATCCAGCGGGACTTTGCCAGGGATGACATGGATTTTACAGAGCTGATTGTAACTGACAACAAAGGAACCCTGGCCAATGACTTTTGGTCTGGAAAAGGTAAGGAGCCTGCCTGGGGTCTGGCTGGATGTGACCCACGGCCATGGGTGTTTGCTGCTAAGAGAGCACCCTCTGAAGCCAGTGAGCCCCAACTCAGACTCCCACTGGGTACTTTGGGCCTGCCTGGCCTCTCTCTTCCACCAGCAAACATAGGGTGGTCATTAACAGTGCTGGGGAATAGTGGAAGTTGGGGACGAGGAGGGTGTCTGTGCCCTGGGGCACTTTTAGAACTTCTCTTCCCTTGCAGCAATCTGGTTTAAGGACCTTAGAAGAGGGCTGACAGGGTCTAATAGATGTGAGATCTTTGTGTTGAAAGGCTTTGAAGTTGTTATTAAATGTCTGTGTGAGAATCGCTTGAACCAGGTGGCAGAGGTTGCAGTGAGACGAGATTGTGCCACTGCACTCCAGCCTGGGCGATAGAGTGAGAGTCAGTCTCCAAAAAAAAAAAAAAAAAAAAAAAAGAAGATGTCTGTGTGCCTTGTGGGTCTAGAATCTTGAAGATTAGTTTCTTGAGAGGTGTCTGAGGCTGCAAAAAATGACCCAGATGCCTGCTAACTGTCAGCTTAAATAATTTAATAATATATGGAGGTAGCCAGGTGCCATGGCTCACTCCTGTAATCCCAGCGCTTTGGGAGGCTGAGGCTGGTGGATTGCTAGAGCCCAGGAGTTTAAGACCACCCTGGGCAACATGGAGAAAGCCGGTCTCTACAAAAAATACAAAAATTAGCTGGATGTGGTGGTGCCTGCCTGTAGTCCCAGCTACTCGGGAGGCTGAGATGGGAGGGTCATCTGAGTCCAGGGAGGTTGAGGCTGCAGTGAGCCATGATTGCACCACTGCACTTCAGCCAGGACGACAGAATGAGACCCTGTCTCAAAAAATAATAATAATTTACAGATATAAATATCCAACTAGTGGTCCAGCTAGTAAGCACCCTCTTTTGCTTTTAAGGAATGTGCAGTTTATATTTGGAGACCGCTGAGAAGGTATGGGTGGAACTGGAACCCACAGCAGAAAAGTCTGAGTTAACCAACTGTGACTCTTGGCTGGAGCTAAGACTTAGGATTTCCAGACATTCACTCAGGTTCCTTCTGTTGAATGATGAAAACCTCCTTTTGCACTAGAAAACCTCTGTCTCCCAGACAGAGGACTTACGGAAGGCACTAGCCTTTCTTTCTTCTTCTTCTTTTTTTTTTTTTTCCTTTCCCCTGTGCCTTCTCCTTGTTTCCATTTCTAGAAAGTATGTCCTTTTCTATTACAGTCCAGAGCACGATGCTGGTAGGAAAACAAACCAGAAGGGCTTAAGGGGTACCCTGGGAAACCTAGCCCCATGCTAGAAAGAGAGTTTTGCTAACACTTGACCAACTAGTGATTGATTCAGCAAGCATCTTATGGAATGTAATATCATTCACACCCACAGTGTTTCTACTTTGTGTGGTTCTCCTTTTACTTAACTGTGCATCTTGACCTGAATCTTAGGCTCAGACAAGAGAATGTTCCCACCTGAACGTACTCCTTAGTTTAAATGAAACACAGACTTCTCCCACATCTTATCAGAGGGGGCATCATAGGTGGTCGTGGTGCCACTGCTCCCATTGGGTTTTGGTGGCTGTCATAAGAAAAACATGGCAATTACATCACCAAATGAGCAATTCTTTAAGGATAGGATTGGCCCTCTGGTGCCTCTGGCATCCCCTTCTATGGGGAAGAGACCTCTGTGGGACTCTAACCATGGGCCACTTCTAGTCCATTTGGGGCCTTTGTTCAAATCTGGAAAAGGGGCCCCTTCCTTCAGGTGCATGGAGCCCAGTGGCAGGGTGCATGGCCTAGCAAGCAGAGTGTGGGCTAAATGTTGGTCCCTGATTGTCCCCTCAGCTTTGTTCCCTGTGCCGGGCACATTTATACAACTGTACTTGGTGCCTCTGCTTTACTCTGAAGTCAACCAGGGAACTCACTCTTTGGAGACTGAGAGAATGACAGGCAGAGCTACAGCTGGGAGGCAGAGGCAGGACCTGGCTATGGGCCTCACCTGACTTAGCAAATCCTTTCTGATTTAGACCTATCAGGCAACAAAACCAGAAGCTGCAAGGCTCCCAAAGTTGTTGGTGAGACTGACCACTCCAGGTGAGTCATAGTCTTGGCAGATGAATGGGCTTGGGGCGGTGGGGTGGAGGTAGGGGCTGGCGTGACAACAGTATGATATGACAGTTGATTTGTACCAGTAACTTTTCTGCTGCACGTTATTTCTCCACCTTAACTGTGTATCCTTAATGTGAGTATTTGGTTTCTTTCCAAAAAAAATATAGTTTAGGACTCTTGGTTGCAAGCAGCAAAAATGTCCTCTAGCTGGTTTAATTAAAAGGGGACATTTATCATAAGGAGAGAGAGGTGCAGGAGCAGGGTTGTGGTCACGCTTGGAAATTGTCAGATGCATCATCACGAATTTACCTCAGTCTCTAATCTGCCTCGAATCTGTGTGTTTCCTTCCTTCTGTCTCTGTATTGCCCTTGTATATTTCTCTTTTTTCCCCTAACAGTCATCCATTTGTGGTTCCTGAGTTTATTTCTCCCCCATTCAAGAAACTGGCAAGTCTGAGACTGGATTCTCCTATTCCCAATCCACAGTTAATTTCTGAGGAAGGGGTTCATTGGCCCAGCTTAGTCAGATGCTCAGCAGGTCCCATTGAGTGTGGTCCAAAGGACAGGGTCACTCTAAAGGAATACAGTTGCCAGAAGCTACTGTAACTGGGTTGGGTGGGGGCAGGGGTGCAAATCCCAGAAAAAGGGATCTAGAGCTAAGAACCAATAGGCAGTTTCTTCCAGGGAACATGAAATCTGCTGTGGTTCCTTCTAGGACGTCCATTCTCATCATTTGCATACTGATCACGGGTTTGGGAATCATCTCTATAATCAGTCATTTGACCAAAAGGAGGAGAAGTCAAAGGAATAGAAGGGGTAAGTAGTTGTTGGGGGAGGGGGTGTGCAAGAATTAGAGAAAATGAAAGAGGTCAAGGAGCAGCTTTCAAATGAGTGAATGAGAGCTCTTCATATTGTCTGGTCACCTAGAGACCAATGTAGCCAGCCATGGGCTGGGGTAGATATCTGCTGGATGGTGACGAGGCATCATGAGAAGTGACAGAGGGAGCATTGCAGCTTTCTTAAGTGGATACACGTGTAGATCAGGAAGGAAGGAGATCCTGAGACAACTACCTCACAGGTTCCCATCTGCAGAGCCACCTACCTCCCCAGCACACACACTTTGGGCTCCTGGCACAGGAATGAGCTTCTGGGACCCATGGGTAAGCAGGTATAGAAGAGTTTCCTTTTTCATATACACAGGGTGTTGCCCTGTTGCCCAGGCTGGAGTGCAGAAGTGTGATCATAGCTCACTGCAGCCTCATGCTCCTGGCCTCAAGTCATCCTTTCACCTCAGCCTCTCAAATAGCTGGGCCCACAGGTGCCTGCCACCATGTCTGGCCAATTTTAACTTTTTTTTTTTTTTTTTTTGAGACATTGTCAAGCTCTGTTGCCCAGGCTGGAGTACAGCCTGATCTCAGCTTGATCTCAGCTCACTACGACCTTCACCTCCCAGGTTCAAGTGATTCTCCTGCCTCAAGCCTGATCTTTAGCTTGCCCCATTCCTAAATAGAGAAGGGACTGTGTGCCCACCTTTCCCTGTGGGGCAGCACCAGAGACATGACTGGTCAGTAAGACAAGGCTGGTCTTACCGTTTAGAGAATCCTCCAGACCAACATGTGGCAAATATGCCAACCTCTGAAGTGTACACAGAGCAGAAAGAACATTGCACAGTTGCCACTGTTTGGCTAATAGTAGTTTTACATTTTTCTTTTTATTCTCAGAAACCACAGGAACACCTTAGGCAATGAAGAGTCTGTAGGCATAATTATAAAACAGACTGCAACCACCCGTGGGTATGGAAATGTAGAAGAAAAACATTTCAGAAAAAAAGAGAAAAACACTCCTAGTAACCCTTGCTAGTGACACACCAGGATCCATAGCCGGAAGAATCTGAAATGCAAAGCAAATGCTGCAAGGCCTCATACTTCCCCTGTGATATTTTGTTCCTGTGGTCAGAATAGGAGCCCTAAAGAAAGGAAAGTAGCGGCTCCCATAGCATTCTTGACCTTTTGTCCTCTAGCAGCCTTGGGAACTGCGAAGGTGGGGCATGTGGACAAGACAATGCCTTTCTCAGGTCTGCCCAAGACCATTCCCTTTGGGACACAGTTGTAGTCTAGGTTTTTGCTAAAACCATTATCACTTTTTTAAGGTGTGACCTTGGGCAACTTTATACTTTTCTGGGTCTGTTTTCTTTTCTAGAAATTGAGGGTCTCATTCTCATACCCCCCAATATTTTTATTTATTAGTTCAACAAAAAATGACCATGCTAGCTAGATGCTGGGGATACAAAGATGGGCAGAACAAATACTATTTGTGTCCATGGAACTTGTAGAGGGGGAGGAAGACAAACTATCACACATCAACACCCAAATGTAACATTGCCACCTGGAGTCAGTGCTCTAAAGGAAAGGCACATGATACTATGAAAGATGAGGCCGTAGAACTCAACGCTATTCCTTTTTAGCAAGAAGTTGTACAGCCTGTTGTAGCCATGGCCTGCTTCCTCAAACTCAGGCAGTTGAAATGTGGCAGCCTGAACCAAGGCTCCTAGCTTTGACATTCTTGGGTTCTGAAGAAGTTCAGTTGTGTTCACATCACCAAAACTTGGTGAGAGGTGATTGCAATCTCTGTGTACCAAGCCTTCCTATTGACTTTCCTAGTGATGAGCTTTGCAGTAATGATATCTGATCTCGGCCCTGAAAATAAACTTGTGTCTAGTCCCCATAAAAGCCCCATGATAGAGTCTGGAACTTTTGCTGCAGAAACACTCTTCAGGGGTAGGCAATAGATCTCAACTCCATTTTCCCTTTCTATTCCCCAACAAAGTAGGCAACTCTTTGAAGCCCTTCTCACGTGTCCTGACTCCAAAGGAAATGGCTCCTACTGAACAGATGTGACTGAAGATTTCTTTTATTTAGTTCATAAATAAAGTGATGCTACAACAGAATAATCACCATGACAAATGGCCCACACCTCAGAGACTGATTCCGATCTCCCAGGAATTCTGAAGGACCCTCTATCCTTGCCAACAATCATTTGCAGCCAGGTAACAACGGCGGTAGTCAGAGGAGCTATGATGGACCAAACCCGAGCAAGGCTGCACTCAAATAACATCTCAAGATCTTAGTTCTCATGCATTCCATCAGTCAGAGGTGAAGAAGAGGTGGAGAATCTGGATCGGGGGCCAGGAAATCACTTGTATTTTTTTAGCCAATAAATTCCTAGCCAGTGTTGAATGAACTGCAAGGTATGAGTTACTTCTTCTAGGGTATCACTGTAAAAGTATTTCTGGAAACGTTTCTTTCAAAGAATAATATTCTAACTCATTTCTGAATTGGTATCAAATGCTGCCCAACCCAAAGAAAGGGAGATAGACTAAATCAGTGGTTCTCAGCTTCTCTTGGTGAAAAGGCCATTCTTCTCATCCTTTATGGGAAACTGCCACCTGACTAAAGGGATGCTGCTTTTGATCAATGAGAAACCAAGGTGTGATAGCTTAAGTGAAATAGTCATTCAAATCGGGAAAAACAAATCAAGAACGAGACATCAGCAGCCATGGGTGCAAATGAGGTTATATTGCCATTCATGCCAGAATCACCAACACTCTTAGCTCCCACCCGCATATCCATAACCTCTCTCCCCATATAGGGCCTCTCCTGCTATTTCTGGGAGTTTCCAGGGCCTCCCCATCACTGTCTGTGCTGCCATCATCACAAGCCTGCTTTTCACCGTGCCGTGATCTCTTCTAATGGGCATGCTGGCCAGCCTCAGTCCTCAGGGTACTCAAGTGGCCTTCTGGTCTGAGCAGAGTTGGAACAGAGAGGTTGTTTGTTGATATGATTCTGCACATGCCCTGCGTGTTTAGATCCAGACTCCCACAAAATCTTTCATGAACACACTTCCATCAGCTTCCACCCTAACTCCTCTCCCCAAAGGTAGGGAATTCACAGCTACTCAACATCCTGATGGGAAGAGATGAGGGTGTGGATACCCCACCTCTGTGTTTCTGAACAACCCACGTTCCTGCCAGAGGCTCAGATCAAACAACATCAAAAGTGCTCTCTTGGCCGGGCGCGGTGGCTCAAGCCTGTAATCCCAGCACTTTGGGAGGCCGAGACGGGCGGATCACAAGGTCAGGAGATCGAGACCATCCTGGCTAACACGGTGAAACCCTGTCTCTACTAAAAAATACAAAAACCTAGCCGGGCGAGGTGGCGGGCGTCTGTAGTGCCAGCTACTCGGGAGGCTGAGGCAGGAGAATGGCGTGAACCCGGGAGGCGGAGCTTGCAGTGAGCTGAGATCCGGCCACTGCACTCCAGTCTGGGCGACAAAGCAAGACTCTGTCTCAACAACAACAACAAAAAAGAGTGCTCTCTTTTCCCTTAGCCACAAAACAGCCCCAATTCTTCCCCTATGGCCCTGTATTGATTTTAAACAAACGGGGTCATTAACCCATCAGTTCTGCAAATAGCAATCCAGTTTGGGTTTGGTTAGGACATTCCATTCTACAAGGCAAGATAGCAGACATAGATCTTCCACAGCAGATGAAGACATCTATAGATGTCTTGGAAGATTTACACTCACGATGTCTGGAAAACTATTTTCCTATAGATTTGTTCTGATTCCATGATCCAGGATTCAAGAGCCTGCTCTTACCTAGCAAAGATCTTTGAATCTGGGGTCAATCATTTAATTACTCATTTTATCCTCCATCAAGGCTGGCTGCATAGTGTGAAGACAAAAAAACAAGACTCTGTTTAGGGCTATACCGTTTAAAAAAAAATGGGCAGCTTCAAGAAAACAGGAAAGGGCAATTAATTTGATATTTCTTATACAAGTAGATGCCATGTGATAGTGCTTACTCTACTCTTGCCGTTATGTTTAAAAGGTGCTGGCCCTGAACTGGAAAGCTGATATGGCCTCTAGCTTCAGGGATGGCAGGATTGTTTCATGTCAGCCCCGAGTTTGGAAACAGTTGAAAGCTCAAGAGGCCTCCCTGTGTGCACTTCCTAAGATCAGCGAACGGGAGAAGACCGTTCCTGGGTCTCTGCTGCCCTCGTGGGGCTGGCTGCCCTAGTGGTGCTGTGGCCGCCTCACTGAACTATCGCCCTTAAACCCGTCTTTCTTCTAGACCTGTTCATTCCCACAGACAGACTACTTCTTTTTTAAATTAAACTCTCTTCCACTGGCTTCTCCCTCAAAATCCAGCTTCCAGCAGCAGCTGCTCTCTCTCAGAAAGAACATGCTCTCTGGATCACATCACTTGACTCTTTGCCTTTCTCGTCTCCTTGCCACCGCAAGTGCTGTGGGGCAGCTTGGTGTGGAGGCCAGATGCAAAGAATTTGAAGCCAGAGGACTTGATTTAAATTTTTGTCCTGCCATTTATTTTTAGCCAGGTGTCATTGAATAAATTATTTCATCTCCTTGGACTTCAATTTTCTTAACTTGATTTTGCAAGTTATTATTATTATTATTATTATTATTATTATTATTAAGACAGAGTCTCATTCTGCCACCCAGGCTGGAGTACAGTGGTGTAATCTTGGCTCACTGTAGCCTCAACCTCCTGGGCTCAAGTAATCCTCCCACCTCACCACCCCAAGCAGCTGGGCCCACAGGCGTGCACCACCATGCCTGGCTGATTATTTTATTTTTTGTAAAGATGGGGTCTCCCTATATTGCCCAGACTAGTCTCAAATTTTGGGGCTCAAGCAATCTTTCTGCCTTGGCCTCCCAAAGGGCTAGAATTACAGGCAAGAGCTACCACACCCGGACCACAAAATATTATTTAATGTATTTTTGAAAGTTCTGTGGTGGGTGCTTCTCTCCCACTCCTGCTTCCTTTGGTGTAGACTGAGTTCCATTAAGGAAACACTCCTCGGTGACCACCTATGGGAGGTAGAGGGGGCTGTCTGACATGGGAGACTGGGAATAGGAACTGGGCATACATACTTTCTCTCTTCCTCTTCCTCTTTTACTCTTTTGGGTACAGCTTTGAAAGAGCATGTGATCTCTTCTGCAGCTCCTTAGGGGCAGGCTGAACAACTGCATTGCTTGTTGGGAGGGGTGGGCTTGCTCTGGTGCAGCTTATAACTCAGTTGTGGGGTTCAGTGTTCTGAACTCCTTTGCAGCTGTAGTATAAGCTCTATTCTCCAATGTTGACCATGTTCATAATAAAGACGATACTTTGGTTTCTGTCTGCTGAGTCCTCTTATTTATATCTATATATTTAGAGATCCTCAGTCCCACAGGTAGCAATTTCCTCTCCCCAGAGGCCATCACCAAGACGGTCCATTGTGTTTTCTTCCAGAGATATACTAAATATATAGATACACATATACTGTACTACACGTGAGTAGAGCATATTCATAATTCTGTTCAACAGTTTGCAGTATACTGTAGGTATCTGTTTTTATTAGAACATACAGAGCTGCCTCATTCTTTTTAATGGCTACATTGCACTGAATGAACCAGTCCCCTCTCCGTGTACAGTGAAGATTTTCTCAATCTTTTGCTGTTTCAGAGAATCGAGCATGATGGATAAATGTGCAAACTCTGGAGCCAGCCTACCCAGGGTTGAGTTCCAGAGCCACTACTTAGCAGCAATGTGAACTTGGGCAAGTTACTTAACCTCTCTGTGCCTCCATTTCTTTATCTACAATTTGTAATAATTGTAACCTCACAGTGTTCTGTGAGGATTCCATGAATACATGCCACTCACTTAGATTTGTACTAAAAGTGTAATAAGCCTCAGTGAGTTCTAGCCAATTTGATTACTGTTGCAATTCAAGTTATGTAGGCAATTTTCCATGTATTTGAGTAGGATAAATCCTTAGAAATAGGATTATTTATAAATTCTTAGAAAATAATTTAGAATGTTGTTGGCTTTTGCCAAATGATCTTCTGTGGTAGCTGTACCAATGTGCTCTCCCACCAGTAGTGTATGTGTGTCTTGGTTCCCCCTAGTCTTGCCCAGTCTATTAGCAAACTTTTTGAATTTTGCCAGTCTTACTGATGGAAAAAAAATTATCTAATTGTAGTTGTAATCATTATTTACCCTATTATGAGGGAAGTCAAGTATCTTTTCATATATTTGAGCCATTTATATATTCTCTCCTACAAATTGCCCACCCCTATCCCTTGTCCTTTCTATTGAGTTGTTCATTTTTTTCCCCTGTTGATTTACAAATGATCTTTCTATGTCTATAAGATGCTTTGAAAGTGTTTTCTAAGCTTGTCATTTGCCTTTTCACATTTTAATGGTACTTTGGACTTTTTAATTGTACTTTAGAAGTCAAGTTAATCTTTTCTGGTTTCTGAGCTTTGTGACATACATTCAAAGGGCATGCTCTACAAAAATATTTTTAAAAATTCTCCCATATTTTCTTCTAGTGCTTTTATGATTTTTTTACAGTTAAATTTTTTGACATGTCTGGGATTTATTTTCATATGAGAAGTGAACTATGGATCCTACTTTATTTTCATTTACTTGGTTGTCTAGTTATCTTAATACCACTTATAGAATAAACCAATTTCTCCCAAATGATTTCATATGCCATCTTCATCATACTCTAAATTTCCTTATGTATTTTGATGTATTTCTGGTCTTTAAATTCTATTCAATTGATTTATTTATTCATGTACCATTAACATATTGCTTTAATTAGTGATGCTTAATAAAACAGGTACTTTTAGTTAGCTGCAAGGGCTAGCCTTCCCATATAACTTTTATTATTTATTTTTATACATTTTTCTGGATTTGCTGTCTTGTTTATGGTTTATGTAGGAAATTCAGAGTAAGCCTGCCCATTGAAAAATAATCTTATTGATGTTTTGTTGTTGTTCACCTTTGGGATTCACCTGATGATATTTTTAATGGGATTTTTATATGTGATTATTCATTGGGTTTTTGGGGGAATTAATGTTCAGATTAATCTTTATCTTTGGTTCTCATATAATATTGTTATGCATATCTCTTATGCTATAGGATGGAGGTAGAAATCTCCATTTGCATAGTGCTTTATACACTAGGGACCTTGTGTTTGTGTAGAGCTCTGGCATGTGTAGAATGCTTATGTATAAGATATTTCATTTAATCCTCATACTAAACATTAGTGGTAAGTGTTATCTCTGTTTTCAAGATGAAAGACTTGAGCCTTGAAAAGTTTAACAAGTTTGCCTAAATGAATGCCACTAGTTGGTGGCATAGTTTGGTACCTGCACCCCAGTCAAATCTGAGCTTGTTTCCAAGTGCCATCACTTTTGGTGGTGTTTTTGACTGTGAATGAGCTCTGCACTTTTAGTCTTGACCTCTGGAGAAGGTGGCAGGAACAGACAAATAAATAATAAAGACAGAGGCAGCACTGTGGGGGGTTTGACTTTATTTGAAATTCTTGGTAGACTGTTCATTTGGTTGACTCCTCCCAAGTTGATTCATGATGCTGGGTGAATATTCTGTGCACTGACCTCCGTACCACACACTTTGGAAGGGTCCAAGGAAGGCAGTCTATGCCCCCAAGGGGCTCACAGGCTGTCAGTTCAAGTGGGAGGGCCTTCAATCTTTGCTCTGGCCAGGAAAAGACTGACCATTGGTCTCCAAAGCTGCTGGATAGCATTGCCAGATCACACCTAAACAACTCTGACTGCAGTTTCACACAGGTGGTGATCCAAAATTTGTAAAAAAGGGAAAGTGATGTGTGAAGATGGGGCCGAGATGAGAGGAAATGGATTCAAGCCTCGTTGGAAAAGCCAGGTTAGTTTGTCACTTTAATTTGAGCATAGACAATGGGGTCAAAGTCTGCAGAACGGTTCTCAGCCAAGTGATTGCTCTTATCTTCTGAGAGTTTGAAAGTCATGCTGGCATGGGTAAGTGATTCTCCTGGGATGGATGAAAGCTGCAGAGGGAGAAAAAGGAGGAAGGAGTGAGTTCAGTTTAGAGCAAAAAGGTTGCTCTTTAGAAGCAACCTGAGCACTTTGGTCAAAGAATCACTTGCCCAGTGTCTGGAAATCAATCTCACCATTCTAGTAGATAATTCAGAGTATAGAGGGGAATTCCAATGATGGTAGCCCTTCAGTGTCGCCAAAACAGTGTGGTCATCTTACCTTGGCCGGAGGATCTGAGTGAGGATCCGGGACCCGGGGCTTGGAGTGACCTGCCATGGTGCCAGAAAGAAGAGGGACCCATCTCAGCAATGGGCCTGGGGAAATGGGAAACCTCTCCCTCCGATCTTGGGTGAAGGGTGGGGTGGGGAGGGGGTGTTGGCAGGTGGGTGGGGGCAGGGCAGAAGAAAAATGAAGGGATTTGAGTCTTCAGTCTGCAGACAGGGTGGGCTAAGCAGGTTTTATCACACTGCACCCTCCCCTACCTCCTCCCGTTACTCACTCATAGCTAATTCTAGTATCAATGGCAGACAGAGAAGGGCTGTCCTATCACTTGGAGACCACTTACATTTTCTGCAGCTCTTTATGATGAGGAAGATAAAGGCTATCAGCAGCAGTGTCAGTAGAACCCCAGCAAAAAAGGCAAGGATTAAATAGTTTTTGCTGTTTTGGCAGAGAAAGGCAGAGGATGAACTGTTGGGATTTTGAAGGTCTTTCCTAAAGAGTGAAACCTTTCCTGCCTATGGATGGACTCCTGAAATTGTTTTCACACTGACTAATGAATTTTCACCCAGTGGTTTTCAGCTTTTGCTTTTGAGTTTCACATCCATTTGAGGCCTCAGAGAAAGCTGAGGCCTCTTCTTCTCCCCCTCCCTCAACCCACACAATGTTCATAATTCCCCACCCAGCAAATTTTACCTATAAGCTTAGGGGATCCATCGATCTCTTGAAGCTTAGGGGATGCCAAATTAAGAGCCATACTCCTGAGATCACAAACTGATTTTTTCTTTTACTGTTTCTAGTCCTTTCTCCCCAGTCTCCCTGCCCAAGTCCCTAAGCCAAGGATGTCAACATAACATCAAATCCTATGTGGTACAAGATGAAACAGATGGGAGAATGCTCATTTACTTGTGGTGGTTAGAGAGACACGGTGCAGGGCTAGTTGTTGGGGCTGCTGTGGAGAAAGGGCCGTGTTTTTCTACAAGAAAACATAAAAGGAATTAGTGTATTAGTGTATCTGTCACTTTTCATGATATTCTTCCAGCTTAAATGTCCCCACGTGCCCCATTCTACCCAATCAGCCAGTGGAAATTAAGGATGGGCCTGCAACTCTTGCAAAAATGTGAGAATGTTGTTTTTTAGATTCCAAGTACTTTTAAATGAAAATTAGAACTGGAACTTAAAAATCAGCTACATAAATGAAATACAAGCCTAGTGTCCCTTTGATTAAAAAAAAAAAAAATCTCATGTGTTGCCCTCCTCAAAGAGTTTAATAGGAACCCCTGAAGAGATGTGCTCCTTCTGACCTAAGGAAAGCATCTCCCAGCTAGGGAGAAACAACAAATGCTTGCCAAAGTCCTTGGGGAATTTGACCTTGAAACCGTTGCCCTTTTTTGTTTGCTCTTTTTGCAGAGCAGCTATTAACAGTGCATAGCCAAAAACAGCCACAGTGGTTTTCTCAATGCCTACACCACAAATAGGGGAGAATGACCCACCTAGTTTGATATTAAGCAGAGACACTCTACTCAGATTTGAAGGGCCAGGTAGGTCTCTGTGATTTCCCCTTTTACCCCTCCTGGCATTAGATTCTGTATCCTGGTAAAATTGGATTCTTCTAACTTCAGAAATGCACTAGCTAGTGCCTTTCCATTACAGCCCTTCAGCACAATTTCTAGTTATTTTAACTCAGAAGTGAGGCAGGTAATTATTCCTGTCATAAACTCACCAGTGTAGGGTTTAGATGTGGAGCTAATTCCTCCCATGCTGTCATCCCCTGAAAATAAAACAAGGTATCTCTTAGAAAGCTTGGAGAGGAGAGCCAGCTGAAGGGCCAGCTCTGAGACTGTGATTGTCATATAAGAGTAGTAACAATGAGAGGCAATCTGTGGGTGTTCTACTGCCATCAGTGGTCACAGACCACTCATCAGAGGTCAACAACTCTGGTGTTGTTTCTGCAGCTCAGCAGCCAGCCTTCAGGTTTGCAGGTTCAGAAATTTGATCTTATCAGGGCACCAAGAATTGACTGATTTCTCCAGAACTGATTCCCACCAACCAACTCACAGGAGACTGATGTATAAACTGAAATAACATAAGGTACATGTTGGTGCAATCAGCGAATTTTGCCTATCAGGGGAATATATAAGAATGCCAACGAAAATCATAATTTCGCTTGATAAGCACTGAACTGAAGTAAGTATGAGAGAAGATGAATGGATGATTTTTATACTGACTGCCAACTGGGTCTGATGTATCAGTCTTACTCCTCCCTGGCATTGCTACATAAACTTTGACAAACTTGCTCTTGGAGACCCTTACTCTAGACCTCATTAGACACTTCTAATCTGCTCACATATTATCTTCTCAAGTCTGCCAATAGTCTTGTTTAGGCTTTATATCAAAATGTATAAAGCATCTAAAGGCAGAAAAGTGAAATCACCCAAACTCCTACTACTCATTAATATTTTTAGTGTCTTTCCTTTTAGTCAGACTTCCATGCATTTTTTAAAAAGCTAGTTGAGATATTTCTTTTTATAAGAGGTTATATCTTCCTTTTATATTTAGCATTTTGCCATACACATTCTTCTATGTTACTAAAAACTTTTTATAACATTTTTAGTGGTGATGGGTCTTTCTGCTCTAGCTATGTACTATAACTTGCTTAACGAATTCTCCACTTGATAGAATTGTTTCCATTTTTATTTGAATCAATTACAATGAAACAGATATTTTTATGCATAAAACATTGTATGCCTCCCTGATTTTTTTTTTTTAGGGGGCCAAAATGTTACTTCATATTTAGGCAAACTCATGGGAAAATGTTTTGGCTTTGTTATTTCTTCTATATTTAAGGTCATTTCTTTAAACAAATGTCATCAATTATTTATTGTTGTATTGTTCAGTTCTCATAAGTTAACTTCCAAGTCCTTGGACCTGTGGGAGGGTTGGGAGGACACCTCATCTCCCTGTACCTGTTACAATAGCAGCAACAGCAACATTACCAAGTACCTTACAATTCACCAAACATTTTTAGATCATGCAATGTCAGATAAGAAAGGGGCCAACGGGAAAATATGGTGAGGAGTCTGAGCCATGAGAATAGGAAGCTCACAGTCTTCAGCAGAATCGGCAGTGGTAATTATTCTGACACATTTTGCTCCTTTTCTAACTTGTACATCAATGGTGCTCTTTGCAGACCATCATAATATATTGACATAATATTCTTTAAATATTGACATAATATTTTTAAAATATTGAAATATACGTTGGTGCTAAACAGAATATGAGCTTACACTAGGCTTCGCCACTGGAGAGGTGGAAGAAGATAGGATCATAGGTTTCTGTAAAATCCTGAAATTCACTGCAGCAGTTCTGAATTTACAAAAATGTCACCATAGCCATTGTGAAAACGTTAGGCCACTTCACCCGAACTTTCACATAAATGGACAAAATCATCACACACAGGGAAATAGTTACTCACAAATCCAGGCCAAGAAAAGCAGGAAATACATTTCCCTTTAAGCACAACCTAAACATTTGGCAGAAGCATAAATTAAAAGAGAAGCGGTGCTATATATACTTTTTCACGTTTCATCCAGCATTGGAGAATCTTACTGACTGCTGTAAAATCCATCAACTAAATAGAACCATTCAAATACAACCCTTCCCGCACCAAATAAAACAAGTGACAGAAGCCACTAACAATTAGACGACACTTTCTTTTGGTAAGTGATTATTTAATCTAGATTAAGAGCATGTGGTAAATGCATTTACCTTTCAAGAAAAAGTCCGGTCATACGACGCAATCGTCTAAGATTGAGCATTTCACTTGCTTCCGTTACCTCTCCTATGTTTCAGAAATGACGAAATAAAGATTACTGCCCCTGCCACTTCCAGCATCACATTGTATGTCGCAAAGATCCTGTCTAAACTCAAGGGTAGGCTTCCTCTTTGAGGTCAACATTATGATTTTTTCATCTTTCTTTTGTAACTTTGTGTCTGACACATGAATGCCAGAATGTAAGGAGGTAAGACAGGTTTCTTGCTAATTAAATATTTACTAAGTATTTACTTTAACCACTGTGTCAGATTTACTGTGGAGATCGCATCACTATGACATTATTATTGCCATCAAAAACCTTATAATCTCATCTATTCTAACCAGGGAGATGAGGCTGATAACGAAAAACGAAGAGCAAACAGTGTTAAGAGTTAAGTACTAGCTGTGCAGACTTCAAATGTGTTAAGAGTATGAGATCCCTTCAAAGGGAAGGCGAATCATTTCTTTATAAATTTTTCTGTAAAATAATATTAATAAATATACTAATTAAGTAAATGCTGTAGGCTATACAGTGAGCTGGTGTTATAGGTTTTTTTTTTCTTTTTTTCTTTTTGAGATGGAATTTCATGCGTGTTGCCCAGGCTGGAGTGCAGTGGTGCAACCTCAGCTCACTGCAACCTCCACCTCCTGGGCTCAAGCAATTCTCCTGCCTCAGCCTCCCAAGATTACAGGCATGTGCCACCATGCCCGGCTAATTTTGCATTTTTAGTAGAGATGGGTTTCACCATGTTGGTCAGGCTGGTCTTGAACTCCTGACCTCAGGTGATCTGCCTGCCTCAGTCTCCCAAAGTGCTGGGATAACAGATGTGAGCCACCGTGCCTGACCAGGTTATATGGGTTTAATAACTGACCAGGTTATTATAGGTTTTTTGGAGAGCAAGGCAGAAAAGTTCCTTGCCTCATGGACTCTACCACCTAATTGAGAAGAGAAATGAAAAACAAGGAAATGATAAGTCAATGACACATTGTATTAGGGCCATGAGGGAAAGAAACAGAGTGCTAGCTAGAGAGAATACACTGGGAGAACATCTTTAGAGAAGATGGAGGACTGGGGAAGGCTTCTCTAAGGAGTGGACATTTCCACTTAGAGAACTTGAGGATGAGCAGGAGCTAGCCAGGCACAGAGTCTGAGGAAGAGGTTTTCAGGTGGAGAGAAGAGTAACTCACAGCTGGCAGAGCTGGAAAAATCAGGCAAGGATGTGTGCAGGTAAACCTGGAGCACAGATAGGCTTTGGATGGATGGAGGAAGAAAGGGCTGTGGGAGAGGTGTCCTAGGCCCAGGGTTGGTTGCTGAAATTCAAGTGATGTATTTCTAGGATATTAGCACAGTTCAAGAGTGGAACATTTTGACTGGGTGTGGTGGTTGACGCCTGTAATCCAGCACTTTGGGAGGCTGAGGCAGGGGGATCCTTTGAGCCCAGGAGTTTGAGGCTGCAGTGAGTCACGATCATGCCGTTGCACTTCAGCCTGGGTGACAGGGTGCTTAAATAAATAAATAAATAAATAGGGAGGGGCATTTGGAGAGGGTGGGAGATGAAAAATAGTTGACATAGATGGATTTTAGCCAGATGGTGGGGAGCTTTAAATCCAAGCAAGATATATTTAAAATATTTTTAAAATAAACACTAAATCTTTTTGATTGAGATATAACATGGTAAACATAACCTTTATGACAGATTGTACCATATCATATAAGATAAATTTTGGGTAGAGACAAAGAAACTAGAGGGTATGGGGATATTCTGGGTATTGTGTAGTGAGGGTGTGGGCTGAACCACAGGGATCATAAAATTGGAGGACATATAACTTGGGACCTGGATATGGGGAATAAAACAGTAGGATGAGTCAATGATTACTTCAAGTTTTCGAATCCCAGTTGCTGAGATAATTCATTTCTTCATTCACTTACTCCAAAACATTTATTGAACATTTACTATGTGCTATGTCCCATTCTAAGCTTTGAGGATATTATGACGAGCATGAGGGCCTGCCTTCATGGAACTTTCACGCTAGTAAAGGAGGCCCTTACCACACAAAGAAATGGCAAATTGTGATTGTTAAGTGTGCTGTGAAGGATCAGGACCCTGTGCCATGGATGCCTACAACAGAGGGGAAGAGGACCAGGGAAGCCTTCCTAGAGCCAAAAAATAAAACGACCCAACATTTAAACTGAGATCAGAAATGTGAGTTGGAGTTCCACTAGACCAAGAGGAAGGGAAAGTTTGGAGGGAATAGAACATTTAAAAACCCTGTGCCAGAAGGAGGGTAGGAAGTTGAAGGGGAAAAAAAAAAAAAAAAAGACTAGTTTGACAAAAACTGAAAGAGGAAGTATGTGAAGTGGCACTGGGGTGTGAGCAGGGGGTGGAGCATGATGAGGATGAGGTTAAATAGGCAGGAAGGGGCCAGTCCCTCACAACTTTTGTCTTTAAGAGAAGTGGGTTTATCTGTACTAAACATATTTAAACAAGGGTGACACGATCAGGCCTGCATTATGGAACAATCACTAAAACTGGAGCAAACAGATTGGAAGTTAGCCAGAATAGATACAAATAGACCGGTTGAGAGATTACTGCAGTGATCCAGTTGAGGAGGGTAATAGTAACGTGGACTAGGATGGTAGCAGTAGAGAGATGAAGAGATATATATGGATTTGAGAGATATTTAGGAAAGTGGCAGCAAAAACAATGGGGGATAAAAGATCAGATAATGATCAAAGATACCACCAAAGGGCAAGAAGGAGGAAGAGGAGCCAGAGAAGGAAACAGCTGTAGTTCAAGACTTAGAGGGAGGATTAACTAATTAATCAGACATTTACTTAGCACCTACCCAAACACCCTGCCGAGCTCTGGAGGTTCAATAATGAGTAAGACATAGTTCTTGACTTGCGGGATCTGTCTCTTGTAGAGAGAGAGATATGTTCATTCATCTACAAAAGCATGCTCCAGACTGGCCAGTCACAAAAATAAGCATAATGAAATATTGTAGATGTGAGACATCTGTACAGGATAGAGTGAGATGCAATGAACAAAGGGGTCGGGCTACACGATAAGGAGGGAGGATAGGTGTCAAGAAAAGCCTCATAGAGGAGATAATGTTTGAGTTGCACCTTGAAAGATGAATAATTTTCTAGGCAGACTGAGGAAGGAAGTGTATTCCAGGTAGAGGGACAGGGTAAACAAGAGCATGCTTTGGCACAATGCTTGAGTTTGGGGAAATGCAAGTATCTCAGCATAGGTGGTGCTATGGGGAATGAGGATAGGATAAGGGTGGGGGATGGAAGGGGAAAGGCTGGAGAGGATAGATAAAACCAGGTAATGGCAGGCCCTAAACATACTTTACCCTTATAGGCAATGGAACGACTGCTGAAGAGGAGTAACACAAGCACATTTGGGTTAAGGCAACAGAGTGTAGAGGGGACCAGTGAGGTGCCAAACAGTGGGTGAAGAATCCTTTGGTGTTGTAGAGTTCCAAGTGAGAAATTAGGATGATCTGAATAGAGGCAATGGCCATGGGGAAGAGGTAGAGTAGATAGGTGATGAGTCTAGTCATTTATTAGGTGTGAGAGGAAAGTAAGAGAGAGAGGGGAGGTGGTAATAACTACGTTTCCTGCGTTGTATCCATCAACTAACTTTGAGAATATAAAAGAAGGGGTTATAGGATTGAGAAAAAATAATGAGTTTAATTTTGGACACATTGGATTTGGGGTGCCAGTGGAACCTTCAGGTAAAGATGTTGAGAGAGCAGTTGGATGCACAGATCTGGGGCTCACAAAAGAGATCTAGAATTGTGTGGTAGACAGTACTAGTTCTCACCAACAACCAGTTCTCCTCTCTTTCTTGTGTGGAACCTCCCTTGTCATGCGACAAGTTCTGGCCAATGGGCAGTGAATGAAGTGATGCACGTCCCATTTAGTCAAAACATTTAATTGCTGATGCAAGACCTCCTCTGACCCTCTCCCACAACAATGGAGATTTTATGATGGGAAGGTGAAGGTGAGAGTTCTAACCCTGGATCCTTGAGTCAGCATATGGAGGACAGTTTCTTTGGGGAGTCACTTGGACCTTCAATAGATTCTATATGAGCAAAAAGTAAACTTTTCCATATTAATCTACTGAGATTTTGGGTCGACCTTTTCTTTCTTTCTTTCTTTCTTTTTTTTTTTTTAAGGCAGGTCTTACTATGTTGCCCAAGCTGGTCTTGAACTCCCAAGCTCAAGCTATCCTCTCACTTCAGCCTCCCTAATAGCTGGGATCATTGCATCTGACACGTGCAATGTCACACACCTATGATCCCAGCTATTATCTCATCTCACTTAACCTAATCTATTTTTCCAAATATAATTTGAGATATAGACTAGGAAGTCACCAGCATGTATATGATAGTAGAAGCCATGGGAATGGATAAGGTAATCCACATACAATATGTATTATAGAATGAGAATAAAATTCCTAGGATAGAACTCTGAGGAGCACCAAGATTTAAAAGGGAGGCAGAAAAAGTAGAGTCAGTTAAGGAAATTGAGAAGAAACAGTGACAGCAGAAATGGCATAAACGTATGTGATTAGGAGCCAGAGGAGGAAAGAAAGGAAGGAAAAGCTGTGGCCAACTGTGCCAAATGCAGCTGAAAGAGAGGCCAAGTAACATGAGGACTGGAAAGAGTTGACTGGATTTGGCAATTAAGAGATCATAATCTCTTTTGCTTAAGTAGCTTGGGGTGTGGTAGTAGTAGGAAATTTACCTTCAATGGGGCTGATCAGGAATGGAAATTCCCAGGCATATAGCAGATTAGGTATGTAAAGAAATCCTCTTGTTAAAAAACATAACACTTGTTGGATAAAATATTTTAAACACCATAATTTAAAAGCGCATGGCTAAAGTAGATGTGGGAAATCCTCAAAGAAATAAGAAAGTTGATTGAGACCTGAAATGGGTGTTTGCTCTGGGTTTGGCTACCAGTTTTTGGTGATCTGAAGGTTGGGTTTAAAGGCCATCTATGCAAGGTTAGGAAACCAAGTCTAGAACCTGCACAAAGGTGGCGATTTGGATTATACTCTCTGAAAAGGGACCCCTGGTGGGTGACCAGGAAAAAAAAAAATCCACGCCACAGATGGAGATGGTAGAGCTCTTTGCTGCATTAGTTTTCTATTGCTGCCTAACATATTATCACACATTTAGAGGCTTAAAACAATACACATTTATCTTTTAGTTTCTTTCTTTATCTTTATCTTTTTTTTTTTTTTTTTGAGACGGAGTCTTGCTCTGTCGCCCAGGCTGGAGTGCAGCGGCGCGATCTCGGCTCACTGCAACCCCGCCTCCCGGGTTCACGCCATTCTCCTGCCTCAGCCTCCCAAGTAGCTGGGACTACAGGCGCCTGCCACCACGCCCGGCTAATTTTTTGTAGTTTGAGTACAGACGGGGTTTCACCATGTTAGCCAGGATGGTCTCAATCTCCTGACCTCGTGATCCATCCGCCTCAGCCTCCCAAAGTGCTAGGATTACAGGCGTGAGCCACCGCGCCCAGCTATCTTATAGTTTCTATGGGTTAAAAGCCTGGACATGTTTTATCAAGGTTCTCTGCTTCAGGGTCTCACCAGGCTGTAATCCAGGTATTGGCTGGGGTTGTGTTCTTATCAGAGGCTTCACTAGGAGAAGATATACTTCCAAATTCCGTCTGGTTGTTGGTTGAACTCATTTCCTTGTGACTTATATGACGGAGGGCCCTGGCTTCTTACTGGTTGTCAGCTGGAGTCTGTTTGCAGGTCCTAGAGGCTGTTTACAGTTCCCTGCTTTGTGGTTCTCTCCACAGGCAGTTCACAAGATGGCAGTTTGAATGCCACGGAAGAGTCTCTCCAGCCTGTTAAGACAAAGTTGTATATAACATAATGTCATAATGGGAGTGACAGCCTGTCACCTTCGCCATGTTCTATTGATTGGATGCAAGTCACAGATTCAACCCACATTCAGGGGAGGGAGGATTATACTTGGGGTAACACAAGGGAGCAGAGATCATGGGGCATTGTAGAATTCTGCCTGTCACACATGTTTATCACAAGCTTCGCTCTGGATAGAAGGGGACAAAAAGAAAAACAAAACAAAATACCTTTTTCTTGGACATTCCTAACCACAAACCTAACTTTAGGAGGTTTTAGGCCAGACTTTGTACTCTCTGTGGACCTCAAAATTCCAAGTTTAAATTGGTTGTTTAAGTTGGACCCTGGGAGAAGAAAATGCAAGTTATCTGTAGAAGAATGCCTCTTCGACCAGGTGTCAAAGACTTCCACAGACACATTTCCAATAAATATGAGCTAACAACAAGACAAATCACAAAAACACGAAAAGTAATCAAGCCATCATGAAAGAGACAGCAGAAATAACAAACCACAAAGGTTAGAGACAGAGACCTGCAAAGGCTGTAGGTATAAGAATGATCAGATCTAAAATACAAGTATGCTCAATATTTTTAAGTAAATAAAGTGGATATTGAAAGTGTAATGAAGGAACAAAAAAGTACTAAAATAATCAGGCAAATTTGAAAACAAATAAGTAGAATGTAAAGATGTTAAACCTATCATTGAAATTAGAAATTGCTGTGTTTGGATGTGTCCCCTTCAAAATTCATGTTGAAACTTAATCAGCATTATGATGGTATTGAGAGGGGAAGCCTTTTGGTAGATGATTAAGTCATGAGGACCATGCCCTCTGAATGGATTTAGCATCCTTACAAAAGGGCTCAAGGTTGAAAAGAGCCCTCTCTTGCCCTTCTGTCCCTACTGCAATGTGAGGACACAGTATGCCTTCCCACCAGAAGGTATAGAAGCAAGGTAGCATCTCAGAAGCAGAGAGCAGTCCTCACCAGACACCAATCTGGCTGCCACCTTGATCTTGGACTTTCCAGCCCCCAGAATTGTGAAAAATTAATTGTATTTTCTTTATAAATTATCCAGTCTCAGGTATTCTGTCATAGAAGCACAAATGGACTAAGACAGAAATTCAATACTGGGGACAAATAACAAGTTTAAAACATTTGAAGAAAAAAATAGTGGACTAGAAATATAACACAGAGAGACAACAAGATAAAACATAAAAGAGAGATTAAAATATTAAAATTTCTAGAGTGATCATTATAATAGAAATAGAGTAACTCAAACTGTTAGAGAAAAAACAATTGGAATTAGTCAATCCAAAACAATGAATAGCAAAAACCAGAATAGGCCACAAAACAGAAAATATAAAATATATTAGTGGGAATGAATCAGAATAGAACAGTAATTGCTAATTACAATAAATGAAAATGGACTATACTTTTTAGTTAAAAGTCAAAGACTACCAGATTGAATAAAAAATCTGCTATATGCTATTTGAAAAGATGTATCTAGGACTTAAAGAGCCATAAAAGTTGAAAGAAGAAGGATGAAAAGTTACACCAGGAAAAATGTTAACAAGATAGCTGGTATATTCATATCAGGCAAAATATGGCTTAATGTAGACACTATTAGTTAAAAAAAGAGATCATCATTACATACTGATAAAAGCTTAACTCAGTGAGAAGAAATAACAATTCTAAGCTTATTTGCATCTAGTTACCTAAACTACAAATTTATAAAGTAAAATCGACAGAACTATTAAAAAAGCCCCAAAACAAACAAAAAAAACGAACTTAACAGATCCACTGCCAAATTAGAAAATTTAGTTTACATTTCTCGGTATTTGGTAGATTAAGCAGACAAAATGTTGTAAGTATATAAATTTGTGTAATACAGTCAGTAAGATTAATCTAATAAACATATATAAAACCCTGCATATGTTATCTGGAGAGTACAGACTTTTTTCAAGAACACCTACACATTAAAAATTGAACACATTGGAAGCCAGGGGTAGGTAAACTTTCTCTGTGAAGGGCAGATAGTAAATATTTTGGGCTTTGTGGAGCATGTGGTCTCTGTTGCTAGTACTCAGCTCTGCCAACATGGTAGCGAAGAAGCCACAGACAATATGTAAATGAATGAGTGTAGCTATGTTCTAGACTCCTTAGACTACTTTGATAGCTTCCTAGATGCTCCCACCACCTACTCTTACTGTTTTCTACAGTCTTACAGGGGTCAAACCGTTGTAAAAAGAAAACACAACAAAACATAAAGATGATTATGTAGCACAGACTGTATGTGGCCCTCAGAGTCTGAACTATTACAATCTGGCCCTAAAGAAGAAAAGTTTGCTGGTAACTCTTTTAATACATTATCTATACTGACCTTGCATAAAGTCTCTTAAAAAAAGAACTGCCTTTCCATTCTTTTAAAAAAACATAGAATTCTCTAATATGGTCAAAAAGGCCATAAACGTGCGTAATCTGGATGATCTACTTCTCCAGCATTATCTCCTGCACCCTCCCTTTCCCTCTCTGTGCTCCAGTCATTCATTTCTAGGGTTGTTTTTCAAGGTGCCATGTTCTTTTCTATTTCAGGGGCTTTGCACAAGGTATTAATATTCCCTCTGTTTGATGATCTCTCTTTTCTACAGATGCCAATTTAAATATTACTTGCTCCAGAAGGCCTTTCATAATCTCCTACGCTAGATTAAGTTTACTCACATATGCCCCATCACCCTACAGTTTTAACAATTGTAACCCTTATACTATTCAATGTCTAGATTGCTAGACTGTAAGGTCTGTGGAGATGACATATTGTCTTACCTTGATTTCTAGCAGTAAGCATGATACATGGTATTTTTTTAAATAAATGGTTGTTGAATGAGCTTCCTGTTCCTCCACTGAAAAACGTCATTCTTTCAAGGCCCATCTTTACCTTTCTAGTTTCAATGGAAGATGTTTACCTTCTGTTAATTCCTGTCATCTGAATATTATTCTTCCACTTAGGGATTTTACTATGTTTATCTTCCTTCACCATTTTCTTTTCATCCTCTTCTTCCATTGACTTTTTCTTCATTCAAGCCTCTTGTCTTAAAACAACATTCCCCTGAGCCAATCTTTGGTTCCCTCTAGTTACTGGGGTGAGACATGTTCTGGAAATTATTCCATTTACGTCAATTTCTTCATTGCCATTCAATCCTTTTAACCCCATGTAATCTTTTTCTGTCCCTACCATTCAGCCAAACTACTGTAAGGGCATCAAAGACCTCTAAGCTCTTAGCTCTAATTGGCACTTTCAGTCCTTCTCTTAATCTTTCTCCCTAAAAAGTTGGTTACTATTGACTCTTCTATAGATGAAAACTTCCACTCTCTCAATTTTATGACATTACTCCCCCCTGGTTTTCGTCCAATGACTGCCATTTCCACTTTTGCAGAATTCTTTTTTATCTGCCATGCCTCAAACATTGATGTGCTTTCATGGCTGTATACTTAGCCCTATTCTTTCCTTTCCTGAAGCACAGTTTCCCCTGTATTACAAATCAGTGAATAGTGCCTCCCTTTTCTACTCTCTCAAGCAAGAATCCTGAGTCAACCTGATTCTTTCTTTCTTCCGTAGTCTCTACAGTCAGGTCCTACAAATGTTACCTTTAATATTTCTCATCAATTCTTTCCATCTGTACTGCCAAGGCCTTTGGTTAAGGCCTTCAATGTCGGTTAGCCAGAATGATTCAACAGCCTAACTAGTCTTGCCTCTCCAAACCATCCTCTGTTGCTAGTGATTTTTCTGAAACAAAAATCTAGTCATCATTCCTATTGCCTGAAACTTTTGGGGGGCTGCCCTCTGTCATAATAAAATCCAACTTCTAAGCACAGCATTTAAGAACACTAATATAGGTCAGGTGCTGTGGCTCATGCCTGTAATTCCCGCACTTTGGGAGGCCGAAGCCGGCAGACTGCTTGGGCCTAGGAGTTTGAGACAAGCCTGCGCAACATGGTGAGACCCTGTCTCTACCAAAAATGCGACAAAAATTAGATGGGCGTGGTAGTGCATGCCTGTAGTCCCAGCTACTCAGGAGGCTAAGGTGGGAGGATCACTTGAGCCCAGGAGGCGGAGACTGCAGTGAGCTGAGATTGCACCACTGCACACTCTGGCCTGGGTGACAGGGCCAGACTGTCTCAAAACAAAAACAAAAATGAAAACATAAAAACCCCCAAAACCCATTAATATAAATTAAATATTTGTATTTCACTCAAACTTGAGAGTTTTTAAAATGTCACACTCTGCTACATCTTTACAATCACAAATGCTGTTCCATCTTCCTGGACTCTATCTAATCCTTGAGACACCCTCTCGGCTAACTTCCAAATGGCAGCTCAGACACCATTTGTTTTCCGACCTGTCACCTTTCCTCTCTCTCCATGTTTTACTTGATCTCCTGAGGCTGAAATTTTTAAGCATTATTCATTCAGGTTAACAATTATTGATAGGATAGTTAGTGTGGTGGTTTGTAATGTCAGCTTGGTCAGGCAGAACTACATTTTCCAGAATTATCTTCCTTCAATGTTCTGTAAGCCACAAGTCTTGAGCAAAATTTGGAGGGTGAAATGTGAAGCAGCAGCTGTTTTATAGCTAGCTGAACAACTTCCCATCCTTTCCCTGGATCACTCGTTTCTCTAACCAGGTTTCTCTACACCACGTGTTTGTGTTGGATATGGGGTTACACAGAACAACCACATTATCAAGGCCAGAGATGATACAAACTGACGTGGGTTTGTCTGTGCTTGTTATTTCCACTTGTTCTCACTGCCTCCCATTTTACATCCATCTTCCCTTAACCGACTGTCGTGTGGACTTCAAGCTCCAGCATCAGAAAGAACACTAACAGCTTTACAGATTGTTTAGCTCCCACAACAGGGTAGTCAAATTCCTTATATATAAATATATATTCTGCTTCTCTGACTGAACCTTGACCTGGATGATGTATATGAGGGAAACATGAGGCTGGTGAGACTACCTAAAATGATGCTTGCCACACTCTCAGAGCGCTCTGTGCTCAAGTTTGTATCATCACATATTCTTACTATCTTCCTAGTAGATATTTAACTCCGAGGTGAGGACTTTTATCTCTGTATGATCACTGCATTATGTTGCTTAGCACAAACTAGGTGTTTTATAATTTTTTGTTTAATCAGTTTGAAATACCTGTTGATCCAATCAAATTATCTTTAAGTAACAAAGATATCAATCTGATTTCAATATTAGATTAGTACATTAGCTATCAATATTGGCTCAAATGATTATTACATAAAATCTTAGGAAGTCAATGAAAATACCAATTACCCGTGATAAATATTTTCAAATATTTCCTATTATGTAATTTGTCCATTTGAATACAAATAAATCCTTGTACAAGTATGGGAGAATCGAATGCAGATAAACCTATGAAGGGAAGAATTTTCTAATTTATCTACTGGATTTTTCTTCAATTAAAAAAGAAATTGTAAAATACACTTAAAATTTACCATCTTAATCATTTTTAAGTGTACCGTTTAAGAACAGTATTAAATACATCCTTTTTTTTTTTTTTTTTTGAGACGGAGTCTCGCTGTGTCTCCCAGGCTGGAGTGCAGTGGCGTGATCTCGGCTCACTGCAAGCTCCGCCTCCCGGGTTCACGCCATTCTCCCGCCTCAGCCTCCCAAGTAGCTGGGACTACAGGCGCCCGCCACCACGCCCGGATAGTTTTTTGTATTTTTAGTAGAGACGGGGTTTCACCATGTTAGCCAGGATAGTCTCGATCTCCTGACCTCGTGATCCACCCGCCTCGGCCTCCCAAAGTGCTGGGATTACAGGCTTGAGCCACCGCGCCCGGCTAAATACATCCTTAATGTGCCACCATCACCACTATCCAGCACCATAACTCATCTTGTAAAACTGCGTGATGTCCTCAAGGTTCATTCATGCTGCAGCCAGTGTCAGAATTTTCTTCCTTGAAGTGGAGTAATACTCCATTGCATGGATATACCACATCTTGCTTATCCATTCATCTACTGATGGACACTTGGGCGGCTTCCATGTTTTAGCTATTGTGAATAACGCTGCTATCACCATGGTGTACAAGTATCTCTTCAAGACCCTGCTTTTAATTTTTTTGAGTATATATGTAGATGTGGGATTGCTGGGTCATGGTATTTCCATTTTAATTTTATGAGGAATCACCACACTTTTCCATAGTGGCTACACGTACCATTTCATATTTCTACAAACAGTGCACAAGCGTTCCAACTTCTCCATATCCTTGCCAACACTTGTTATTTTCTATGTTCCTGTTAGGTGTCTGCTGGATTTTTTTTTTTTTTTTTCTAGATGGAGTCTCGCTCTGTTGTCCAGGCTGGAGTGCAGTGGTGTGATCTCGGCTGACTACAACCTTTGCCTCCTGGGTTCAAACAATTCTTCTGCCTCAGCCTCCTGAGTAGCTGGGATTACAGGCGCCTGCCACCATGCCTGGCTAATCTTTTGTATTTTTAGTAGAGATAGGGTTTCACTGTGTTGGCCAGGCTGGTTTCAAACTCCTGACCTCAAGTGATCCACCTGTCTCGACCTCCCAAAGTGCAGGGATTACAGGTGTGAGCCACTGCACCTGGCCTACTGGGTTCTGAAGAGTGACTTTATGACACACTGAGTCCATAATATTTTCTACAGGCATACTACTAAAATAGTAATGTCAACTATATGAATTAATATATATAATATTCCATTTAGTTATTTTAAGAGTACTAGAATAGCTTTACACATCTCATAACCTATCAGTCAGAAATAGTTCATCACTGAATGGTCTCATAAACAAGACAGTAGTTCAACAATATCTTTAATTTTTACCCGATGACAAAAGCTGAGTATTTCAGAGAATTATACAACTTGAAAAACCTTGTTTCATTCAATTGTCACTTTATTGCAAGATGGTAGAATTAATTGCAAATTTAAACTATAATCTGGTAATCTTTAGTCAGGCTGCAAGTTTTTATAAAGACAAACTGCTTATTCAGAAGTGATCATGGAACAACTCAAAGGCAGAGTAAGAAGGATGAGAAACATTTGACTGGCCGATAGAGATTTTGTTCTCTTACTATATGAAACAAACTTTTCATTTTTAGGAAGGGTAAATTATAACTTCAGTAGACATCAATACAGAAAGATTTCGTCAAATAGACTAGTTTCCATTTAGTCTGTCAACTGTTTCTAGCTGTCTCAATTGGGATAGATTCATTTACATAACCAGGGGTGCTTGAGCCTTCTTTGCCAGCAGCTTTAGGTCCGCAATGCACTTGGCAACTGTCTCCTTTTCCTGTGATAAGGAAAGAGAAATCTGGTTAGACCTTTCCAAAACATAGAAAAGTATAGAGTATAAACACCATTATTCTAAAAGACACCTCCTACCAGACCAGAACCTCAAGATTACTGGCTTAACATTATACAGCTACTAGACAGGTTTAGAAGTAAAACTAATTAACACAGAGGAGATACAATTTATTTTAAGCAAATCCAGGGGGTTAGTTAAAAATCCCTGGCTCACAGCTTTTATGAGTGAAACCTGTATAGAATCTGAGACCAGATATTCCTGTAACCATCTGCCACTGATGTTGGCTTGTACAACTAACAGCTGCTTGAAAAAGACCAACTCAACAAATATTAGTAATATACAAATGTTAAGAATGAAAATAATTTTTAGTCTCTTTTCTAGACTTCTTTTGTATTTTCTAAGTTTCTTAAGCATGTATATTACATTTATGTAAAAGACAGTTTACTAGAAAAACAAAAAAACTTTTGATAGGACCCTGTTTTTCTTTTTTTTTCTGAAACGGAGTCTCACTCTGTCGCCCAGGCTGGAGTGCAGTGGCCGGATCTCAGCTCACTGCAAGCTCCGCCTCCCGGGTTTACGCCATTCTCCTGCCTCAGCCTCCCAAGTAGCTGGGACTACAGGGACCCACCATCTCCCCGGCTAGTTTTTTTTTTTTTTTTTTTGTATTTTTTAGTAGAGACAGGGTTTCACCGTGTTAACCAGGATGGTCTCAATCTCCTGACCTTGTGATCCGCCCGTCTCGGCCTCCCAAAGTGCTGGGATTACAGGCTTGAGCCACCGTGCCCAGCCTAGACCCTGTTTTTCTAATCCTACATACATTATGCTGAAAATGACCAGAAATACTTAAATGTTATAAACCCGAGAAAGAAAAAAAATCAAGTCATATTAAAGCAAAAATATAAATGAAAAAAAAATCGATTCAGTTTAAGCAAACAGAAAACATTTCCGTTCAAAACAGACAAATTATGCAGGTGAAAAGAAGAAATGGAATGTCATGGAATTAGAAAATGGAAGGGGCTTAGAAATAGCCTTGTTCAGTCTTTTATTTATTTTATTTTTTGAGGCAAGGTCTTGCTCTGTCACCCAGGCTGGAGTGCAATAGTGCGATCAGAGCTCACTACAGCCTATGCTTCCTGGGCTCAAGAGATCCTCTCACCTCAGCCTCCTCAGTAGCCCTAAGTACAGGAGTTTGTCATCGCACCCAAGCTACTTTTTAAATATTTTGCAGAGACAGGATCTCGCTATGTTGCCCAGGTTGGTCTCGAACTCCTGGTCTCAAGTGATCTTCCTGCCTCGCCCTTCCAAAATGTTGGGATTACAGGCATGAGCCACCATGCCCAGCCCAGTCTGTTTTATAGAGAAATTAAATATATCAGTTAATGCTACCCAAATTTGAGGAAAGAGAAAAGCCAGCCTGACAGATAGGCAGCATCTTCCTGCTTATCACTATCCAGAAAAACAAACCGGGGTTACACTGCTACTTCTAGGCTAAAGACTCCTTGCCAGCTATTCCTACCTTAATGAAACATCAGCAGATACTTGTTAAGAGATACCAGTACAATGTCAGAACCTGTAAAAATGTTGTGTACCTGCTCTGCGGAGATGCTTTGCACCACGTGCTTTTCCACCCAATTTATCATGTGCTCTTGTTCCTTTCGACGCGTCATGTTCTGCACAGCTATATGATAGTCCAGGCGACTCTTTACTTCCTTATATACTCTATATAGTCGTTCCCGGTAAGTAACCTCCAAAGCCATAGCAATGTTATTCTGGGGCAAAATGAAGAAATGATAAACATTGTATACTTGAAGGAATACTTCTACTCTGAAGATTCTGCCAGTGAGAATGCCCCACTTCTTTTGTATTTTATGTGGAATTCTTTTATTTAATAAATATATACCTAGAAATTATAACAGCATATGGCAAAAACATACTTAAAAGTGTATGCTGTAAGAAATAAGTCTCCTTCAGTCCCCCCATGGCCACTAACTTCCTGTATTTCTTGTATTCCCTCTCAGAAATATTTAATAAAAATATAGGTATACACATCAAAATATAGGCATATACACATCACGTTTATTAATTATGACAGAAAAACCTACCTCAATTTTAAGCTACATTGGATTCCACTATACTGGTACTCCATAATTAATTTTTTGGTTCTACAAATAATGGTGCATACATTGTATATTTGTCTTTGTGTTTATGTCATAAACTTGCTGGATCAAATAATAGTTAACATTTGTAGAGTACTGACTACACTCTAAACACTTTTGTGTTTGGATTCAATTAAACCTTATAATGAAACCATGGCATAGTTATTATAATTATATCCATTTTGCAGTGAGGAAACTGAGGCAGAAGTTAGGAAACTTGACCAAGGTTACAGAGCTAATAAACTATGAAGCCAAGATCAGCATACAGGCAATAAGGCTACAAGGTCAAGCTCTTATATATTTCTACTTAGCTAACCCATAGGCATCACAAACCAATGCACACCAAACTGAAGGTTATTGGCAACAAGGCAATCAGAGTGATCCTTCAATGACTTTCTCTCATTCAGAGTCCAAGTCAAAGTTCGTATAGGAGCCTAAGGTCTTTATGTATCATAGTCCCAGGCCACCCTCTATCTCCTTTTATTCTCCCCCCACCAATTCTACTTCAGCTGTATGAACCTTCTTACTTTTCCTTGACTATATCAAGCAAACTTCCAGGTTTAGGGCATTTGCAACTGTTCTTCCCTCAGCCTGGCACTTATTTCCCCAAAAACCCACATACTTTGCACTATTAGTTCTTTCACGTCTCTGCTCAAATATCATATTAGAGACATTTCCTGAATGCCCTTATGAAAACAGTAACTCCTTCTTCCTGCAATTTTGTAGAAAGGGTCTATGCCCAGGCTGGTCTCAAACTCCTGGGCTCAAGTGATCCTCCCGCCTTGACCTCCCAAAGTGCGGGGATTATAGGCATGAGCCAATGCACCTGGCCTGCAATCTTTTTAATACTAGTTTATTTTTCTATCTAGCATTTACTACCTGTTGACATTTGCATCTGTTCAATTATTTATTTTCTGTGCTTCTCCCAAAGACTGGCTAGAAAATAAGACTCCATGAAGGCAGAAGCTGTTTGTTCTCCACTATATTTTCAGCACTCTGCCTTGGTCAGAATATCTACATAGGAAGAACTCAATAAATAGCCATCAAGTAAATATAAATAAATAAAAACCTAAATTACTATCATTTCACTCTTAGGAAAAAGCTACATTTTCCAGTATGGTTTTTTAAAAAAGCCAAAATATATGTATGCATGCATTCACATATGTGTATATACTACGCAAGAAGCAGGAAGCATTCTCCCTTTGTAACCTAAATATACACGGAATTAACATTTTTCTGGGATTTTTCAAATATCCATGTGCTTACGAGTCCTTAGGGATCTTGTTTAAAAGAATACAGATTCTTGGGTAGCCCTTAAGAAAGGTTCTGATTCCACAAGTCTTGGAAAGAGGCAAAAAAAATTAACACCAAAGATAACTCTAATGCATGTGGTACCAAGACCACATTGGCCAAGATCCTAAACATTTCAGATGCTTACTATCTTAGCCAGTATTGAGAAATATTGGCCAAGATCCTAACTATTTCAGATGCTTACTCTAACTCCAGTCTTGACTTCCTGGGTGCAAGCAGTCCTCCTGCCTCACCCTCCTCAAGTCCTAGGATTACAGATGTGAGCCACTGTGCCCAGCCTGCTTTGTGGATTTAGAATATCAGATTTCCTTACAGCAAAGATGTTAAGATGTTCTTGTAGCAAGTGTGTATGAAATACACAGGATGTATTTTACCTATAGTCTTCCTTATACAGTGCATGTCATTTTTAAATCAGCTTTAACTTAATGACTATTTCTTTTTGTGTGGATCCGAAATGTTTTTTTAATAGCTTCTACGGTTTCTAATTTTATAATAATTTGAACTATTTTTCCACTTGACAGTTCTTTTTTTTTTTTTTGAGACGGAGTCTCGCTCTGTCGCCCAGGCTGGAGTGCAGTGGCCGGATCTCAGCTCACTGCAAGCTCCGCCTCCCGGGTTCACGCCATTCTCCTGCCTCAGCCTCCCGAGTAGCTGGGACTACAGGCGCCGCCACCTCGCCCGGCTAGTTTTTTGTATTTTTTAGTAGAGACGGGGTTTCACCATGTTCACCAGGTTGGTCTCGATCTCCTGACCTCGTGATCCACCCGTCTCGGCCTCCCAAAGTGCTGGGATTACAGGCTTGAGCCACCGCGCCCGGCCGACAGTTCTTAAATGTTTGAATAGCTGTGAATGCCAACTGCTACATAAATGTTCTCTTTTCTAAATAAAATATGTTCAATCTATTTAATCATTCTTCATAAAAAATTCTGAATTTAAAAAAATGCACACAAGTAACTTCATTCTTTCTAGAAACTTCTGAAACCTACCCTTTGCACATCAAAAAGGTAATGGCGCTTCTGAGTCAGTGCCTGCTGTGACTTCTCCGTATCAATTGCATTCTGCATTTGCTGGATGGAAGACTGCTTCGCCTCTTCTAGTTGGGCAAGTTTTTGCTACAATTGCGATAGCAACAACAAAGATCAGTGAAAGCACAAAGGGTAAAAAAAGGAGATTCATTTCATGCTTCTTCAAAGTTGCATCTCTCATTTGTAAAAACACCCACAAAGAAAATAGAAAGAAATGCACAAATCCTTAAAAATAATTTCCCATAATAACTATACAATACCTTTTGAATGATTGTAGAAAAGCTGAAGGGTTTAGTAGATATAAAAAAATTATCTCAAATTAGTAACTAACATTAACACTTATTTGAAGCATTAGATTCATTTCTATGTGTTGCTCCCCTAACAATCATATCAAAAATATCACTAAATGACCTTCATGTTTCTGCTAGTCTAAAATAGGAAATAAGGTTTATGGTTCTTACCTCATTGATTTTATCAGCATATGCTGCAACAGACGGACCATATTTTTTAATTCCATAGACCATTATCCCTATTAATGACATGGCAGTGAAGGTCTCTGCGGTAATCACATATATTTCTTTGGATAAAGCATACAAGATAAGCCCAGTTCCGAGCACATAGGGTCCTACAAGAAGAAGAGTTATTTTATGAATGGATATGCTATGCCTAAAAGAGGGAAGATAGAAAGGCACTTCTATATTTGATTAGCAGAAAGCAAAGTAATGACTTAATTAGATTCAAAGACAAAACACTGGATTGGGAAGCAGTATGGTAGAGCTGAAAGAACAAAGATATGGACTCAGGGAAATCTGTATACTGACTCTGCAATTTTAAAGAAACTGAGCAATCTAAATAATCTCTGAATTTAGTTCCTTATTTGTAAAATGGGGACAATACCTTCTTCAGTCTGATAAATTTGAGAAATAATGTTAAGCACAATACACAGCACAGTAAATTATACTATTCTACAAAGATACCAGATAACTTTCTGAAGTAACTTGTCCAGCAAAATATACTATTTATTGAATGGGAACACTAGACAGGTTAAAATTTACACACGAAACAAGCAAAAACAACTACAAAGTGGTATGTATATAAAATAATGAATAAATATTAGGATTCCCAACTCCTGTAGCACCTAATTACAATGCTTCAAATATGGTTTTTTCTTTAACCAGGCCATGTATTCTGAAAGGATGCAAACCATGATTTACATTTCTTTAGTCTTTCCCCCATGCTTCGCAGGATGTAAGAGAGGCCCACAGCAGGCTTTTAGGAAAGCATTTTACAGTATTTCTGAGAATCATAGGATGGCAGGATGTATCATGACAATAACAGGGTTACAAACTCAAATACATTTTACCCGGTTTCCCATACAAAGTTCCAACATTTTTTTTTAATTGTCTTTAATATACAAATTTTAAATATGAATTTGCAAGAAACATCTATCATATGTAACATTTTTATCACCCATTGAAGTCTGAGGAGACTAATGTTTCTAGCAATTTCAGTTAGGAAAATGCTACTTTAGGTGACTCTAGGGCTAAAAAAAGAGTCTTTGGCTTCCAATATTCCACAGTCATAGCAATACTTGGGTATGGGCCAAGAAAGGCAGTACATGTAGTAGAGAGAATCATAAACTTAATCAGGGGACTCCTGCTTTACCTGGCTTCATTTTTATTCATACCCTTTTCATTATCTAACAGTATATTACACAGTTACTCATTTCTTTATTGTCATCCTACAACAGAATGTATGTTCCATGACAGCAGGCACTTAACACTGTTTAACACCATATGCCTTCAACAGTGCCTGGCATAGAGCAGGCATCAAAAAATTTGATCTACTAACAGAGATAATTCTGTAAAATTAAGTTTAAAATCCCAAATACATTTATACCAAAAACAAGTTGGAGCAATCAAATCAACTGTTACAATTTCCTTTTGAAAACAGCTGACTTGCGGCTGCAGGCGGGTGGCTCAAGCCTGTAATCCCAGCACTTTGGGAGGCCAAGGTGGGTTGATCCCACGAGCCCAGGAGTTGGAGACCAGCTTGGGCTACATGGTGAAACCCTATCTCTACAAAAAAATTAAAAATGAGCCGGATGTATGCCTATAGTCCCACCTACTCGGGAGGCTGAGGTGGGAGGATGACCTGAGCCTGGGGAGGTAGAGGCTGCAGTGAGCTGTGATTGTGCCACTGCACTCCATCCTGGATGATAGAGTAATACCTTGTCTCAAAAAAACAAACAAACAAACAAAAAAACAACCAAACAAGAAAACCCACCTAATTTGATTTTAGTGATGCCATCAAACCATATTATCAAAGACCAGGCAAAAATGCTCACCTGTTACACCAGTTTTAGGATAAAGAAACTGGAAGAATTCCTCAGGGATCAGTCCATAACGAACTTTTCCTCCATATTCAGGAAGAGGCGGTATAGGGGCAAGGTGTGGCTGCCCTGTATGGAAGGTCCTTGTTGCCTGCAATACTCTACAGGTAATTATTGTACAAATGTAAAGCCTATTTCTTTAAGGAGAATACAATGTATGAATAATTAGCAGAAACAATAAATGGGGTTGAGGATTGAGGCAGTTTTCTAACTCTCATAATGGAAAGAGAATGGACTGGGAATAGGAAGGTTAGGGTCCAGTAATCAGCTGTGACAAGAGCAAAGAATTAATTACAGACACTTAACCTTCTACCCAATACTGGAATCCTTTCTATAAGCCTTGCAGATCATCTGTCTAGCACTGTGTATATCTATTATTAGCACTGAAATATGTAAGAATGTGGATGTGGCAGCCAGATAGACTCCTTGAGTTCAAATCCTAGACCTGCCCCTTGACTTTGAGTAAAGAATTTAAAGCTTTTGTAATCTCAGATTTCTCTCAGTAAAATGGAAATAAAAGATAATACCTTCTATGGTTGTTGACAGGATTAACTGAGTTAATATGTGTAAAGTGCATAGAATGATGCCTGGCACATGGAAAAGTGCTATGTAAGTGGTTAGCTATTATATGCCTGGTATGTTGGCTCCTCAACCTTTCTGAATACTCTCTTTGATGGGAGTGCTAATCACTACATGTAACAGACTTTTTCAGTACTGGGCAGCTCTAATTATATTCATCTTTGAATTGAGATGCTGCATACATTCTTGGAACCTCAATCCATTCTTAGTTCTAATTTTGCTATGTAAGATAACACACATGTACCTGGGTGAAACATCTGTTCCCTCACAATCCTGATTGCCCATAAAGACTTCTCTGGTTTTGTCTTTTTTTTTAATGAGGTATAACAGAACTGTATACAATACTCTATAGTCTGGCCAATTCATTCATTCTACAAATACTTATTGAGAACTTGCTATTGCCAGTTTGGAAACTATTCTTGTATTAAAGCAGCTTAAGACTACACGTTTAACAGTTACAGCATACTGATGTCTCCTTAGGCTTCTGATGAAATAAAATTTAGTCCCTTTATGTCTGCTGTCAAGTTTAGTCTCCTTCAAGTTTTCAGTATATTTTTGTCCCACTTCCCACCTCCCATTCCTCTACTCTGTCAACCTCTATCTCCTTGTAATGTAAGAATTTACATTATTTCATTTATTTTGGTACAATGCTTATCTTTTGAATATTATTTCTGCCTCCAAATATATTAGCTACCCCACCAGGTTTTGAAATCTGAGAATCACGCTCGAGATTCCTTCATTTACATCAAGGTTTCTCAACTAAACTACTGATGTTTGGACTGGATACTTCTTTGTTGTAAGAGGTTGTTCTGTGCATTGTAGAACGTCTGGCAGTATCTTTGTGGCCTTTACACAACAGATACCAGTAGCCTCCTTCCTCCCCGACCCACCCAATGGTAACACTGAAAAATATCTCCAGACATTGCTAAATGTCACCTGCAGGCAAAGCACCCCAGGCTAAGAACCCCTGATTTAAATCATAGTACTAAAGGGTATGCTTAAGCTGATAAGTCTCCCTAACTAGCTATCTTAGTTCAAGCCCTTATCACCTCTTGCTTAGTTTAACAATCCAAAACCTGATCTCTCTGCTTATTTTATTTTTTTTTTGAGACAGAATCTCGCTCTATCACCCAGGCTGGAGCACAGTGGCGTGATCTCTGCTCACTGCAACCTCCACCTCCCAGGCTCAAGCGATTCTTGTGCCTCAGTCTTCCGAGTAGCTGAGATTACAGGCGTGTGCCACCACGCCCAGCTAATTTTTTTATTTTTGGGACAGATGGGGTTTTGCCATGTTGGCTAAGCTGGTCTCAAACTACTGGCCTCAAGTGATCTGCCGTCTCGGCCTCCCAAAGTGCTGAAATTACAGGTGTGAGACACTATACCTGGCCTCTGCTTCTTATTAAATACCCCAACTTAAACCTAGCCCTCTCACATTACTGCCAATGTTTCTAAAATGAAAATTTGACTTGAAAACTCAACAGGCTCTCTCCTGCCTACTGAAAACTACTTAATATAACATATATAATCTAGTACCTGTCATTTTTTTTTTTTTTTTTGAGACAAGGTCTCACTCTGTCACCCAGGCTGGAGTGCAGTGGTGCCATCACTGCTCACTCGCAGCCTCCATCTCCTGGGCTGAAGCCATCCTCCCACCTCAACCTTCCCAATAGCTGGGAGTACAGGTGTACACCACAATGCCCAGCTAATTTTTAGAATTTTAAAAAAATTTTGTTGTTTTGTTTTTGTCTATGTTGCCCAGGCTAGTCTCGAACTCCTGGGCTCCAGTGATCCTCCTGCCTTGGCCTCAGGATTATAGGCATGAGCCACCACTGTGCCTGGTCCTGTCAAATTTTATAACCTCATCTTCCTTCATTCTCTTACTCTCCTGGAATTACTTAACAGCTCTCAAAAACAAACGAAGAACCACCACAAAAAAATTGCCCAATGCTGCTCCTTCTGTCTTGTATGCCCTTCATACCATGACTTCATAGCAATGACTACCAAGACCAATCAGCCTCCAGATGTGTAAAGCCCTCCCCCATTTTGGGCTAACATTCATTCTTTTAATCAATAAAACATTTACTGACTTTCTACTAATGCTAGGTACCAGTAACATGGCAATGAACAAAGCTCCAGCCTTCAACATTCTAGTGGGGGTATGGGAAGGGTGAGTGTGTATCTCCATACAAAATTTCAGGCAGCTCTAAGTGCTGTGAAGAAAAACTGAGCAAGGTAAGGGGATAGGGAGCAACAGAATGGGGAAGTTTTTTTGGTAGGGAGCCAGATGACATTTGACCCAATGATCTGAGGAAAAGAGAGAAGAGCAAGTAGAAAGATATTGAGGCACGAATGCGCTTGGTAGTTTTCAGAGGAACACCAAGGGCAGTATGGTTGAAGAATGAGCTAAAAAAAGAACAGAAGGGGATGGTGTCAAGAGATAGGATGGGATCAATTCATGTTGGACCTTCTGGGTTATGCTAAGTTTGGATTTTATTCAAGTGGGATGGGGAGCTCTGGAAGGCTTTGGTGGGAGATTGACATAATCCTCCTGGCTATTATGAGAATGGGCTGTAATAGCACAAGAATAGAGATGCAAGACTAATGAAGAGACTACTAAAATACCTAGGTGAAAGTTTGCGGTGGTTCATACTTTAGTGGTAGTGGAAGCAGCAGTCAGAGTCCAAATTTCTAGAGGAAGAGCCTTGCTGAGGTACTGGACATGAAGTGTGAAAAAAAACCAAGGATATTCCTTGTATCTTGTAAATATAAGTTATTTATTACCTGGTATTACAATTATTTGTTTACAAGTCTGTATGGGGTCCTTTTTCTTCTAAGTTGGAAGCAGTCAATTATAGCCTCACTTCATTGCACACATGAGACTCAATTACAGACAAGACCACTTTTTCAAGTCCAGTTTTTTCAATTTGATAGTTAACATAATTTGCAAGCTTTAGAACTAAATTTGGAAGTAAAAAGAAATCTCTAGGAAAATGAACATGTCTTATGAAACAATTTTAACGCAAACAGCTGCTAAATTTACTAAACACACACCATGTACCAAGAACTGTTTTTGAATTTCACAGAAATTGCCTCTTAATTCTCAAAAGCCACAATGCACTATCATGCGCCATTTTGTAGATGAGGAAATTGAGGTCACACAGCTAGTAAGTGGAGGGGCCAGGGACCCTGTACTGGCTTTGGAGCCCTCACTCTAAACCAATACTCTAAAGGTGCCTCCCATTCCTAGACTGTGAGCTCCATGAGGGCAGGTAATTTGCCATACTCATTCTTGTATCCTTGGTTATGTGTTTAGGCAACATAAATATTTACTGAATCAATGAATGATTTCTCTGATTGTTATTATATGGCAGCAAAAACTAGGTATCTGGGAAACAGACTATAAACAACATGCTTCACTGTTTTATTGAACAAAATTTGTTCTTGGGTATGTAATCTACTCTGATTCAGGCTGTGGAGGCTACATGTCATAAGGTCCCAAGGGAAGGTCACAAAGGAGAGGGGCGGGCATAGAAGACAGCAAAACCAATTTCTAGTTTAGTTAGAATACGTTACATATCCTGTTAAAGTCTTGGTCATCAGTTCATATGACAGCGTTCCTGGCAGTTACAGGAACAAGTGTTTGAAAGAGGGTTTAAGTGTCCCAAAATTATCGGAAAGAGATTTCTGGCCTAAAGCTAAGGGGGTGGGGGCAGGAATCGAGAAATAAAAGATAGTAAAAACAAAGACGAAAGGGACCATTATCCTCACACTTACCCTGGACCTAGGAAGGCTGCATTCTTCAGAGACGGGGCTGCGGACAGACAAGACGAAGGTCAGCAAAGTCAAATGAACTCTAGTTTGTCCCTTCCTCATCCCTGCCAGGCTAGATCACTAAGGCTATGTACCCCTCTTTCCTGTCCCTTAAGTCCCCACGCTCCTCTCCGAGCGGCGCTGATCACTCGCCGCTCAGGCCCGTGTCGCTGCGCCCTTCTCCCCTCCTTGTGACCCCTAGATTCGCTTCTTTCCAACCACTCTGATAGCCCAGAGCAGCGTCTACACCCCTCACCCGCTGTGGCGGCGGCGGAAAGTACCACCCGGGACAGCATGGTCAGCGAAGGTGCAGGTAGCAATCTTAGAGTCCCTGTGACCCCGACAGGAGAATCTGTCAGGGCAGGAGCAAGATGGCCGCTCACAAGTCTCGCGAGATGAAAATTTTGTAGTCTTCCTTCAACTTTCCTCGGGAGATTTTTTTTTTTTAAATTATCGCGAGACGAGGCAAGTAATGCTGAGAACCTATCGCAGGAGGGCGACAGCCGGAAAGCAGGATGGAGCCACAGAAGCAATTCTCGCGAGAAGTAGACTTGCCGTAGCCTCGGGAGAGGGGCGGAGGCTCAGAGGCACACCACGTGGGGTTTGCTATCGGAGCTGAGTCTCCGGCAGGCGTCCAATTTGAGTCTAGGTTGGAGTTGGAACCGTGGAGATGCGGAAGGAAACCCCGCCCCCCCTAGTGCCCCCGGCGGCCCGGGAGTGGAATCTTCCCCCTAATGCGCCCGCCTGCATGGAACGACAGTTGGAGGCTGCGCGGTACCGGTCCGGTGAGCCGAGATCCCGGGCCTGGGAGCTCCCTTACCCCGGCCCAGGGCGCCCCTCCCCAGAGACTGACCCTCCCAGCCCATCCCCGCCCTGCATGTTATCCTGACCCGTGGGTCGCGCCGCCGAGCTGTCCCCAGCCCTGCCCCGCGTTCCTGAGCTCAGATCCAGACCCAGCCCGAAAGCTGTTCTGTGCGGTCTTCATGGAGGCGAGCCCTTCCACCCTTCACGCGCTGACAGCTTGTACCCCCCGTAGATGGGGCGCTTCTCCTCGGGGCCTCCAGCCTGAGTGGCCGCTGCTGGGCCGGCTCCCTCTGGCTTTTTAAGGACCCTTGTGCCGCCCCCAACGAAGGCTTCTGCTCCGCTGGAGTCCAAACGGAGGCTGGAGTGGCTGACCTCACTTGGGTTGGAGAGAGAGGTATTCTGGTGGCCTCTGATTCAGGTGAGTCACTTTCCCCTCATCCACCCCTCACCCCCACCCCCAGCCCCGGGTGGAGTGGTAGAATGGAGGCTTGGGGTACGGGTAGGGCTGAGCTCAATATCTAATGTCCTATGTTCAGTGCTTGGAGGAGCCTGAGAGTGTTGGCCCTGAATGCAAACTCTTGTGTAGGTGGGAAATATATTTTCTAAAATTCTAAATTGTCTGTTGAGATTTCCTAGAAAAATCCGTAACAAAATTAAGCAACGGATTGGAACCATTTTTCTTCTGTGTAACCTGCTGCTTAACCCCCGCAGCCCAGACCAAGCATAATCTTGATTTTAAGATGACACTGAAGCCAATCTATGCTACATGTCTCTTTCCATTTCTTACTGCTTTCTTGTCTTCATTCTGCTTTCTTTGTGTTCACTGTAGGCTCAGCGATGCAGGCTTTGGATTTTTTTTTTTTTTAAATCAGAATTTGGAAGTTGGCTGGCATTGCATGGAAGTTTAAAAGACCCACTTATAGATTTAACCTCTCTGACAATTGAGCTTGAACAGTACATAATCAAGAAAACTTTTGGCGGATTCTCTATACTGAGCCAGTCACTGTGCAAAACGTTCAATTATTCAACATATTTTTAAAGACTCTGCAAGACATTTATTCAACTAGTTCAGCAAATACTTATTAGTGTCCAAATAATTGGGAAGTGTTAACATCACTGGCTTTCTCCACCTCCTTGTCTGGGCTGTCATTAGGAAAACAGTAACACAGAATAAAGTCAAAGGCTCAGAAATTAGCTAAACTCTTCAGTGATGTGGACTTTGCTTTTATAGGAATAACTAACTTACTTTGTTAATTTAGTGACAGTGGCTCTTTGAATCCTAGAAGTGAATTACTACCTTGGTATAATTCAAGCTCATGTTTTCCTTACCCTACCCCCAACAGGTGCTGTTGAATTGTGGGAACTAGATGAGAATGAAACACTTATTGTCAGCAAGTTCTGCAAGTATGAGCATGATGACATTGTGTCTACAGTCTGTGTCCTGAGCTCTGGCACACAAGCTGTCAGTGGTAGCAAAGACTTCTGGTGGGTCCCTGTTCTCATTGCTTCTGTCTCTGAGCCTCCTTTGGGCGCCTTTCCTATCCTGTTAACCTCATTAGGTAACATTTTGGGCTTATTCTAAGAATTCAGTGACTAATTTTAGCATGTCTATAAGGTTTCCTTAGGGATTTTGCAGTCCATTGTAAGTAGACCATAGCAGCAGTCCAGGAGGCAAAGACTTGGGGAATGCTGATTACAGGAAGTTCATGTTTGAACACGTTTTTATGTTGCTAGTGTAGGTCAAGATTAAATGTCTGTTTTCTTTTGCCTCTTAGCATCAAGGTTTGGGACCTTGCTCAGCAGGTGGTACTGAATTCATACCGAGGTGAGTATTCTTTCATTTTTAGCCCTGGTCTTAGCTATTGTGTTTTTGGACTTTCTGAAGTTTGCTTTGATGTTAGGAACAGCAATTCCATGTTCTGATAGTTTTCTTATAAAACAGTAGTCAGGCTCCAGTATCTACCCCTTGTCCTTTTCTCAATTTCCTTGTTTCTTTTTTCTTTCTTTTTTATTTTTTTTTAATTCGACTAGTCAAGTACAGTAGTGAAAAGAGGGGAAGAATATGACAAGGAGTTTTGTCTGTAACTGACTGTGAACAATCAATTGAGATAACTCGCTACCTTCAGACCAGCCAGTTTCCCTGTTTCTATTGATGGCCTCACCACCTTGGCAACACAGGGCTCAAACTCTCGGTCCTTTTCCACCCCTTCTGTTTCCCCACCATCAGTTGGCCACCAAGTTCTTTTTAGTCTTTTCCACTGGTCAGTCACCTTCCTATCCATTTCTATGCCCCTATTCGCTTTCAGGCTTTACCTTACACAGGTAGTAGCACTCATGTCTCCACTAGCAATCTAGCTCTTTTGGTCTTTTATTAGTTTCTTGTGGCCAGTGGATTAAAATCCCATTTTCTTGTAATGGCATTGAAACCCTTTTACTGCATTTCCTCTCTTCAAGCTTATTAGATCCTTGACATTCTCAAGGGATAAATCTTGAGACTTTCAAATCTTGAACTTTTGAGTATTTACCTTCATAAAATGTCTGTTTTCTTTTGAGAACCATTGCTTTTTTAATGCCCCTCTTTCTGCTCACTTTCATTAACAGCACTAGTGGTTGACTTTATCTTGGGAGCCATTCTTTGTGAAGATAATGTCTAGAGCCTTAATGTGTGCATGTTCCAAGATTTAGATGCTGGGTGATTGATCACTGTGGTTCTCTCAATGGCTAAGTGCCTTTCCCTGCCATTTCTAACTTCAAAGTACATGATTAAGTTATAGACCAGAGAAATCACAGACTCATATCCAAGGTCCAGTATCCTGGACCTTCAGGGTCACTTGCAAATAGTTTTACAATAATGTTGAATGCCCAGCTGTGCGCAGTAGCTCACGCCTGAAATCCCAGCACTTTGGGAGGCTGAGGTAGGCAGATCATATGAAGCCTAGGAGTTAGAGACTAGTCTGGCCAACATGCCGAAACCCCGTCTTTACTAAAAAGTACAAAAATTAGCCAGGCATAGTGGTGCACATCTGTAATCCCAACTACTTGGGAGGCTGAAGCCCGAGAATCGCTTGAACCCAGGAGGCGGAGGTTGCAGTGAATCGAGAACACGTCACTGCACTCCAGCCTGGGCAACAGAGTGAAGCTGTTTCAGGAGAGAAAAAAAAAGTCAATGCCCTATGTCTATTATATTTGCCTTTTATTGCGTAGACATATGTGCTTTCCTGGTTAATGCTAACTCTTTTTCAGCATTTCTGCCATGCAGCCTTTCTGTTATTCTTTGTGTTTGTGTCTTATTCCCCCTGCTGAATTCCAAATCCTTTATTATTTTTTAATTTTTTGTAGAGACAGAGTCTTGCTATGTTGCCCAGGCTGGTCTCAAATTCCTGGGCTCAAGGGATCTCCCGCTTTGGCCTCCCAAAGTGCTGAGAGATTACAGGCATGAGCCACTGCATCCTGCCCCAAAACCTTTGAGGGTAGAGGAACCATGTATTCTTCATCTTTTCTTTACCACCATGATGCTTGTCCCAGAGCTTTGCTTTTTTCAAGTGAGCAATAAATTCCTTTTCTTACTTCTTATTCTGTTGACTTTCTATGAATTCTAGGGCTAGGAAAGAACTATGGAAGCTGGTTTAGTTCCATCCTTCTGCCTCAGGGAAGGGCCACATTCAGACTACCTGGGAAAGTCTGGTAAAATGACTGTAGAAAAGGCTTCCACAGTTTCCAATTAACATGTAGCAGTGACTTTAAAGTTTTTTACATGTAGACCTCCTAAAACAATTTTGAAAATCTGTGCCCCCTCATACATTTTAAAATTGATACCTAAAGAAATTTTTTAAGTAGTTGCAGAGAAGGTAATTTCTGGCATATAATTTATTATATACTTATTTCAAGCGTATATTTGTCCAAATTTTAGGTTTGCAGGTTAATCCTATTTAGTTTGTACAAATGTCTACCAAATAGCCTAACTGGCAAAAGCCAATCTGCATTGTAAAGCCAGTGGACCAAGTTAGACTAAATTTTCTGTCAGAAAAAGTCTGACTTTGTTTTTAAATTCAGATAAAGTTGTTGAATATGTCCGTATCACAACGATCTGTCATATGTTTTAGTTCTCGTTATTAGACAGAAACAGAGTGAAGTTACAGAACCATACTTGTGTTTGTGGTGTGACTGAAACAAGATCAGCGCCCCCTTCATTGAATTTTACCTAGATGCTCTTTCTTTTTGCTCTTCGGTTCTTAGGGAAAAGCCGCTTTTGTGCCTTAGTTTAGAACCCTTATGTTTTTATACCCCTGAGCATTGTACCATGGAAAGATCTGGGATGAATGACAGGTATGTGTTCTTTCTTTAAAGTGGAAGAAGGGTGATTGTGAAAATAGAGGCAGTTCAATTTTAAGAAAGAGAACATTAGAGAAATTGGCTCTCTTAATACTATTAGCGCCCAGAACTCCCTCGAAAGTTTTTGTATACTACTTGGAGGTATGTGTGCTCCAGTATGAAGACTGCTATTCTAGAATTATTTAGATCTCACGTCTAAGATGCCTTAACTGGAAATTCCTTTGTTATTCTTAGTAAGCTCCTAATTTCTCATTCATTGTTTTCACTAATACATTTTTTTTTACAAGGCTTTTTAGGTTTTATAAGTGTATAAACTTCTCCTCTTAGCTTTTGTCTGATCCATAATCTCCCACAAAATTTGTTAAATTGCATCATGAGACCAGCCCTCCCTCCCTCCTGCACCTTGATTACTCCTGGGCTGGCCCTCTTGTAATGCTTCAGCTTGTTTTCTTTTTTTTTTTTTTTTTTTTTTTTGAGACAAAGTCTCGCTCTGTCGCCCAGGCTGGAGTGCAGTGGCGCTATCTCTGCTCACTGCAAGCTCCGCCTCCCGGGTTTACGCCATTCTCCTGCCTCAGCCTCCCGAGTAGCTGGGACTACAGGCGCCCGCCACCTCGCCCGGCTAATTTTTTTGTATTTTTAGTAGAGACGGGGTTTCATTGTGTTAGCCAGGATGGTCTCGATCTCCTGACCTCGTGATCCGCCCGTCTCGGCCTCCCAAAGTGCTGGGATTACAGGCTTGAGCCACCGCGCCGGCCGCTTCAGCTTGTTTTCTATCATGTTTCTCTTTCTCTCTCCTTTATAGCTCATGCTGCACAGGTCACTTGTGTTGCTGCCTCTCCTCACAAGGACTCTGTGTTTCTTTCATGCAGCGAGGTAAGAGATAGCTCCTTCTTCCCTAAACACACTCCAGCCCTCCATAGGCCAAAGTCTCTAGTGTGGAGACTTTCTGGCCTGCAGCGCTTTGGACTGTGAGATCCTTTTTCTGTTCCGCCTTCCTCTAGGACAACAGAATTTTACTCTGGGATACCCGCTGTCCCAAGCCAGCATCACAGATTGGTGAGTCTGAGATTCATTGGTGGGAGAGTAGTACTTGGAACCCTGATAGAAGAGAATTTCTTTGGCCAGTGTCAAAGCATAGTTGCCAGATGCCCAGTGTAGTTACTGTGACATGAGTGACATAATCTCCTTCTTTTCCACTGAGACTCTGCTAACCCCATTCTTGCAATGCATACCAAGAGGAAGGGCCAGTTCCTGGGTGGCTGATTTACTTTATTAGACGGGAGGACAAAGGGGCCAGAATTGTTATCTTCATGATTTGTGCCTGAAACTTGCCTGTGACTCATGTCCAGAAAGGGCAGGAAGCTGGTGGATAAATGGTTATGAGGCTCAAGGATGAGGACACTGCTGCCTTAGCAGGGTTTGGGAAATCAAATAAAGGTGCTCTCAGGATTTAGAGTGATGTCATTTGAGAAACTGCTTCTTCTGGACTCTTTTGAGTTTTTGTCCAGACCCTCTTCTCTCCTTTGCAGGCTGCAGTGCGCCTGGCTACCTTCCTACCTCACTGGCTTGGCATCCTCAGCAAAGTGAAGTCTTTGTCTTTGGTAAGGCAGCATGTCAGACTTCATATTGACTCTGGGAAAGGGGAGGAGGAAAGAGAAAGAGCTGACTCCACAATGCACAAGGCCCTTGCTGCTCAGTCTTAGCCCTCATGGACACTAGATGAATTATGAATTGAGGGTGGGGAGGTGGGGTGATGCCAAGGTAGTTTTAGTGTAGCTTTGGAGAACATGATTATTTTCCCAGTGGATTTGATTTTTGATTGATGGATCTAGCTCCTATATTCTGGGCATGGCTATAAGTCAGTGAGCCACAAAGCAAGTGGATTGCTATACAGCGAATTCTTTTCTACTGTGGGTAGGTGTAGAGCTATCGTGGTCATGAGGCTGTGTGTATGGTGACGTAGTTTGTGGTTAAAATAATAACTGCTTCATTCATTAACTTAATTTTCACAATCATCCAGTGACGACTTATCCCTGCTTTGCAAAAGAGATAACTGATGCTCAGAATGGTTAACTTTTCCAAGCTTAAGGAACTAGGATTCAAATCTTTGGCACCAAAGTCCATGCTCTTAATTACCATGACATGTCCCTTCTCTTCTACAGGTGATGAGAATGGGACAGTCTCCCTTGTGGATACCAAGAGTACAAGCTGTGTCCTGAGCTCAGCTGTACATTCCCAGTGTGTCACTGGGCTGGTGTTCTCCCCACACAGGTACTGTTCTTTGTCATCAGGGGCCTGATGGGTATAAATGGGAACAGTGAGGGTGTGTGTGTATGTTTTCAAAGCATTAGCTCATTAAGTAGTTCCTTAAAGCAGACAGTGTTCTAACTGAGGTTTTGGAACATCAAAGATCTCTTAAGTGGGAAGTGGAATCCTTTGGGAATCAAAGGATTTTTCAGATTATACGGTTTCTGTCTGAAATGGCTAAAATGTGGTCTCATTCCTGCTCAACACCCAACATGGTTCATATTGTGGGTTTCTGGGACTGTGAGGTTGGAAAAGCCTGTGTTTCTGGGTTATTGCTGAAGCTATAGAGAGGGACCAGATGGGGCGGTTAGTTACCAGGATGGTTGTCAACCCTAACTTTGCTTCATTTCCTTCATCTTTACTTGAAACTTTTAGTGTCAACTTAGAGTAGCCAGACCTTAGCCAAAAGTGGGAATCAGGCTGCCTTTTCTGGGTCACTTTACAGTAGCGGTGGCGCCAGCGCAGTTAAGGTTTTGTCTTGGGGCCGGGCGCGGTGGCTCACGCCTGTAATCCCAGCACTTTGGGAGGCCGAGGCGGGCGGATCACAAGGTCAGGAGATCGAGACCACGGTGAAACCCCGTCTCTACTAAAAATACAAAAAATTAGCCGGGCGCGGTTGTGGGCGCCTGTAGTCCCAGCTACTCAGGAGGCTGAGGCAGGAGAATGGCGTGAACCCGGGAGGCGGAGCTTGCAGTGAGCCGAGATCGCGCCACTGCACTCCAGCCTGGGCGACAGAGCGAGACTCCGTCTCAAAAAAAAAAAAAAAAGGTTTTGTCTTGGGATCCAGGCTTTGCCTTTCACAACCCTCTCCTCCCTCTGATAGTGTTCCCTTCCTGGCCTCTCTCAGTGAAGACTGCTCACTTGCTGTGCTGGACTCAAGCCTTTCTGAGGTGTAAGTGTGAAGTGGAATCCTTTGGGAATCAGGGAAGGGGAGCAGTGGGTGGGTGAGTCATTTTCCTCTTCAGAAAAGTATATTGTGCTTTTGGAGAACAGATTCTCCGTCTGTATCTGAAGGGACTTGGTAATGGAAGCAGGCTGGCTGTTGACCCTCTCCGTTCATGGGGCACATTCACAACCCCAAGGACAAAGCTGTGTCCTTGGTAGAGCGGGGTGGTAGGTGGAATTTTTAAGTCTAGCACTCCAGCCCTCTCCCACAAGGGGGCGGCAGTATATCCTTTCACATAGAGAACTGCATATGAAATGCAGTCTGCTACAGGGTAAAAGGCAGCACTTGGAAGACCTGAATTGTACTTCCCTCCTTGCCATGATTTGCTGCCTGTTACTGCCCCACATCACTGTCTTGTTCTATCCAGCATTTCTTCATCTATGAAAATAGAGGACTGGATTGGATGATTGATGACATCCACTGTGGATAGCTACACTGCTATCCTGGCGACGAAGCCATACAGTTGGTGAAATGTGTGTAACACACCCAAAAAATATGCCCCAGATGTGTTGGGTTCTCTTTTTTCTCCAGGTCTGCTTTTCTTGTCTCTACTATGCCCTGACTTTTTTTCTTCTAGGTTTAGAAGCCGAGCCCACAGAGACTTTGTGAGAGATGCGACTTGGTCCCCGCTCAATCACTCCCTGCTTACCACAGTGGGCTGGGACCATCAGGTCGTCCACCACATCGTGCCCACAGAACCTCTCCCAGCCCCTGGACCTGCGAGTGTTACTGAGTAGATTGGATTTAAGACACAAAGCAAGTCCCCCATGAGCGTCCACTTCTTTGCCCTACCCTCTCAGCTTGTGAGACAACACAGGAGCCTTCTGTAGTACGTTGATATGCTAGATCTGTGCCATTAAAAGGCATCGTCCCTCAGCCTGAGGGAGGCTGAATTCTGGGTTCCTGTAGTCACAGGGAGGAAAAGCTTTCTTAAAAATGGACATGTATGTGCGTGTGACTGTGTGTGTAGATTTATAGTTTTTGGTAGTGGCAGGAATAAAACAATCCATCCTACATATTCCCTAAGCACTGCCTCTCCCTCACCCCCCAAAACAAGTTGATGAGAGGGTTTTATTCTTCCCATGTAGCTGTCTATGAGGAATTGGCTGTGTCTGGGTGGGTTATGGGATGTGGGCATCCCTGGGTTCTTGGAAGCAGCTCTTATGCTACTTATAGAGATGGGATTGATTTTATTTTTTTAAAGTGCTTAATTCACCATTACGAGAAATGCTTCCAGTCACAAAAATGCAGCCCAGCTCACTTTGAGGAAGAAGCAGGACTTGGTACGGATTTACATAACTCTTTGCCTTTAAACTGAATCAGAAATCCATTTTCTGGCTGAATAAAAAGTTTGGCTTGCCTTTATAATGCCCACTCCCTTCTCCCCGGCTCCCCAGTGATGGGGCATATATGAGAGAGGAGTGTTTTTCTATCATAGATGCCATAGGGGAAAGTTTGGGGATGAAGGAGAGCTTAAAGGCATTTCAGTTAAGTTAGAAAACTGACACAGACTGTTGAGAAATCTTTGCTACTTTTCCCACCCCAAACAGCCTGGGTCCTGACATCTTCTGCCCTGGGCCCCCTTCTCTTGATGTGGAAAGTCTGAATGCAGTATTTATAGATTTCTAAGGTTTTAACATCCAGTATGAGGAGGAATATCAGAAATACTGGTTGGTGAAATAAAGAGTTTAGGCATTGTTGGCCTGTCTTTTTTGAAGCGTGTGTGTCATGTGTAGTTAGATATATTTCACTTATGTGAGTCATCATGGTGTCAGTCTTGTAGCCCATTATTTTTCCTGTGCTTCCGCAGCTTCCCAAAGAAGCTAGTTAGAACTTCAGGTAAACATTAATTCTTGGGTTGGTGGAGTGGGTATTGCCAGTTAGAAGTCATGGATCAGTTACTGATTATATTGAAACTAAATATAATCAATTATGTGCTTTTGAGCTTTGCAGGTTCAATTTAGGTAAAAATCACATTATGAAACTGGGGAAGTCTGAAGGAATATGGGCAAATACTTCTCAGTAAAGCTTCCTTGCTTCACCCTTGACATGACTGATTACCCTTGAGTAAAACATGGGAATTTATAGTCATGTGATGATCTGGGGTTGATGAGGAGTAGGAATAAAGTCTTCCATCGTTTTTATAATGTGGGAGGAAATAGAATGGGTAGGTACAATCATTTAAGTTCTGCCTCTCAAAGAGAAAACTTTAATTTTGTGGACACTTAGAGAAAGTAAGGGGTGGGGGAGCTTGAGGTGAGTAGGAATTTGCATAGCCCTTTTCTTCATGGACTTAAGAATGATGGAGAAAAAACTCAGTGAGAGAGATAAGAAAGGAAATGTGTGTATGTGTTAAGGTGGTTACAATAAGGAAGGAAAACATAGGTTTTTTTTTTTTTTTCTTTTTTTGAGATGGAGTTTCACTCTTGCTGCCCAGGCTAGAGTGCAGTGGCATGATCTTGGCTCACTGCAACCTTCACTTTCTGGGTTCAAGCGATTCTCCTGTCTCAGCCTCATGAGTAGCTGGGATTACAGACGCCCACCACCATGCCCAGCTAACTTTTGTATTTTTAGTAGAGACGGGTTTCACCATGTTAGCCAGGCTGGTCTCAAACTCCTGACCTCAGGTGATCTGCCTGCCTTTGCCTCCAAAGTGCTGAGATTACAGGCATGAGCCACCGTGCCTGACCAGAAAGCATGGTTTTTGAAGGACCATGTTTTATTGTAAAAAAATGTTTTAGTTCAGATAGATCTGTACTGATGAGAGTAATTCACATCTATCAGTGACCACCACCAAGATATTTATAAACCTTATCAAATACAGTAGGAAGAACAACTAGCACAATTTTGGGTGAATGTATATGTTGCAGTGAGCAAAGAAGATAGTTTAAAATAAAAGATGACCACAGAATAATTAGAAATGGTGCTATCACATGTGGGGTGATTTGCTAGGTCCTTCACTTGAGAATAGTTCTAGTAGAATGAGTACAGAGCTGATGACAGGTAGAAATGAGATCAATCTATTGTTTAAAAATATACAAATATTTTGCATTTAATTTCATTGGTTAAAATGTCTAAACACTAGAGTAAACCCATTTCTCTATCTACATCCTTACTCTGAAGTCCACTAATCAAACCTACTCTTCCACGGCTGTTCTCTGGTCCACCAAGGGCTGTGAGACTCACCCCTTGCATGGTGCTCAGAACCACAAGGAATACTGAAGAAGGCTTGCCTACGATTTCAGGTGGCATCAGACATTGGGCTAATTTCCAGGGTATCTCTCCTGCCCAACAGGACAGTTGGAGTCTGTTTCTTTAATAAATAGCTATATGGACATTACTTACTGGTTCACAATCACATTACAGCAGCAAAAACACCCAAGCTCGATAACTGCTCTGGGCCTCCAGCCATGTTTCCTCCAGATAGCATGTTAGGAGATTTTTAAAATCAGACTGGACTTCAGAGGGCTCCAAAACTTCTTGCCACATCTAGACCTGAAAGTAAAGGGCTCTGATTATTAAGAGGCAGATTCTTGTTGCATTTGGACAGCGCGAGTAATGGTCACACTGAACACATTAGAATCAGTTGTGTAATTGATTTTGTTTCAAAAAAGGATAGGCAAGCTGTAGTCTCAATTTTGAGTTAAAGTTTCTCAAGAACTTCATCAACAGCTCACAGGATACAGTTTTGGAAGAGTAAACAAGGTAAGCAGACAACTCTTGGACCCCAGACACATTTTCTTTTTTAGTTCTCCATCAAAAATAGGCATTTCTGGAGTTTTGGTCTCACTGAGTGATCACAGGACTACTGCAATCCAGGGAACTGAGGGAGCTGTGAGCATCTGAGAGAAAGGTTAACTCTCGTTTTAAGTTGTGACACAATTAGTGATCCCATAATCTTTTATCATCTGGTACAACATTTAATACAGTAGCATTCTACTTACTGTGGAAACTCCTTGTCTCATAAATGATGTTCTGCAGCTTCAATATGTAATGGATAGGCCATCAAAGTTCAAAATATAATAAAGAATTTGATTCCCAAACAACAATTTCACCTTTAACATTCTGGTGAAAGCCCAACCAGTGTCACTGGTTCAAAGTGCCTTCAGTGGATATAGCTATATTTCACATGTCCCTGTGATCATGAGATACCAGATTCCAGTCAAGCGTTTCACTTTGAGAGGGACCATGTTGTAAGCATTAGGAATTTCAGTTGCAAACTAATTTTCCGTTCTGGCAGTAACTTTTATCTGGAGTCTGAGCTCTAAGTCATGAAAATTGTTTAGATTAGAAAATGCACTTTTTATGTACAGCCTAAATTAGCTTCATGTTCTGCAGTTTCTGCAACTTGTCTCAGAAATCCTCTGAGTAGAATTGATGTATGAGACCCTTTAAGACCATTATCCAACTGCAGTTTGCTTGGCAGAGTTAGCATTAATGCAACCTTTGATCTAGGCATCTGGAGGCAGGTAAGACAGGCTCTGCGTGCACCACCGGCCCTGGACCTGTTGTGGCAGACTCCTTGAAGCAAGATCAACTTGGGCCTTGTTTGAGTTTTTAAAGTTTTTTTTTTTTTAATGTAAAATTTGTCATTTTAACTTTGTAAGTGTACAGTCCAGTGGCATTAAGTTCATTTGCATTTTTGTGCAGCTTTCACCACTTCCATCTCCAAAACTTTTTCATCACCCCAAACTGAAACTGTACTCATTAAACAGTAACTCCCCTTCCTCAAGACCCTGGCAATCACCGTCTTCGTTTCTACAAATTTGACTATTCTAGACATTTGTGTAAGTGGGAGCATACAATATTGGTTTTTTCTTTGGACGGGGGTTCTGGCTTAATTTTATAAGACATTAACTTGTTCCTCAAAATGTGTTCCATAAACTGGGAGCATCTGTATAACCTGGAACTTGCTAGAAATACAGAATGTCCAGATCTACTGAGTCAGAATTGACATTTTCAAAAGCTTCCTATGTGACTCATGCGTATTAAAGTTTGGGAAGCACTGCCTTAGATTGCCTTTTGAGAATTCCAAATGGGTCAGAAACCAGGCAGAAATACTCGGCAGTGAGCAGCTATGGTGTATCAGAAGTTGTTGGGCATTTTGTGGTTTGATAGTGAGCAAGGCAGACATGGTTGTCCTGCATTCAGCAACTTAGTCTAGAGAGAGACAGGATGGAATTAAGTGTTTAGGTGCTAGCCAAAAGTAAAGATTACTGGAAAACAAGGGTTCATATCCCAGTCATCAAAGTGATACATTTTCCCTGCTTAACATTTAAATTAAAATAATTAGGCCAGGTGTGGCGGCTGATGCCTGTAATCCCAGCACTTTTGGAGGCCGAGGTGGGCAGATCACTTAAGCTCAGGAATTCATGACCACCCTGGGCAATATGGTGAAACCCTGTCTCTATAAAAAATACAAAAGCCGGGCACGGTGGTGTGCGCCTGTAGTTCCAGCTACTCGGGAGGCTGAGGCAGGAAAATCACTTGAGCCTGGGAGGCGCAGGTTGCAGTGAGCCGAGATTGGGTCACTGCACTCCAGCCTGGGCGATGGGAGTGAAGCATAGTCTGAAAAGAAAAAGTTAATTGACAAATATTGTGTATATTCAAGGTATACAATGTGATGATTTGATAGACGTGCAATGAATTATCACAACAAGCAAATGGTACACTCAAGATGGTTTTGGAAGGTTTATTTATAAGGGGACTAATTACAAAGGTTTGGAAATGGTGTAGGAGAACCAAAGAGCTAGTGCCCAAGGGCAAGGGAAGGGAGAAGTTACCTGAAACTGGAAGAAAAGATAGTTTTGGAGAGCATCTGCTTTGAGAGCAGCGGTGACCTTTATCAAGAGATAAGAGTTCCCTTGATGCCATGTCATGGGGTGAATACCCCAATTTCTCTCCCTTCCTCTACTCTTCTGTCAGGCTGAACCTGACAAAGCCCATTTGATGTAGTCCAAACAGACAGACTTTCAGGGGCAGCAAGCAAGGTGGAGAAAGATGGGAAATATTAATAGAAGGGCAGTTGGAAAATATGTTTAGTCTACTTTTTTGCCCCTTATCCTCTCTTGTCCTTAATATAGGTGAAATTTCATGTCCTCAACACAAGAGATGCCCAGAGTCCCAACAACTATTTTATCATTATGGGGTGATAACCATTTGTTCATACTTCCGTCTTAAACCTAAAGGATTAGGTATCATTAGTATCCTTATATAAAGCAGCAGTAGAAAAGTGAAAAGAGAAAAACAAGTAACGAAATATAGCTGTTAGAGTTCCTACTCATAAATGGTCATACAGCCTAAGTATCATGGCCATCTTTTCCCACCATCCATTCCACGTTGGGTTCCCCTCACCCTCTGAGAACTCCTCGTTGAGGTTCCCCTCACCCTCTGAGAACCTTGGTGAGATGACCGAACCTGTGTGCGGGGTCTGAGTTCTTAGTGATTTGCTCTTTATTGGGTTTCTGCTGCTTTCTGTCGTGGGAATTACTGGGCAAGGGAGTACTGAAGATGTCCCTGAGTCCCCAGAGTTGTAAACACAGTCCTTTCTCTAGTTGTGCAGCAGCAACTCAATTCCCCCCTGGCAACTGGGATCAGTTACCCCAACCGGTACAATGGCTTCTTTCTTCACATTTTTTTTTTCCAGTGGCCTAAGGAGCCCCAGATGGCCAAGAGGTAGCCTTAGCTTCTAATTCATTGAGACCATAACTACTGGGTGAAAATTGCTCATTTAATGCTAGAATCTTCAAGCCTGCTTAGCCGGGACTACTGAATAAGAAGCAGAAACTCTTCAAGTGAATTATTGGATGCAATAGTAAAAAAGGCAACTCCTATTTCTACCCCTTGGTTCTTAATTGCAGCTATGCATTTTGGCCTTGGGAGAGAGGACACTATATTCTCCCTGATTCAAGGCATAATGGCATTAATACAGTGGACCAATATAATGTTTTGTGGGCTACTAAGAAAATTAAGTTCACTTTGGACTACATTGTAACAAAAAGTGGAAGAGTTGACAGTCCTGGGGCAAGATGGTATTAATAAAAGTATACTCTTGTCCCTACCGTACAAGTGCAGTTTCCCCAAATTCCATAATGATTGGAATGGAAAATAAAGCAGGTCAGTAGCTGTACGTCAAGTGCAAGGGGCTATGTCGTTTTGCTCCATTAAAGAACAGCACATCTGGAATTGCAGTTGTGATTGGCAGCACAACCTGATTATCAACTGTCATTCTTCAGAATTTGTCTGGTTTCCAATTAGGTGAATAAAGGGATGATATTGTAAGAATTATCACTCTGCATTTCTCAAGTTTTTGATGGTAGCATTATTTCTGCCATTTCTCTAGGGACGTCGTAGTGGTTTTTTGTTTTGTTTGGTTTGGTTTTACTATTTTTTTAAACTATAAAGTTTTACACACACACACACACACACACACACACACACACACACCACGCATACATATATGCAACTCCAGAGGTTTCTGCCTGATCCTACCATAACAGTCCTCCTACCAGAGGCCAGGGAAATAATGTAAGGACTCTGCTTGTTTCTGATATCTATTCTCAGTATACATTCTGGGACTTGGGAAGAATCACATAATAAGTCCATGGTTACGCTGCTTAGATGGACTCAGGCCAAGACTTCATTTACCCTTTGAACTTTATAAGCCCCCAGTGACACGTTAGGTGCATTGGTGTTTCCAGTCTCTGAGAATCAGTGTAAATTTAGAGACAGTATCTAATGTCTCTGCATAGTCTAGGCATTTCTTTTCCCCAATGTGAAGTCATGCAGCCCACACTATCTCTGGGGAAAGCTTGGGTGAAAATTCAGAACGCATACGTGTGGCTACATTGCAGGATCCTTTCTCAGAAGGACCCAGCTTCCTCATAGTTAAGTGGCTCCAGGACTGTGAACTAGCTTAGACCTGGGAACTGGGTAAAAAGCTGTGAATCTGGGTTAGGTTTCTGTCTTGTAGACCTAGAAATTTTTCATCTATGTATATCTAGCTGCACCTTAGTAGGCTGCTCATTTATTTCATTTCTTGGGACCTCACCATCAATTAGTCATCACTACAAATTCTTATAGGTCAAAACACCATGATTATCATATCTTTAGTTTAATTTATTTATTTGAGACAGAATCTTGCTCTGTCACCCAGGCTGGAATGCAGTGGCACGGTCACAGCTCACTGCAGCCTTGAACTCCTGGGCTCAAGCGATCCTCCCACCTCAGCCTCCCAAGTAGTTGGGACCACAGACATGTGCCAACATGCCCAGCTAATTTTTTTAAAAACTCTTTGTAGAGACGGGGGTCTCTCTATGTTGTTCAGGCTGGTCTTAAACTCCTGGACTCAAGTGGTCCTTCCACCTCGTCCTCCCAAATTGCTGGAATTACAGGTGTGAGCCCTGTGTCTGGCCCATGACTATCATTTCTTTCTTATGGTTTATTGTGGTCACTGCCTAGCTTGTATCTGATTGATCAGGGAACTGATTCCCTTGTATCTATTCTCACCGTTATCTCCAGCATACAGAGGACAGCCACCATAGAGCTGCACCTTTCTGAATTGGGAATCAGTCACCATGAGCAAAGGCACAGCACTGGGAAGGTGGGAAAAGATCAACTCAAGATGGTTTAGCACCCTGCCCCTTTCCTGCCATCCAGTGGGTCTCTGCCCCATTCCTTCTTTTACTTGTCTCTAAGCGTCTTCCTAGAATATCCTTTTGATTGTTTCCCTTTCCTGCTCAGATACCTTCCATGGTAAAGAAGTTTCTAAACCATCTTCTTCCCAAACAGTACATCCTGCATGTTTTCTTAATCATACTTATACAAAATATAAGTAAATAGGGAAAGGTGACTATAGTAACAGTTGCTATTGGAATTCCTCTTTGGATTTATCTGAGAAAGTACCCTAATATCTGCCTTGGATATAGACAGTGAAAGCCCAAGCATTATGGATCTGGTTAGAACTAAACTGTAGCAAGCAAGGGAGGAGTTTTTCAGGGACTCTGGAATGGGAGAGAGAGAACACCGGGATAGCTGAGAGGAGCCAGGAGTTGGTGAAGTCTTTGCATTAGGGGATGTGACCCTTCACAGGCACCCCTCACCCCTGTTTTTAGTAAAAACTACCAAGAACTAGATGTGTAAGGATTTCTTATGGAGGCCAGTAAAAGGGTTAAGTCATGCACCAGGCAGCTATGCAGAAAAACAGTCTACACCCAAGGATGAAGGAGCACAGGAGTAGAGAAAAACATAAGGAGGAATTCTTGAGACTTTGCTGGATTATCGGGGACACTGGGCTGACACAGGTTGTGGGGCTGGGATTTAGGCAGAGTGTAATCAGACCACTGAGGGGCAGGGAGTCTCTAACATCTAAGTTGCATGCTTGTATTTTAAATTTTTGTGATTTTAGTTTTTGCTTACTCCATTAGAGTAGAAAATAAGTATTTGTTGAATAAGTTAGAAAAATGAATGAATGAATGAATTGCTTTCAGGACTATGCCACAGAATGAGTAGGAAAGGACTTTAAGGATCTATTAGTTAAACCTGTTGAGCAGTTAGTTCAATGTTGTTAGGTGCTGATCTCACTGCCAATAATAATAACCATTAGCAGCAATAACAACCGTTGCCTCTATGAGTGCCTACCATGAGTCAGACAGTTTACATTTATAATCTCTGTTTTTTTAAACCTTTCAAGAAAAGTGTCATTATTGCTACTTTTCAAATATATTGTCCAGAGTTTCTCTATTAGTGACCCAAATCTGCCTGTTTCTAAGCCAGGGTGTGCCCACTTCTTTGGCTATGCTTTTTCTCAGCTCATTCATTCCAAAGACAGACCATTTAACCATTGGATCTGGGGTAACAAAGGTGAATCAGTCATGAATCCTTCACCAAAAGAGCTTGCTTTGTAATAGATGAAACAGTTTACTTTTTAAATCTAGTGTAATAAGGGTTTAACTAGTAGCACACGGTCAAACTTCTTTTGGAATGAAAAGAGTAAGAACTGATGACCACAAAAAAGCAGTTCTGCTTAAACCAGGGTCTCTCACCTTTGGCACAATTAAATTATCAGTACAGGTGGTCCCTGACTTCTGATGGTTCAACCTATGATTTTTCGGCTCTACAACGGTGCAAAAAACAAACAAACAAACAAAATGTGTTGTCAGTTTGTTCATCGACTTATGATGGAGTTACATCCTGATAAAATAGTGGTTAGTTGAAAACATTAATATTTTTTATTTTACTTTAAGTTCTGGGATACATGTACAGAACCTGCAGGTATGGTGCATAGATATACATGTGCCATGGTGGTTTGCTGCACCTTTCAACCTGTCATCTAGGTTTTAAGCCCCGCATGCATTAGGTATTTGTCCTAATGCTCTCCCTTCCCTTGCCCCTGACTTGCTGACAGCCCCGGTTTGTGATGTTCCCCTCCCTGTGTCCATGTGTTCTCATAAACATTAATATTTTCCACTTCAATGGGTTTATCGAGATGGAATCCCATTATAAGTCATGGAGCCTCTGAACTGAATATTCTTCATTGTGGAGGGCTGTCTTATGCATCAAAGGAGGGTTAGCAGCATCCCTGGCTTCTACCCCTTAGGTACTGTGGCATACCTTCCTTCTTCCACCGTTGTGACAACCAAAGTATCTCCAGACATTGCTAGATTGGGCAAAATTGCGCGCAGTTGAGAATCACTGGCTTAAAAGGAAAACGGCCATTGCATGGATGTGCAATAACACCTTTAGCCATTTCCTAATGACGTCATTTAATCAGTTAGGATTTTTGTTTTGTTTTTAGTATTGTGCTGTTACAAATAAAGCTGCAATGAACATTGTTTCTTTGTGTACTTGGGCATGATACATTTCTAAAAGTGAAATTGCTAGGTTATAAGATTTTATGTTTAGGATTGCGATATTGCCTATGTGACCTGTAAAGACATTAAACAAATAGCACTACCTTTACTATTTTATTACAAATATTCTTTTTTGAATTTCCTCAATTTTTAAACTTTAATAAGATCCATGAAAGTATGGGTTTATACGATAATATTCATTTTCCCACTATACATTAAAATAAACACATTAAATATTTTTTAAAAATCCCTCATGCACAACCAAAAATAATCTTTTACACCAAATATTGGAACACTCCCTTCACTTTAAAGATGTGGTAACTGACTAGAGAAGAGTCTTCCCTTCAAGTTTACAGTGATCTGTAGTCAATACTCTTTGGATTTCTTTTTGTTATTCAGCCAACTGATTTTGTTTAAGTCATACTTCTCTAATTCATTCACATGGGTATCATGAAATATTTGGCCAAATGCTCTGTTCAAACCAAAGCACTTCACGTCTTTGATCTTGCCTTCATCTTGATAATTGTTGTAAAATGTGAGAGGTGTCACACTGCTGCAGGGATTTATTCAGTAAAAAAGACATTTGCAAATGTCTTTTCTAACTTCATGAGAACAGGCTAAGCACTAGGGAGGGATATTTTCTAAGTATCCGGGTGGGTGTGTAAAAATAAAAAGAAATGGTTGTATTTTTTTTTGACAGCAAGAACTGAAGGAAAAGGATTGAGAACACACAGAGCGACACGGCACACTGATTTTCAACATAACCCCCATTCAGCATTTTACTATTCATCATCTGCTGAACATATAGAGGCATAGTTGCCAGCTCTTTGGCACGGTCATCCCTGCATTATGCAGAGGTCATTCCTGGGCATCCATTGTTGTATCTTGGCATTCTCAGCATCATTAGTCATTTTTGCAAGGTACAGAGGAGTCAGGTCTGAGATCTAGCCATGCTTAATGCAGCAGAATAGGAATCCAGAGGATGACTCAGGTGCAGATGAGTGAAGTTCAAATTGGCAGGCAAATTTGGCTTCTGTGTTAGGTACAGCATTAGCAGCTAGTGCCCCTATTAGGAGTTTCAGTGGAAGGCCACAGCCCAGTGGGAAATCTCAGTGATGTGAAATCTTGAGGGGCAGGGGATGCTGTGGGAGGAGGCTCAGAAGTAGAGAAAGGTAGGCATTCCACATCAAAAAGGTCTTCAAAGACAGGAGGCCCTGAGGCTATGGGGTATGAGAAACCTAGCAAGACAGAGTCAGCACACCTAGGCCCTAGGAACCAACTGTGGTGCCAGCAGTTTGTAGAACAGGAAGAGAAGTCAAAGCAGGGACCAGACCCAGTTACAAGAATGAGGGCACAAGGTCTAGGAATGGGGGAACAACAGCATGGTCATTGTAATCAGAAAACGTACCAGGGGTAGTCTAACCAATGGTACAAGTTGTTGCCAAGCATGATCCAGTGTTGGTCTCAGGAGGCATAATTATCTGCTGATTCAGGTTAATATTAGTCCAAGGAATGGAGGGTGGCATTGAGCATGCAAGTGGGACCCAGGTTGCCTCAGTGATGGTACAGAGTGGGAATTGTATCTCAAATCATTATGGCAACAAAACTCATGTTTTCCTCACTGCACTCATCATGCTACTTCTCCAAGAAAGAGAGACATACACTAGCCCTAGGGATAGGATCAATCTGTTCACTAAATTGTAAGCTCCTTGAAAGCAGAAACTGTTTCAAGTGCCGAGCAGGGTGTGGCACATGCTCAGTGAATATTTGTTGAATACGTAAAGAAAGGCAAAGATGGATGAAGAAAAGGAGACATAGTCTTGGTTGGGTGGGGTATTCTATCAGGCTTTCCCAGAGTTTCAGTGAAATACTCCAAAAATTCTATACAATTTGTTGCTTTTATTCCATCATATTCAAGCAAACTGCTGATTTAAAACAATGACTTTCCTGGTTTCTTCATACTGGAAATGAAGGATAGATGTTATATGAATTTGATCACTAGTCATTGTTTCCCTGTGTTGTGGATTATGTTGACATCTGGTTAAAACCTTGTGGTAGTTCATGTGGATGAGATGAGTGGCATCAGTCTCTGTGACGATGGGCAGAGGGTCTGAGACCCTCTGTAGCAGAGAAAGAAAATGGATGAATCATTGGTTTGCAGTCTGGTAATAAATTTTTTTTTTTATCTTTCATACTCCTGTTGTTGCATTTTTTAAAAACTGGCTCTTAGATGTCCAGAATTGTATCCATCATATTCTTGAGGTTCATGACACATCCTCACAATTGGCTCATATACTGACTCAAATATTGTTGACTCATAAAAATTCAGGTTTTGTCTTCTCCTGAGAAACTGAAGGATCCAGCAACACTGGTTCTATTTCCCTGCAGGGCAACCATTAGCAGCTGCTCAGAGTGCTGTCCCTCTTTATACTGATCTCTGTTGTCTCCTGACCAAGAGGCTTCATGTCAGTTGATGTACATCATTGGGCATGAACTGTTACTTTTCTAATAAAATGGAGAGAGCTGTTTTATTGCATCTATGCCATCCATTTACATTAGCTGCCTGGCAAGTGTCATTTGAGTTTGAGAACTCTGCTCTCCTGGGCAACCCTTTTGACATCCCTAATAATAGCTACCATTCACTGAGCCCTTATTATATGCAAGCACAAAACTAACACTTTTTGACCCATTATCTCTTTGATCTCTATAAAGCTCTATGAGGTAAGTCTGAGCTGTCATCTCCATTTGACAAGCATGGAAACTGAAGCTCGCAGAGGCAGGTAATTTGTGCAAGATTACAAAACTTCTAAGTGGTGATACTGAGACTCAAACTTTGAATTCAAACCTTGGATTCAAAGCCTAAATCCAAAGCTAGGGTTTAAACTTTTTTTTTTTAAATTACGCTGCTTCCCAGCCAATCATCTTTTAATAATAGAACTGCTGCTACCATATGGGGTTTCTCCCCCATATCTGGTCCATGTGGTACTGAATATCAGGAAGACCCTCTTCCTGGTATTCAGTGCCAACCCGGAGCTGTTGCTTTGTTGGAGAGGGAGGACAGGTGGTTCTGGGGTCACTATGACTCTCATAAATTACTGATCCTGGCACTGGTGTGTGTGTGTGTGTGTGTGTGTGTGTGTAGCTGGGCTGTCTCAGTGCTATCCACAGGGGAGCTCCTATAAAGGGCTCCATCTCTGGCCTCACAGCTATCAGATCATTGAGATGTGGAAGCTGTTGCTGTGGGTTGGTGAGTGTGGCAGGTCCCAGCAGTGTCACTCAGTCCAGGAGGTGCCAGGCTTTATGAGTTTGTCATCTCTTTGGTTCCTGAGAGAGCAGCCTGAGACTCAGGGGGCCTGGATTAGATAGAGATGGGATGGGCTATAGTGAACGGTCAGAGGTCAGAGGGCCCCAGGGAGAAATGGTCAGAGCAGTGGTTCTGCAATCTGGTGGCACATTAGAAATTTTAAATGCTCGAGTTCCACCTTGGACCAGTTCCATCAGAATCTCTGCATGACCAGCCAGGATATCAGTGCTTCTTAATTTGCAGCCAGGGTTGAGAACCACTAGCCTCAAGCTTTTTCTGGGACTTCTAAGACTCATCGTTGTCCCTGAGCAAAGCATGAGCATATACATGTGTTTATCAGAAGAAAAGGAACTTCTATCTAGCTCCACTGGTCCAACTTTAGAGACTAGGAAATGAGTGAATGGTGTGTGTGTCCCCATTTGTACGTCTGCATCTGCGTAAGGTGCTGTGTTGGTGGGCGCCCTTGCTAACCAGAGGGTGTGCTGTGGTATGCCACTCTGGGGAGGGTGTGAATCTCTGTGTGACTCCTCCCTTTGCTTCCCGCAGGGCTGGTTCTTGTGCTGAAACACCACGATGGTAAGGAAACTGTGTTTTCCCTTCCAGAGCCAGGGAGAGTCTCTGGCTGAGAAGTCCTCCACACTGAGTGTCCCCTGCAGCCACCTTTCCCTGGCTCCTCTGACAGGGATTAGGGATCCAACACAGTTTCTCAGAGGGTTTTTGGTCACCTGCTGTTTGTGTCTCTGACTGTGTGCCTTGGTCCAGACTTGAGAATCCATTCTGACCAGGATTTCACGAGGCATTCTCTTCTTCCCGAGACCTCAGCAGTGGGGGAGGAATAGAACCACAGTGTAGTTTTGAGGTGTACTTCAGGGCCAGGGAGAGAGGATGTGAAAATGTGGCCCGGTCTCTTGGGCTGCTGCGTTCACATTGCTTTCTGGAAGCTGAGCTCCATCCACTCCCTTGGTTTCTGTCAACTAATGTGTGCTCTCCCTTACCAGGTGCTGCCCATAAACTGGTGTGTTATTTCACCAACTGGGCACACAGTCGGCCAGGCCCCGCCTCGATCTTGCCCCATGACCTGGACCCCTTTCTCTGCACCCACCTGATATTTGCCTTTGCCTCAATGAACAACAATCAGATTGTTGCTAAGGATCTCCAGGATGAGAAAATTCTCTACCCAGAGTTCAACAAACTAAAGGAGAGGTGTGTTCATATTGGATGTGGGGGTGGTATTTTCAGATTTCACAGGTATAAGATAACAGTCTATTTCTCTTGTTACTCTTCAACTTTCCTCTATTTCTTCCATTCCTAGCTTCCTCTCAAATAGGGGTCCAGAGCACCCCCAACTTGAGAACTCCTTGTCACAGACACCTTGAGCTCTTTCCTGCCTCCTTACTTTTGTAGTTGCTGTTGCCTCTGCCTGGAATGTGCTTCTCTCTCTTCTCTGCCTGGCAAAACCCAACTCAACTTTTGAACCTAGTTGTGAGGATTTTAGTTATAATTGCGGTTAAAGTGGGCCTACACATCCCTAATGCTCAACAAATGCTCAAGTTTTTATTACCGTTTATTAGCTATGAGCTACTCCAGGGAAGGGGCAGTGTCTGCTGTGTCGTTGTATCCCCAGTGGCTAGGTCAGTGTCTCACACAGGGTTGGTGCTCGGTAAGTGTTTGCTTACATTTTCCTCTCTCCAGAACTCCTGGGATCTCTCCGTGCCCAAGGGAAGGCTTGTTACTGCATTAATGGTTACAGATGGGCAGGGAACAAGTTCTATGCCACTAGATTATAAGCTCCCTGAAAGTGGGGAGCTTATCTGTGTTGTTCTCTGTTCTAAAGTGCCTAAAGCAGTAAATGGCACATAGACATTGCTCAATAAATATTTGTTGAATAGGAAAAAGAGAAACATTTTAGACTACTCTTTTTTTGGAAACATCATGGGGACATGTGTGAGTCTGGCAGACTTTGTGCAACCTTGGAGTTGTTGGGCTGTGATGGCCCTTGGGTTGATTGTTCTGTCTGTCTTTCTTTCTCTGTCCTGTGCTCATTTCTCTCCTAATATCACCTTCCTCCTTTTCCTTCCCTTACCACCCATGTCTCCTGTTTCCTGTTTTTCTTCCACGGAGCAAAACAAAAGAATGTGGCAGCAGCTGCCCACTGGAGTGGAGGACCCAGCTCATCAACCCTCTCTCCCACATCATAGGAACAGAGAGCTGAAAACACTGCTGTCCATCGGCGGGTGGAACTTTGGCACCTCAAGGTGAGACTTTGCTGTTATTGTCTTCTCCCTGGGAGGGTGGAGCAGGTTGGCTAGATGTGAAGACAGAGGGGGAAGCCAGCGAGACGGGCGGATCACGAGGTCAGGAAATCGAGACCATCCTGGCTAACACGGTGAAACCCCGTCTCTACTAAAACATACAAAAAACTAGCCGGGCGAGGTGGCGGGCGCCTGCAGTCCCAGCTACTCGGGAGGCTGAGGCAGGAGAATGGCGTGAACCCGGGAGGCGGAGCTTGCAGTGAGCTGAGATCCGGCCACTGCACTCCAGCCTGGGCGACAGAGCGAGACTCCGTCTCAAAAAAAAAAAAAAAAAAAATGCTAAGCTTAGTGCAGGCACATAGTACATATTCAGTATGTAGCAGCTGCTCTTGTTAGCACTTCAATCTCCATGAGGCAACGTTGAGATGACAAATTGCCTTCATATTTTCTGAAGAAACATTTCCCCTATTTCATGGCTGAGGCTTGGAGTAGAGGCCGTGCTTGCCTTGTTGCCTTAGAGGCATGAGATGCACAAGAGGGAGGCCTGGTGGACCGAGAGTGTGTGAGGATGCACTTTGCAAGATGGAGGAAAGATTTGGGGCAGAGGGGTGAGAACTAGCTCTGCCCAGCCTGGGCTTTACCTCTTCCCCTCTCTGAACACTCCCAGTGCTCCAGATACTGGGCTAGGGCTGTACATGCATTAACCCGTGAACACTTGGAGGAAGCTTACAAAGTGGTTGTATTCCAAACTGGTAGAGCAGAAAGCACAAGTCACGAGTATTAAGGAACTTGCCAGATTTGTCCCAGGTATTCCTCAGAGATTGCCCAGCAAGGAGGTGGCAAACTCACCATGGAACCCAGGTCTATTTATGAGTCTGGTTAATCTTGTAATCATGGCTCAGCTCAGGACTAACCCAGAGTTGCTTAAAGTTCAGCTCCAATAAGTTAGAATTTTTCCAAAGTGTCATCACTATGGAAGAGAAAACAACGTAAAATAGAAAAAAATATCAAACAAGCCATGAACAAAAGAACACACGATCAGGAGCCCCTTATCAGAGCACAGGCCTCTTGTGCCAAGTTATACAGCTCAGGCCCACATTAACTCATAGATGTTTCTGGACATGCTGGCCCTAGACTCATGTTCTCTCCCCTAATCCAGTCAGGTAGAAAATGTCAGTGCTAGGACAGGCTGTGGGAATTGAGTGGTTACCTATGAGGAGACAGCACAGAGAGGGGCGGTGCCTTGCCAGTAGGCATACCATGTTTTGGGGGGCAGAGCTGGACTGAGCCGTTTCTCTGCACCCCAGGCTACCTGCTTGGTTCTGTGCCTGCTGTTCCCTGTGCCATCTGCCCTCGGGGCAGTACGTGGTTTTCAACTTCTTTTAGCTGCCTGAATTCCCTACTCTTGGGTATTGAGCTCCTGGTGCTGGGAGAGGCATGGAAGAAGGTGGAAGAGTTTTGGAGATCTGCCTTCCTTTCCTCCAGCCACATCTGTCAGGCCCACCACAGGGCACCAAGCTTGCAAGGGGCCTTGTAGGAGGTTGTCATTCTGTGGATAGTGTTGTCTTACCCCTGGTCTCCCTGCAGGTTCACCACTATGTTGTCCACATTTGCCAACCGTGAAAAGTTTATTGCTTCAGTTATATCCCTTCTGAGGACACATGACTTTGATGGTCTTGATCTTTTTTTCTTATATCCTGGACTAAGAGGCAGCCCCATGCATGACCGGTGGACTTTTCTCTTCTTAATTGAAGTAAGTCTGGTCTGGAAGCGCCAGAATCCAGAAATGATTCTACTTTTATATATCTGGGCTTATGGCAGGAGAGGAGCATAAGTCCAGGGCCAGGGGCAGAAGAGGGTGACAGAATGTTCTTTTATTGTGAACCCCTGGAGGGTAATACCTGTAACTCCCCAAGGTTGCTCCTTTCTCTGCACCTGGGGCTTGCTCCAGTCCTCCAGCCTAAGGGATGCCTTCTGTGTGCAGCTTCCTGCACTCCCTCAGCCAGTGTCTTTCTGAGTTCCATGCTCCTGAGCCTGCTCGCCACTGCACGATTAAATCATTCACCACATCAGCCCTCATCTGCCTGTCTCATGAGCCTGTGGCATGGCCCATGTCCAACTCACCTTCGTATCCCAGAGCCTGGCTCAGGAGCTCAGTAAATGCTTCTTAGATGACATTGTCCCCAGGCCCCACCTCTTGTTTGTCCAGTTCTCTGTGTCTTTCTGTCTTTCCTCCTAGGAGCTCCTGTTTGCCTTCCGGAAGGAGGCACTGCTCACCATGCGCCCAAGGCTGCTGCTGTCTGCTGCTGTTTCTGGGGTCCCACACATCGTCCAAACATCCTATGATGTGCGCTTTCTAGGAAGGTGAGTGTATATTGCCTTGGTGGGGCAGGACATTGGAGGGAAGCAGGTGTCTTGAGCTCAGAACACCAGAGCTTCCCAAGCACTGTTTTTGAGCTCACCATGTGCCTGCCCTGACGTCAGTGCAAGTTTGGGGCTGGGCTGAGGGGCATGGGTGGGGACAAGGGCTAGCTCCATTATACCCTGAGGGTTTCTTTAGACCTGAGAGGGAGGTGATGTAATATCTGCCCACAACAATGTTAGCACAGGTAGAGTCTTCTGCACAGCTTAGGAGAGAATCCCAGGGACCTGGCCTCTTTCTACCTAGAGTATGTCTGTAGACATACACTGTGCAGCAGATGCTAGCATCAGAGATGGGTGAATTAATAATCACTGTCACACAAACAAAAGTAGGAATGCCCAGTCACACCCATAATTCAGAGCAGTTCTTCATGCAAAAGTTAAAAAGCTAGTCAAAGAGCAGCACATAAATCTTTTTGGACATGTCAGCTCTAGGTATATTTTCTAGAACTTTGAGAATCAAGTATTTACAGAAGAGGAAACTGAGGCAGATGCAGACCAAAAGAGAAATGGGATGTTCCTGTGCGTGAGTGCACTAGAGAGTGGTTTCAACGTGGGAGGAGAGTGAGAGACGCAGGGGACATGGAGTGTGTTAGTGTTGATCTTTTAGCCAGACAGGATTGAGAGAGTCCTGCCCTCACCCAGCTGGGCAACTTCAGGCAAACTAGTTAACCCATCTGAGTTTCAGTTTCTTCACCTTTAAAATGGAGATGCTTACAGTACTTAGGGAATTAGCCAGATTAAAATTAAATTAGATAATCAGTGTAAACCCTTATCCCTGTAACCTGGTAATGATGAAAGCTTTATAAAGGAGGTAGGTTTCAATGGCTCCTGGAATTATGGAAAGACAAGAACAGACTGCTTTTACTCATGACCATTTGTGCAGATGCCTGTTAGCATTTGTATCAGGCCTGAGTGTATTTTCTCTCATCTAACTCCTGCCTACCTCCACAGATACTCTCAGGATGCATAGATCCTCACACACAGCTGTTCCTAACCAGCTGTTTGTTCCAGTGGCAGGTGGATAGCACAGCATGGGCAGGCCCCACAGGCAGAAGGAGCAGGGAAGCTCTGGTGACCAATGTCTAGCTAACTAGCTATATAGTGCTGTGATGATCTGACTTGAAAATCTGGCGGCCGGGCGCGGTGGCTCAAGCCTGTAATCCCAGCACTTTGGGAGGCCGAGACGGGCGGATCATGAGGTCAGGAGATCGAGACCATCCTGGCTAACACCGTGAAACCCCGTCTCTACTAAAAATACAAAAAAAACTAGCCGGGCGAGGTGGCGGGCGCCTGTAGTCCCAGCTACTCCGGAGGCTGAGGCAGGAGAATGGCGTAAACCCGGGAGGCGGAGCTTGCAGTGAGCTGAGATCCGGCCACTGCACTCCAGCCCGGGCTACAGAGCAAGACTCCGTCTCAAAAAAAAAAAAAAAAAAAAAAAGAAAATCTGGCTAGCCCAGTCTTTATATCTCTTCCTCCTGCCCCTTACAGACTCCTGGATTTCATCAATGTCTTGTCTTATGACTTACATGGAAGTTGGGAAAAGTTCACAGGACATAATAGCCCCCTGTTCTCTCTGCCTGAAGACCCCAAATCTTCGGTAAGGAAAGGAAAGATCTCAGGTGGCCCAGACATCTGTCCCCCTGAGCTCAGGCCATTGGCTCTTAGTAACAAGGAGGAGTGTGGATTCTTCTTACCTGCAGGCATATGCTATGAATTATTGGAGAAAGCTTGGGGCACCCTCAGAGAAGCTCATCATGGGGATCCCCACCTATGGACGCACCTTTCGCCTCCTCAAAGCCTCTAACAATGGGTTGCAGGCCACAGCGATCGGACCAGCATCTCCAGGGAAGTACACCAAGCAAGCAGGCTTCTTGGCTTATTTTGAGGTGATGGGAATAGAATAGCAGTCTCTCTCTAGCAGTTAGGACTCTCCCACCCCAGCTGGAGCAAAGGCCAGGACAAGGGGCAATGGCAAGGGTGAGAGCTGTGGACAGGGCAAAGAGGGGGGCTATTAGGACAAGGGAAATCACTCTCTGGGGTATTTTCTTTTTCTTTGGGGTAAATTATTTGAGCCCTTTGTAAGGGATGAAGGACTTGGTGGAATCTGGATGGAAGGGTTTCATTGTACCCCAAAAAAGGATCTTAAATGCTATACAGGTAAACCCTGACTTTCTGTATGGCCTAAATAAAAATCATTAATATTTGCCATATATATAGTTTCAAACATATGCAGAATTAAAAGAATAGTATAGCCTCTGTACCTCCTCCACATACTACTCACTCAGCTTCGATCATTAATAATTCATGGCCAATTTTGTCACATCTCTGCTGACTCCCTCCCTCCCTACTACTAGATTATTTTGAAGCAATTCCAAGGCATTCTCTACTACAGGTTCTTTCTCTCCACTCCAGCTCTACCCTCTTCATCTTCATCTCAACCAAGCTTGCTATTGAGTGGTGGAAAGAGACATGTTTCCAAGGGAATGTAACTAGCAGAGGTGACAATACTAGCCACACAAGTAAGTGTGTGGCTGTAGTGACCTGGAAAGGTCTTATGGAGCAGGTAGAGTTTGAGCGGAGTTTGAAACACGGGAAAATCCTGAGGGACAGGAATGACTAGATGGGAGGGACTTCCCAGGTAGAGGACAGCAGGTGCAGAGGGACAGGTTGAGTACTTTAGGCAGTAGCGGAGGTGCTGCAAGTCTCTGCAATCTCTGCTCTGTGCTGGATGGATGAGGGTGTTTTCCTGCTAATCCAATGAAGCGTTTTTAGGAGTGTTGGCAGAGTTGAAACAATGTTCTTGAAGGGCAAAGAAGCTTTGATAGACACTTTAAAGCACCAAAAGCACAAAGGAATGACTTAGACATTAACTTCTGCAGCACAACTTGCATACCTCTACTTGTTTGCAGCATATAGTTTCTAGCACAATGCTGGGCATCCAGTAGACACTCAAATGCTTAATTGATTGTAGCAACCTAGCTCTCCGTGCCTTCAAGAACTTCAAATCTACTAGAAGTTCAGGTGCTAGTTTGAGAACTACGCCTATGGGGCAGTTTGTGCTGGGATCTAATGAACAGGAGAGACTTGTTTGTGAAAACACTTTGAATGAGATACAGATTTGGTCAAGGATCAGGTATGTTACTCTTACGATTTTGGTACTGGCATTATATCCCTGGCTTGGTTTCTTAAGGATGTAATCCACTCTTTGGCTCCCTGTTTCCCATCATGGACAGTAGAGGAAGGAACAGGTAACAGTAGGAATTTATTCAAAATAGAGAGGAACTCATTTCTGAGTGGCCTCTCCATTCTCTCTTTGGTTTACCTTCTTCTCATTCGCTGGTGAGGGATTCTTGCGTTCTTTAACCTTGAGCAAGGAACAACTGTCTCCTGGTGCTTGTCTCCGTGGCACTTTCCAGAACTAACCTGGTGGTCCTCTTGGCAGATTTGTTCCTTTGTCTGGGGAGCGAAGAAGCACTGGATTGATTATCAGTATGTCCCATATGCCAACAAGGGGAAAGAGTGGGTTGGCTATGACGATGCCATCAGCTTCAGTTACAAGGTGAGAGCCTGGTTCTTTCATGCTCCAGCACATGGTTTCTTACTGGCTTCCATGGGGCCCTTTTCTGTGCAATGCATGCATGTGTATCGGGTGGAGGGTGAAAGGTGAGGATGATTAGACCAGGGGAGTTTCAGGCATGCCTACATTTTAGTTCTAACTGGGGTTTCATAATCCCATCTGTTCCAATTCTCTATTCTGAAGAGAAGGAATCTAGGTTCTGAGGGAATAAATAGTTCTCTCAGTTCTTACAGCTTTTTGATGATCTTTTTGGTCTCTTCCTTTCCATTTGGACCAACTAATTTCATAGCAGATAAATAATAACCAACACAAAGTAGATCATGGTAAGTGCTCTGTAAATATTACTGACACGTAGCAGAAATGAGGAAGTCTGGGAGGGCTTCCTGAGGGAGGTGAGCAGGAGTAGGAGAAGATGATGACATGGGGGAAAGTCTCAGTGATGTAGAAAGCTTATAGCAGATTCAAAGAAGAATTTGAGTGAAGCAGAGGCTTTTTATAAAGGGACTTGAATGCTGGTAAAGGTGTTCGGTCTTCATCCTGTGGACATTTTAAGGCAAAATCAGGTTTCTACAGGTGGATGACCTTTAATTTTCAAACTTTTAGAACCAAACTGTGACCACCACTCTCCCTTCATGTAGGTGGTATTTTATGAAGTTGAATCTGGCAGGTTTTTATAGTGAACTAAAAGAGAACTGACATGCTCCAGCAGTTCCTAAACCTGCCTCTGTTTTGGAATCACCTGAGAGACTGGATACATGTATAAATCATGGTTCCACTCCTGAATATTCAGTAGGTCTTAGAAAAACTTTGGAAACTATTTTAGAATGCCTCCACATGTGATCCTTCCAAATGCTAAGTTGACATTTTGGGAGCTCTTGGCGGGGACACAGAGGTGTCCAAGCATGAGATAATGAGGGTCTGGACTAGGGTAGTTGGAAGGAACAGCAGTTGAAAGGTGAGAAATTGTCATAATGTGGCAACTGCTTGGTATTGAGACTTAAATAGAGAGAATTCACAGTTCTCCTGTTACCAGTGATGCAGAAATGCCAGGTGTCGGCTGTTTTGGGGGGCACGTTTGTGTGGGAAGCACCAGAGAGGAAGGCACTCATGAAGATTCACTGTGTAGCTCTTCTGTGCATTAACACTGGGTGAGGCCTGCTGGGGAGGAGACAGATAAAAGAGCGTGGCTTCTCCCATGCTCCCATGTGGGATCTTGCTCTGTGGTTTGGGAATGGGAAGACACAAATAGGAAAGATTAATGACTCAACGCATTTACCCAATTGGATGGAATTAAGTCTAAGACCCGTAGGACGTCAGAAAGGGGACTGACCCGTGTGTTGGGGGAGGCCCTGGGATGAGCAGCAGAGGGTGGTCTTGCTTTGAGGTGCAGTTACTGTAACTTGCAGAACTAGGTGAGGGGACATGAAGCCAGGGTGGGGATGGTTAAGGGATTTTGACACAGAATATCAGAGCTAAAAGAGACTTTGGGGATTATTGTTGGGAGATAATTATACCCTGGATTTCTCAGAGTTCCTGCACAGTTTGAGGATTTTGGGCAAAGGAAGCAGACAAGCTATACTAAAAATAGAGAGCTGCTTTCCTCTTTCCCCCAGAGCCATTTGCTTACCTTCAATGATTGCAAAAGTCCCCTTCGCAGGGAGGACTTGTTTATGTTCCAAGTTCTCTCCTCTCTCTGGAGGGAGGAGGGCCACGTAGGTCAACCATTCTATATAAGCTCTGAGTCTCATAATTTCAGGGTTCTTTTCTGTAGCGCAGACCCCACTGTACATGCAGGTGAATTGAACATCTGACCTTCATCACATTGTCCTTTGGGTAATTGGGACATGGAAACTGACTCAAGGTGCTATTCTGGCTATTTTTTATTTTATTTTATTTTATTTTATTTTCTGTGAATAATGAATGTTCTGTCCTCTGATCCAGAGGTCTGGGGCGTTGGGGTTTGTGAGTATATGTGTGTGTGTGCGTGTGTGTGTGTGTACACACAAAACTGACAGGCTAATTTGTTAGCTTGTAAGTAGGATAAAAGTCTCAGAAACTTCACAGTATCAGACTTAATGATTGGGTTCCTCCTTCCTCTTATTTTACATTTGGGGAAAGTCAACCCCTGAAAGCAGCCAATTGACTTGGCTAAGGCACACAGCTCTTTGGACCTGATGGAGTCTGTCTTTTCCATCAGACTTGACAGAGCGCTGGCAAAGTAATAATAAAACCTGGACTTGAATGTAAGCTCTGCCATTTAGTTGTAGTGGAGGTTTTAAAAAGTGTGGATGAAAGCCTTTATTTTCTCATCTGTGAGAAGAATATAATATTTTGCTCTACTGCATTTTATAGCATCACTGTGAGATAAGGAAATGAATTTTAAACAGTAGAGCAATATCTACAGTTTAATATGATAATAATAGTGATTAGTGAGGTGGGGAACCCAGAGGGTTAGTAGCTAAGTTTTATTGAAGATTCACTGTGTGCCAGGTATTGATCCAAATATCTTATGCATAGGAACTCTTTAGGAAGGCTTATGTAGCATTCCTATGTAACATAAAAACATAAGATTCACCTTTTTTTTTTTTTTTTTTTTTTGAGACGGAGTGTCGCTCTGTCGCCCAGGCTGCAGTGCAGTGGCCGGATCTCAGCTCACTGCAAGCTCCGCCTCCCGGGTTTACGCCATTCTCCTGCCTCAGTCTCCTGAGTAGCTGGGACTACAGGCGCCCGCCGTCTCGCCCGGCTAGTTTTTTAAAATATATTTTCAGTAGAGACGGGGTTTCACCGTGTTAGCCAGGATGGTCTCGATCTGCTGACCTCGTGATCCCCCCGTCTCGGCCTCCCAAAGTGCTGGGATTACAGGCTTGAGCCACCGCGCCCAGCCAAGATTCACCATTTTAACCACTTTAAAGTCTGAAATTCAGTGGCATTAAATACATTCATGTTGTTGTATAATTATCACCACCATCCATCTCCAGAACTTTTTCATCTTCTCGAATGGAAACCCTGTGCCCATTAAACAGTAACTTCCCCTTCCTCCTTCCCCCATCGCCTGGCAGCCACCATTCTATTTTCTGTTTCTGTGAATTTGACTACTCTACGTGCCACACATAAGTGGAGTCATACACTGTTTCTTATTTTGTGTCTGGCTTATTTCCCTTAGCATAGTGTCTTCACGCTTCATCCATATTGTATGTAGTATGTGCATGTAAGAATCTTTTGGGTCTAAAAATGTTGACCATGTTATTATCTTCTTTTTTTTTTTTTTTAAACAAATGAGGCAGTTAAGACACATAAGGGTTGCATAACTTTTTCAAGATCCCATAGCTAATAAGCAGCAAAGCTAGATTCAAATGCAGGCTACACTCCTAACCACCCTGCTACGTTGCTTCCTGAGGGACTATCTTCAGTTTTTTGCCATTGTACCCAGTCTGGAGAGTGCCAAGTACAGTGAGTTGACTGACTGTTACTTTTACAGGCGTGGTTTATAAGGCGAGAGCATTTTGGGGGGGCCATGGTGTGGACATTGGACATGGATGACGTCAGGGGCACGTTCTGTGGCACTGGCCCTTTCCCCCTTGTCTACGTATTGAATGATATCCTGGTGCGGGCTGGTAAGTAGCTGTGACCTAGAAGCTGGGGTTGGAAGTTGCATCACCAGGCACTGGGTGAGTCCCTTTGCTAGATCTAAATGCCTTGGTGAGGCAACATGACATCGAGGGGAGAGAAAAAGCTTTGCCAGGCCAATATGTTTTCCAGTCTTTGCTAGGATATTTGGCCCTTATTTGACCTCTTTGAGCTTCCTTTGTTCTATCTAAAATGGGAATAATCTGTATACTCATGACGTTATTATAAGAACTAAGTGAGCTATGGAATGAAAATTCTCATAGTTAGCACTCAATATATGTTATTTCTTTCTTTCTTTCTCTTACTCTCATGGGCAAGGGCTGAGGGAATTAGGTTTCTTTTGATACCTCTTTTTGATAGTAGAGGCTACCCTGGCAATTAGGAAATGGAAACTAGCATGCAAGGGGTGAAGCATCCTTACAGATGGTTTATAATCCTCATTTTACGGGAATGCGACTGGAGCTCAGTCAGGTCAAGTCTTTAGGTGGGCCCCAGTCCCATTGTTCACAGCATGCTGTCTCCAGCCTCCTTGCCCCTGGCTTTGTTCCTGGTGCCTCCTACAACATAGAGACATAAGAAGCTTCTCCTTGAGGATTCATCCAGTAATTCTTTAGCATTAGGCCTCGAGGGCAAGGTTTTGCTGATGGTGCAGTCAGAGATGTCAAAGTGAGGACTTGAGCACAAGGAATGGGTGGGTTCCTTTCTGGGGAATGTGGCATGGAAAATGTAGCAAATCCACTGAGTGCCTGTGGGTGTCTGGGACCTGTGAACATGATGGAGTCTGGAGCAAGGCTTCTATGTGGTGGGATTTCATCTATGTCCTCAAGTAGGTATAGTATTAAATCTTCCACTTCTGAATTTTTGGAGCAGGTACTTCAGCGGTGGAGTGGTTCTAGTTCTGCCAGTAATTAATAGGATGAGAATAAAGTGGTAGGAATCTCATTCTTTTCTGTTGATTTTCTTTAGAGTTCAGTTCAACTTCTTTACCACAGTTTTGGCTGTCATCTGCTGTGAATTCTTCAAGCACTGACCCTGAAAGGCTGGCTGTGACCAAGGCATGGACCACTGATATTAAGATTTTGCCCCCAGGAGGAGAGGCTGGGGTCACTGAGATCAATGGAAAATGTGAAAATATGACTATAACCCCTAGAGTTACAATTGTGACCCCTACAAAGGAAACTGTATCCCTTGGAAAGCACACTGTAGCTCTAGGAGAGAAGACTGAGATCACTGGGGCAACGACCATGACTTCTGTGGGTCATCAGTCCATGACCCCTGGAGAGAAGGCCCTGACCCCTGTGGGTCACCAGTCTGAGCTCCCTGGGAAGAAGACCCTGACCCCTGTGGGTCATCAATCTGTGACCACTGGACAGAAGACCCTGATCTCTGTGGGTTATCACTCTGTGACCCCCCCTGGGGAAAAGACCCTGACCCCTGTGGATCATCCATCTGTGACCCCTGTGAGTCATCAGTCTGTGAGCCCTGGAGGAATGACTATGACCCCTGTCCATTTTCAGACCGAGACCCTTAGACAGAATACAATGGCCCCTAGAAGGAAGGCTGTAGCCCGTGAAAAGGTGACTGTCCCCTCCAGAAAGATATCAGTCACCCCTGAAGGGCAGACTGTGCCTTTAAGAGGGGAGTATTTGACTTCTGAGACAGGTACTCACCCCCAGGATGGGTAACTTGGGTCTTTAGAGGGAAGCTGAAAACAGGATGATGCTCTCCTCCAGCCCTGTCATCCAGCTCCCAGAACATACTCCTCAAGCTTTTGACAACCACTTTGTTCCTGTCTATGGAAACCATTCCTCTGTCAACTCAGTAACCCCTCAAACAAGTCCTCTTTCTCTAAAAAAAGAAATCCCAGAAAACTCTGCTGTGGATCAAGGAGCCTAAGCCCTGCTGGTGTCAGAAACCAGGGAAAACCCTTGTCTTTTCTTCTAAGTGACATGCTTCCTCATTCCGGAGCAAAACAGGCATCAAAACCACAATAGGCCAATCTCTTCTCCATTAAATAAACTGTAAACACAAGAACCCACCGAGTTCTCTGAGATTCTTTTCTTGAATTGAACTCTGCAACTCAGTTGTTGGCTTCTCCCTTTCAAGGTCATTTTCTCCACTGCTATTTTTGGAAAGACAGAGTTTGTGTCTAGTCTACAATGATGCTATCCTGTGTGGATTATGTGCTTCCTTCTTTGTTATGAACAACTGCTCCCTTCACTATTGGTTGGAGGCAGAGCCTCTTCTAGAACAGTTTCCGCCACCCTCAAGGGGAGCTGAGATGGGGAGGGGGAAGTTGAGTCTTCCAATTATATTCTTTCCTTGGTAAAATCCTTGTTTTCCCTGAAAAAACAACCCCATCTATTCTTTCCTCAAGAAGTGTTTGAGGAAAACGTATAAAAAAGGTACTTTAAAAATTATTTTCTTATAGTATTACCTTCACACTTCTGCTTGGTCTCCTCTAGAAACACCAGTTCTCACACATTAAACCTTTAATCCACCCAGGGAACATTTTCCTAGGCATGACTGTCCCTCATAAGTTGCTATAGCCACTGGATCAATTTCTAGCCCTCCAATTCTATGAGCTAGTGCTACACAGAGTGGGTGTCGTACCTATCATTATGTTACTTTTTCTTTTGGAAGTGTAGCCTCCAAGTCTTTAATCTGGAGTCTGAAATTAACATGTCCATAGGATCAGGCACCTGCCATTAAAGCATGTGAAAGCACATGGCCATTTGCTTAACAGAACCTAGGTCATATATGAAACCCTTTTGCCTCTACAAAAAAATTAGCTGGGCATGATGGCTCATGTCTGTAGTCTCAGCTACTTGGGAGGCTGAGGTGGGAGGATCACCTGAGCCCTGGAGATTGAAGCTGCATTGAGCCACGATGGTGTCACTGCACTCCAGCCTGGGTGACAAAGCAAGACCCTGTCTCAAAATAAATAAATAAATAAATAAATATTTCTGATGAATCTGTGAGTTGTTTTTCTGCCCCATCTTCTGCATGCACTTTATTCAAGGGCAACTTTCCTTCCAGTTCCTAATTTATCTGTGTTTTTTTTCTTATTTATAAGCTTCCTTGAACTTCTCTCTTAGCTATACATTGATTGAGTCTTCTGTCTTTATCCTCTAATCCAAAGCATAGATCAATGGGTGGTCAAGATTCTTGCCTCTATTTATGATAGCTGTTAGTTGCAGATAATGGAATCCACTAAAGTTAATTTAAGAAAAAAGACATTAGATGCTATTAGAGTTTCTGGGAGGATCAGGAAACCAGGATGGGATACTATACATCTGGAAATAACATGTCCAGGAGATATGGATGACTCACTTTTTAAGACATACTGTTAGAGGTCTCAGATTTTACCCTACTTGCAACCTAACAACCTAGCCTTTTGCCGTGTGTGTATGCACACTATAAAAAACAAGACCTGTGGGTCAGAGACAAGGGAATTTATTATTAATAGCAAAAACCAGATCAAATTTTTTTCCCAGTTCCACAAGCTACAAGAGAGATGCAATGAGGACCAAGCTGTGCCTGCACATTCAGTGGGTGCATTTCAAGAGAGAAACCCCAAGATTAGGAAACTATGATATTATATATAAGGCTGCTGATGACCAGCCCATTTTTCCCCTCTTCTTCCTTGCCCAGAGATAGAGATTTATCTGCAGTTCTCCAGGCTATTTGCTATTCGAATATCCTTGAAAAGATAGTCCAAGATGTGCAGAAATGTCAGATCCATGGAGAATACCTTGGAACTATTCTAGCAGTAATCCCACTGCTATCACTGCCTGCAGCTCAGCATCCGTGATGTTGGAGACTAGATACTAGAATCTCTACCTCTGCTTTCCCAGAAGACCTGGTATCCCCTATACATTCATTACCTTTATTCTATAATTCACCTAAGTTTCCTATAGGCACATTTGCTTAGCAGAACCTAAGTCACAGATGAAACCTTTACTTCAGGGAATCTGGGAATTCTAGGTTTAGCTTGCTAGCCTATATCACAGGAAAGCATACTGGAGGGGGTTAGAATGAGTACCGAGTTGGGCAATGTTTACAGCTGTAAGGATCACTCTGGGGGTATGCAACGTACACACATACATATTAATTATTCTTCTCATACTTGAGTATCCTAACAACAATTGCAAACAGTGCTCTTATCTAATACAATGCAAAAATTCATCCTCTCAATGAAAATGTGGTGGTGGGGGCAACTGAAAATGGAATACGAGCAGTAACAAATGAACTCTACTTAACAACAATATAACTGCAATGAAGAGGTCAGGAAAGAAAAGTACTAACCTTGGTAATTTTAACTTTGGAAAATAGGATTTTGAATTTATATGAAAAGGGTAGAGACAAAAGGAACTATATATAAATGCTGTACTCTAGTTAGTGAATTTATTTCTTACTGGTGTATACATTAGCAATTCTTTTTTTTTTAACCTTTAAAAAAGGTTAAAAAAGGTAAACTTGTGTCACAAGGGTTTGTTGTACAGATTATTTCATCACCCAGGTATTAAGCCCAATACCCAATAGTTATCATTTCCCCTCCTCCCACTTCTCCCACCCTCCACCCTCAAGAAAACCTCAGTTTCTGTTTTTTCCTTCTTTGTGTTTATGAGTTCTCATCACTTAGCTCCCACTTATAAGTGAGAACATGTGGTATTTCTTTATCTGTTCCTGCATTAGTTAGCTAAGGATAATAGCCTCCAGCTCCATCCATGCTCCCACAAAATACATGATCTTGTTGTTTTTTTTATGGCTGCATAATATTCCATGGTGTGTATATACCACATTTTCTTTATCCAATTTGTCATTGATGGGCATTTAGGTTGATTCCATGTCTTTGCTATTGTGAATAGTGCTGCACTGAATATTCATCTGCACATGTGCTGTATCCTTTTTTTTTTTTTTTTTTTTTTTTTTTTGGAGACAGGGTGTCACTCTGTTGCCCAGGCTGGAGTGCAGTGGCACAATCATGGCTCACTGCAGCCTCAACCTCCCCAGGCTCAGGTGATCCTCCCATCTCAGCTTTGCTGGTAACTGGGACCATAGGCATGCACCACCACATCTGCCTAATTTTTGTATTTTTTGTAGAGACGGGTATTGACCATGTTGCCCAGGCTGGTCTCAAAGTGCTGGGATTACAGCTGAGAGCCGCCGCACCTGGCCACATGTGTCTTTATGGTAGAGTGATTTCTATTCCTCTGGGTATATACCCAGTAATGGGATTGCTGGGTTGAATGGTGGTTCTGCTTTTAGCTCTTTGAGGAATAGCCACACTGTTTTCCACATTGGTTGAACTAATGTACACTCCCATTAACAGTGTCTAAGTGTTCCCTTTTCTTTGCAACCTTGCCAGCATCTGTTATTTTTTGACTTTTCAATAATAGTCATTCTGACTGGTGTGAGATGGTATCTCATTCTGGTTTTGATTTGCATTTCTCTGATGACCAGTGATGTTGAAGTTTTTTTTCATATGCTTACTGGCCACATGTATGTGTTCTTTTGAAAAGTGTCTGTTCATGTCCTTTGCCCACTTTTTGATGGGGTTGTTTTTCTCTTGTAGATTTGTTTAAGTTCCTTATAGATGCTGGGTATTAGACCTTTGTGAGATGCCTCGTTTGTAAATATTTTCTCCCATTCTCTAAGTTGTCTGTTTACTCTGTTGATAGTTTCCTTTGCTGTGCAGAAGCTCCTAAGTTTAATTAGATCCCATTTGTCAACTTTTCCTTTTGTTGTGATTGTTTTTGGCATCTTTGTCATGAAATCTTTGCCCATTCCTCTGTCCAGGATAGTATTGCCTAGGTCTTCCAGAGTTTTTTAGTTTTTGGTTTTATGTTTAAGTCTTTAATCCATTTTCAGTTGATTTTTGTATATGGTGTAAGGAAGGGGTCCAGTTTCAATCTTCTGCATATGGCTAGCCAGTTCTTCTATTACCTTTTATTGAATAGGGAGTCATTTCTCCTTTGTTTTGTCAGCTTTGTTAAAGGGCATAGGTGTGCATTCTTATTTCTGGGCTCTCTGCTCTGTTCCATTGGTCTGTGTGCCTGTTTCTGTACCAGTGCAATGCTGTTTTGGTTACATGCACTCCAGCCTGGGCAACAAGAGTGAAACTACATCTCAAAAAAAAAAAGGTTTGATGAGAGGCTGGCAGAGCCCATGGAAACATAGTCCTTGGTGTAGAATTTCACATTTTCTCAGCCTCCCAACAACCTGCAGCTGGAGTGGGAACACTCTGGTGTAATTAGTTTCTGCAGTTCAAACACAGACTTCCAGGAACACTGGTTACAGTCAGGTCCTGTGGAAGAGCCAAGGGCAGGGCAGAGCAGGAGAAACTAAATAATTCAGGAAAGAAGTGAAGAGAATATGTCAGTTGAGTTGTGAACACCCTGGAATTAATGTAGTCTAATACTGAAAACATAGCAAGGGCTTCATTAGGCTTCTCCTCATTTTGAGAAAGACAATGTCTACATTCTGCACCCATTTTCCCTAGGACCCCATGTGAAGCTCCATGTTGATCTTCCCAATATCATCATCTACCTTTTATTTTTTTCTCTCATTAAAAAGGTCTTTTTCTTCTGTTATGCAGACAGAGTGAAAGCCAGCTAATTCCAATCTATTTAAGGATTGAGCCGGGTCAGGGTTGAGTTGCAGCTTTTGAAATATTCATCTACTTTTGATTTGTCCCTGTTGCTCTGGAATGACTTCTCTGGGATTTTGTTGGACAGTTGGTGGATATCTATCTCTTCTTAAGTTTTGAAAGACTTAAGGGGGTTCATCTTTCATCATAAGTTTCCAGCTCAACTCTATGGCCTCCTGCCCTGTGTAGCTTCGAATCTTGAAGGGAAGACACACGTTTGAGGCGGACACTTTCCCGTGATAAGTCTTTGTTTTCTAAGCACCAAGAAAACACTGTAAGAGAATTCACTATGAGAGAATTCGCTCTACATTTAGAAGGTTTTGGTAAGGTTACATCATCAGTAGTCTAATATTGAACACATAGCAAATGAGTCTTTCTCATTAGACTTCTACTAATTTTGAGAAAGAAAACATCTATGTTCTGTGCCTGTTTTCCCCAGGACCCTGTGTGAAGCTTCATGTTGCTCTTCCTAGTATCATCAGTTGCCTAGGACATTGTGCCTACCTCTTTCCATTCTCATTTAAAATGTGTCTGGTCTCATCATTCCATTCCTAGCTAACAGGAAAAGCTAAACTACAGGCATGATAATATTAAAAGTAATGGCAGAAAACACAATGACTTTTGCACCAACCTACTAGGAGCTCTGTAATGAACCTGAACTGGCAAAATATGTGTATTTTAACAGGACAGTTTGAAGCCCCATCTATAGAGTTGGCTCATTCCATACTTATTTCTTGGGTACCTATTACATAGAAGCCACTGTGCTGAGTACAGTGCGTGATATTTCCAGAACCAGGCTCCCACAAGTCTTTAAAAATGATGAGAGGAATGACGTATCCCGGAGAACTCAGAGGCTGCTCTGCACTTTACATACATTCTTTCATCTTAGGCTGAGGAAACACTCAGAGAGCTTATCTAGTAACATCATGCTGCAAAGAAGACTGTCCAAATGTAGGAAGAGAGCACTTAGAAAGTTTTCTGGAGTGTTAAAGGGACGAACACTGTCGTGTTAAAGGATTGAGAGGTCAGAGGCATGGATGTGAGATGGGGGAAATCTTAAGAACAGCTGGAAAGGTGATGTTTAGGCTGCTTTGACATGGGTGGGGAAAGAGCAGTCTCAGACAAGACAAATGAACAGGTACATGTTGTCTTCACCTAGGAAAGAGCTGTGGAGAAGATGTTAGGAGCTATTTTCACATCTGACTTGGATTGTGACGCTTTTCAACCTTTCAAAACTCTGTTTTTGTAAGTTAGGAATATTGCCACCAGGTGGCAGCAGTTTTCAGGGTTAAGTTTTTATATGCAGGCAGGAAAAATCTAGGAAAGATGAGAAAAGCAATTAACATACTTTTCCATAGAAATTATTTTCATTATACTTTAAGTTCTAGGGTACATGTGCACAACGTGCAGGTTTGATACATAGGTATACATGTGCCATGTTGGTTTGCTGCACCCATCAACTCGTCATTTATGTTAGGTATTTCTCCTAATTCTATCCCTTCCCCAGCCTCCTACCCCCTAGTAGGCCCCAGTGTGTGATGTTCCCCACCCTGTGTCCAAGTGATCTAATTGTTCAATTCCAACCTATGAGTAAGAACATGCGATGTTTGATTTTCTGTCCTTGTGATAGTTTGCTGAGAATGATGGTTTCCAGCTTCATCCATGTCCCTGCAAAGGACATGAACTCATCCTTTTTTATGGCTGCATAGTATTCCATGGTGTATACGTGCCACATTTTCTTAATCCAGTCTATCACTGATGGACATTTGCGCTGATTTCAAGTCTTTGCTATTGTGAGTAGTGCTGCAATAAACATACGTGTGCATGTGTCTTTATAGTAGCATGATTTATAATCAGGCAAGTCTATCCAACAGACAATGGAGGAGCAGGGTATACTGGAAACGTTTCTGAGGGACCACCCAAAGGCTGATCCAATTGCCAAGTATCGTTTCAATAATGGTGCTGTTGCTTATGAGCCCATCACCAACTACATGTGAGTGATGGGGCAGGGAGTGTCCATAATCCTTGCATAACCACCATTCTTAGACATTCACTTATACTGCTCATTAGCTGTAATTTTTGACTAGTTACTAAACCAAAGCCTCACCTTTCTATGGAAAGAATCAGAACAAGCTATGAGTTGGTACCATCTAACAGTATAGTAATTCCTTTTCTTTCCTCCTTTCTTCTCATTGCTGGCCCATCCTGCTAAAGCCTCATTTATAAGGTTAAGAGATTCATGGTAGAAATGTTCAAGTCAACTGAGAGATCCAAAGGAAGTCCTGGCAATGAGCTGCAGGGGAAAGAAGGAAAATACATGTGAGACTGTCAGACAAAAGCTCCAGTGGCTCAGATACTGCATCTCTCTCTCTTTGGAAAGACGCATAGTCCCCAGAGCAAATGTCTGAATGTTCTCAAGCAAATGTCTGAATGTCTCTCATCAGGGCATCTTGACATTCTCTTGTCCTGTGGACTGTCATTAGTGAGATGTTATGTTACATGTCTGAGCTGGAAGCCACATTAGGGATCTTCTATTTCAACTCCCACATTTTATAGATGAAGAAACTAGAGGCAGGTAAGTGACATGACTGGCCCAAGTTAACTTAGAGCTTAAACTACCTTCCAGTGAAAAGCTCTTCTTTCTCTTCATGCTGTCTCTTCTCCAGCTGCCTAGCACCCTCTGCCAGTGTGTGACCGGGAGGGAGGAAAATGGTGGTAGAAGTATCTAACATTGAAAGGGAAGGGGAGAGGAGTGGTGTGTGTGTGTGTGTGTGTGTGTGTGTGTGTGTTTGTGTGTGTGTCTGGACACTGGAAAAAGAGAAAAAGTGATTGTTTCCTCAATTCTGGGCACTCCAGTGTAGTGAAGATACCAGCTTATTGTAAAAGTAGAAAACACTTTTGGAAGAGGATATTGTCTTGCCATATTAAGTCTTGGCTAGCCAAAGGCTTCCAATTAGGGACAAAAAGTAGAATCTTGAAAGGAACTAACTCCAGATGGGAAGGAGAACTTGTGGGATAAGCCTCTCATTCCCCCAAGAAAATGATTTGGGCAGAGTGTGGCTTCCTGTGGGTTAACTGCTTGTCCATTCTTAAGACAAGGCTTGGTTGCTTAATGAAGGTGATAAACCTTTCTTTTGCAGTCTTTCTACTTTGGGGAGATCAGCATTGGGACCCCACCCCAAAATTTCCTAGTCCTCTTTGACACGGGCTCCTCCAATCTCTGGGTGCCCTCCATCTACTGCCAGAGCCAAGCCTGCTGTGAGTATGCCACCATCACCCTCCACACCATGAGGGGAGCAGATAGAGGGGCAGAGCTGGGATTTGAGTACAGGCGTATCATTCTAAGTCCAGAGTTCTTTGTGCATATCCATCACGTATCCTCCTTCTGTTTGGAACATCTAGAAATTGCTCTCAGTCTATCACTTCAGCACCACTTTCCAGAAGTGCTGACTTTTTTGGAGACAGAGAGCAGAAACCGACTAAGGCTTCCTTTCCTTCCTCCCAGCTCCCTCTTGTGGCCGAGTATTCCTGGCAAGTCTGAGGCAATCTTTCCCTCAGAGAATGGTCAGCTGGAAGGAATTTGGGCAATGTGTGTCATAGACTTTTCTAGGACTAGCACAGTTTGTCTACAAGAAAAGATCTAGGGTGATGCCCTATCCCAGCCTTGGTCTGATGAGCCCAATCCATCAAGGATAAGTAGCCTTCATGTGTTTTAGAAAACTGCAAATGAAATTAATATTCCATTCTGTCTTTCTACAGCCAATCACAACAGGTTCAACCCCAGCCTGTCCTCCACCTTCAGAAACAATGGACAAACCTATACACTGTCCTATGGGAGTGGCAACCTGAGTGTGTTCCTGGGCTATGACACTATGACTGTAAGGAGTGTTTTCATAGCCTCTGAGGGTCTGTGGTTTGGCTCCCATTTTCGAGAGTCTTACACCTTATTAGAGAAATCCATGCTTACTAATTAGGTCCAAGCTTCCCAGAAGCTGAGTGTTGGAAGGAACACAAAGCCTATCTAATTCAGCCTTCGTCCCAAGATGTAAATTGCTTCCATAGCAGTCCTGACTGCAGGAAGCCTTTATGTTGTGCTAAAGTTGTTGTGTCTTCTTGCAACTTTGCTGTGTGGTCCTAACTCTGCCCCCTGGAAACACACAGATAGGTCTACTCCCTCTTCCACCCAGTTGCATTTTGCATATTTGAAGACAAGCCTTTTTACTATTTTCTTATTTCTTTAGTTCAAACACCTACAATTCCTCTAGTCATTCTTGCACATAGATTGTTCAGTATGAAACCATTCAATTCTTTCACTGTCTATGGAAGTAGAAACTATAACTCCAGAAAAAACTTCTTCCACTTCTCCAACATCCACACTCTTTTTTCCAAGACACACATGATTGGAAAGGTTGCTCTTTCACCCTCCACTCCCACCCTTGTGGTTGGGTTCTGCATAAAAGAAGCTGATATTCCCTCTCTAGGAGGGTTTCTGGATTCCATACCCTGTGCACATAAGTCTGGGAAGCCGTACGATTTGTGCACCTGAATTGTCAAGCTATACTGTCGGCTTGCCATAGGTTCAGAACATCATCGTCAATAACCAGGAGTTTGGCCTGAGTGAGAATGAGCTCAGTGACCCGTTCTACTATTCAGATTTTGACGGGATCCTGAGAATGGCCTACCCAAGCATGGCAGTGGGGAATTCCCCGACAGTGATGCAGGGGATGCTGCAGCAGGGCCAGATCACTCAGCCTGACTTCAGCTTCTACTTCACCCAGTGAGAACCTTCGTCCTGTGAAGGGCTTAGAAATTGAGGGTCCATGGGGATTCTAGGCAACCCAAGATCAGATGGGGTCCAGGTTATAAGGTGTTCTGACACAATGAGTATAACTTGCTATATAAAATTCCCGTATTTCAGAAAATTTGGGAAAAATCTTATTTTAAATACACTTTAAGAACTTTCAATTAGGCCAGGTGAGGTGTCTCATGCCTGTAATTCCAGCACTTTGGGAGGCCAAGGCGGGCAAATCACGAGGTCAGGAGATTGAGACCATCCTGGCTAACATGGTGAAACTCCGTCTATACTAAAAATACAAAAAAATTAGCCGGTCTTGGTGGCAGGCACCCATAGTCCCTGCTACTCAGGAGGGTGAGGCAGAAGAATGGCGTGAACCTGGGAGGTGGAGCTTGCAGTGAGCCGAGATCGCACCACTGTACTCCAGCCTGGGTGACAGAGTGAGACTCCGTCTCGGGAAAAAAAAAAAAAAGAATTTTAAATTATATTAGCTATAAGCTACATGATGACTTTTCATAAAATGGAGTAACTGTCCCTCAGGGTTTATTTAGGAAATCTGGAGACTGCTGTGATAGCACTAAAGAACAAGCCACATGAGCATTACTAGTAAAGAGAACTATAATGGAGGAATAATCATAATACTACGTCTGGCTTTATAAAGTGTTCTCCTAGCAGTTACTTCAAATGCCATCTCAAAAATCCTCATATTAGCCCCATCTTGCCAGGGAGCAAATGGAGGCTCAAACAGATTGTTAGAATTGATCAAGGTCACTCATGGTAGGTGTGAAGCCAAGACTCAAACTCAAATATCTTGATCACAAATCCAGTACTTTTCTTGCTCCACTTGGCACTGAACTTTTGTGCCAAACTTTATCCCTTATTCCTTCTTTCCCAAACACATGATCCTCAAAGTACCTGAAGTTCACCTGTCTTTCTTCTACGACTGGCCAGCATAAGGAGCACAAAAGGCCAAAGTCCTTTCAGTATTGTCTAGTTAATGACCTGACCATGATGGGAGCATGCCTCTCAGAGTGCACTCGCGGGCTCTCTTAGGCTCCGTTCTAGTTGTCCCCAAAACCGTTTCCTGTTGTTCTCACTTCTTCCCAGGGAGGGTTTCTCTGCGATCCTTTTCTGGTTCATTTTTGGGTGCCTGGTTTCTATTCCCATCTTCTTTATGGGCATCGTGTCTAGTAGTTTGGTGTTACTCTGAGAAGTCTCCTCCTGTGCCTCAGCAGGCCAAGTCTGAGAGCAGCTCAGAGGACAGCGTCCCCTCATCTGCGGCACCCCTGTGTCTGAGGGAGTGCGGGAAGGAGAGAGACGAGAGAACGGCCTCACTGACTGTGTGTGGACACTCACGTTCTTCTACATCTCTCCCTAGCCAACCAACCCGCCAGTATGGTGGAGAGCTCATCCTTGGAGGTGTGGACCCCCAACTTTATTCTGGTCAGATCATCTGAACCCCTGTCACCCGGGAACTGTACTGGCAGATTGCCATCGAGGAGTTAGTAGAGAGGGCACCTCCTGTAGATTGTGGACACTCGCAGGGTGTTCCCCCAGCTTAACAACATTTCCTGTTCCTCCACATCACACAGGTTTCTTAAATAGAATCACCAGCCCTGGGCTGAGGTGGTCCTGGAGCTCAGAAGACACTGGTGTCTGGCGCTAGACTTTTTGAACTGGGTACTGAGCCTCAGCATGCTGGCAGGTTGGTCATTCCTAGGCACTGTGAATCTATGTTTCTATCTTGGAAGCTTGATGATTTCCATCAGCATAATCTTTACCACTTCTATCATTAGTGAAAGTAATAGCTGTCATTGATGTTTTTATATATGCCAGGTACTATGCTAAGTATATTTTTTATTTATTTATTTGAGACAGAGTGTCACTCTGTCGCCCAGGCTGGAAGGCAGTGGCATGATCTCGGCTCACTGCAACCTCTGTCTCTGGGGTCCAAACGATTCCCTTGCCTCAGCCTCCTGAGTAGCTGGGATTACAGGTGCCCACCACCATGCCCAGCTAATTTTTTGTAATTTTAGTAGAGATGGGCTTTCACCATGTTGGTCAGGCTGGTCTCAGACTCCTGACCTCAAGTGATCCATCCATCTTGGCCTCCCAAAGTACTGGGATTATAGGTGTGAGCCACCGTGCCCAGCCTAAGTACTTTGAATACATTATTGCATATAATTTCCACAAGAGCACTATAAGGAGGTCAGCAATATGTTTCATTCTATAAAGAAATCAAGGCTCAGAGGGCTAAGTAACTTGTCCAAAGTCACGCATTATATAAGGCCAAAATTTGAGCACAAGCTTATCTGATCTGCATTGGGATCAGATAAGCTTGTGCTCAAATCAGTTATTTCTACAGCCAAGAATTCTCTATCACATGCCAATTGAAGACAAAACTCCTTTGATCTGTATTTAAGACCATACAAAGTCTCGGCTCCACCTATCAATACAGCCTCTCAGTGCTTCATGATATTTAGCACAGACTTCAACAAGTCCTTGCAGCTGGCCATGATTTTCTTGCTTTTGTTCTTTTAATCATGCCACCTGGAGTGCTTACTTGAATTGTAGGCATTCCTCAAAGCCCAGATTAATTTGTATCTTCTCCTAAAAATCCTTCCAGGGGCCCAGAGCACAGTGATTTCTCTCTCTTTTGATCCTATAATGCTTACCTGTGCTGCTGTCACAATTAACATGTCCTAGTCATTGGGCAAGGCAGTGGGGAAACAGCCCAACCTACAAGAGTAGAAAGAGGTAAGAGCTTGGCAGATTATCTGTACATGGAATAGAGGTGTCTTTTCATATAGCCCAATTCTACTCATCCTTTATCACTTCCTCAGAAAAATCCTTGTTCTGGCTTTCCAAACTAGATCAAGTCCTCTTTTCTCAGGCACATTGCAACGTGCACCTATCAGGGCTGCAATTAGACATCATTTGTGTGTTTTTGTTAAGTGTCTGGGCTCTCCACTAGACTGTGGTGTATGTCTTGTTTACCATTGTATCTCCAAGTGCCTTGCATGACACCTGGCTCATAGACAGATCTCAACACATCTATGTGGGATGAAGAGGAAGGGTAGAGCAGTAGAAAAAAGCAAGACAAGGAATCAGAGACTGAATCATGTAAGATGCTATGTACCACATTACAGGGTTTATCAGCTACTGCCTTACAGTGTTAGTCATGGCTTGATTAATTGTGTTGTTTCATCTCTATTAGAATAAGCTCCTTAAAACAGTAAGCACAAATTACCCACTCCTTGTATCACCATAAACCCTGAAAGAGTGTCTTACACATAGTAGGTGCTCAAAATGCAGCTATTTATTGATTACAAGCCCTGACTGTGTTTGGCACTATGTGCTGGACCCCAAATAGGTAGATGAAAGAAGATAAGACACAGGCTCTGTCTTCCTAGAGCTTTCAGTCAGAGCTGGAGTGGGCATCAGATCAAGACTGAGGATGCGACTCCAATAATCACAAATGCGCTGAAGCATTTCATGGGCAGATGTGTAATAGGAGTGGCTTGGCTGCCTGGAAGAGGAAGAACATCAGAGCTGCTGGGTTGGGGGACAAGGGATGACATGGCTCATGTTTTCAGTAGAGGCACTTGATTCTCTTTGTCCTGGTGTCCCCCTCAGATTTGCCGTCGGTAACCAGGCCACTGGCTTGTGCTCTGAGGGTTGCCAGGCCATTGTGGTTACCGGGACCTTCCTGCTGGCAGTTCCCCAGCAGTACATGGGCTCCTTCCTGCAGGCAACAGGAGCCCAGCAGGCTCAGAATGGTGATGTGAGTAATCAGAAGCCAAGGGCTTTTCTGCACACCCAGACAGACTCAACACAGGCACCTGAGTGCAAGGAGTTCACAACAGAGAGGAGGAAGGGTAGAATGGGACCTGAGGCTTTGGTAGGAGAGATGGGTGGGGACACAGCATGACATTTCTGTCATGAATCTTCAATGCAAGGAAGGGGAAGGGGAGGGAGTAACACCATCTCTCCTCAGACTGATTGAGTATGGGGTGAATGGTTGTCAGGAGGGGCTATGAATTCACTGTAGGTCCTGGGGGCAAATTTCAGCTTTCTGGCCACTATCATTTGACTGCTCTGAAATATTAGAGTCAACACATTTCTCCATTCCTTTTGGTTTCTTTCTCCCATAGGAATACATCTTTGGATTTCACTCTGAGTAGCCTTCTCTCTCCACACCTGCCCGCTTTGTACTCATATCTGTTGTTTGCTTCTCCCCACATGCAAGAATCTATTCCCAGACTAAACCTTGGTTTCTCAAGTTGTGTGTGTGTGTGCACATCTGTGCACGTGCATGCATACATGTGTGCATATGCTATGGTGAGTACACAGACGTGTGCACACAAATGTGGATATGAGTGTGTGGGAGAGTAGGCTTCCACAAGTGTGTGCCCATGCCTTTTCTCTGTAATTTTCACTTTCTGAGGCTAGAGACTCTGTTCTAGAATAAGCCTCATTCTTTATGACCATATCAATACAACCAAAATCCAAAAGCTGAGATGTATTTAAGGAGAGGACCGAAGACAGCAAGCGGGCCTGGTCAGAGTTATTCCTGGGAAGGCCAGGCCTTCCATGCTCTGAAACAGCCTTTACTGGAAGGTCGAGGGGAAAGTCTTACAGGGAAGTCACGGGAACAAAGTGGGCCTTGGGCCTTTTACCTGGGCTCCTAGTCCCCTGGAGCGCCTCAGCTTTGCCTCTTCCCCCTCTCAGTTTGTGGTCCACTGCAGCTACATACAGAGCATGCCCACCATCACCTTCATCATCGGCGGGGCCCAGTTTCCTCTGCCTCCCTCTGCCTATGTCTTCAATGTATGTATTCACTCCTGGCTTCCTGGGTACTGGGATTCGGTGGCCCAAACAGGTGTTCCATGTCTCAGCTCACATCTGGGCACCTATGATGTGAGTGGGGCACCAGGGATCAGGCTGAGGCTGAACAGGAATTCAGGGCCCCTTACAGGTGTTATGTAATATAAGGTGGGGAGTCCCTGTGGGGAAAGGGCTCTACAGTACAGCTGGTTGTATCTTCATGTCCTTTGTCTCTTCAGAACAATGGCTACTGCAGGCTCGGAATTGAGGCCACCTAACTGCCCCTCCCGCAGTGGGCAGCCCCTCTGGATTCTGGGGGATGTCTTCCTCAAGGAATATTACTCTGTCTATGACATGGCCAACAATAGGGTGGGCTTTGCCTTCTCTGCCTAGACTAGCCAGCAACTGCTGTCTCCACCCTCTCTGCAGGACTCTGGGATCGTCCTGGTGTTTCTGTCGGTCCATGGCAGCATTTTTAATGATCCTGACTCCCTCTGCTCACTAGAGTCTTACTTTCTGGAACTAATAAATTGGAAAACTCCAAACACCTTTAATGTTCATTCCCAGATGTCTGTTTTGGTGTGTTCTGCTTTTTGTGGCTTATTCTAAGTTGAAACTTAGCAACAGTTACTACAGGGGATCAGTTAGTTAATCAATGGGAGAGCGATACAAGGAGGCAATCTCTGCCTGAGTATAGAACTGCAGCATAGGCATTAAGGACACAGTGATATTTCCTTGGGAAGCTCTGGTTGGAGGTTATCACCCACCTAGCTCTCTCTCCCCCGATATTGTTTTTGACTGTCCTTAGAAAGAACGTGTACCAGAGCAATGGCTGACTCAAGAACAATGTAAGGGTTGGGGGAAGCAACAACTTTATAAAGCATTTCAAACACGTGTTTTGCAAGCCAAACATAATCAGAAAACTTTTTTTTTTTTTTTTTTGAGACGGAGTCTCGCTCTGTCGCCGGGGCTGGAGCGCAGTGGCCGGATCTCAGCTCACTGCAAGCTCCGCCTCCCAGATTCACGCCATTCTCCTGCCTCAGCCTCCCGAGTAGCTGGGACTACAGGCACCCGCCACCTCGCCCAACTAATTTTTCTTTTTGTATTTTTAGTAGAGACGGGGTTTCACCGTGTTAGCCAGAATGGTCTCGATCTCCTGACCTTGTGATCCGCCCGCCTTAGCCTCCCAAAGTGCTGGGATTACAGGCGTGAGCACCTGGCCGGGGTATACTATTCTAGTATAAAAGTTTTTCCTTCAGCACTTAATATATGGTCTATCCTTGAGAATGATCCGTGTGCTGAGAGGAATGTGTATTCTGCCGCCATTGGATAAAATGTTCTGTACATATCTATTAGGTCTATTTGGTCTATAGCACAGATTAAGTCCAGTGTTTGTTGATTTTCTGTCTAGATAATCTGTCCAATGCTGGCTTGTAAGATTTCCACTCAGAAGTCTGCTGCCAGATGTACTGGAGCACCTTTGAATATTATTTGTTTCTCTTCTCTTGCTGCTTTTGGAATCTTTTCTTACCTTTGACCTCTGGGAGTTTGCTTATTCAATGCCTTGAGACAGTCTTCCTTGAGTTAAATCTGCTTGTGTTCTATAACCTTCTTGTACTTGGATATTGATATCTTTCTCTAGGTTTGAGATATTTTCTGTTATTATCCCTTTGAATAAACCTTCTGCCCCTATTTCTCTCTACCTCCTTTTTAAGGCTAACTTCATTCTTTTTTCTTTTGTCTTCTCTGGCTGTGTATTTTCAAATAGCCTGTCTTCAAGATCACTAATTCTTTCTTCATCTTGATCAATTCTTCTGTTGAGATAATCTTATGCTTTCTCCAGTATGTCAATTGATTTCTTTAGCTCTAAAATTTCTGCTTGATTTTTAAACATGATTTCAATCTCTTTGTTGAGTTTAACTGACAGGATTCTGAGTTCATTCTCTGTGTTGTCTTGATTTTTTTTGTTGTTGTTGTCTCAAAATAGCTAGTTCAAATTCTGTTTGAAAGGTCACATATCTCTGTTACTCTGGGATTCATCATTGGTGCCTTATTTAGTTTGCTTGGTGAGGTCATGTTTTCCTGAATGGTCTTGACACTTGTGAATGTTGGTTGATGTCTGGGTATTAAAGAGTTAGGTATTTATTGTAGCCTTTGCAGTCTGAACTTGTTTGTACATCCTTCTTGAGAAGACTTTCCTGGTACTTGAAGGGACTTGGTCTGGGCGTGGTGGCTCATGTCTATAATCCCAGCATTTTGGGAGGCCAAGGCAGTAGTATCACCAGAGGTCAGGAGTTCGAAAACAGCCTGACCAACACGATGAAACCCTGTCTCTACTGAAAAACAAAAAACAAAAAACAAAAAAACAAAATTAGCTGGGCGTGGTGGCATATGCCTGTAATCCCAGCTACTTTGGAGGCTGATGCAGGAGAATCGCTTGAACCCAGGAGGCGGAGGTTGCAGTGAGCCGAGATTTTGCCATTACACTCCAGCCTGGGTGACAGAGCAAGACTCCATGTCAAAAACACAAACAACAACAACAAAAAGGAAACAAAAAAACCCAAACAAACAAAAACAAACAAACAAAAAAAATGAAAGGACTTGGGTATTGTTGTCTAAGTCTTTAGTTACTGCAACTGTGTCTGCATTAGGGGGCAACCCCAGCCCAGTAAACAATGTGACTCTTACAGACTTGTAGAGCTACCACTTTGGTGGTCTTGGTATGATCCAAGAGAATTATCTGAATTACCAGGTAGAGACTCCTATTCTCCTCTCTTCCCTTACTTTCCCCCAAACAAACAAAGTCTCTTTCCCTCTGTTCTAAGCTCCCTGGAGCTGAGGGAAGGGTGACACAAGCATCTCTGTGGCCACCACCACTGGGACTATCCTGGGTCAGACCTGAAGCCAGTACACCACTGGGTCTTGCCTAAGGCCCAGGGTGACTGACCACTGCCTCGCCACCACTGATTTTCACTCAAGGCCCAAGGGCTCTTCAGTCAATAGATGTGAATCCAGGCAGGCTTGTGTCCTTCCCTTCAAGGTACTGAGCCCCCTCACAGCCTAGGGTGGGTCTGGAAATGCCACCTAGAAGCCAAGGCCTAGAATTGGGGACCCCAGGAGCCCACTTGGTGGTCCATCTAACTGTGGCCAAGCTGGCAACCAAGCTGCAAGAAAAAGTCCCCTTTATTCATCCCTCTCCTCTTCTCAAGCAGAAGGAGTCTCTCTCTATGGCCACCATCGCGGGGAATGTGCTGGGTTACATCTGAGGCCAGCATGTTACTGGGTCTCACCCTAGGCCTGTGGCGAGTACTGCCTGACTACTGCTGATGTTTATTCAAGGCCCTTGGGCCCTTGAATGAAGGTGATGAATCCTGCCATAGCTGGGTTCTTTCTTTCAAGGTAGAGCGTTGCCTTCTGACCCAGGGTGTGTCTAGAAGTGTCATTCAGGAACTGAAGCCTGGAATGGAGGCCTCAGGACTTTGCCTGATGCCTTATCCTATTGGGGCTGAGCTGGTATCCAAGTTGCAAGCCAACGTCCTCTTTGCTCTTTTTTCTTCTTTCCTCAAGCAAAAGGAAGACGTCTCTTTCAGAGGTGCAAGCTGTGCTGCCTCAGGTTGAGGGAGGGGTGGTGCAAGCACTTCCTTGGCTGCCCCAGCTGATGTCTTCCTGGGTTGTGTGCACCCCAAGTCTGCTGACTCCAAGCCCAGCACAGCATGAGAACTTGCCCAGGAATTGCAGTCCTTGTAACCTAGACTGCCTTTCAAGTTTATTTAGGACCCCAGAGCACTTCAGCCTGTGGTGCCAAGGCTAGCTGGAACTCAGTTTCTGACCACTGGGATGGGCAATTTCTCTCTGGCTAGGCCTGGTGTCCACTGAATTCTATCCTGTGTTGGTTTTTGCAGCACTAAGTTCCAATGCAAAGTCCCACAATCACTGTGCTCTCCCTTCCCCCAAGAACATAGATTCCCTCTCTGCACCATGCAGTTGCTGCTGCTGCCAGGAGATGAGAGAAGGGTGTGTCAGCAATTCAAGACTGTCTTTCCTATCCTCTTCAGGCCTCTTCCCTTGCTATGATGTTAAAATCAGGTAATGTAATTGCTCACCTGATTTTTGGTTCTTATGAAGGTCCTTTCTTGTGTGAATAGTTATTTAATTTGGTGTTCTTGTTGGGAGGATGATCATTGGAGGCTTCTGTTCGGCCATCTTGCTCTGCTTCCTCTCCCTATGAACTGAAAATATATATATTTTTAAAAATAAAAGTAATAAAGACTTGTCTTATAAGATGTCAAAAATATTACATAAAACATTTATTGATTAATGGAAAATCACACAAAGTTCACAATTACTTTTGTGTTTATTGAAATGTATTTGGTTTTCCCTCTTCAGGCTATTTTTTTTCCCTTAAATGATGTGCAATTTTCCTTTTTCCATGTGCGTGGTTCAGTCCTCATGCAGGTCAGCCTATTGGGCGGGGGTTGGGGGCTCTCAGGTAGTGATAGAAGTAGGAGGTGAATGATAATTTCAGTGTTTCTTTTCCAAGGGATCAGAAATATTTCTAGGCCAATTTTCAAGTTACTGTGAAATGGAAAAAAGTGTTTTGGGTCAAGGTAATAGAAAAACATATCTTAGGTGTTAGACAAATAATAAGACATGAGAATATTGGGAATCTTGAGGAATAATTTTTATATACCTGGTAAGATTTTACTAATTTTCCAGAAAGATCTTGGGCTGGGTTATCTGCCCTTCTGTATGCCAATGTATATTTTTACCATTCAAAGAAGAAAGGAAGAATGGAGTGGAAATCATTTAACCTAAAAGATGCAGACTGTTCCATTGCTTGGAGAGTAACTTGGCTGATGGAAGCCAAGACATAGGCTGTAGTCTGGCAAGTCCTATCCTGAGTTGTAGATATGTGCACAGTGGATAGCAAAGCAGCTGGGCAGACCCAGTCAGCAAACTGGGAGAGTAACACCCATCAGCATCTCTACCAATAAAGTGGGCCTCAGACAGGAATCAGGTCTGGAGAAAGAAGAAGAAAACTCAAGATTTATTGAGCACTCTCTGTGGGCCAGGCACATGTCCCTGGAGGACAGTGGGTAAGTGTATAAAAATCTGAGAACTCTACTAAAAACTCCAGTTGGATGAGTCAGAGACTTGGGAGGTTATGGGTAAGCAACTCAGTAATCCTTCCCTGTGCTCCCATGGCACCCCACAATAGCCCTATCTCCCCAACTAGTCTCTGAATTCCTGGAGGGCAGGGATGGTGTCATCAATTTTTGGCTGATGTGACCAATGGGATATTGGGGATATGATGGAATGTGACTTCTACTATGCTCTTTCTTGATTTACTTACTCTGGGAGAAGCTGTCTGCCACTCTAGAAGCCCTATGGAGAAGTACATCAAGGAAATACTGAGGCTTCCTGCCAACAGCCAGCACCAGCTTGCTAGCCATGTGAGTGACATATCTTATGAGTGGATCCTCCAGCCCTCATTAAACCTTCAAAGATGCCCCAGTCAACATCTTGACTGTAACTTCATGAGAAAACCCAAGCCAGAACCACTCAGCTAACCTTTTCCTGAATTATAGAAACTATATGAAATAATAAATGTTGCCTTATTGTTTTAAATGGTTAAGCTTTGGAGTAATTTGCCATACAGCAAGAGACAATGAACAGGGTCAGGAGTAGCTTGTTGGTTGAATACTGCCAACACCAGAACAGTTGAAGACAAGACATTTATTAATTAAACCAATTTTTATCAAGTGCCTAGTCTGTGCCAGGTGCCACATATCTAAAGATGAATGTATTAGTCCATTCTCATAAATTACCTGAGACTGGGTAATTTATGAAGAAAGAGGTTTAATTGACTCACAGTTCTGCAGGCTGTGAGGAACCGTGAGTCAATTATGATTGAGGAGGCCTCAGGAAACTTACATTCATGGTGGAAGGGTAAAGGGAAAGCAAGTACCTTCTTCACATCGTGGAGCGGGAGAGAGAGAGAGAAGGGGGAAGTGCTATGCTACATACTTTCAAGCAAGCAGATGTCGTGAGAACTCACTATCAGGCGAACAGCAAGGGGAAAACCAAACCGCCCTCATGATCCAATCACCTCCCACCAGATCCCTCCCACAACATTGAAGATTACAATTCAACATGAGATTTGGGTGGGAACACAGAGCCAAACCACATCTATGAACACGGCCATGAACCACCTCCTTCTTAAGCGGCTAAAAGGAGGCTAGAATCCTTGAGGAAATTCTTGGCTCTGCCTGAGGATCTGCTTTCAAGCCAAAGCTGGCAGCTGCCCCTGCACCTGTGCCCTCTCTTATCTGCCTGGCTTAGCCCCAGTACTGAGGGGTATATATGGCCTTGGGATTATCAAAGTGAGATAAACAGCCTGGCACCTGCAACCCTAGCTTCCCAAGTGTGTCTGAACCCACTTCAGCCACATATCTCTCTTACTCACAAATCTAGTCTGTTTTTTGTTTTGTTTTTGTTTTTGTTTTTTCCCTAGAGAGTCAGACTCTAGCAAAGTAGGTTACAATGTTATTTGCACCATACTTCCAGCACTCCTCCTAGGATGAGAAGGGGGCAGGGGTACAAAGATAATGTTTCTCTGGGAGCAGCTGCCCTCTCCCCATTCTTGCCCTTGGCTGCAATAAGGGAAGAAAAAGCTGAAGAGCTGGCAGCTGCAACATCTTATAGTTGTTCTGTCCTTCCTCTACAGCTGTGCAGCAGAGCACAAGGAACTGAGGAGATGATGCACGGGGATAATCATGCCACTTCCCTGAACTGGCTCCCTTCCAAGACCCTGGCGCTAACTTTAGGCACTGGGCTTGGTCCATCAGGAGGAAAATTACATGCTTTAAATGAGCATTCCAATATATTGGCTCTATCCCCCATGTGCTTTTCTAGCCCTGAGCCCTGGACCTGGGGACCCTCATTCCCAACATAGCACCCTTCATTCTCTCCCGGGGCTTCCGCATCATCTGAGGGAAGAACTCAGCCTCAGTTTCCAGCTAAGGCTTCCAACAGCAAGCAGTTCTGTCAGAGTAGCTGGGTCTGGGCTGGTGAGGGGTCTTTGCTGGCTTTGCTAGGTTTCTCTCCTTCTGGGTGGGGTCGGGGTGCTTGCTTTCATGAATGATAGGAGATAGGAACATGATGGTCTCAGGACCTGGGGTCATGAGGTGGCAGCTGTGCTGCTCCCACAATGATAAAAGGGACCTCTTCCTTAAATAAGGCTGAACCAAGAGGCTGAGCAAGGCAGCTGGTGTGGAAGCATGATAGAAGGGGTGGTGCCCTGGGCCTGTGAGTCTCCCATCCTTTTTGCCCTTTATCCCACAGATCATGGGGGTGTCCTGAGAATGGGGTGTGAAGGTCAGCATCTGTTCCAGTGAGATTTCTGTATGGAGCCCTGACATAAACCTGGAGGTTTCTATACGGAGTCCCTCTGAACAGTGGGACTTGAGCTCCAAGCCTGGGAATAGTAAAATGGGGCCCTGGGAATGGCCACTGATAGGTCCAACGGCCCTTGGGTCCTTGAAACCCTGTGAGTCTCCTCGCTAGCACTAGATCCTAACTGGGAAGCCCATATGAGGATTTCTTGTTTTTGTATTTTTGTTTGTTTGTTTCACCGCAGCTGTTCTACTGCAGGTGCAACTAGGTAAGGAATAACATAGCCTCCTACCTACACTCCACTTTTCTGAATAGTTAACTCCTCTTTCTCTGTTTTCTTCCAGCTCTACATTTCTTTTTCTTCGTTTCCTTCTCCTTCCATCATGAAGTCAGGACTAGAGCCCCAAGTCCCCAGCCTGCTTGCTGGATCCGTTTGTTAGAACTGGGAGGGAACATACAAATCATTAATTTCAAACTCTTCACTCTGTAGGTGAGAAAACTAAAGGGCAGAGAGGGGAAGTGACCTGTTCCACACCACTCGCATCAGGATTTAAACATATGTCTTGATGCTAAGCCTGGTGTAGTCTGTATTATCTATTACTCTCCACTCCTCTTTATTTTGTCTTTTTTCCCCTCAAATGTCCTAACATTTTTTTTTTCTAATTCCTGGGCATTGGGCTATATATATGAGACATAGCTAAGACCCAGATAGCGGAGTCAGGAGAGTACAGTGGGAAGGGCATGAGCTTTGGAGTAAGACTGGCTGGAAATAGTAGATGCACAATAAATACCTGGGGAATAGATGGATAAATGATTTGGTATTAATCTTAACCTTGCAGTCTTGAGCAAGTCAGTTTTCTGAATCTCATCTGAAAAGAAAAGAATAATGTTTCCCTCGTAGGATTGTTATGAGAATTAAAAATATAAGTAAAATGATGCATGTAAAACCTTTAAATAAAGCATCAGTCACCTCATATACCATCTACAAAAGGTTACTATTTTATTGATAATAACGTTGAACAGTCTATTCTTGTGATAAATTGATGCATAATATCTGAGGAACATAATTACCCCGACCACTTACTTCTGTGATGGCAAATTCATTTTACTTTATATCTTGACTCTTACTGATTTTTAAAGCTTTCTGGCTATTAAAGACGTTTAGGTCTTGCTGAGACTCTATGGAAAAAAAAAAATGTCATGACTATTTAGCAAGGTCTTACATGGACATAGGAAATCTGTGTAGCAGTATCTACCAGGTAGATGCCATGCTAATTCTTAGGTTACTTACTCTTCCCTTGAAGAGTTTATCAGCGAGTGAGAGAGGCACTGGGGACTCAAACCACAATAACTGCTGCTTTCTCCTCTTAGGCTCAGCCTATAAGCTAGTATATTACTTTACCAACTGGTTGCTGTATTGACCAGGACCAGCCAAGTTATTTCCTAAGAATGTGAACCCATATCTGTATACACAATTGATGTATGCTTTCGCCACTGTGAATGACAAAATTGCTTCTTATGAATGAAATGATAGTGATGTCCTATATTCTCAGTCCCAAGCCCTGAAAGAATGATCTGTAGGAATTGAGTCTACAGTGAGTGGGAGACAGGGAGGGATAATGGAAAGCTCAAGCTCAGCTCCAGTTCATTCTTACCAGCATAAGTTTCTGAGAGGCAAAGTCCTTTGCAGACAGTTTGTTCCTGAAAAGAATATGCATATTTTTGACTGTTATGGTAAAAATATAAATTAAACACTACCTGGGCAGTTGGGGAAGAATGCTTGCCATGGGGGCTTGAGAAGTTGTGCTTGGCAGCTGCCCGTTCCCCAGAGAGTCACGAATGAGGGCAAGAAAAGTTGCTTTCTGTGATATCTGCATCCTGCAGGCTCACAGAGTTCTCACGGAGATCTCACAGAAGCACATTTTGTTTCTTTCTGCAGCAATGGTGACCTGGTCAACTTGCTGGCCACTGGTATATGGAACTTCGGTACTCAGAAGTAGAGCCTTCTCATGGCCAGGGGATGAGGGTGGAGGCAAGAGAGTCCCCAAGGCTGAGGTGGGAAACGATAATGCCAGAGAAGGAGGTGAAGATGGTTATTCCAGAGGAGAAAATGGTTGGCACCTGCAAAGATGATACCTGAGTGGGAAGGGCTGGCTACAGCAGCTATGGAGAGAGCAATGTTGCAGTGAGAATCAAGTACTTAAAAGAATATAGAGAATGATGCATGGTAGGGAGGAAGGTTGGTGGTAAAGAAGAGCTATTGTCTGCTGATACGAATGGAAGAGCCCTGGGCTGAGTCATAGGGTTTGCTACTGGAAAGTGGTAAGAAAAGATAATTAGCATCACAGGCATGTGGACTCTGGGTTGGAAAAGGAGATGGTGAAATAGATTTGACTTGTATACAAAAAAGCCATTTAAGCTGCTTTTTAGATTATGAAAGTAATGCATTCCCATAATTATTTTAAAAATCAGATAACACAAGATTGTTTGACATAAAAAGTAACTTGCTCCTCTTCCTTCTTCCCCTCCTCAATTATCAAGAGGTAGCAGTGTGATGGTTAGAACAAGTTGCAGTTAAGTTTTTAAATTCTCACTGTAATAGTCAGTAGACTTTCTGACGGTTATCTATAAGTTAACAAGCTAATTCTTACCTGTGGTATTTGACCAATATTTCTTCTTCCTGAGATGTCCTTTCCACCAACATGGCTTTTTCCACCTCCACAACTCAAATAAATAAGAGTCTTTGCACCCAAAACTTGAAACCGCATCTTTTCTTCCCCATTTTAAGTTATCCAGATGGATGCTAGTCAATTTACTTCCACCAAACAAACAAACAAACAAACCTTTCTAGCTATTAAATACCTGAATTTAAAAAACAAAGCAGATAAATTAGAGAAGTTGTGATATGGTTTACAAAACATTAATTACAGGCGTATCATAATCAGGAACAAACCTAGAGTGTTTAAATAGTGTTTATAGGCTATACAATTGTTGACTATAGCAGAGGATATGACAGAATTTTAATTCCTGTGAGTTCTAGATATTAAGACACTTTAAAATGTTGGATTCAGCTTAAATTTAATAGTACATCTTTGGGGGCAGAAATGTTGTATTAAATATATATACAGATTATAAGTCACATCTTAATTTTGGAAATAGTAAATATTAAGAAATAAACATCTAAGATTTAAAGAAATAAAATATTTGAACCATTGCCCTGTGAAAGATCTCACTAGTAAAGAAAATGTATATGTACCTTTGATGTTATAAATAAATGGAAACATACTATTCAATAAGTACACTGAAGAAAAAATTTAAATTAAAAACACTCATTTGGTGATTAACATTTACATTTTTGGGTTTCTTTAGCTTAACTCTAAAAATCCAGAAGGGGTTATTATAAAATACAGAATAAGAATTGCTTTCAGAGATCTTGTGGGGAGAATTCCTGGGGTCTGCTTATGTTAATACAGACAAGCTCTCTGCCTACATTCATCACCATTGGTGCCACAGATGCCAACCGCAAGATTTTCATCTGTTCTGTCATTGACTTCCTTCGCCAACATGGATTTGATGGCATTGACCTGAATATCAAATATCCAGGGTCTCAGGGAATCCCACCTGAGGACAAACAGTAATTTACCTTCCTGGTTAAGCTGGGAATTGTGGGATATGATGAGGTTTTTCTTCAAATAGCCTGATCAATCCTTTATTCTTTAATTCATAGTACCCCTCCCCCTTTCCCTTTTCTCCTCTTTCTTCCTTTCTGCCTTTGTTACTTGCCCAGACACGCCACAGTACCAGGTGTTATCAGCACCAGATCACATTCCTTTCCTTATTTGGAAGGAAGACTAGCTCTCTAGCTCACTGCAGACACCCTTTCCTGTTTCCCCTCTCTCCCTTACGTGCCCACATTTTCTAAAGAAAGTTCAAATGTTTAGCCAACCAGGACTAGTTTAGATTGAGCGGCTCGACTCCAGCCAATGGGGAAAGGGCACAGGGGCAGTACTTGCTTCAGGAATAAAGGCTCTCATGCCCCTTTGTTCAGGTGTGCTCTCATGGCGACTGGCCAGGGAGGAGCACCCCTCTGCAGAGAAGTAAAACTGCTTTGCTGAAAATCTTGTTTGAGTGTTCAATTTCCTTAGGATTTTGAGCATTATTTCTAACAATTCTGGCGCCCAACGTGGGGCAAATATTCTCCATCGGGAGGGGGTCTTCGGTCACCCCACCCAGTGGGGATGCGTCCCACTGTCTAGTTACAGTGGCCCAACGGTTGGGGGATCAGGGTCCTCCCACTGTGATGAATAAATCTGGGTTCTCAGCAAAGTGGGGAGGAGAGGCTTGCAAGACTGTGGCAATATGAGGACCACATAACTCTTCTGCATGGACCAAGGTAGGATACCTTGCAAAAGTGACAAAATATTTCCTTGGTGGTCAGGATAATTTGGAGGTTGAGAGTGTGTGAATGGTGCTAAGCATTATTTTGTGTGGAGTAAGTGAGTCATCTCTGTGGTCTCGTGCTGCCATCTATCTGCTAGGGGCAGGAACAGTCAGAGTAAACAAAGAGAAAGAAGGGTGTAAGGAACCTCCAGCAGGTGAGCTATAGGATAGGCAGGAAACCCCTAACGGGAGGGGCTGAGCCTCTAGAAAGAGGAGGGGTAAGACACCTCTAACAGGAGAGGTCGAACCCCCTCTTAAAGCCTCAGTGAGCCTCTAGAAAGAGGTGGGTAGACACCTCTAACTGGAGAGGTTGGAGGCCCCCTCAATAACCCCTAAGATAAGGAACATTTCCAGTAAGACAAGAAAAATAAAGAGTCAAGAGAGTGATGAAATGCCTTCTGATAGTCCCTTGGGGCTTATGCTAAAGTACTGGAAAGATAATGAGAGAACCAAGTATAAACAAAAGCAGCAGATGCTAAAATATTGTTGTTTTATTTAAGTTTGAGAACTCATCCTTAAACCCTCACTTTTCTGGCCAAAACTTAAGTCTAATGAGGAGTGAATTTGTCAGCTCTTAGTCAAGCATGTTAATGATAAAAGCCCTGTCTCCCAGGAAGAAATTGATTACACACTTTGTTGGAGGCAGGAACCTGCCCTCCTTTACCCTTTAGAATCTGGAGGGAGAGGTTGGGCGTAGTGGCTCATGCCTGTAATCCCAGCACTTTGGGAGGCTGAGGTGGGTGGATCACGAGGTCAGGAGATCAAGACTATCCTGGCTAAAACGGTGAAACCCCGTCTCTGTTAAAAATACAAAAAATTAGCCAGGTGTGGTGGCGGGCCCCTGTAGTCCCAGCTACTCAGGAGGCTGAGGCAGGAGAATGGCATGAACCCAGGAGGTGGAGCTTGCAGTGAGCCAGGATTGCACCATTGCACTCCAGCTCGGGCAACAGAGCAAGACTCCATCTCAAAAAAAAAAAAAGAATCCGGAGTGAGAAAGCCAGAAACCAACCCCTCTGGAAGGGAAAGAGTCCCCATGTCTAGACAATCCACACCCACTAACATGTGGGACACTCTGCATCATCTTCTTCCATTCGGTGCCCCCATCCTGCTCCTCCGGTTTCCATTTCAGGTCCTTCCCCTGCTTGCATCACCAATCCTGCCCCTCTGGTTCCTGTTTCCATTTCAGGACCCTCCTCTACTTGTGTCACTATTCTGGCTGTTCCCGATCCCGTCCCTCCGGTTCTCATTTCCATTTCAGGCCCCTCCTCTCCTTGTGTCACTCTTCCAGTGGCCCCCATCCCCCTCCTCTGGTCCCCATTTCAGACCACTCCCTATCCTGTGCCATCCCTCCGGCTGTGGTTTCAGGTTACTCCCCAGCCATTTCAGGCCACTCCCTATCCTGTGCCATCCCTCAGGCTGTGGTTTCAGGTTACTCCCCAGCCATTTCAGACCACTCCCTATCCTGTGCCATCCCTCCGGCTGTGGTTTCAGGTTACTCCCCAGCCATTTCAGGCCACTCCCTCACCTGTGTCACTTGCCTGTGTTCCATTCCTCCAGCTGCTGTTGTGGATCTCTCTCCTGCTTGTGGTACCTCTCTGACTATTGCCCCACATTCTTCCCTTACTTATATTGCTCCTCCTCCTTATAATCTGGACTTTGCAGAATTACTGTCTTGTGAGCCTGCTCCCTCAATGTATTAAGTATCCCTCCTTAAAGAGGCTTCAATGTGAGACACAGCATTGTAAAAAGGATATTCAAAACTTTCCATTTCCCTCCACACCTAAAGAGCCAGATCCAACTTTCTTTTCTCTAAGAGAGGTACCACAAGGGGGGTAGCGGGTGGGGCGGGGGGGCACTGGCTTTGTAAATGCTCCCTTGACTAGTTCAGAAGTCCGGAATTTTAAAAAGGAGCTTAAGCCATTACTGGATGACTCTTATAGAGCAGCAGATCAAATTGATCAATTTCTAGAGCCTCAGATATACACTTGGGCCGAGCTGATGTCCATCTGGGACATCCTCTTCTCAGAGTAAGAACAAAGTATGATTTGTAGGGCTGCTATGGCGGTTTAGGAATGTGAGCACCCTCCCGGTCAAAATCCTCCACATGTGGACTATAAATTTCCCACCTGAGACCCCCAGTGGGAAAATAACAATGCAAATCACTAGGAAAACATGCAGGACCTAAGGGAGAGGATAATAAAAGAAATTCAGGAATCAGTACCCTGAACTCAAAATCTTTCTAAAGCATTTGCTATTCAACAAGAAAAAGATGAAGGACCCACTAGATTATTAAATAGATTGAGGGAGCAAATTAGACAATATGCAGGCCTCGATTTAGAAAACCCCCTTGGACAAGGAATGTTAAAACTTCACTTCATTACTAAAAGTTGGCCAGACATTTCCAAAAAACTACAAAAGACAGAAAATTAGGAGGACCGTCCCCTGAGTGAACTTCTCAGGGAGGCTTAAAAAATATGTGTGAGAAGAGATGAGGAAAAACAAAAACAAAAGACAAAACATATTATCCACCTTCCAACAGATAACTCCAAACCCATTTATCTCTAAGCAGGGCTTTCAAGGGACCAGAGATTATAAGGGACCTAAAGCCTCCTTTAGAGGACCCAAGCCCCCATCTGGAAGGTTGAGGCCCTCGTTTAACAAGCCCTCTAAGGGGTATAGGGGAGGAAAGGCAGAGAACACTAAAACTGAGAAGGAAAGACAAGATAGATGCTACAAATGTAGAAGAACAGGACACTTCAAGAGAAAATGTCCTGAACTAAAGAGAGAGCAACTTTCACACTCATGACTTTTGAAGAACAATAGGGGAGTTAAGGGCTCTGCCACTTTTATTTTGAGTCCCACCAGGAGCCCTTGAAATTTGGAAGTGGGACCTAAACGTGAATTTGTCACCTTTTTAGTCGATTCAGGGGCTTCACGCTCCTGTTTGTGTCCCTCCACCTGGTCTTACCTGCTCTTCAGAAGAACTTTTAGTCTCTGGAGTAAAAGGAGAAGGATTTAAGGCAAAAATTTTAGAAAGCATGGAAGTCAGATATCAAGATTGATTTACTCATATTCAATTTTTATTAATTCCTGAAGCAGGAACTAATCTATTAGGAACAGACTTAATGCTAAGGCTAAATATAGGCGTTCAGGTGAGCCCTAAGGGATTCCTCATTTCACTACACTTACTGCTGTGGATGAGAAATATATTAATCCTGATATCTGGTCAAAGGAAGGAAATAGAGGAAAATTCCTAATCCCTCCAATATATATCAAACTAAAAACTCCTGGGGAAATGGTAAGGAGAAAGCAATGCCCCATTCCTTTAGAGGGCAGGGTAGGGCTAAAGCCTGTAATTGAAAGTCTAATTAAAGATGGGTTTCTTGAACCCTGTATGTCTCCTTACAATACCCCAATCCTGCCTGTCAAGAAATCAGATAGGTCATATTGATTAGTGCAAGACCTTAGAGCTATAAATCAAATAGTCCAGACTACTCACCCCATTGTTCCTAACCCTTACACCATTCTTAGCAAAATTCCGTAAAATTCATCAGTGGTTTACAGTGACAGATTTAAAGGATGCCTTCTGGGCATTCCCCTCAGCTGAGGATAGTCAAGATATATTTGCTTTTGAGTAGGAAGATCCCCATTTGGGGCAGAGACAAAAATATGGATGGACAGTCTTGCCCCAAAGGTTCACAGATTCCCCCAACCTTTTTGATCAGATTCTAGAGTAAGTACTAGAGAAAGTCATAGTCCCTAAGCAAATATGTCTGCTTCAGTATGTGGATGATCTCCTTATATCTAGTAAAGATATAAAGGAAGTAGGTGACTTCTCTACACACATTCTCAATCACTTGCAATGTGAGGGGTTGCAGGTCTCAAAAGGGAAACTTCAGAATGTAGAACCTGAAGTTAAATACTTAGGTCACCTAATCAGTGCAGGTAAATGAAGAATATGGCCTGAAAGAGTGAGGGAATTCTTTCCGTACCCCTGCATCAAACTAAACAAGAACTCAGGAAATTTTTAGGACTAACTGGACATTGCCATTTATGGATTGACTCATATGCATTAAAAAGTAAACTTCTATATAAGAAACTTACCCAGTGGAAGCCTGATCGTATTGTGGACTTCTGAGGAAATCCAGCAAGTTGAAGAATTAAAAGAGATGCTCATAACCACCCTGTTCTAGCTCTACCCTCCCTAGAAAAGCCATTTCACCTTCTTGTTAACGTGAATAATGGGGTAGCTCTAGGAATGCTTACCCAAGAGTACTGAGGCCACTGACAGCCTGTGGCCTTCCAGTCAAAAGTCTTAGACCCAGTGACTCGTAGGTGGCCCCTAGGTATCCAATCCATCATGGCTACAGCAGCATGAGTTGAAGAAAGTAGGAAGTTAACCTTTGGAGGAAAATTAACAGTAAGCACACCCCACCAAGTTATAACTATTTTAAATCAGAAAGCAGGAAGGTGGATCACTGACTCAAGGATTTTAAAATATGAGGCTATCCTACTAGAAAAAGATGACTTAATATTAACCACTGATAATTCACTTAATCCAGTAGGCTTTTTAACAGGGGATCCAAACTTAAAAAGAGAGCATACATGTTTAGATTTGATCGATTGCCATACAAAAGTTCGACCAGACTTAGGAGAAACTCCCTTCAAGACAGGGTGGCACTTATACATAGATAGGTCCTCCTGGAAAATTGAAGGGAAAAGACATAACAGGTATTCAGTAATTGATGGAGAAATGCTTGAAGAAGTAGAATCAGGAAGACTGCCTAATAATTGGTCTGCCTAGATGTGTGAACTGTTTGCACTCAGCCAAGCTTTAGAACGTTTACAAAACCAAGAAGGAACTATCTATACCGACTCGAAGTATGCCTTTAGGGTGGCACACACATTTGGAAAAATTTAGATGGAGAGGGGTCTTATCAATAGTAGAGGCCAAGATTTAGTTCATAGAGAACTAATTATTCATGTCCTCAGCAATCTCCAATTGCCAGAAGAGATAGCTATTGTACATGTCCCAGGGCATCAAAAAGACTTGTCTTTCACAAATCAGGGAAATAATCTCACAGATCAGATAGCAAAGCTAGTTGCAGTTTCTTCTGAAACACCTGTTTTTCATTTAACTCAATGCCTTCCTTCTCCTACTGCAACTCCCATTTTCTCTTCCATTGAAAAAGAGAAGTTAATAAGAATAGGAGCTAAAGAGAACACAGAAGGGAAATGGATATTACCAGATCAAAGAGAGATGTCAAAATCTCTCATGAGGGAGGTCTTGTCTCAATTACATCAGGGACCCACTGGGGACCCCAAGCAATGTGCGATGTAGTTCTCCAGGTTTATGGGTGTATAAAAATTTACATCCTGGCCAAACAAATTACAGATAGTTGCTTAATATGTAAAAAGACTAGTAAGCAGATTCTAAGGAAATTGTCCCTTGGAGGAAGGAATCCAGGGCTGAGACCATTTCAAAGTGTTCAGATTGATTATACTGAAATGCCCCCGATTGGTCATTTAAAATACTTATTAGTAATAATAGACCACTTTACCCACTGGGTAGAGGCTATCCCATTCTGAAGTGCAACCACCAATAATGTAGCTAAGGCATTAATTGAAAACATCATACCCAGATTTGGACTAATAGAAAATATTGATTCAGATAATGGAACTCATTTCACTGCACATGTCATTAAGAAGTTAGCCCAGGTACTAGATATAAATTAGGAATACCATAACCCTTGGCATCCATCCTCCTCAGGAAGAGTAGCGAGGATGAATCAGACTCTAAAAAAAACACTTAACTAAGTTAGTTTTAGAAACTCGAATGCCATGGACTAAAGGTCCTCCTATTGCTTTGTTAAGAATCCAGACTGCCCCTTGGAGAGATATTGACCTTTCCCCTTATGAAATGCTCTATGGATTGCCCTACTTAGACTCCACTGCTGACATCCCTACATTTGAGACAAAAGATCAGTTCCTCAAAAATTATATACTTGGTCTATCCTCTACCTTCTCTTTCCTTAAGACTAAAGGTTTCCTAGCACAGGCGCTGTCCCTGGAGTTTCCAGCACATCAGCATCAGCCTGGAGACCACATCCTCATCGAAGGGTGGAAGGAAAGGAAGCTCAAACCAGCCCGGGAAGGATGCTACCTAGTTCTCCTAACTACTGAGACTGCAGTCCGGACAGCAGAAAGAGGATGAACTCATCACACCGGAGTCAAAAAGGTGCCGCCACCCCCAGAATCATGGACTGTCACTCCGGAGCTCACCCCCACCAAACTAACTCTAAAAAGAGGCTAATAATCACTTGTTTATTTTCTTTTTTCTTTTCAACAGAAGGTCATCTTGTCATCAATGTAACTCAGGCTAGCCATCCTTTAACCCTTCAGTTTGACGCCTGTTCAGTCATCCTGTGTGGAGACGAGCAAGCTCAAAGGAAGCTATCCCATGTTGATAAGTACCTATGTCCATACCGCAAAGTGTCAACCAAGTATAAGTATGGATCTTTAAAAAGTCCCTGTAGTGACTGGGCAGATGTTTGGTGGACCACGAAGTACAAAGGGTGGACAGCTAGGCCCCCGGTTTCAAATAGGTTAAGGGGGCTAAAACAAAAACTCCAACTAGTCCGTGGTCCCACCCCACCAAATTGCAAACCATTGCACTGTAACCCTTTATTGCTGATTATAAATAATCCCCGGACAATGGCGCAAGAACCCTCTATATTCGAACGGTATGGGTTAGGAGCAGACGTTGCAGGACGAGACCCTATTGGTATCTTCTCTCTAAGGTTAGTTAAACCACTGGTTAACAATAATAAAGAAATTCGGACCCAGAGTCCGGGAGACACGTGGAACCCAACACTCTACCCAAGTATAGTGAGTCCAACGTCCTCCTCCCATCTCCAAAATGACCCAAACAAGGTAACAGTTGTGGAGGTAGAAAACTTAAGGCAAACTATAGCTCTAGAGACAGGATATCAAGATGCAAATGCTTGGCTGGAAATGGATTAAATATTCCGTCCTCACTGTAAACAAAAGCGAATGTTATGCTTGTGCACATGGTAGACCAGAGGCCCAGATTGTTCCCTTTCCACTTGGATGGTCTTCCAGCCAGCCAGGCATGAGCTGTATGGTAGCTTTCTTCCAAAACTCCTCAGCCTGGGGCAACAAATCATGCCAAGCTCTTTCTCTGCTCTTCCCTGAAATTCCACACCCTGCGGACCAGCCCCGAGGGTCATCCAGCATCCATCTCCCAATGCCAATTTTACTTTGTGTATCTCACGACAGGGAGAAAACTTGACTTTCCTGGGAGCCTTAATGGGATGCAGTGAGCTTAAACTCTTCCAAGAGCTTACCCATCAGTCCGCCCTTAGCCATCCTCGAGCAGATGTGTGGTGGTATTGTGGTGGACTAATACTGGACACTCTGCCAATTAACTGGAGCAGAATTTGTGCACTAATTCAATTGGCCATCCCTTTCACCCTGGCATTTCATCAACCGGAAAGGATAGGAACCAAACATCATCAAACAAGAGAGGCCCCCATGGGTCCTTTGATTCTCATGTTTATGTAGATGCCATTTAGGCCCCACAAGGAGTGCCAAATGAATTTAAGGCCCAAAATCAAATAACTGCCAGATTTGAATCTACGTTCTTCTGGTGGCTAACAATGAATAAAAATGTGAATTGGATAAATTACATTTATTACAATCAACAACGATTTATTAATTATACTAGAGATGCTATTAAAAGGATAGCTGAACAATTAGGACCCACCAGTCAAATGGCCTGGGAAAATAGGATAGCATTAGACATGATACTAGCAAAGGAGGGTGGAATTTGTGTCATGATCAGGAGCCAATGCTGTACTTATATCTCTAACAATACTGCTCCCGGCTGGACCATAACTAAAGCATTACAAGGTCTTACTGCCTTATCAAATGAGCTAGCCAAAAATTCTGGACTAAACTATCCCTTCACAAATGTAACGGGAAATTAGCTCGGTAGATGGAAGGGACTTATGCCTTCAATCATCATTTATCTTGCCATTCGGAATAGGGTTGCTTATTCTTGTAGGGTGTTGTATTATACCCTGTGCCTGAGGACTAATACGAAGGCTTATTGAAACAGCTCTCACTAAAACCTCTGATGATCCTCCTCCCCCTTATTCAAATGTGCTTTTCCTTCTAGAAAGCCAAGTAAAACAACAGAGCCAAATTATGCTAACAAGGTTTGAAGAGAAAGAGTTATAAAAAAAGAAGAAGGGGAAAGCTGTGGGATATGATGAGGTTTCTCTTCAAATAGCCTGATCAATCCTTTATTCTTTAATTCATAGTGCTCCCCCTTTCCCTTTTCTCCTCTTTCTTCCTTTCTGCCTTTGTTACATGCCCAGACACGCCACAGTACCAGGTGTCATCAGTACCAGCTCACATTCCTTTCCTTATTTGGAAAGAAGACTAGCTCTCTAGCTCATTGCAGACACCCTTTCCCTTTCCCCTCTCTCCCCAACTTATCTAAAGAAAGTTCAAATGTTTAGCCAACCAGGACTAGTTTAGATTGTGCGGCTCGACTCTGGCCAATGGGAAAAGGGCACAGGGGCAGTACTTGCATCAGGAATAAAGGCTCTCATGCCCCTTTGTTCAGGTGTGCTCTCATGGCGACTGGCCAAGCAGAAGCACCCCCTCTGCGCAGAAGTAAAATTGCTTTGCTGAAAATCCTTTGTTTGAGTGTTCAATTTCCTTAGGATTTTGGGCATTATCTCCAACAGAATGGATCACCAGCTTTGTGTCATCTTGTAGGGAAGCTTGTGCCTTAATGGATTTTCTGTAAGGGCTGAATTTCCTGGGGATAGTAAAGGGTGTTGCCCACAGGCAGTACACTGGTTAAGGTGTTTGGGAGTTGTTAGCAATAGAAACAGACTCTGGGGCTAGTGTAAGCCCAAAGGGAATTATTGGAAGGATATAGGTATCAGAAGAAACACAAGGGAGAAGTCCTTGGACTGAGAAGGAGGAACCATTCATTATCTCAGTCATTCATTCAGTAGATGTTTATTGAGCATCTACTGTCATCTAGGCAATGTGCTTCACACTGTAGCTAGGGCAGTTAACAACACAAACATGACCCTTGCTCTTGTGGGGCTTGCAAAGAGGAAACAGACTCCAAAAAAAACTATCAAATAATCATAAGTTGTGATGAGAGCTATGATGGAAGCAAATAGGGTGGTCAGGGAAGTCTTCTCTGAGGAAGTGACATTTAAGCTGTTATATGAATAATTAACAATAACAAGCCACAAAAAGAATAGAGAGAAAATTGTTCTAAGGAAGTTGGAACAGTATTAGCAAAAGCCTGGAGGCAAGAAAAACCTTAGCATGGCTGATTAGCAAAAGCTTAGAGGCAGAAAGAGACAAATCCAAAGGTTAGCACTTTAGAAGGAAGGGTGAACTCTGCCAGGAGCTCCTAGGTTTTTTCTTTGGAATTTTCATTAACTGTAACGTGAACCCAAGGACAACTAGTATGTGTACTATCTCTTTGTTCCAAGTTATACTTTATCAAGACCCATACCTGTATATTGGGGACTATTTCTAGAAAAGGGGAATTGCTAGGAGCTGGAAAGAAGCCCAAGAGGTGCTCATTATAGAAAATAAAATAAAATAAAGACAGCCACTCAAATCCACCTTCACTCTCTCGCTAGGAAATGAGGCTTTTGAAGAAGAGGCTAAAGGAACAGGACATCCCAGGCTGCGTATCACAGCAGCTGTATCTGCTGGCAAGGAGACCACTGATGCAGGATATGAAATTGCAGAGATCAAAAAGTGAGTGCAGTGTGTCTCTCAGGGTCCCCAGATCCCAGAGTAGAGATTTCTAAACTTTTGGTGGACAGCATCCCAAGCAGTTCTGTAAATGTAATATTGGAAAAACTAGTGTCCAATGCCAAAGAGACTTGAAGACTTGGTAGCTTTGGGATAAGATGGTGGCCCCTTTAAATCGTCATTGTGGTAGGCTTTGGGGAGAAGAAGACTAAGATTTAAGGCCATGCAGAATCTTTATAATAGCAATCCTCAGTATCAATTTCTCCTGAAAAAGGATATAAAGTCACCAAAGCTATTATTGACAAAGCAATAGGAGAGTTACTATGATTCCCATGCTCCTAGAGACATGCGTTTCTCAGTTACAAGCTCTAACAACCACATTTCCTAGTCTTCTGCATTGGGTTTTTCCTATTTTTGTCAAGGAAGTAAAAAAAGGCTTCCTCTCCAGCCCTATGGGGGTCACAGAAAATAACATGGTTCCCTGGAGCACCATAGGAAGCCACATTGGTGGGGTCATATGGATATCTACTTGACATAATGTTTCCCATGGCTATCATTTTTTGCTCTTAAATTTTCTATAAGAAAATGCTCCCAGGGAGTGTAAATTAGTTCAACCATTGTGGAAGATAGTGTGGCGATTCCTTAAGCATCTAGAACTAGAAATGCCATTTGACCCAGCCATCCCATTACTGGGTATACACCCAAAGGATTATAAGTCATGCTGCTATAAAGACACATGCACATGTATGTTTATTGTGGCACTATTCACAATAGCAAAGACTTGGAACCAATCCAGATGTCCATCAGTGACAGATTGGATTAAGAAAATGTGGCACATATACACCATGTAATACTATGCAGCCATGAAAAAGGATGAGTTCGTGTCCTTTGCAGGGACATGGATGAAGCTGGAAACCATCATTCTCAGTAAACACAGGAACTGAAAACCAAACACTGCATATTCTCACTCATAAGTGGGAGCTGAACAATGAGAACACATGTACACAGGGAGGGGAACACTGGGACAGGGAACACACCGGGACCTGTTGGGGGTGGGAGACTAGGGGAGGGATAGCATTAGGAGAAATACCTAAGGTAAATGACGCGTTGATGGGGGCAGCAAACCAACATGGTATACCTATGTATACCTGCAGGGAAAAAAAAGAGAGATCAGATTGTTACTCTATGTAGAAAAGGAAGACACAAGGAACTCCATTTTGATCTGTATTTTGAACAATTGTTTTGCCCTGAAATGCTGTTAATCTGTAACTTTAGCCCCAACCCTGTGCTCACAGAAACATGTGCTGTATGGAATCAAGCTTTAAGGGATCTAGGGCTGTGCAGGATGTGCCTTGTTAATACGTTTACAGGCAGTATGCTTGGTAAAAGTCATCGCCATTCTCCATTCTCATTTAACCAGGGGCACAATGCACTGCGGAAAGCCGCAGGGACCTTTGCCCAAGAAAGCCTGGGTATTGTCCAAGGTTTTCCCGCACTGAGACAGCCTGAGATATGGCCTCATGGGAAAGGAAAGACCTGACCGGCCCCCAGCCCGACACCCATCAAGGGTCTGTGCTGAGGCAGATTAGTAAAAGAGGAAGGCCTCTTGCGGTTGAGAGAAGAGGAAGGCCTCCATCTCCTGCATGCCCCTGGGAACGGAATGTCTCGGTGTAAAACTCTATCGTACATTCGTTCTATTCTAATACAGGAGAAAACTGCCCTGTGGCTAGAGGCGAGATATGCTGGTGGCAATGCTGCTCTGTTACTCTTTGCTACACTGAGATGTTTGGGTAGAGAGAAGCATAAATCTGGCCTACATGCACATCCAGGCACAGTACCTTCCCTTGAACTTATTTGTGACACAGATTCCTTTGCTCACATGTTTTCTTGCTGACCTTCTCCCCACTATCACCCTGTTCTCCTGCCACACTCCCCTTGCCAAGATAGTGAAATAGTAATTAATAAATACTGAGGGAACTCAGAGACCGGTGCTGGTGCAGGTCCTCTGTATGCTGAGCGCTGGTCTCCTGGGCCCACTGTTCTTTCTCTATATTTTGTCTCTGTGTCTTATTTCTTTACTCAGTCTCTTGTCCCACCTGATGAGAAATACCCACAGGTGTGGAGGGGCAGGCCACCCCTTCATATACCAACATGTATACCTATGTAACAAACCTGCACATTGTGCACAAGTATCCTAGAACTTAAAATATAATAATAATTTTTAAAAGATATACTAAAAAAAAAAAAAAAGGAAAAGAAAATGCCCCCAGGCCAGGTGCGGTGGCTCACACCTGTAATCCCAGCACTTTGGGAGTCCGAAGTGGGTGGATTGCTTAAGGTCAGGAGTTCCAGACCAGTCTGACCAACACAGTGAAACCCTGTCTCTACTAAAAATACAAAAACTAGCTGGGCATGGTGATGGGTGCCTGTAATCCTAGCTACTCAGGAGGCTGAGGCAGGAGATTCACTTGAACCTAGGAGGGTGGAGGTTGCAGTGAGCTGAGATCGTGCCATTGCACTCTAGCCTGGACAATAAGAGTGAAACTCCATCTCAGAAAAAAAAAATGCTCCTGGGATCCTGTTGGCTTAAAATCCTTTGTTCCAGGCTCCTTGATTTCATCAATTTGATGACTTATGACCTCCAAGGTGGCTGGGACACATCTACAGTACACAACAGTCCCCTGCACATAGAATCCAAGGATCAGGGTGAAATGCATTATTTCAACTGTGTAAGAAAGAAAAACCTCAAATCATATGCAGAGGGGAGATGGGGAAGGGATTGGGGAGAATCTTGGTTATATATTAAGGCTTTCTGTTTGGGGAACAATTGCTAGACTTTGTTCATCAAATTCAACAAACACTGGTGATGAAATAATGTTGCCTTCTTCAGGAATATGCCATGATGTACTGGAGGGACAATGGGGTCCTAGCAGAGAAGCTCATCACAGGGCTCCCCACCTATGGGAGGACCTTCTGGCTCAGAAGTTCCGACACCTCAGGTAGAGCAGGGTCATCTGGTCCTTCTGCATGCGAGGCTGGATTCGGGACTTACTGTGAGATAACTGACATGGCTAATTCAGACTTCAGATGCGCTGGGGAAAATCCCTTCACTCTCCAATTCACCCTGTCACTCTTCTCTTGAGTTCCTATACCCCGGCTTCTCATTGTTCTGAGTATAAGCAGCTTGATGGCTATGGAACAGTTTCACTTGGGAAAAAAAAATGTGAATTTCCTTTTTGGGCTTTGAAGCATACCATCATTCTTCTCACAGCCTCGAAGAAATACCAGATTCTACTATACCCATGTAAACAACCACAGAAGGATTTTAATAGGCTAGCCCAGGTATAATAAATAATTCAATCTTACTTACAAGTTGAATTAATTGTGTTTACTTGAATTCTGTGCTGAAAATTCTGAGACCGATGGATGAATGATAAGCAGTGTTTGCTAAAAACTCAAGAACAAACATGACCACAGCACACATAGCCATGCTTACCATTTCCCAAATAAACTGGAATAGAATTAGAATTATACTTGTTTATAGCCTGGTTTCATGGAAATGTATGTCTTCATTTTATGAGACAAAATCACTTTCTAGAAAAATATGTGAGATTAATGTAGATTTCATCATGTCCTCTTTTCCACACCCTCCCATTTCTTCCTAGCTTTTTCTCCTGTTTAAGTCCTTTCTCCTGCAATACATGGTATAGATCTGTAAAGTGCTCAACATTGCCTTCTCCATTCCCCCATAGATCTGCACATTCTTAAGTGGAGCCACAGTACATGGAGTGAAGACAAAAAAGTCCCATATGCTTACGAAAACACTGAGTGGATTGGTTATGATACCACTGAAAGCAATGGATACAAAGTATGAGCATCACTAAAAAAAAACAATACTGGCTTCAAATCCTACATTCATCAGGAGACTACGTTCCTAAGACATGTGATTTCAAGATTTTAAATATGACTAGAGAAAGGGTAGACTAACCTTATTATTACTTGCTTTTTCTCCAAGACAGAGAAAATTATATAATTAAATGTAATATTCAATAACACAATGTATAACCTATAGCACAATATGCCAAAATATACTAGAATTTTCTAATATGATTAAAGTTTCCCAATGTTTGTCCACTGTGAATCTCTACTAGTATATGTGATGATTTTAAGATTATATCGTTATAAGATTGCTCTAAGACCATCACCTTCAATGACAATAACAAAAATAACCCTTTATATTTTTACCTAAATGCTTTACTCTTACAAACAAGAATTTACAACCATTATCTTACTTGATTATACACAATCCAGTGTAGTAAAAAACAGCCTCTCCATTTTACAGATATATAAGCTGAGGATCAGAGATGCTATGATTAGTCCAAGGTCACATAGCTGGAAAAGAAAGGCCGTAATTGACTGTGTGGTCTGGCTCAGAGTCTAGAGGTTCTTTCCACTATACCACTCTGTTTGTTCATTACAGAATCTGGGTCAGGAGAAAGGTGGTTGACAAGGAGGAAGGAAGGGGCCTTACAGTGCAGTGGTTAAGAGTTTAGGCTTTGGAATCAGTTATACCTTGTTCTAAATCTTCAGTATGAGACTGGCTGAGTTCCAACAAATCTGTGAAAGAATAGTAATAGAATCTATATAGTAGTTTTGAAGTATTGTGAAGATTGAGCAAATAATGTAAAAAATAAAGCTTAGCCTAATGCTATTTAATACTAGAATTAAATAAATAATAGCTTTATTTATATTTACAACTCAAGAGTTTATTGAATAGGACAAGAAAACAAGAATAGAGCTGAGTCAGTCAATTATGTCTTAAATCCACAAAGCACATATACTTTTATAGAAGAAAAGCATTTATCTCCCTAGGGTCACCTGTCAGCCCACACTCAGTTGTCTGCTTCTTGCATAGATGTCATCTGATTCAGGTTGCCAAGTACACTTTTTGTCCACAGGTGGACTTTCTCAAGGAAAAGTGTTTTGCTGGGTCTGTGGTTTGGACCATTGATTTGGATGACTTCTCAAGGTCCTTCTGCAATGAAAGGAAATACCTGCTCATAAGCAAGCTGAAGTGACACCTGAGCCTGTCCTCAGGTGCATCATGACTAAGTCCAACATGCTTTTCTGAAGAAGATGCAGGTTAGGCTACAAGGAACAGCAAAGACAGAGAGACCAGGGTGCATGGAGACAGCCATGGAACTTCTAGGCCCTCACATCTGAGAAAAGGGACACACTTACAGAAAGTGCCCTTTTAGAAATCTGGTTTTTAGCTGAGGGACCAGTGCTAAGTTTGATAGCTAGAATATGAATACACTAGACACCCTAGACCTAGGCCTTGTTGCTCAGGAAAATTTAGGCCAGGAACTGGATATCCTGAAAACCAGCTTGATATAGACATGTCTTGTTTTATTGCACTTCACTTTATTGTGCTTTGCAGATACTGTGCTTTTCACAAATTGAAGGTTTGCAGCAACCCTGTGATAAGAAAGTCTATTAGTGCTGTTTTCCCAACAGCATGTGCTCGTTTTGTGTCTCTATGTCACATTTTGGTAATTCTCACAGTATTTCAAATGTTTTCATTACTATTATTTCTATTATGGTGATCTATGATTAGTGATCTTGAATGTTGTCATTCTAATTGTTTTGGGGCACCAGTAATAGCACTCATGTAAGACAATGAACTTAATCAATAAATGTATGTGTTCTGACTGCTTCAATGACTGGCTGTTTCCCTATCTCTGTTCCTCTCCTGGAGCCTCCCTATTCCCTAAGACAGAAAAAAAATTGAAATTAGGCCAATTAATAACCCTACAATATCCTAAGTGTTCAAGTAAAAGGAAAAGTTGCATATCTCTCACTTTAAATCAAAAGCTAAGCTTAGTGAGGAAGGCATGTTGAAAGCCAAGATAGGCCAAAAGCTAGGCCTTCTGTGCCAAACAGTTAGCTGTGTTGTGAATGCAGAGGAAAAAGTTCTTGAAAGAAATTAAAAGTGCTACTTTAGTGAACACATGATTGATAAGAAGGTAAAACAGTCTTATTGCCATATGAAGAAAGTTTTAGTGGTCTAGACAGAAGATCAAACCAGCCATAACTTTCCCTTAAGCCAAAGCCTAATCCAGAGCCAGGCCCTAACTCTCTTCAATTCTATGAAGACTGAGAGGAGTGATGAAGCTAAAGAAAAAAAGTGTGAAGCTAGCAGAGGTTGGTTCATGAGGTTTAAAGAAAGAAACCACCTCTACAACATGAAAGAGTAAGGTGAAGCGGCAAGTGTTGACATAGAAGCTGCAACAAGTTATCCAGGTGATGTAGTTAAGATCATTGGTAAAGGTGGCTACACTAAATAACAGATTTCGTTATTTAGGTAGCTAAGGTAGACAAGACGTCCTTCTGTTGGAAGAAGATGCTCATCTAGGACTTTTGTAACTAGAGAGGAGAAGTCAATGCCTGACTTCAAAGCCTCAAAGGACAGGTTGATCCTCCTGTTAGGGGCTAATACAGCTGGTGACTTTAAGTTGAAGCCAATGCTCATTAACCATTCTGAAAATCCTAGGTCCCTTAATAATTATGTTCAAACTACTCTGCCTCTGGTGTATAAATGGAACAACAAGGCCTGAATGACAGCACATCTGTTTACAGTATGGCTTCCTGAATACTTTTAGACCACCGTTGAGACCTACTGCTCAGAAAAAAATTCTTTTAAAATATTACTGGCCATTGACAATGCATCTAGTTACCAAACGGCCTGGATAGAGATGTACGAAGAGATTATTGTTGTTTTCATGCCTGCTAACACAACATCCATTCTGCAGCAAATGAATCAAGAGTAATTTTGACTTCCAAGTCTTATCATTTAGGAAATACATTTTGTAAGGCTATAGCTGCTGTACAGAGTGATTCCTCTGATTAATCTAGGAAAAGTAAAAGGAAAACTTTCTGGAGAGGATTCACCATTCTAAGATACTATCAACAACCTGTGTGATTCAACGGAAGATGTCAAAAGATCAACATTAACAGAAGTTTGGAAGAAGTTGATTCCAACCCTCATGGATGACTTTGATGTGTTCAAGACTTTAGTGGAGGAAGTCACTGCAGATATGGTGGAAACAGCAAGAGAACTAGAATTTAGAAGTGAAGACCGAAGATGGGACTGAATTGCTGCAATCTCATGAAAAAACGTGAACAAATGATGAGCTGCTTCTTATGGATGAGCAAAGAAAGTAGTCTCTTAAGATAAAACCTACTCTTAGTGAAGATGCTGTGAGCATTGTTGAAATGACCACAAAAGATTTAGAATATTACATAAACTTAGTTGATAAAGTAGCAGCAGAGTTTGAGAGAATTGACTCCAATTTTGAGAGAAGTTCTACTGTGCGTGAAATGTTTTCAAGTAGCATTGCATACTACAGAGAAATCTTTCAAGAAAGGAAGTCAATTTCAATTTGACGTAGCAGACTTTATTGTTATCTTAAGAAATTGCTACAGCCACCCCAACCTTTAGCAACCACCCTCAGTCAGCAACCATTAACACTGAGGCAAGATGCTCCACCAGCAAAAAGATTATGGCTCACTGAAGGTGTAGATAGTTGTTAACATTTTTTAGCAATAAAATATTTTAAAATTAAGGTATGTACACTGTTTTAGACATAATGCTATTTCACACTTAATAGACTACAGTAGAGTGTAAACATAACTTTTATATGTACTGGGAAACCAAAAAACTTGTGTGACTCATTTTATTGCAACATTTGCTTTATTGTGGTGGCCTGGAACCGAGCCTGCAACATCTTTGAGGTATGCCTGTATATACCGGCATTTGTCTCTGAGCTAGATCAATTCTCTCACTCGTGGCAGTGCACCATTTCCTAATTTAGATGCATAAATTTTGTTGTCTGGGTCTTGGTAAGGATGGCTAGAGGGACATCATAAAAAGGATCAGGGACAAACACTCAGGTGGCTGATGGGTCTCAACGTATGAAGCAAGAAACTCCTGCCCTTCATGGGCTTTGTATGTTCCTTGCATTAAGCATCCCTTGGGGCAGGTCTAAAAGTGGAGGTAGAGCAGTGGAAGATGCTATATAATTTCCTTAGGTCTCTAAGGAAATTAATATAATTATTGATTTTTAGAACTGTAATAACCTATGAGAGATTATAAAATGATTTGCTTGGCTGGGCATGGTGGCTAATGCCTGTAATCCCAGCACTTTGGGAGGCCAAGGCAGGTGGATCATGAGGTCAGGAGTTTGAGACCAGCCTGGCCAATATGGTGAAACCCCACCTCTACTAGAGAACACAAAAAATTAGCCGGGCATGGTGGCATGCGTCTGTAGTCCTAGCTACTCAGGAGACTGAGGCAAGAGATTCGCTTGAACTCAGGAGGCGGAGGTTGCAGTGAGCCAAGGTCATGCCACTGCACTCCAGCCTGGGTGACAGGGTGAGACTCTGTCTCAGAAAAGCAAAAAAAAAAAAAAAAAAAAAAAAAAAATTTGCTCGAATTCAACAGTGAGCCAGAAAATTTTAGTGGTTGAGAGCATTCTACTGGTAGAGGAAAATGAAATATAAAACTTCTGAATCACCGTGGGAGAGGAAAGAAGGGAAAAACAGTGCTGAAACGAAGCAAGCAAACATAGAGCACAAAAGACAAAGCATAGCAAGGTAACAAAAATCCAAATATATTACATATGACAGAAATACTGACAGATAAGCCTCCCATATCAAAACCCAAATATTAATGAGTCTCAAAAAAAGTCCTTTCCTATCACTGTAGGGTTGGGTTTATTTCCGCTCTAGTGGAACTAGAATGGAAGCCCAGGTTTGACATCCTGCTAGGACCACAGGGGCCTTTGTTTCCCGCCTCCCTGCTTTGGACATGTGTCCCCCTGCAGCATTCTTCCCAGCTGCAGCTTCCCTCCAGTTCTCTGAGAACAGAACTGATATAGGGGAATGTCCAGAGCTGCTTGTTTCTATGTTTAAAACAGGTTATGATGATGCTTTGAAATGTCTTTATTCTTTTAGAATATATTCCACCAGCTGTCAACAGCTGGTTATAATCGACCTGTGACACCCAGAAGTAAAGGCTTCTGTGCTAATATTGGCAGAGGCAGTGGCAGTGGCAGTGGTGGAGAAGGTGGCAGTGACGGGGGAAGTGATGGAGAAGGCGGCAGTGATGGGGGCAGTAGAGGAGATGAAGTTTTCTGTAGTGGCAAAGCAGATGGCATTTATAGTAATCCTGAGGACAATAACAAGCTCTTCTGGTGTGTGGAAGGCAATACCTTTCACCTCAAGTATGCCCAAGGTTGGAGCAGAACTGTAAATGTTGCAACTGGCCTTATACATACTCGTAAAATCCTAGTGTCACAAATTCTGTTGTCTGCATGTCAAACTACATCCTCCAATATGTCAGGTAGTCTACATATTATATAAATCTGTCACATTGGAAGCTTTACCCCACTAAAACAGCATTATAATAAAACTTAATTCTATTAAGACCTAAAAATACTATAAACTCCTCGAACCAAGTCTAGATGTAAAATAAATATGGTACAATATGTTTTCGTCCTTGGGTTCATTTGTACTTTATTACTTTTATATACAATGTAGTGCTTTCAAGGACCCTGAAGGTTAACTGAAGCTATATTAAAATTTTATCTTTCATCAAATCAGATTACTATGTCAGAGAGTTCCCTTCCCTGGGAAAAGCTTTGAGCGTATATACTAAACAGTGTGAAAGATGTTCTGTCCCCACCCCCACCCTCATCAATATCCTCCAAAGGGACCTAAGACACTGAAGCAGAAAAAGAGAAAACATTGAATGCTAAATTATCACCTCTGAAAAAATCTGCACATGTGGGTACAAAGGAGAAAAAGGAGGGAGGTGTGCAGGAGAGGTGAGAGTTAATCCTGACTTATCTCAAGTCATGAATACTTCTTGACAAGATAACAGAAATCATTAAATCATCAGATTAAAAGAAGTGTATATATTAGGTATGTTTTTGCTGAGGTTATCTTTATCGTTATCTTAATATGTCCTATGTGATTTCTCATAAAGACTTTTCTGTCCTTCACCATTATTGTTTCAGAAGACCTTGGCCTTTAAGGAATTAGGCCCCCCACGGCATCATATGGCCAGGAGGCTTCACCTCTTGCTAGCCCTTTCCCCAGCTAATGCTCATCAGGGGGTGGCCATGAGGGTTACAGTAGGCTGTCCTGCAGCCACTGGCAGCTTCTCGATTTTTGGTGTCCAGACACATGCAGGCTTACCACCTTTCTGGTAATTACGAAGAAGCCTAAGTGGGTACTAAAGGACCCTCTTCTTAAAAGATTAGATCATATTTAGCGCCAATCCTGGACAAACCTATACTTGATGATTTCAGCTAGTGCTGGAAGGAAAGGGGTCTACCTCTCAGGCCCGAGAGTCTGGGAAAGTACTTTAAACGTAGCTGCTTACAAGTCAGTCTGGGGCTATAAAGTTATGACCTTTGTAACCCCAGAATGACTTGTAAGGTTCTAGGGGGTCATTTGGATTGGAGGGCAGACCCAATCCACTAGCTGCTCTGGGGAGTCCTCCTCTGACTTCAGGCCAGGCCCAAGGACTTAGTAGATAAGTTTATTTTGATTCCTGCCATATCCCCAGTGCTTACTGCTCTGCTCAACACATAGTAGGACCTCAGTATATATGTTGACTCACAGACTAAATGGATGATGTCATAGGAAAGGGGCAATTTTTTAGTTTTTGAGTTTTATGTCAATCTGGGAAAGCCAATCAAATCAAGACCTTCCCACTCCATACTGAGGAACAGAATTAGAAGAGCTCCAAGACATGTTTTAATCTGCCTTAAGTGTTTTCTGTATCTCGTAAGCCCAAATCCCATCCAAACCCTTGATATGTACAGGCTAACAGTCTCCTATGACCAGGGCTAGCGGTAGAATATATAAAATTGGCACCTAGCAATTAGAACTAGAGAGCAGGGGCCCACAAATATGTCACTAAAATGAAATCACCCAACTCAGCACCCAACAGGAACCCACAGACCCAGACGCGCATGTGTATGCCACAAGCCAGTAGATGGAGATAGCACTGTGCACTAGTCTTTATGTTCTCATACAGCAGCTATAAGCCCCTTGTCCCTCCCTGGGCTCCAGGCTGCCAGACAAGGGGGCACAGTAATGCAGAAGAAGAAGAGCAGCTCTGTCCTCAGTCCTGGAGAGTCTGTGTATAATAGGAGCATGTGAAGGTAGTCACAGCTGCTCAATTATAATACAGGCTTAGGTAGGCCACACGGTTCCGATGCTTTCTAAAGTCTTTGTCCGTGGACAGCTGCAATGAAAGAACATTGTCTAGATCAATATTCTAACGAGAACCCTCTGCCTCTGGTCTTCCCAGTTATGCAAAAAAGAACTGTACATTATAGAGGTGAATCCCAACCCCATAGTAATCTAGCCTTAGTGATTCTCCCAAAATTTGTATGTACATCTACCCTTTATCATCTTACTACAGTGTATACCATGCTAGGAATTATTTACTACTTAGTAAATCCCCAAGTAGTTGGTGGGCTTCTTGAAGTCAAGGATTATATGTTTAATTCTTGAATGTTACCCATAGGCCCTAACGAAATAATGTTAATACATTCGGCATTTCATAAATAATTGTGGAATTGATGAAAAGTTCCACTAGGAAAGAAAAAAAGCACCTCTGGAATTATGATAGCTAACAGATTGGACAATTACTATGTTATCAGGTACTGTGTTAAATGATTTTCCACATTTTCTTTATAACCTTGTCGGATTGATTCTATTATAATACCCATTTTACAGATTAAAAAACTGAGGCTTAGAAAAGTCAAAAGATTTGCTCAAGATTATACACCAAGTAAATACCACAGCTAGTATTTGAATTCAGGCAGTTTTGTCCCCAGAATCCATGCCGTTAGCTGAATGCTCTATGGCTCCTCAGTGATCTAGTAGTACTCAAGGGGTATGTTGGAAAGAGCAATGAATTCGGAGTCACAAGGTCTGGATTCCAGTTGTGAAACCTGCACAAATCACTTAATCCATCTGGGCCTCTATTGTGTAGGGATATTTCCTCTGTATCCACCACAAAAGTTATTTAAGGATCAAATAAGAAAATGTCGTTTTGTTTAGTCATATATATACCTTTAAGCATCTAATGAAATAGTGTAATTCTCCAAAAAGTTCCTCACATTCATATGCTCACAAAATTGTGCATATAATTTTTTGGGACTAAGGACTTCCTGAAGTTCATTCACAGACCCCTAATTAAGAGTCCCTGATACATATGAAAGTACTAGATTGAATAACAGTCCTCTACAGAAGTCCAGTCTTATTACCTCAGCTTTTAGGGTCCTTTTCTGTAGACATGGAACCTGAGCCCAGTCTGGAGATCCAAATTTCATTGGCCAGGCAATTTTTGGAGGTGGCTTCTTCTCTGGGTTGTATGCGCCAGGGCTAGAAATAAAAATACAAGCATCATGTCTAATGAGTTAGTGACCATACACAAACTCCATCAGTACCAGAGCCATCCCTGAACTAGGCCTAACCTCTTGGAAAAAGGCAACAGATTGATTAGCTTTTTAATTAAGCATGGGATTCCTTTACCTGTTAATGTATTTCAAGTTAAATGTTAGTGTTAAACATCTAACTTGACAATCTTGACATCCAGTTAGAGCACAGATTGACTCCAGATTAAAAGATAGTTCTGTACCTCAGTCTCTATAGTTGAGAGATGAGAAGGTCCTAGAAGTGGTGGGTGATGAAAGAGATCTAAAGCAGTGATGAATTAGTACTGCCCAGCATTTAAAGTTGGTGATAAAAGTGCAGTGATAATCTGTCTGCAATGTAGGCAAAGCAAAGCAGAGCCAGTTAAATTTTCTTGACAATGGGATCATTTAAAAATTGACTATGTTCATCACACTTTGTCTTTTGATGTAGACTCTTTACTGTCAGGAAATAACGGACTGGACATGGGGGTCAAGACTCAATGCTTCTACTTCCTTAATGCAACTTGAGAAAGTTACATTCATCTGTGATCCTTGGATTTCTCATCAACAAAAGAAAGACCTTGACCTTTTGCCCTACAAGTCTATACAGTCTGAATAGCTTCCTAAAGCATTGAGAGTAAGCCTGTTGGCCTGCAAGGCCTATGTGCTCCAGTATGCCTTCCATTTCTGTCTCATTTCCTACTCGCTCACTACACTCTAGCCATGCTAGCATTTCTTTTTGTTCACGTCAAATTCCTTCCCAATTTATAGCCTTTGCACTTGCTGTTCCTTCTGCTGGGAATGCTCTGTCCCCAGATCTTCACAGGCCTGGCTTAGGATTGTCATTGAGATCTCAGGTTAAGTGTCATTTCTTCAACCTTTCTAAAGTAGACTTCAGGCCATCACATCACTCCCTATCATATTGTCATCCTGTTTTACCTTCTTTGTAGCCTGGACAACCTACTTCTTGGTTTGTCCATGACAGTCCCTACCTTATGGCTACTGTCTTGGTAGAATGATTAATAGGTCCCCTTGTACTCTCAGAAGTGTCACGGTTTGACTAACAAATTATACGGTCACTGTATTACTATTGATATTTTTTTGTGTATTTGCTTGTGCTCTGTCTGGACTCTAGAATGTAAGCCCTAAGAAATCAGGAGACTTGTGTGATGAATTTACTGCAAAATCTGTCGAATCTACAGAACTGCCTGGCATATTAGCAAAAATTCATTGAATGAGTAACTATGATTCTACATTCTACAATGCCAGAAATCTATGAGACAATTGATTAAATCTCTGAATGGTTGCTTATTTAACTGGGATGGTTTGGATGTCATCCCTTCTTTATGTGCTTCTTTTCTTATTACGTACTTCTTTTCCTCCTATTGCTTTTTTTGTTGAAGTGCACCAAAAGACAGGAGACATACCTGGGATAGTAAGTGTCCTTTGGGTAGCTCTTAAATCGAGGCACCAAGACATTAAATGGAGCAAAATTTTGTTTGTGTTTCTCCTGCTGAGGACTTACTTTCTGGTACATGCCTGCAGCAGGTGTCACTTCCTGTTTCCAAGAGAAAGATCATTATGTTAGAGAGTGATATGTACATATACACAAAAAGCCTTCCAGCTGGAAAAAACAGAATCATCCTCTTTCTGTTCATAAATCAGCTATGGTTCAGCCACCTCAAGCTACAGAAATAAGTCTTTGGTAGGTAGAAAACTGAGATATGGGTGTGGTTCAGCTACCTAGCGATACATAATGTACAGGTTGTAGAAATAAATCTAGGATGGGTAGAGAACCAAGGCAACTTATCACAGCCAGTACCCTTAACATCTCACTCAGGTATTTTTTTTTTTTTTTTTTTTTTTTTGAGACGGGGTCTCGCTCTGTCACCCAGGCTGGAGTGCAGTGGCCGGATCTCAGCTCACTGCAAGCTCCGCCTCCCGGGTTCATGCCATTCTCCTGCCTCAGCCTCCGGAGTAGCTGGGACTACAGGCGCCCGCCACCTCGCCCGGCTAGTTTTTTGTATTTTTTAGTAGAGACGGGGTTTCACCGGGTTAGCCAGGATGGTCTCAATCTCCTGACCTTGTGATCCACCCGTCTCGGCCTCCCAAAGTGCTGGGATTACAGGCTTGAGCCACCGCGCCCGGCCTCACTCAGATATTTTTAGAGCTAGTATCTCTGCTCCTCAAGGTCAAGTGTCAGGAAAATGTCCAATAAGAGATTAGGATCCTATACTGAACTTTAGACTTGAAACCCAGTCACACAAAAGGGTGGAAAAGTTGGAATTTGTTTTTTAACTGACAAGATAATATAATGTATATAAACACAAGCTTCGAATGTTTAACCTCAGGCATCTCAGCACCAAAGCCCTGTGTTGGGACCATTTCTTCAGTAAATTGTTTTCCACTCTCCCCAGTGCACTCACACGCATATTTACAATGTTAATGCCCAAGCTTTTCAGACAGGCTTCTTAATAGCTTTTGCTTAAATGCCTACTTTTCTTTAATTTCAGGGCATATTCTTTCAGATCACTCCCCTCTTGCTCTCTGCCCTTTGCACTCCTGTGCAAATGCATGCAACAATGTGGATAACACTAAAATCCCAGCACATTACCTTCTGTATTGGCTTAAATCTCACAGCTGTTCTGGCTCCCAAAGTATATCCTTTTATACTGGTTGGGATCTTAGATAAGTCGTATGCCAAGCCGTATCCCTTTGGGTGGTATATTAAAACAAACAAACAAACAAACAACAAAAAAGAAAGAAAGAAAGAAAAAACAATGCATAGTCAGAGAACATCAGGGCCATCGAAATGGAGTGAACTTAGCATGTTCCCATCTGAACCTTCTCTGCAAAGGGATCTTTCTTGTCTTAACTCCTTTGAGGTCAAGACCATAGAATTCCACAAGTAATACAGGTAACTTTGTAGAGGGGTGTGGCTGGATACGTAGACTATAAGACATTGCCATATATTCGAAGCAATCATCTTCAGAGCCCCACAGAGCTGAACTTACTCTAATGCAACTGTCAGCCTGAGGTTTGGAGGAATGGGAGGGTAACTGGCATTGGCTCACAGGCCTTTGGAAGTGAGGACGGAGTAGGGATTATATGAAGCTAGGGCTTGCGTTTAATGGAGGTGCAAGGCGGGAAGCAATAATCCTTTAATCTCTGGCATTGCCTTAAACAGCTGCTTGCAGAAGAACAGAGCGCTTTCTTATGCTGGGACTCTGAAGATCTCAAGTCCCATAGAATTTTTTCTTTTACGAAACTTGGAAACTTGGTTATCTGTCAATAGCCAGGGAACTGAGGCCCATCTAACGGGAGGTGAATACTCACATCTGATAAGTAACACCCAGGCCCTCTGTGGGGTGATCCCCTAAGAGGGACAAACTTGTTCCCAATCAAATTTGGGGGATGGAAGTGAGGAAAAAGTTTCCTCTGTTGACATGTTCCAAAAGGGTAGTTATCCTCGGCGTCTAAAAGAAAGAAAGAGGAGAGGCTCCACGTGAGGGACGGCACCTGGGTCTAGTGAGCACGTTCGGGGAGAAGGTCGGGGAGACAGAGCAGAGGGTAGGGCCCAACCGTGCACTTACAAAACCACGCCAAACTCCACGGAGCGGGGCGAACTGCACTTCCTCCCACTTAGTCTTTCCCAGCTTCCCCACCCTTGCCCCCACCTAACCTCTACCCCCCACCTAACCTCTACCACCTAACCTGCTTTGCTGAAGCACATCGCGAGCTGCTAGGGCTAGCACTTGTGTAGTGCGTTGCCAAGGAAACGGAGGCTAGTCCCGTGATTCCCAGTTGCGGAGCGCCGGGAGGGGGAGAGGGGCCGAGCGCGTCTGCGCGGCAAGCTGCGGCGTCCACTGAGCAGCTACCGGGGCAGGAACCCGCACCTTGGAGCCCAAAGCCCAGGGGATTGTAAACTCAGTAGCTGGGCTGCGGGTAGAGGGTTTCCTGGATTCGCGGCTGTAGGGGCTGCAGGGTTGACGGGGTGGCAAATAGCTTTGGAAGCTGAGTCAAGAGGAATGCGCTGTTGTAGAGGGAAGGACAGTTGGGTTCAGAACATCCCAAAGTCCGGGCCAGCAGCAAGTAAAGTGAAAGTAAAAAGACGCAGCCGCTGCTGCGTACGGGGGTGGACTCCCTGGGCAACGCCGCAGCAGAAGAGTAGGGGGCGGAGTTGTGCTGACAGCTAGTTCCACGTTAGGCGTTTAGACCATTTTTCCTTTTCCTCAAGCCCCTCCAATCAGGTTGCCCATTCTATCCCGGGGGGACTGGGGGCCGGGGGTCGAGGGGAGGGGGCGCGAGGTTTTGAAAGAACTGGAGGCCTTGCGTGGACCAGATAGAATGCCACGGAATCAGAGAAGACTAATAGTTTTTTTTAGAAGGTGGGGCAGTCCGATTTCTAAGCCCCAGTTTTCTCATCGCTAAATTAGGAAAAAAATTCCTCTATATAGGATTATTGAGAGGATCAAGATGACAGGATTAAAACAGTTCAAAACGTGGTACTTGGTGGGTGACATACAACAGGTTATTGTCACTGAAGATAATAACCCAAGAAAAAAAGATCAGAGTGTGTTTTGTCTTTTTTGCCTTTGTCATGGATATTAACACTAGCTTGTGTTCACTAGCTTTTTAGGATGTCTTTAGGAGTTGTCCAGGTGTTAGAGGTAACAGAACGCCCAGTGTGACTGGTCCATACTTTGACCCTTTACAGGTGATGACCCTGGAATCTACATATACTCCGCGTTAGCACGGCCTTCAAGGATGATTTTTATAGATCTAAGGTAGAGTTTCCAAAAAAGGTGACACTGATTCCCAGAGGGTGTTTTGGAAATTTGTGCAATAATTTTTGCTTGTTAAAAATTGTTGGGGTCAAAAATTGTTCCTGGTCAACAGGCTAGGGAGGCTAGACATCCTACACTGCATTGCCCAGGCATACAGTGAATGTCCCGCATCACATTCAGATATGTCCTGTTGGACTCTACAAAAATAACTAGTAGTAGTTATATATGTGAACACAGTGAAATTTACAGGAAATAACGCAGGAAGCCTAGTAATATAGAAGGTTGTTATGAGGAGCCAAGCTTAAATGGAATAAAGATAGGGTCCGAAAATTATTGTATAATTTACTCCAAGCATTTTGTCTACTTAAAATACAATTGCAATAATACTGAGGGTAAATAAAATGTAAAGAAATGCAATCACACATAGTGATGAGGATGTTTTCTGAGAAATGTGTCATTAGGTGACTTTGTTGTGCGAATATCATAGACTATACTTAACACAAACCTAAGTGGTATAGCCTACTACACACCTAGGCTTATACTATGGCCTGTTACTCCTAGGCTACAAACGTGTACGGCACATTACAGTATTGAATACTGTAGGCAATTGTAACATGATGTTACGTATTTGTGTATCTAAACTTATCTAAACACAGAAAAGGAACAGTAAAACTATGGTTTAAAATTAAAAATGGTACACCTGAATAGGGCTGCTCCATTGTAATTTTAGGGAGCACCATTGTATATACAGTTCATCATTGATCAAAATGTCTTCATGCGGTGTATGACTATATTGGTATGGATTTGATGACTTTTACTTTCATTAATTAGGTAATATTAACATTTGTAGGTATTAATGTGCTTTTTGAAAATAATGTTTACATTATTTGTGACATGTAACATTTCGCAAAGTACCTTGAAAATGTGGTAAACCATTCTTACTTTGGTAGACTGGTTTGCTTCAGACTAATTCTCTAGCTGAGAACAGGTGAACTGGATAAGTAAAATATATGTGTTTGAAGACATCAAAGATATATAAAGAAAGAAAGAACATTCAGAGCCAAAATCTCAGAGAAAAGAGAAGCCCAAAGTGGTGAGTTCAACTTTGGTGCTGCTGTTCCATTGGAACGCTTGCTAAATAAAAAGCTGACTGAGAAGCAGAGGATTTGAGCAGAACTTTGGTTAGACAGTCTCTGAGAACTCGGAAACAAGATTTAGGTTGGCCATGGAGAAGGGGAGACTGTAAAACACAGTTTGAAATTTTAGTCAGAACTTCAAAGAGATAAACCCTAGGAATAGGGGTAAATAAGAAACAGACCAGATGTCAAAAAACCCTGAAGTTCAGCTTTGCATCAATTCAGTTCCCAGTTGCATTAAAGTGATCCACTTCTATCCTTATTGCATGTCATAAACAAAAGTAAATATTTTCTGAAGGTATCATCCAGAGACTCAACTAATTTTTACAATTTTTTTCATACAAAATGTTTGGCATTTGATAAAAACAAGAGCTTATAATAAAAGAGAGTAGAAACAGACCCACAGAAAAATCCAGATATCAGAGTCATCAAACATGGACTTTAAAATAACCATACTTGGTTTGAGATTTTGGAGAAAGCAACAGGACTGCAAGGTGAACACAGGGAAGCCAGAGAAAGCAAGGAAATAACACAAAGCAAATGCTTGACTTCTTAGGAAACAGGCTAAAATAAAAAGATCAGGCTCTAAAAACAAAGTCAATAAAGATCCCAGTATACACAAGGAAAGAGAAATTTCCCATCAATCTCTATTCATATTACCAATGTGACCAACATAACATAACTGGGCCCATCTACATCCTGACTGATGCAAAATTTATCAATTTTTCGTTAAAGCCAGACCCAACATTGTATAGTCAAAGACAGACTGTCTATACGTTATGTGTATCTCCTGTATAACCATCTCTGTAATGATAAGAGGCTAATGCAGAATTTCAGGTAGCTCTAAGAAATGCCAAGGATCGAAGTTTTGAATGATGACCATGCACAAAGGAACTCATGCAGGTATCTGCTAGTACCAAGGAATACTTAGACCAAGTTTTATAGTGTGGCCAGTTTTGATGAAGACCTTAAGTAGATAATTCAGTAGTTTCCATCATGCACATTTTATAGTATCAAAAGGATGCCAGATGTTTATGGAGACTGTTATAACTTTATGAAACTGTTAATGACTTTTCTCATTTGACTGTCTCTGAAGACATATAAGAATTATTATTATTCCAGGGAATTACTTGCTCTGTTGCAGTGGTCTAAGTAGATTCAATTTTTGGTATAATGTTTTAAACAGATTTGTCTCGTTTTAAAATTATTAAATTAAATAATAATCACTTCAACAAAGAGGATAAAGTTGATTACCATATTTAAGAAATTAAATGACAAGACGAAGAATTTAGAAACAATAAACAAGAATCAAATAAAATTGTAGAAAGAAAAAGTATTATCACTGAAAATAAGAATTCAATGTATGGGTTTAACAGCAGATTAGAAAAGCTGAAAAAAAAAAAGAATGAATGGACTTCCAGTTCCAAAATAGCAGCATAGAAGCAAACTGGCTTCACTCTTTGCCTTCCCTAGAAAACTAAAACCGAATATACAGAACTGGTATTATCACCAACAATATCCCAGAATTCAAATATGAAAACAGTTGCTGGGGCCATGAGAAGTGAAAAAATTCCAAGCAGATGGTAAGAGAATTGGACTTCCACATCTGTGGCACCCCTCCTGCCATTCTGCCCAGAACAAGCATGTGAAAAATTTTCCTCCAGCTCAGTTTCTACATTGGAAAAAGTGATATTGAGATGGACAACCAGTTTTCCCACTATCTTGTGTTTCCTTGCAGAAGATCTGCCCCTGCCTTAACCCGCAGGAAGCATCACAGTGCCTGAGGGGAGAAATATACCTGAAAACAGGCAGAGGCAAAGGGAGGAGGCAGGATTACTTAACCAGCCCTGAAAACTCTGCTCTGTAACTTAGCTAAAGGAGATGCCAAATCAGAGTGATTGTTTAGCAGCGCAAAGCTGTAGGAAGTTCATCCCACAGGTCTCCTGGGCACAAACCCCTAGCTGGTCTTCTCACACAAAGAATTTATCTCAACAAGGGGTATCTCAACAAATGGGCTCCAAAGCTGATGCTGTTGCTAGGTCTCAGTTTGTGGAAAGAGAAAGGGACCAAGGAGACAAGGCCTGAAAGTTGGACACATCATTTCCACTCATGTACAGAACTTAGACATGGCCACCTGGATACGGTATTCTTAAATGGCAGTTTTTTTCTTTCAGCACTTTGAAAATGTCATTACACTTACTCCTAGTTTCCACTGAGGATGGAAACTCCTATAGTTTCCATTGAGGAATCTGCTGCTGGATGAATTGGGGATCCCTATATGTTATTTGCTTCTTTTCTCTTGCTGTTTTTAGGTTCTTCTCTTTCTTCTTGACCTTTGAGAGTTTATTCCTTGAGGTAGTGTTATTTGAGTCTTATCTGTTTAATGTTCTCAGACCTTTCTGTACATAGATGTTTATATCGTTCTCAAGTTTTGGAAAATTTTCTGTTATTATTTCTTTGAATGAGATTCTACCTCTTGCTCCTGCTCAACTCCCTCTTGAACACCAATAATTCTTAGATTGGGTCTTTTGAGGTAATTTTGTATATCTTGTAGGAAATTTTCTGTGTTTTGTATTCTTTTTTCTTTTTCTTCTCTGTTTCTTCTTCTTCTTCTTTTTTTTTTTTTTTTTTTTTCTAAACAGAGACTCACTCTGTCACCCAGGCTGGAGTGCAATGACCCAATTTCAGCTCACTGCAACCTCCTCCTCCCAGGTTCAAGTGATTCTCCTGCCTCAGCCTCCCAAGTATTTGGGATTACACGTGCGCACCACCATGCCCAGCTAATTTTTGTATTTTTAGTAAAGACAGGGTTTTGCCATGTTGGCTAGGCTGGTCTCAAACTCCTGAGCTCAAGTGATCTTCCAACCTCAGCTTTCCAAAGTGCTGGGATTACAGGCATGAGCCACCTTGCGTGGCGCCTGTTTGTTTTCAAATAGTCCATCTTTGAGCTCACTGAATCTTTCCTTTGATTGATCCATTCTGCTGTTGAGAACCTCTAATGAATCTTTCAGTTCAGAAAATGTTTTTCTCAGTTCCATTTTTAAAATTTTAAAAAAATTATTATTTAAATCTCTTTTTAAAATTTCTCTGATAAGTTTCTGAGTTGCTTTTCTGTGTTATCTTAGAGATCACTGAGTTCCCTTAAAATTGCTATTTTGAATTTCTGGTCAGAGAACTCACATATCCTGTCTCACTAGGGTCAGTTACTGTTTCCTTGCCTTGTCCATTTGGGGAGGTGATGGTTCCCTGTCTGCTTCTGTTTCTGGCGAATGTACATCCGTGTCTTGGCATTGAAGTATTATTTATTCCAGCCTTCTCTGGCTTGCTTGTTTTGGTTTTTATTGGAGATATTTACTTATTCTTTACTGGAGGTCACTGCCTCCTTTTGAGCTCTAGGTGGTGTCCTAAGCCCAGATTTGCCTCAGCTCTAGTAAATGATTGGAGTCCTGCGCTTCCTAAACTGTCGCCGCTTTGGGCTTCTCTTCTCTCTGAGATTTTGATTTTACATGTTCTTTCTTTCTTGGTATATCTTTGATATAGTCAAACATATATATTTTAGTTATTTAGTCCAGCCTTTTCTACCTGTTCTTAGTTGGAGAATTAGTCTGAAGCAAACCAGTTTACCGATGCAAGAATGGATTATCGTATTTTCAAGGCACTTTGTGAAATATGCTTTATGTCACTAATAATGTAAACATTGTTTTCAAAAACACTGTAATCACTTATAAATATTAATATTACCTAAACTATTAATGAAAGTAAAAGTCATGAAATCTATACCAATACGGTCATGCACCACATAAAGACATTTTGGTCAATGATGGACTGTATATACAATGAGAATGACAGACCAGGCCTTCCAGCTCAGAATTGCCTACTTCTGGTTGTGAGGTTCTGAACATCAGCAAGAGGGCTGATTGCAGATGCCTGACATTTATTTCTCACACTCCCCAAAAGAAGAAGGTACCGAGGCATTGAATAAACAGCTAAGATTTGACCAGAGTATCAGACAGAGAGTGCTATAGTACAGTGGGGGAGTAAACATGCATCTGTGGTCATCGGATGTCCAGGCACCCTGCCTCTGCAACCTCTCCTTCCCCACCTGAATCAAATCTGCTGGGAGTCAGGAGGGACTTCCCATTGTGGGGAAAAGGTAAGTAGATTCCCACCAGTCACCACAAACATCTACAGTCCTTACAACAGGAGAATACCACAGTCCTCATGAGCCCTGAGCCCAGTTTGGAGATGTGCTGGGAAATCACACAGCTGATTTGCCCCAGATTAGGAGCACAAGGGTATACACCTCAACCTTCTATGGGCCAAGCTGCTGCAGCATGGAACCATCTTGAGACCAGAGTTACTTCTGGAGTGCTTCCTCCTCTGGGGGCCAATAGCCACTGCACCTCTTCAGCACTGCAGCTCCGTCTTTATTCCACAAGCCTCCACTGGTGGTTGAATGTTGCAAGCCCAGCAGTGTGGAGCCTGAGCTAGGATAGGCTGTGATGCTGGTCCTGCGCAGCAGGGAAACCAATTCCCACTGCTTTCACCTCCAGCCAGGGGAATAGCCTGAAAGTTCCATCTAGGGTGAATCTGCCTTCAGGCAAGCCAAACTGCTGGGCACCCGTCCCCAAACAGGAGAGACTCTCAAGCCTCTGAGTAGCTGACATGCTCCCAGGCCAGTGGAGTGGCTATGGGCCTGCATCCAGGGCCTGAAACATAGTCCTGAGATGGCCTACGCACTGCAGACAAGCCCTTGACTTGTTCAGTGCCCCTGTGCCCACAGTTAGAGCCTGAGAAACAGCTCCAAAGGTGACACCTGGTAGAAATGCCTCTGGGCTGGTGGAGCAAACATGTATCTATGTCCCAGGACTGAGAAACAAATTCACATGCTGCCCCTGGAGGGCAAGCCCCCAGGCCAGCTGAGCAGCTGTTTACTCATGTTCTGGGCCTCGAAACTGTCCTGTGGGTCACCTCCTGCAGAAACATCCCTAGATCAGCCGAGCAGCTGTGCACCATTGTTTCAAGCCTGAGAAGCAGTCCCACAGGCCACCCCTCCAGACCAGCTGAGCAGCCTTGTGTCTGTGTCTCAGAAAAGCCCTGTGCATACCTCCAGACCAGCCAAGCAAACCCTGAACCTATATGCCAGACCTGAGAAGCAACCCCACAGATCACCTCAAGCAAAGACACTCCTAGGCCAGTTGAGCAGTCCTGTGCCTGTGTCTCGGGCCTCTGAAATGTCCCTGTGATCTACTGTCTGCAGAAATGCCGCCAGTTCAGCCAAGCAGCTGTGGGTCTGTGTCCCGCGCCAGAGAAATAGCTTTATAGGTCACCCACTGTAGACTCATAACTAGGCCAGCCAAGAAGCCATATGACCACAATCCAGGCCTGAGAAACAGCCTGATGGGCTACCTATGACAAACATGACCTTTGGGCAACTAAGCAGTTATATAGCTGGTTCCCAGACCTGAGAAACTGCTGTAGGTTGTCCCCAGAAGACACATCCTCAGTCCAACCAAGCAGCCAAACAACTGCACAACAGCCCCACAGACTGCCGCGGCAGGCACACCTCCAAGTAATCACATGCCCATTCTACTAGTCAGAATAACAGCCATGTGGCTCCAATGCTGGTGAGCCAGATTCCAAGTTGGCCAACCCACCCTATGCACACACATGGCCATGACCTGAAAAACAGCTCAGTGAGCCCACTCTGACAAAACCAAATCATCATTGCCACCAATTCACTTTGCCTAAGCCACTGAGAAGCTCTCAAATGCCACCATTGTGGTTTATAGCTGGTCACTATGTGGAGAATATACTACTACTCCACCTAGAACAAGGCCAATGCACCCTCCCTGAATTGACATCCCAAGACCCGTTCATATAAATAAGTCTATCTCTGTGAAACCTACTGCATAACGTTTGAAGAGAAGACTTTCCTATCACATGTGTAGAAATCAATGTAGGGACACATCAACATGACAAAGCAAGGAAACTTGTCATCTCCAACACCAAAGAGAAATTCTCTAGTAACAGACCCCAATCACAAGGAAATATATGGAATGGCCTCCCAAAAAAAGAATTTAAAATAATAATATTAAGGAATCCTAGTGAGATACAAAGAATGCAGATGGACAATTCAATGAAATAAGGAAAACAGTTCATGATTTGAATAAGAAATTTAACAAAGAGATAGATATCATAAAAAAATACAAAACAAATCCTAGAGCTGAATAATTCAATGAATGAAATAAATATACAATTGAGAGATTCAACAACCGACTAGACTAAGCAGAAGAAACAATTTCTGAACTTTAAAGACATGTCCTTTGAAATAACACAGGCAGATTAAAAAAAGAAGAAAAAGAATTAGAAAAAATGAAGAAAGATTACAGGATTTACATACATCATTAAGTCCATACTATGGGCATTGCAGAAGAAGTGAGGAGAAAATATGAGGGAAACATATTTAAATGAAATAATATCAAAAAATTTCCCGAGTCTTGGGAGAAATACAGACATCCAGGTTCAGGAGGCTCAAAGAATGCTAAATTGATTCCACCCAAACAGGTCCTGAGGCACATTATATTCAAATTGTCAAAAGTAAAAGACAAAGAAAGAATTTTGAAAGCAGCAAGAGAAAAGTATCAAGTCACATACAAAGGAATGTCTATTCAACTATTAGATTACTAGCAGATTTCTCAGCAGAAACCTTAAAGGGCAGAGAGAATGGGTTGATATTTTCAAAGTGCTTTGAGTTTTCAAACTGAATAGAAAAAACTGCCAGTCAAGAATATTATTCCCAGTAAAGATATTTTTCAGAAATGACGGAGAGGGGAACAGGCCAGTTCATCTCCCACGGGTCCCCACCACTGCTCATCACCAGGCAAGGAACCCCTGGCTTGGGCCCACAGCACAGACCCTCCATCCTGGGCTGATTGCACTGAGTGATTGCCGACCTACATCTCTTTGGGGTGGAGCCCCCAGGAGACAAGCAAGTAACCCTTGGCCACAACCACTACTAAGATCTCTTCCTCTGCTGCCTCCATGGTGAGGAAGAAACAAGCACTGAGATCACCCCAGAGCTGCAGTGGGCCACTCAGGCGTGCCAAGTCACAGTCTACAGCCAGCACTGAAGTGGGAGAGGAACTCTGCAATTTCAGAGCATTGAGAAAGAAAATGCTGTAACTGTGCGGAAACATAGGGAGCCGTACAACTGAGCAGAGTCTACCGACTGACCAAGAAGCCTAAGTGCCACCTGCTGGATCACACCCCAAAGCTTCAACACCAAAAATACCTCACTAACAAACCTCCCTCTGAAACCAGAAACAAGAAGTCAGCTTCAAATAAAGGCCCTGCACAAAGCCTCAGCCTGGTGAAAACATCCAGGAAAGAAGTCTAGTGATTGTACTCAATCTACACTACAGTTATATGTACAGTTACATATATATATATATATATGGGATTATGTAAAGAGGCCAAATTTATGAATCATTGGCATCCCAGAAAGGGAGGGGAAGAAAGTAAACAACTTGGAAAACATATTTCAAGATATCATCCATGAAAAGTTCCCCAACCTTGCTAGAGAGGCCAACAGTCAAATTCAGGAAATACAGAGAACTCCTGCAAGATTCTACAAAAGAAAATCATCCCCAAGACACGCAATCATCAGCTTTTCCAAGGTCCAAATGAAAGAAAGAATGTTGAAAGCAGCTAGAGAGAAAGGCATGGTCACCTACAAAGGGAACCCCGTGAGGTTAACAGAGGACCTCTCCACTGAAACCCTGCAAGCCAGAAGAGATTGGAGGCCCATATTCAACACTTTCAAAGAAAAATAATCTTTAACCCAGAATTTCATATCCAGCCAACCTAAGCTTCCTAAGTGAAGGAGAAATAAGATCCTTTTTAGATAAGTAAATGTTGAAGGAATTCATTACCAGGCCTGCCTTACAAGAGATCCTGAGAGGAGCACTAAATATAGAAAAGAAAGACCACTACTAGTTAACACAAAAACACACTTAAGCACACAGACCAGTGTAATTGTAAAGCAACTAAACAAACAAGCCAACCTAATAACCAGCTAACAGCACAATGATAGGATCAAATCCACACATATTAATACTGACCTTGAATGTAAATGGGCTTAATGCCCCACTTAAAAGGCACAGAGTGGCAAGCTGGATAAAAAAGCAAAGCCTAATGGTGTGCTTTCTTCAAGAGACCTATCTTATAAGTAATGACACTCATAGGCTGAAAATAAAGGGATGTAGGAAGATCCATCAAGCAAATGGAAAACAGAAAAAAGGAGGAGTTGCCTCCTAATTTCCAACAAAACAGATTTCAAACAAACAAAGATTAAAAAAAAGACAAAGAAGGGCATTACATAATGGTAAAGGGTTCAATTCAACAAGAAGGCCTAACTTTCCTAGATATATATGCACCCAACACAGAAGCACGTAGATTCACAAAGTAAATTCTTAGCGACCTGCAAAAAGACATAGACTCCCACACAATAATATTGACAGATTTCAACACTCCCCTGACAGTATTAGACAGATCACTGAGGCAGAAAATTAACAAAGATATTCAGGACCTAAACTCAACATTGGACCTAATGGATCCGATAGTCCTTTACAGAACTCTCTATCTAAAAACAACAGAATATACATGCTTTTCATTGCCACCTGGCACATACTCTAAAATCGACTACATAATGGACATAAAACAATCCTCAACAAATGTAAAAGAACCAAAATCATACCAAACACACTCTTAAACCACAGCACAATAAAAATAGAATTCAAGACAATGAATACTGCTAGCTACCATATGATCTAGCAGTATATCAGGGGGATACCTGCATTTGTGTGTTTATTGCAGCAGTATTCACAAAGATATTAAATAAACAGATGAATGGATAGCGAAAATGTAGTATATATACCCAATGAAATATTATTTGGTTATAAAAAATAGTGAAATCATGTCACTTGTAGCAACATGGATGGAACCCAAGGTCATTATGTAAAAATGAAATAACCCATAAGTGAAATAACCCAGACACAGAAAGACAATGTCACTTACATGTAGGAGCTAAAAAAGTTGATCTCATAAAGGTAGAGAATAGAGAATAGAATGATAGATGCTAGAGGCTGGAAAGGGTGAGTGGGTGGTGGGGGATGAAGAGAGATAAGTTAACAGGTACAAACATACACTTAGATAAAAGGTATAAGTTCTGTCATTCAACAGCAGAGTGACTATGCTTATTGATAGCAAATTGTGTATTTCAAAGTAACTGGAAGACAGGACTTGAATTGTTCCTAATACATAGAAGTGATAAATACTCAAAGTGTTGGGCACCTCAAATACCCTGACTTGGTCATTACACATTCTACACATGTAACAATATCACATGTACCCCATAAATAGGTAAAATATAATGCATCAGTAAAAAAAATAGCATATTTATACTCTCTTCTTTTTTTCATTTCAATGGCTTGTAATTTGTCTAGATATTATTCCTATTTCTACCAAAGCTATTTACCTTTGTCTGCTATGAGAAATTGGTAAATCTGGAGTGTTATTAATTCTCCTAATACTGGTTTTTGTTCTGGTGTCCACTTATAACTCTATTCTTTTATTTTCCTAAACTGCTTGTATGAAAGGACTTTTGATCTTCTCTTAATTCTAGACTAATTCATTATACAACCTATGGTGTAAGAATCTGACTACTTCATTGTCTCTAAAGTAGTTACACCTAAACATTTATATACTGAAATCCATATTATTTTGTTAGAAATTATTTTTTCTCCTTTACTTTATAGTTAGGGCATTATACCGAGTTGTTTGTGAAATTATATGTAGTAGGTTATGTTATCCATGAATTAATGCTAATTATAGGATAATAAATAGAGTGATATAAAATAATGTACCACTCAAAGCAGGATTGAGAATCCCTGTCCAAGAGAATAGAGATCTCTATTCTGGAGAAGAGAGAAAGAGAGGAGGAAAATATGCTTTCTATATACTATCTTCCAAACTTTCTTAAAACCTCCATCTACCATCTGGTGGTAGGAGGAATGAACAAAGGCTTTGAAATTTCTCAGCACTGGCTTTCAGTAAGTATTAGTCTGTCATTGACTCGCTATGTGACCTTGTGGAAGGTACTTAAACTTCCTAAGCCTTGGTTTATCTCTAAAATGGCATGAATCATTTCTGTCCTCCTAAGGATGCCATAAGAATTTCAGAGCTAACACAAGGACAAATCTTATATGGTGAGGGACTAACCTATATTTGGTATTTAGCAAATATTAAGGCATTTCCTCTTTACCACCTCCATACCGAGGGCTGCCCCTAGCTCCAAGGGTATCTTTGTGCAAATGAAAAAACCAGTGCAGGTTTATTAAGATGGAAGCTGGCCCTTGCTGAAGCACATGATTTGGTGAGTGGAACGCTCTTTCTGCCTCCATCCAGAATCAGAGACCTTGTGTAATCAGAGACCTTGTGAATATTCTATTTTTCTATTTCTTTCCAGTTAGGCTCCAATGCTGAAAAGATGAGTTTTCATACATCTACTAGAGTCCAAGAACATGATTACCCTTACCAAAGTTCCAGATGTATGGCTGTCTGATCCATGATATGGTTTTGGTTCTTCTCAAGTTCCCAGGTAGAGAAGATAGCATGGACCTTCCGGATTTCTCAGTAGTTCTGGGCAAGAACAGGTCCTCAGAGGAACTTCCAGTAATCCTGGCCCTCTCATGTATTATTTCCATGAGCTGCCACTCTCACGTGGGGACTTAAGCCAAGAAAATGAAGAGTGTGACTAAGACTGGCTGCTAAGCAACAGCTCCACCCTGGAAGTCCCTCTTCAAGTCATTGTGACATTGATTTGTGCAAGGCAGCATTGTGGTTTAAAGAGAGCCAGAAAGACCTAATTTTTGAGAATGAGGTCCATTAATTACCAGCTCTGTGATCCTCGGCAAGTTGCTTATCCTCACAAGGTCTCGATTTCCTCACTCTGAAACCTGGGGACAATACTCACTAAATAGGACATAACCTATATAAAGTACATTGCCCGATGTTTGAAATATTCAGCTTGTTTTTTTTTTTTTTTTTTCTGTACAGCTAAATGTTTAATAAGTCAGTACTCAAGGCATCAGGAGACACCAAATATGGTCAGGACACCACACAGAAATGATTGGGATGCAAGTCATCTACAGGCTCACCACCATTGGTCCTTCCTGGTAGAGAATGGAGAAGAGACTTTTAAAAATGTATGTCCTGTTTTTTTAGCATATAGTGGGAAGGCAGAGAGTTTCTCTTGTATGTGACTCTTTTCGGTTGCCTTCAAATCAAAATAATACTTATTTTGAGGTGGCATATTCTGGTCTCTTACATTGTATTCAAACAGGTTGCTGCTACTTCTTTATTGTCATTAATCTTTTCATCATCTTTTTATTCCTCTTAGCACAGTCAGGGCATAAGATGTTATCTTCTATGCCTGGGGATGGGAAAATGCAGGCAGGTAACCAGAAGAGAGCATTCATCCTCCTGTAAGTGGTAGGCACCCAGGACTGACCTGCATGAAACTGCAGGCGTACCCAATCCTTTGTGTCTGCTGAGAGAAGTGTGCCATAGACCACACACCACCTGACATGAGGGGTCAGCTTGTTAATTCCTATCTCACTTCCTTTACCTAATTCATTTATTAATTCACCAAGTATTTATTCTCTTATAATATGCCAGGCCTTGTTCTAGGCAGTGAGAATGTTGCAGTGAACAGAAATACCTTTCCTCATGGGGGTTAATTCTAGTGAGGGAGGTAGACAATAAAAAAGATAAATACACTAAATGAATGGTAGGTCAGGTAGTGATGAGTGTCAAGAAAGGGCAAAAGAAGCGCAGCAGGGAGAGGTGGAGAAAGAGGTTTCAAAATTAGGTTGAGTGACTAGGAAAGACCTCACTGAGAAGGTGACTTCCAGGAAAAGCCTGAAGAAAGTGAGGGAAAGAGTCAAATGGAAATCTATGGAAAGTGTGTTCTAGCTTGTATGAAGGCCCTGAGGCAAGACATGCCTGGAATACTTGAGAAACAGCAAGAAGATGACGTAGTTGGAATGGAGTGAGTGAGAGTTGTTGGAGGTGAGGTCAGAGTGGTCAGGGGAGCTAGTTCATGCTCACCCTCTTTTTGCACACAGTAGGTGCACAGTAAACATGCATTTGAATGATCAATTAATATGTAAAAATGGGAAGAAAAATGGAGGAGATGCTACCTTTTTTGGCTGCAGTAATTTCCATGTTCTAGAAATGGTGGCAGAATTAATCTTTGTGGGAAAATAGTGGCATTGAAAAAGGTGCTAGTTTTGAAAAACACTTTGATTTAGCCACTGGACACCATGTTGTTCAAAGACGCTCTTCCTCAAAGCCAACAGCTGATATTGTGTCATTTTTTCATTAACTCCAGAGCCCCACATCCCCATGTTCCCCCCTTGGTGCTATTTACCTTAGTAGTGACCTAAATAGGCAACTCCTTTCAAAAGCCATCCCCAAAATTTCTATGCTCTATTTTACTCCAGTTGTCATCATTCTTTGACTAGAAATATAATGACATTACTAGTGATACCCACTTTTACTGTCTCTTGCCTTCCTCTGCTCATTGAAGACACAAGTCCCCCACTTCTATGTCTTCAATCTTCAAGGCATGTCAAACAAGTGCTCGGTCAATCCATTGGCTACCATCACCAAGAGTGCCATTTTCCGACATTCTTTAATCCTATTCCAACTTCATCTCATCAATGTTGAATTTAGATCCTGTCACCACCCCTCATCCCTGCTATCACTTTCCAATGGCTTTGCAGCCCACTTACAATAAAACACAAACTTCTAACCATGTTTCAAGCCCTTGCATGATCTGACCCTTGCCTATTTCTTCCCTGTACCCACCACCTCATGGCCATACTGGGCTTCTTGTATCTAACACTCCATGTTCATTTCTACCTCAAGGACTTTGTACTTAGTCCCTCTGCGCAAAACACACTTTTTCCAGATCCCAAAACAGACAACTCTTTTTGACTGTCAAGGCCATCTTGTATAGGACCTCCTCAGAGAAGCCTTCTGGGATTGCTCAAAATAAAGTAGTCTCCTCTTTTGGTCACTTTCTATCACTGTTTTACTTTTCTCATTTGTTCATTTGCTTATTTATCATCTAACACTTCCGCCAGCAAAATATAATCCCCATGAGAGCAGAGTACGTCTTCTTTACCACTATGTCTTCAGTACCTAGAATATCACTTGACACATAATAATCAATAAATGGTGTGAGTTTATGAATGAATGATGTTGCCCAGAGAGTGGTGTGTGCCTCATCACTGCCACCAGTGCTGTCATCTCCCATGAGAACAATGTGGTGTGTGTCAAGGGAGGCAGGTAAAACATAGTAGATAAGACTGTGAGCTCTGGGGCCAGCCCACCTGGCTATGTGTCTGGCTCTGCGAATAACTAGCTGTGTGATTTGGGGCAGGTTAAAGAATTCGTCTCTACTTCAGTTTCCTGGAGTTAACGTTATCCACCTCATAAAGTTGCTAGGAAAACTAAAGAAGAAAATACATGTAAAACACTTAGAACAGTTTGACACATAGTAAGAATGCCAGAAAAAAGAAATGAGCCTTTATATTCTCATTACATTATTGAGGTTTCTTTCATTTGCATGTAAAAGAAACAAACTTTAGTCAGTTTAAGCAACAAAGAGGAATTTATTATGTAGTTATAGGGATATTTCACAAAATCCATAGGCAAAAGTGCATCTGGGCCTCAGGAAGGAACCATAATCAAGAGCTAGAAAGCCATCTATCTGGCCAGGCAAGCTGTCTCACCCCTGTAATCCCAGCACTTTGGGAAGCCGAGGTGGGTGGATCACTTGAGGTCAGGAGTTTGAGACCAGCCTGACCAACACAGTGAGACCCCATCTCTACTAAAAATACAATTAGTATTTTTGTATACAGTTAGTATACAAAAATTAGCTGGGCATGGTGGCACGTGCCTGTAATCCCAGATACTTGGAAGGCTGAGGCAAGAGAATCACTTGAACCTGGGAGGCAGAGGTTGTAGTGAGCCGAGATCATGCCACAACACTGCAGCCTGCCGACAGAGTGAGACTTCATCTCAAGAAAAAGAAGAAGAAGGAGAAGGAGGAGAAGAAGAAGGAGAAGGAGAAGGAGAAGGAGAAGGAGAAGGAGAAGGAGAAGGAGAAGAAGAAGAAGAAGAAGAAGAAGAAGAAGAAGAAGAAGAAGAAGGCCATCTATCGGTACATGTTCTCTCTCATCTCACATCCTGGCTTTTCTCTGTAGCTCAGCTCTACATCTAGGACGACTTTCCTTCCCTAGTCCCTTGCTACAGCCCCTGAGCTTACATATTACAGACCCACCCACGTGAGGGATGACAGGCAATTCCTTGTTCCCAGCTGCAAATGCTGAGGTGTGATGATCTTATTGGCCCTCTTGAGCCTGATGCCTATCCCAGTCAATCAGCCAAGCCATCGGAGTGGGTATGCATACAAGCACAGCAGCTGGGGGCCACCACTGCGATTCCAATGGTATATGTCGTCTCCTGAGAAAAGGAGCCTGCCTGGCCCATGGGCTAGGGAGACACCCTACATGGAGTGTACTGCACAAATCTTCCCAAACCTGTCAGTCCAGGAGGTGCTGGAACAGCTCTAGGTCTTCAGTAGAAGTGGAGAGAATGTCCCGGTCTTCCACTCCTTGAGCAAGCCAGGCAGCACTGCCTATGTCCCCCAGTCTCATGGAAGCACCTCAGCTCCTTCCTGAGGAAAACTGCCCGGTGACAGACCTATCCTTTTCATGTCCTCATCTCACCCATGCACCAAACATTCAGACATTTCCTCCTTATGGCTTCCAACCTTCATGCAGATGAACACAGGCAGATAGAAGACTGTGGTGCTTTAGCTCCACCACTTCCTCCCACACTCTACTCCACCACTCCACCCCCATGCATAGCCCCTGCTTTCATATCTAGAAAAGGTTTCCACCTACATCACTTAACACCAAGGACACTCAGGTTTTGACTGCTGATTGTATTGCAGGACTTTAGGTAGGAGCAATGCGTCCTAAGCAAAAGGGACTGGAACTCTAGGGAATATAGACTAGGTCAGGTTTATGTCCAGTTGCAGCCATCACAGCTGGTGTCGAAGACAAGTCCGGCCGGGCAGTTCTGCTGGTACATGACTCCATTCACGCAGTGCCAGAAGGCGTTTCTGTTATTTGCCACTGGGTAGAGGCCATTGGCTTTGCCAGCACAGAATCCACTGCCTCCGGAGCTGCCTCCAGAGCCGCTGCTCCCACTCCTGTTCCCACTGGGAGCAGTAGTTGTTGGCTCGGTTGGCTGAGCTGGAGCCGTGCAGCCTGAAACACAGAGCAGTAAGAGCAGACTAGTGGGCTTGGGAGAGGCTCTAAGCTTCACCTAGAGGTGAAGAGAACTGTGGGAGTGGAAGTGTGGAGGTGGGATGCAGCTGGCTCTGGATCTCTGTAACTCAGAAGAGAAAGTAGCTCCATGGTCAGGAGTTAAGTAAAGCTATTGTGTCAAGCCAGCCTGCCTTCAATTGTAAAAAAAAGGTTGCTCTTTCCTTATAACATCCAAATCACTCAAAAAATATTTACTAACCACCAAATGTATGCAAAACACTTTTTTAGAATCTGGGCATACATGGTGAACCAATAAATTCTAGGAAAAATCTGGAAAAAATTTAGAGAATTGATACGTCCCCTGAATCACAGACTGGAGATATGTGAGCATTGGTGGGGGTTTCTTAAATCTCCCCAGGTGGGCTGAGAAAGACTTTGAATAAGCGGTTCATAGAGAAGTAGATACTTATACTGATGTTAGTATAATTTCTTGAGGCTCTTCCACACCCTTAAGACTTAGCAGACTTAGAACACCCACCCAGTTAGGCCTGGCTTCCCATAAGTGCATAATGTTCCTGACATGGCAGTTCAAGGGTGGAACCTGTCTCTCACCTGGGCAGGAGCAGTGAGGTGAAGTGGAAAGAGGATCCCTGGGCAGAGGGTAGGTGGGAAGACATCAGGGTTGCTTTTTGAGTTGGAGAAGGGGCATTTACATACCTGGGCATTCCCGCCTAGTCCCTTACTTGCACTCTGCAGGCCGAGGACCTTCTTCAGGGTGGAGATTAGGGGAAACTTGCCCTGGTTGCAGAAAGTGCCAGTAAAGTCATCCAGATCAATGGCCCAGACCATGGCGCCTCCAAATTGGTTGCTCTTAAGCCATTGAGGCTGTTTAAAGAAAGAGGATAACAGGAATCACTTGCTTTTCTGGGACTCAGGGCTGGGACCTCAACATATTCAAGGGACTGATCTTACCTTAATATTGAAGCTGTTGACGTTGTCATAGCCAACCCACACATTGCCCTGATAGGCATAAGGCGCTTTCTTAGGGTCATCCCATTCCTGAGTGGCTCCATTTTTCAGGATCTTTCAAAAGTCAAGAGATTCAAATCTTTTAAATGTTACTCCCATTAAAGAAAAACATGTTTCTAATTTTTCTTCTTTCATGTTTCCAGTTGGGGTTTTGCTCAATTTCTAATTACAGGTTTTTATATGTAGTAAAGAGGATCAAGTTGCTCGTGAAATGATTTTGGGAACCCACAGTAAGATGAGAGGTATATTTATTTTATTACCTGTGTGCTAATATAAATTACATGAAAAAGGTAGTCTGTCATGTGAAGGGATATTATGCATTATTAAATGCTCTTCATTTGGATTATGTAAATGAATGTTATTTAAGCACTTTAAGCAGCTGTGTTTAAAGTATTTAGGTCAGAGACAGAATGAACATTCAAGATTTCAGCAGATTCTAGCTACCCTAAGGCACAGTGTATGGAATTCACAGAGCACTTTTCAGTCCAATCTATGTACCTCATAGTAAGCCCATGTCCCAGACTCCCTGGTATAGGGCCCAGCAGGACCAGCACCAGAGGTGGGGGCACCAATTCCATCATTGGAGGGGTTGCTCAGGATGAGACGTGTCCATAGGTAGGGAATCCAACTAGGAGCTTCTCAGCTGGGGCTCCGTTGTCCTTCCAGTAGTTCATGACATAATCCTGCAATGGCAGTGGGTTAGTTACAGGGCGCAACCAGATGAGGACCCAGTGCTTAGTTTTATTAGTCCCCTATTCCAACAGGTGAAACTGTATGCTGTTAATTGCAGATTGAGTAGTTTTTTTTTTTTTTTTCCCCAAAACATTTTGGTGAAGTTGTAATTAATGAAATATGATCAACGTGAGGATAGTTGTTTAAGTGAGACACTTGCAGAATTTGTGTTTACTATGCGTCAGAGTCTCTGTGTGATTAACATCATCATCTCTGGTCTGCACTTGCATCTGTACAGGGACTCACCACATTGAGGTAGGCGTTGCTGCCAGTGTCAGTCGGGTATTTGTACAGGGGGCTGTTCTCTCCTGTGTAGCCCTCCCAGGTGCTATGGAAGTCATAGGTCATGACATGGATGTAGTCCAGGTACCTGAGGTGGGGTAGAGGATTTAAAATCATTTCTGATGGTCATTTCCCACACCCACGCAGGCACAGGACACCACTTCTAAAGCCTCCTAAACAAGGTCCCTGAATAGCAAGCCAGACCAAGGACAAGCCTAGTGTGCCCGAGTGACACCTCCAGGAGTTTGAAGATAAGGCACATAACTCACTGTGACAGCTGGGGGATCTCATAGCCAGACTGGATGGTGGAGATACCAGCAGCTACTGCAGCAGTGACCAATAGCCTGGGCTTGTTGCTCTGCTTGGCCTCCTGCTCAAAAGCTTGATGCATTTCCTACAGAATAATAAGGCGTAATAGGACATCTATGATGCTGATTTTAGCTCCTTAAATAATAATAATAAACATATGTTTGTATAATGCTCCTCTTTCTTAAATTGCTTTCACATATTTTATTTTACTTTAGTCTTTCAACAACCTAATAAAGTAGATAGGATAGATACTATTATTGAATTTTATGGCTATCTAATATGCATAAGAGTTAGGAGACTTTCACCAAAGTCCCACAGTGAGTTAGTAGGTAGGTAATGACCAAAACCCAGGTCTCAGACCACCACCAGAGCTCCATTGTATCTCTATACTTTGAAGCTATAGTTGCAGTGATACCCTACATCCAGCAGTATAGAAATTTGTTTCATAAAGTAGATGAACTACTTTATAGGACTGACTTCCCAACAAATAAAATGGTGAATTGGCCAATGAGGAAGGTGGTAACAGCTAGATGATAGGTTCCCATTCAATGCTAGAGATTAATCCACCTGTATCTGTGTGACTATAACCTCATTTGGAGTACTGGGTTTAGTTCTTATAATTGCACTATTAGGGCATGCCAGAGTATGTTCCAGTGAAGGCTGGGCCTGAAAATTGTCTTGTTGTTATTGGTAGAAGGAACTAAGATATTTAACTGGAATAAGAGAAATTATAGGCAAGGCGTTACAGCTGTCTTAAGACATTAAGCCCATATATTGCAAAAGGTGTAGCCTTATTTTCTGTTGCTTCTGCAGGCAGAACTAGAAACAATGACCAGAAGTTATAAGTTATGACTGGAGGCATGTTCCAGCCAAGAAAAGAGATATTCCTTTCTGATCATTAGAGCAATTCAACAAGTAAGGAAATTGACTTTTCACCTATTACTTAACACTGAAACTATTCAGAGGCTGGGTGATGATCTGTTACATAGCATGGTATAGCAAACAATCTGTCTTGGGAGACAGTAAGTCTAAAAACCAAGTATATCAAGTCAAGCTTTTTTGTCCTAGACTCCAGATTGATATTTATCTGATGTCTACTGGGCATTCCATTAGGATGCCCTACAGATACCTCACACTCATCAAGTTCAAGGTCAGTTCTTCTTCTTTCAGATCTACACTTCTTCCTGTATTTACCATCTTACTTAATAGCATTAAAATCAAACCCATCGTCAATGTCAGAAAACTGGGGGTCCTCTCCGTTTCCCATTTCCGGTTGATCTCCAAATCCTATTGATTCTATCCTCTTGATATCTCGTATATACATCCTCTTCTTCCCTCAGTGTTAGAGCCTTTGTTGGGGCCCTGATCATTTCTTCCTTGATTTACTGCAAAAACCTCCTAATTCTATCCATGCCTTCTCATCTCCTTCTAATTTGTCCTCTATGGTTAAAGCCAGCTCTCTACTATTTAAAATTCTTCAAAACAGTCCCATTGTGTCAAAGGTAAAGTGCAAATTGCTGAACATAATATGAAAGTTCTCACATTGTCTGGTTCTTCATGCAACTTCACAGCCATTACTCACCCACTTGCTCACACTTATCTGTATATCATTTGTGCCATTCCCATCTTCACTTAATTGGTTAACACCAGTTTCTTTCAAGACTGAGCCCAGGCATCACTTTCTCTAGGAAACACTTTCTGATGCTGCCCCAGAGCAGATTTAGGTACTCTCTTTCCTTGTTACTTTTGTACTCTGCAGACCTCTAGCATGGCATTTATCACAATGCACTGTCATTGTTCATTTTTTTCAGTCTTCCATTTCAGAAGAAGTTCTTCAAAGCCAAGGATAGTATCTTATTCTTATCTTTAGCCTGACAATGTCTGCCACAGAATATGTGCTCAGTAATAATGGGCAGCCTACTGTAATACTTAGAAACAATGGACTCTGTAGCCAAACTGCAGAGGCAGTTACGATGCCTACTAGTTGTATGATCTTGGGCAAGTTACTTAAACCCTCTCTGTACTTCAGTTTCCTCATCTGTAAAATAAAGATTATAATACTTATAGTATGTGTGCCGTAGAGTAAATATGAAGATGATGTGAGTTATGGTTCTTAAAGCAACATGTCAAGCAGCACCTGGCACACAGCTCACATATTGTTTTGTTGTTGCTATTAAATGTTTGTTTAATAAATGCATGATACATAAGAATCTTTGCAATGCTTATATCCTATCAGTTTAAATTCAAGTTTAGTTTTCCCCTAGAGCCACCCAATTCTCCTTGGAAAGAAAGACTTTGAATCTTTTTGGGTTAAAGGCTGTGACTTCCTTCCCCACCTGCACCAGGACAGTGAAGAGATGCTTGTCCTGAGGAGGGCTCCCACGAGAGCCAGGGTACTCCCAGTCCAAGTCCAGCCCATCAAACTCATACTGGCGCAGGAATTTGACAACTGAGGTGATGAAAGTCTGGCGGTTTTCAGAAGTAGAAACCATGGCAGTGAAACTGAGGGTTCAGTCTGACTGAACCAAAGAAGGCAGGGTGAGGCCTTGGTGGTCCCAACACCTTGGAGTAAAATTAAGCTCTCAATTTCTGCCTCAGAGCCCTTCATCAGGACCCATAGCCCAGAGTAAAGCATGTTCTTGGTTTTCTCCTCTCCTTCCTTTGTAATCACTACTCTTCCCAGCCATGGTATCTTTACATTCCCTTTATTTTGTTATCCCCCCCAAACTCTGCTCTTTCTCCCAAGTTGTCCTTGTTTCTTTGAATACCTGGCAAACCCAGCACACTGGGTCCCTTCCCCAAACAGTCCACCAAGTTCACGTACCCTCCAAGAAGTCCTCTTGTTTATTTGCGTGATTTTCTCATTCCTCTCCACACCAAAAGATAAATAGAGGGAAGCACTGTAACACTCTAATCGGGGTTTGTACTCTTGAAATACTTTATGAAGAGGTTGTTTGGGAACCTCAGTAAGTAAACCTCTGTGGATAAGGCCCCAAAATGTCCACCAAAAATTAAATGTATGAAATAAAATGTGTTCCACTTAATATTGTGGTTCTGGTGTAGCGACTTATTTAATTCATATATTTGTTTATGTACATCCTCAATACCCTGTCTTAGACTGTGAAGTCTAAAGGGACAGTGATCACATGGGGCTAACTTATTCTCAATAGCAAACAAACAACATGCTCTCCAAGAAGACTTACGGGGCAGTCCCGGAGTTCCAGCCTCCAATGGCCAGGAGAGTTTTCAGCTGCCTGTTCCTGTAGAGCAAGGATAGAAACAGATAAATTTCAAAATTTATGACTCCCTCCATTTAAAATGCATTGCCTTAGTATTGGATCTGGTCAGATATTTTTGTTTTGCCTTTTGTAGAACAATTTTCCTCCGCTACTGAAAACTTCCTTTATAAAAATTCTTTGTGTTGTTCTTGTCATGAATGCACTCAGGGTTCCCTAGGGAAATCTAAATTTTGAAACTGGGCTTTAAAAAATATTGTGTATTGGCAGTAACTTTGATACGCGTAACTTTAAAAAGCATCAATAGCTAATATAATATTCTGTCCCATCAGATAAAATAGTAAATGTTGCTTGAGCTTAATTACATTCGTAGCCTCTGTAACATTAACATAAATTAATTGGCTTGAAATTATACACATACTCTGGAATAGACATTCCCAAACATAAAAGTATGTAATAATTAAGTGCAAGGGTTGTGGGAGGACAAGATTAAAAATCTGGGTTTATCACCTCTTCCCCTGAGATTCCAATTAGGTTGGATTGCAGTAGGGACTAACACTTTAATCAAGTACCGCACATGATTTTGAGGCAAGGAGTCAATGGACCACACTTTCAGAAACACTGCTGTAAAGGAGTTTATTTTCTCTGAGTCATTGTGACTTAAATTCTAGTGGCTGCATTCACAATAATACCATTACTGATAGTGGCAATCACCTGTACTTTCCTTCCGTTAAATATGACTAAACTGAACAAAATCAACTCAGAATGAATGAAAGACCTCAATTTATGACCTCAAATTGTAAAACTACTGGAGGTTTTACAAATTGTAAAACTCCAAGAGCTACAACAAGAATTTTTTTGATACGACCTCGAAAGTGCAGCAACAAAAGCACAAATAGACAAATGGGATTACATCAAGCTAAAAAGCTTTTGCATGACAAAGGAAACAGAGTGAAGGGACTACCTATGGAATGGGAGGAAATAGTTGGGAACAATATGTCAAGTAAGGGGTTAGTATCAAAAATATATAGGAAATGTTTATAACTCAGTAGTGAGAAAGCAAATAACCTGATTAAAAAATGGGCCAAGGACTTGAATAGACATTTCTCAAAAGAAGACATACCAATGGTCAACTAGTGTATGAAAAATGCTCAACATCACTAATCATCAGAGAAATATATATCAAAATCAAATAAGACACCACTCAATCCAGTTAGAATGGCTGTTATCAAAAAGATGAAAGACAAGTGTTGGAGAGGATGTGGACAAAAAGGAACTCTTGCACACTGTTGGTGGGAATGAACATTAGTGTACCCATTATGGAAACAGTATGGATGTTCCTCAAAAAATTGAAAGAATAACTACCATATGATCCAGCAGTTATACTACTGGGTTTATATCCAAAGGAAATGAAATCAGCGTGTTGAAGACATATCTGAATTTCCATGTTCATTGCAGCACTGTTTACAATAGCTAAGATGTGGAGTCAACCTAAGTGCCCATCGATGAATGAATGGATAAAGAAAATGTGGTATTTATAGACAATGAATACTGTTAAGTCTTTAAAAAGAGGCGGAAATCCTGCCATTTGCAGCAATGTGGATAAACCTGGAGGAACTTATGTTAAGTGACATAAACCAGGCACAGAAAGAAAAATACCACATGATCTCACTTAAAAGTGGAATCTAAAAGAAGTTGAACTCATAGAAGTATATAGTAGAATGGTGGTTAGCAGAGGCTGGGGTGCTGTGGGGGTTGGGGGGGATGTTGGTGAAAGGATACAAAATCTCAGTTACAAATGAGGAATAAGTTGCAGAGGTATATTGTACAGCATGGTAACTATTGTTAATAGCAATATATTGTATTTTGAAAATTGCTAAGAGTACATTTTAAGTGTTCTCACCACAAAAATATCAAGTATTTGTGGAAATGCATATGTTGATAGTTTGATTGAGCCATTCCACACCATATTCATATTTCAAAACATTACATTGTCCATGATAAACACATACAATTTTTGTCAATTATAAAATAAAAATGAAATGCAGAGTCTTGGTCCCCATCTCAGATCCATGGATCTGGACTACATTTTAAGAAGCATTAATGTTTGGGAAGTGCTGAAAAAGGGGATATCAAATTAAATATCTCCCTCCTCTTACTTATTTTTCAGGCCATTGAAAGCTTGGTAGAGAGTCACATCATTCCATTCGATGGTGGTGATCTTGTTGTTCTGCATCCCAGCAAAGGCGTAGATCAGGTGGGTACAGAGGCAGGGGCTGATGTCGTCAGGCGTGAAGCGCCCCAGACCTGACCGGTACTGGGCCCAGTTGGAGAAGTAGCATGTCAGCTGGTAGGCAGAGCCTGTGTGTAGTCAGCAGGAGGGACAATGGCCTGGTTTAGGAGCCACTGAATTGCGCTGTGAGTTTTGGCCCTGCCTCTGTTTCCCTCCCTGTGCCTCAGATGCCTGACCTCTGTGTGGAGGGAGGTAGTATGAACACTCTTGCAGATGCATCCTACGATTCTAACTCAGAACTAGTCAGTAACTTGGGAGTTGTTGATTTTTAACTTTGACAGACTCATTTTGGGATTTTGGATAAGCCTAGGTGGCAGCCTTCTAAGAAAAGATGCCCATAGTCCTATGAAGCCCAGTGAGTACCAGTTTATAATTCAGATGGTCATGCTGAAGAGGACAGCAGTGACAGCCAATCCAAAACACTAGATTACACCCAAATCAAACCCATCTGTCTGTGAAGCAAACAGCAGCTCTCTTTCCCTCATATGGTTTATCTCATATATATATGTATATATTCAATGATAAAACATGGAGTTCATGACTTACCCAGCTGCACATTCAGTACAAGAACAAGACCTAGATAGAAAGAAAAAGCATGTACTTTGAACCAGTTGTCTGTACCCCATAGAATCTAATTCTGAAGGATTGATTGCCTTCCAATTTGCCATAAATTGTTACAGCCTCAGTGAAATTTAGTGGTGATTCCAAAGGCTTTTCCGTGAACACAACAGTAGATCTACCTTTCCCTACCTTTATCAAAAATGACCATGATGCCTTCTTCTTACTCCTTCCATGTCACAAATAAATGTTACTGAATGCTGAGTCCGAAGTCTACTATCTATGGAAGACGTACTTCCTGAAATCACCAACTGGTCACTGTACTCAGTGATGACACATCCATTCTTTCTTCCCCTACCTGAGTGATGGAACACAGCCTTCCAACAGACAAGGCACCTGCTAAAGCAGAGAATTCAGTATCTTCTGGGCATTAGGAGTTTTTTGGAATGACTTTCAGGAGCTCTTATATGAGGAGAGAAGAACTAGGAACTATGGGGTTGAGACTCCAGATGACTTTCCCCGACTTCTACAAAGCAATTCTTCTACTCTGATTGTTTTATAAATTGAGCTTGAGGTTTCATTCGGAAAAGGTTCTGAAGCTTAAACAGTTTGAAAATCCCAGCTCTAGAGCAACCAATAAATTCTTGGTATGACTTGGCTCTAAACAACTTACTGAATCAATTTCTTTGAATAATTTAATTTCTAACATGTTTATGGTACGTCATCAACTCAGTAGGATAATAGAGGAATAAATGGAGAAATAATTCTGGAAACAGCAGAACAAAGACAACTTGCATAACTCTGTCTCAGTTCCTACTGATTTTCTTCCCCGAAAAAGCTAGTCCAAGGACACAAGCACATCAATAAGCATTATTCCAATTAAAGTGAGACGGTGTAGGAAGAAGAGTAAAGAAAAAGGAATGGCCGAACAAAAGACGAAAAAGTAAGACTAACAGTGGGAGAAAGTAAGCCTTTCCTTTAGGACTAGGTCTGTGGGATTAACAAAAGCAGAAATGTTACCAGAGTCAGTTGAGGTTAAGAGAACGAGAGGCAGACTGATTTGTATATAACAAGATTTACTTGAAATTTGAAATAATGAAAGAAGAATGGAAAAGTATAGAGATGTAATATGAAGACCACTTCATGATTGTCAGAGCCTGTGAGAGAAAAAGAAACCAGATAAGACGAAGGGTCAATCTTTGATTACAAACCCACCTGTGAGGAGAATAAGCTTTGCCATGGTTGCAGTCAGTACCACTCCTGCTAGGTTGGATTTTTATACGTTCTGATTCCATGGTTATCACAAAGGCTTCCAAATGGAGAAACAATTTGACCCAGATGTGTAAGTAGCTGATCATTAAATCAACAGACCTTCTCTTCTACAAACACCCTCCCAAGACCTTCAACCTACACCCTCCCACCACCAGCATCACCACCTTCTCTGCCCAAAAAGGACAGAACAATGTCATGGTTCCTAACAGGGTGGTGGAGACCATCACCATGGAAACCACCAGTTTAATAGCTTTTTTGGCAGTTCCAAGGGCTGATAAGCATCTGTTTAGATACTGTGATTAAATTTTCTGTTGTGGACATTTTGTGTCTGGCATCAAAGCAAGTCTTTATGGAAAAATAAATAAAAAAAACCTTTGGAAGTTATTAGCTGTTCTTAAACCTTTTTTCCTCGTGGAATTATTCATATGTAATTTGTACAATCAGTGCCTAAGAAATCTTCCCTCTTTAGGTGCTATTTTCTGAATATTCTATTCACACTTGTTTTTTGGAATGGCTTCAAGTCATTACTATGTGATAATTTTATTTAAGAATGTTTGGATCTCAAAATGTCCCCCCTGAAAGTCATCAATAAGTCTCTGGTGTTCCATAGTTTCAAATTACATCCCCTAAAAACTATTTTATGTTGCTAATGGATATAAATAATGTTGATGATATTGAAATGAGTCACTTCATTGAATTTCAGCTTGACCATTTCTAGAATTTTCTATTTAAATTAACTCCAATCTAGCCCTCCAAACATAATTCACTACTATTATTCTATAATACATTTCTGCTTTGGCCAAAGGTCTATTCTTTGTCCTCAAACATGCCTTGCATGTCTTTGCTCAAGTTGTTTCTCCACTCCTTGACTGTAGTGTCTTGCCTGCAGTGTCTCCTTATCCTCACCGTCCATCCCAATCTTAGCAGTTCTTCAAAGTCCAACTCAGATCTTTTCTTTGTATCTTAATGATCTCTCCTTCTGATGTACTTTATGTGCTCTCGCACATATTTTCTGTATTGCTTATATGATACTGTCTTGTGACAATACCAGGAATGCAGTTGGCGGCAATATGAGTGCTCATTATGGGATTTCAGCACTTTAGCAGAGTTCTTGTGAGTCCAGACAGGTTTCTCCATTTACCACATTTGGAAACTAAATTGTATCCATTTTTCCTATGATCGGTAGGTTAAGTGTTTGGTTCTACTCTCAGAACCAGAAAAAGTCTAATAGAAGTGCTGCCAGAAAAATATTTTATTTTATTTTATCTTAGTTCCAGGGTACATGTGCAGGGTGTGCAGTTTCATTACATAGGTAAACATGTGCCATGGTGGTTTGCTGGCACTATTAACCCATCACTTAAGTATTAAGCCCAGCACGCATTAGCTATTTTTCCTGATGCTCTCCCTCCTGCCACCCCCACCAACAGGCCCTAGTGTGTGTTGTTCAGGGAAAGTTTCAATTGTGAAAATAATCATATCAACAAACACTACAAGTACCTACAATGTGCCCGAGACTGTATTTGGTGCTTATATCACTTAAGCTTTAATTTTGTAAGCAATCGAAACCAACGCTAATAAGTACAAATCAATATATTTGAAAGATATGTAGAAACTCACGGAATCAAAAAGAATACAGAACCTGCCTCTAATATAATAGAAACCAAGTCTTCCTATGGGGAGGGGTGTGGGAGGAAGGCTTAGGATAAATAAACTCCAATTTTATTTTCCATTCATGAATGACAACAGTTAAATCCTGGGGGAAAACATATTGTTGTATTACACCAGACCCTCGATTAGGGAAAGGGCAGGGCACTTGGATTTACATTTTCTGGAGGACTGGTCACAAAATGAAATTCTAAAAGAATAAAAAGTTAAAACAGAGTGAATTAAAAAAAAGACTATCATCAGAGGGCTTGATTTTATTATTTCTTTTACCCTAAAGAGGATTATTACTATTGCACCAATTTTGCAGATGAGAAAATCAATCAGCTATTAAACACCAGATCCAGGATTCAGTGACAAGACCATCTGTCTCCAACATGGGGATTTCCTAATTTATACTGCATTGCTTCCCTGTGTTAAGTAAGCAAGCTTTGATCCAAGTTAAACTGAGTGAGGCATTTTCCCAAGGTAGTCAAGAGAATACAGTTGAGCCAAAGAGTCAGAATGTCAAATCAAAGTCAAGGATTTGCAAAAGCAAACAGCAAGGCCAGTAGCTCCAGGTTTACCGTATTCAGGACTATCAGGTGGAGCTACCATTTATATCTAGTGAGGTATATTCTATTGAATTTGGCATCCCCGATTCTAAATAAATGATATGACCTGCAGGTTAAACATTTATTTTCAATAGCTCCTTAAGAGCTCCAGGTGAGTCCGCATCAAACTTGCATCCCATCTGAGCACTTGGGTATTGGAAAGAATCACTGCCATTATGAGTCATAGAATGAATAGTTTTAAATTGTGACCATGTGTATCCTTTTACGTTGTTAATTTTTTTCAACAATCTTGTATTATTTTTAGTCTCTTTAATTGTAAATTCTACTCTGCACATGAGTTTAGGTATACATTTTAAGAAAAATGTGGATAGGTGTGGTGGTTCAACACCTGTAATCCCAGCACTTTGGGAGGCCAAGGTGGGTGGATCACCGGAGATCAGGAGTTCGAGACCAGCCTGGTCAACATGGTGAAACCCCATCTCTACTAAAAATACAAAAATTAGCTGGATGTGGTGGCGGGTGCCTGTAATCTCAGCTAAATGGGAGGCTGAAGCAGGAGAACTGCTGGAACCCAGGAAGCAGAGGTTGCAGCGAGCTAAGATAGTGCCATCGTGCTCCAGCTCGGGTGACAACAGTGAGATTCCCTCTCAAAAAAAAAAAAAAAGTCAAAATGAAAACCCTTTCTCCATCACGTAACTTAAAATATAACATTATCTTTGACTGTTATCCTATATACTATCCTATATATATCCTATATACTTCTTTAATGATGAGTTAAAAGCTCATCATTCCCCTGGAGAAACCACTATTCTGAGTTTGGAACTATTTTCTTACTTCATTTATAGTATTATCACATATGTCTGTTTCCCTAAATAATACATTCTTTAGTTTTATATTCACTTATTATAATCACTTTATTATATTAGTTTCAACATATTCATTAGTCTTGACTTTATAGAAATGAAATAATACCATATGCATTCTTCTATTTCTTGCATTTTTAGCTCAGCATTGTTTTTGAGATTTATCCAATTGGTACAAGTAGCAGCTGTTCACTTATTTTCATAGCTCTATGGTATTCCATTAGACAAATACGCTTTGATTTACTGATCCTTTCTCTGTATAACAACATAAGGTTTATTTTCAGTATTTTCTTCTACATGCTGCTGTCAGCGTTCCTGCACACATGTCTCTTGGTGCTCTTCTGCAATAATTTTTCCAGTGTTTACACCTAGGAATGGAATTGCCCAGTGAGATAGCACATGCATATTAAAATTTACTATTTACCTAGAAAGTTTCTTCCAACGTAGTTATATCAATTTACACTATCAACAGCAATGATTGAGAATTCCTACTCCACCTCTTTGCCAAAACTTAATCATCAGACTAAATTTGTGTCATTAAGGTGAGTAGTTTCAGTTTATATCTATCACATTACTAATGTGGTTGAGCATTTCTTGACATTTATTGGCTGCTTTCGTTTCCTTTTCTGTGAAATGCCTGCTTGTATCTTTTGCCCATTTTTCTATTGTGCTGCCCACACGTTTATTAATTTTTATCACCATGCTTTATATATTCTTGATTGTAATTATTTTTCAGTTATGCCCATTGAACATATCTTTTCCAACTTTATGGGTTATTTTTTCACTCTCTTTATGGTGCCTTATAATGAAAATACATTCTTAATTTTAATATAGCCAAATGCATACCACTTGTATTTTATAGTTTGATTTTTTGGAATCTGATTTGAAAAATTTCTCCCTACTCTGAGGATGTAAATATACTTTATATTTTCTTCTAAAATTTTAAATATTGTCTTTAAATTTGAGCTATTAATTTATTAAATTTATCTTTTGTGTGTAGTGCACAGACTTGATCCAATTTCATTTTTTCCATGTGGGTAACTGCTTGCCCCAACATAACTTTAATAACCCATCTTTTCCACACTAATTTGAAATGCCATTTCTGCCACTCCTCAGACCTGTCATAGGTAATGGTATCCCATCCTCCGACAGACACACACAGTTTTTCATCCTCAGGAATGCCTTAGTTTTCTTGGCCTTTTATGCTTTCATTTTAGTTTTATCATAAAAGTCCCATAAGAAACCCCACTGGAATTTTGATTGGATGTACCTGGAATAACATTGGAAAAAATGAAAATCTTTATGATTTTAAGTTTTTTCATGAAAATGGGTTGCCTCTCAAGTTATTTACATCTTTGAAAGTGTCTGTTAATAAAGTTATTATAACTTTCTCCATAGTAGTCTTTCACATCTTAAGAAATTACAGATCTCCATATGACCCAGCCATCCCATTACTGGGGATATACCCAAAGGATTATAAATCATGCTGCTATAAAGACACATGCACACGTATGTTCATTGCGGCACTATTCACAATAGCAAAGACTTGGAATCAACCCAAATGTCCATCAGTGACAGACTGGATTAAGAAAATGTGGCACATATACACCATGGAATACTATGCAGCCATAAAAAAGGATGAGTTTGTGTCCTTTGTAGGGACATGGATGCAGCTGGAAACCATCATTCTTAGCAAACTATCACAAGAACAGAAAACCAAACACCGCATATTCTCACTCATAGGTGGGAACTGAACAATGAGATCACTTGGACTCGGGAAGGGGGACATCACACACCAGGGCCTATCATGGGGAGGGGGGAGGGGGGAGGGATTGCATTGGGAGTTATACCTGATGTAAATGACGAGTTGTTGGGTGCTGACGAGTTGATGGGTGCAGCACAGCAACATGGCACAAGTATACATATGTAACAAACCTGCACGTTATGCACATGTACCCTAGAACTTAAAGTATAATAATAATAATAAAAAAATAAAATAAAATAAAAAGAAATTACAGATCTCTTATATATATTGTCTTTACTGTAGATGGTAGCATTTTAAAGTGCATTTTCTATTTATCACTTGTTTCTATAAATGCAATTAATCTTTATATAAAAACTTTAATTCCAGCAATACCACAAAATATGATTATTAGCTTGAATAATTTTCTATGCATTTTTTGGTTTCTATGTCATCTGAGAATAATGGCAGTTTTCTTTCTTCTTTTGCAATATGCTTAGCTTAAAGGAGCATCATATAAAAGGAGAATGAGGAACGATTTCTGAGAAGATGGCAGAGTAGAAAGCCCCAGGAATCTGTCTCCCTTCCTAGACAAAAAGTTTACTGGCAGAATTTGTCTGATGCAACTACTTTGGATCTCTAGAGTCTATTGAAGCCTTGCAACTTCAGAAGAAAGCTTGGTAGGTAAATTGAAGTAATTTTAGTCGATTTCAGTTCTTAGCACAGTAGCAGCTATTCTTCCCCCACCACTAAGCCCCAAGGCAGGCAGCTGTGCATATGTTCCAGGAGCAGCTTATACAGAGCTTGTGGGAACCAGGGTGGGCAAAAAAGGACTATGTCCTTCAAATATCAGAGATCTGTGCTCTTGTCACTGATTGCTGCTTCTGATTACAAAGGTGCAGACAAAGAGGTAGGCAGTCATTGTTGTTGCACTTCCCCCCATTGTTGCAAGCTACTCCCCATCTGGCTCAAGTAAAGGGTTGGCACCATTCTTATCTTCCCTTTATTTTTCTCTTTCCAACATTTGGAAGCCAAACATCAAACACTAGAACATTAAAAAATAATTGTATATATTGGGAGAATTAGAAAGTGACTGCATATGCCCAAGGAAAGGCTCAGAAAAGACCTGTGAAGATCTGAAGTTTATACTTCAGGCTTATTCTCAGCACAGAGACAGCTTACAACAACAACAACAACAACAAAACCCCAAATCAAAGCCAAGTGCAGTGACCTGTAATCCCAGCTACTCTGGAGGCTGAGCTGGGAGGAGCATTTGAGCCCAGTAGTTTGAGACCAGCCTGAGCAGCACAGCAAGATCACATCTCTAAGAAATAAAGAAAAAAAAAAAAAGACAAAAAACCAAAGCAATAACAAAAACCCCCAGCAAATCCTGGGGAATGGGGAGAATCTGCTTTTCAGAGATACAATATTATTAGATTCAAATGTCCAGTTTTTAACCAAAAATCATAAGGCGTACAAAGGAAGAAGAAAGTATAGCTCATTCAAACAAACAAAAAAAATAAATCAATATAAATGTCTCCAAAAAAGACCTGATGGCAAATATACTAGGCAAAGACTTTAGAACAACTGTCTTGAATATGTTCAAAGAACTAAAAAAAAGACGTAGAGAATGAAGGAAATGATATACGAACAAAATGTAAATATCAATAATAAGATTTTTTAAAATTTGGATAAGAAAGGACAATAAATTGTAGAGCTAAAAATTAATATAACTGAAATGGAAAACTTAGTAGAAAGGTTCAAGGGCAGATTTGCACTGACAGGAGAAAGAATTGGGAAACATAAAGATAGGAGAGTGAAAATTATTAAGTTGGAGGAACAGGAAGAAAACAAATTGAAGAATACTGAAGAGAGCCTAAAGGACATGTGAAAAGCCATCAAGTGAACCAACATACACATTGTGGGAATTCAAGAAAAATAAAAGAGAAAGGAAGGAGCAGAGACATTATTTTGAAAGATAATGGCCTAACACTTCCCAAATTTGATGAAAGACATGTATATAGACATCCAAAAACTCAGCAAACTCCAAGTAAGATGAACTTAAAGAAATTCACACAAGACACATTATAATCAAATTTTAAAAGACAAAGACAAAGAGAGTCTTGAAAGCATCAAAAGAGGAGCAACGGGCCACATACAAGGGATCCTCAATAAAATTATCAGCAAATCTCTCATTAGAAACTTTAGAGGCCAGAAGGCAGTTGGCAGATATATTCAAAGTTCTAAAAGAAAAAAAGTGTCAACCAAAAATCTTTTATCTGGCAAAACTATCCTTCAAAAGCCAGGGATAACATGAGATATTTCTAGATAAGCAAAAGCTGATGTAGTTTGTTACCAATAGACCTGTCCTGGGAGAAATACTCAAGGGAGTCCTATAGGATGAAATAAACAGACACTAGACAGAAACTTGCTGCCATATGAATAAATAAAGTTCTCAGTAAAAGTTAACACACAGACAATCATAAAAGCTAGTATTATTGTAATAATGACTTGTAACTCCACTTTTTGTTCTCCATGTAATTTAAGAGACAAATGCATTTCAAAGAATCATTAGTTTACATTTTTGAACACATAATATATGAAGATGGTATTTTATCACATCAACAACTGAAAGGGGTAGGGAATGGGGCTGTAAAAGAGCAGAGTTTTGTAAGTTATTGCAGTTAAACCTGTGTAAATTCAAATTAGAAGGTTATAACCTTAGGATATTACATGTAATCCCCATTGTAACTAATGGGGAAGAAAATAGCTATGTATATGTGTGTATTCATATGTGTGTGTATATATATGTGTGCATGTATATATGTGTATGTGTGTGTATATGTGTATAGATGTATGTGTGTGTATATAAAGAAATGTAAACATTTCACTACAAACAATCAACTAACCACAAAGAAAGACAGTAATGCCAGAAATGCGGGACAAAAAAGCTAAAAGGCATATAGGAAAGAAATAACTAAAATGACTGAAATAATTCCCTCTTTATCAGTAATTTCTCTAAATGTAAATATATTAATGCTTCAATCAAAATACTGAGATTGGCAGAATCAATTAAAACACATAATCCAAACATACGCTGTCTACAAGAGACTCATTTTAGATTTAAAGACATAAATAATTTAAAAGAGAAAGGATGGAGAGAAGTATTCCATGCAAATAGTAACCAAAAGAGGGCAGGAATGGCTATATTAATAACAGACAAAATAGATTATAAATTTAAAAATGTACAAGAGACAAAACAGGACATTACATATTAATACAAGGTTTAATAGAGCAAGAATCTAACAATTTCAAACATTTCTGTACCTAATGACACACTATAAAAATATATGAAGCAAAAACCGACAGAATTAAAGGAAGAAATAGACAGTTCTACAATAAATGCTACTTGGAGACTTCAATACCCCATTCTCAGTAATGAATACAACAATCACATGGAAGATAATTGAGGAAATAGAGGACCTAAACAATATAATAAACCAACTAGATGTAAGAGTTATACACAGAATACTCTACCTAACAAAAACAGCATTTACATTCTTCCCAAGCGCACATGGGACATTTTTCAGTATAGACTATATATTAGGTTACAAATTAAGTCTCAACAGATTTAAAAATATAGAGATCATACAAAGTATCTTCTCCAACCACAAAGGGGGTGAAGTTAGAAATCGATAATAGAAGTGAAACTGTAGAAGCCACCAGTCTGTGGAAGCTAAACAACACACTGTTAAACAATAATAGATTAAAGAAGCAGTCACAAGGGAAATTTAAAAATACTTAGAAATGAATGAAAATAAAACATAACATAGCAAAACTTATGGGAAACTGTGAAGGCACTACTAAGTGAGAACTTTATAACTCTAAATATTTACATTGAAAAAACAAGAACAATCTCAAACTGACAGTCTAATTATGCTTAAGGAACTACAAAAAGAAACACAAATTAAACCCAAAGGTAGCAGAAAGAAGGAAATAATAAAGACTGGCGCTCCAATAAATGAAAGAGAGAATAGTAAAACAATAGAGAAAATCAATAAAATAAAAAGTTAGTTATTTGAGAAGATAAAACACTTCAACAAACTTTTAGCTAGACAAACTAAGAAAAAAGAGAGAAGACTCAAATTACTAAAATCAGAAATAAAAATGGGGACATTACTACTGACTATAAAAAATAAAAAGGATTATGAGGTTTTTTAAAAAAATTTAAGTTCTAGGGTACATGTGCACAATGTGCAGGTTTGTTACATAGGTATACATATGCCATATTGGTTTACTGCACCCAATAACTCGTCATTTACATTAGGTACTTCCCCTAATGCTATCCCTCCCCCAGCCCTCCACCCCGGGACAGGTCCGGTGTGTGATGTTCCCCACCCTGTATCTCATTGTTCAATTCCCATCTATGAGTGAGAACATGTGGTATTTGGTTTTCTGTCCTTGTGAGAGTTTGCTGAGAATGATGGTTTCCAGCTGTATCCATGTCCCTGCAAAGGATATGAACTCGCCCTTTTTTATGGCTGCATAGTATTCCATGGTATATATGTGCCACATGTTCTTTTTTTTTTTTTTTTTTTTTTTTTTTGAGACGGAGTCTTGCTCTGTCACCCAATCTAGAGTGCAGTGGCACAATCTTGGCTCACTGCTAGCTCCACCTCCTGGGTTCATGCCATTCTCCTGCCTCAGCCTCCCAAGTAGCTGGGACTACAGGCGCCTGCCACCACACCCAGCTAATTTTTTTTTTCGTATTTTTAGTAGAGATGGGGTTTCACCGTGTTAACCAGGATGGTCTCGATCTCCTGACCTCGTGATCTGCCCGCCTCGGCTTCCCAAAATCCTGGGATTACAGGTGTGAGCCACCGCACCGAGCGGCCACATTTTCTTTGTTCAGTCTATGATTGCTGGACATTTGGGTTGGTTCCAAGTCTTTGCTATTGTGAATAGTGCCACAATAAACATACGTGTGCATGTATCTTTATAGTAGCATGATTTATAATCCTTTGGGTGTATACCCAGTAATGCGATCGCTGGGTCAAATGGTATTTCTAGTTCTAGATCCTTGAGGAATCGCCACACTGTCTTCCACAGCGGTTGAACTAATTTACACTTCCACCAGCGGTGTAAAAGTGTTCCTATTTCTCCACGTCCTCTCCAGCCTCTCGGACTGCCGTGCTAGCAGTGAGCAAAGCTCCGTGGGCATGGGACCCATGGAGCCAGGAGCGGAATATGATCTGCTGGTCTGCCTTTTGCTAATACCGTTGACAAAGCTCAGTATTAGGGCAGAAGTGTCCTGTTTTTCCAGGTACAATCTGTCACGGCTTCCCTTGGCTAGGAAAGGGAAATCCCCCAACCCCTTGTGCTTCCTGGGTGAGGTGATGCCCCACCCTGCTTTGGCTTGCCCTCCATGGGCTGCACTCACTGTCCAACCAGTCCCAAGAGATGAACCAGGTACCTCAGTTGGAAATGCAGAAATCACCTGTCTTCTGTGTCCATCACGCTGGGAGCTGCAGACTGGAGCTGTTCCTCTTCTGCTATCTTGCCTAATTCTCAGTGGTTGGATTATGAGGCTTTTAAGAGCAATCGTATGCCAATAAATTTGATAATTCAAATGAAATGAGCAAATTTCTAGAAACACGAAACCTACCAAAGCTAAATCATGAAAAGATAGAAAATTGGAATAGACCTATAACTACTAAGGAGATTTAATTAGTAACCAAAAATCTTACATTGGGCATGATGGCTCATGCCTGTAATCCCAACACTTTGGGAGGCTCAGGTAGGAGAATCACTTGAGCCTGGGAAGTTGAGGCTGCAGTGAGCTGTGATTGTATCACTGCATTTCAGCCTGGGTGACAGAGTGAGATCCTGTCTCAGAAAAATAATAAAATGCAATAAACTTCCAACAAAGAAAAGCTGTAGACCTGATACTTGAGAGGTGAATCTACCAAACATTAGCAACAAGCTAACACCAATTCTTTTCAAACTTTTCCTGAAAAATGAAGAGGAGAAAACACTTTCTAACTCATCGTATCTGTCCAGAATTACTGTAATATCAAAGCCAGATAAATATACAGGAAAACTACAGACCAAAATCTCTTATAAACATTGATGAAAAAATCCTCAACAAAATACTATTAAACTGAATTTAACAGGATGTTAAGGGATTATATACCGTGTTCAAGAGGGATTTATTCATAGAATGCAAGAATGGTTCAACATATGAAAATCAATGAATGTAATATACACATTAAAAGAATGAAGAAAAAAATGGCGTAATCGTCTCAACTGATGCAGAAAAAGTATTTGCCACAAGTTAACACCCTCTCATAATAAAAACATACTAGGAATAGAAACTACTTCAACATAATAAAAGCTATGTTTGAAAAACGCATAGCAAATATCACACTCAATGGTGAAAGACTGAAAGCTTTTCTAAGATCAGCAACAAGATAACAATGCTGCTTTTGCCACTGCTATTCAACATAGTCTTAACCAGAACATTTGGGTAAAAATAAGACATAAAAGGCATCCAATTTGGGAAGGAAGTAGCAAAATTGTCCCTGCAGATGTGATAATATATATGAAAAACCCTAAATTTTTCACATAAAAAATTTTGTCAGAGCTAATGAATGAATTCAGTAAAATAACAGGTTACAAAGTCAACACAAAAATCAATTGCATTTTTATAAACTCACAATGAAAATCGAAAAAGAAAAATTATAAAAATAATTTCATTTACAATAGCATCAAAGAGAATAAAATACTTAGAAATTAACTTGATAAAGTGAAAGACTGGCACTATGAAAACTATAGAACATTGTGCAAACTAATTAAAGAAGATATGAATAAATGGAAACTTGCCCCATGTTCATGAATTGGAAGACTCAATGTTGTTAAAATGTCTATACTACCAAAGTGATGTACAGATTCAATGCAATCCCTATCGAAATCCTAATGTTGTTTTCTTTGTTGTCATTGTTGTTTTTTGAGACAGGGTCTCACTGTGTCACCCAGGATAGAGTGCAGTGGCGTGATCATAGCTCACTGCAGCCCTGACTTCCTGGGCTCAAGCAATCCTCCCACCTCAGCCTCCTGATTAGCTGGGACCACAGTCATGTGCCACCATGCCTGGCTAATTTTTTTGTATTTTTTATAGGGACAGCCATGTTGCTGAAGCTGGTCTTGAACTCCTGAGCTCAAGCAATCTGCCCACCTTGGCCTCCCAAAGTACTGGAATTACAAGCATGAGCCACCACATCTGGCCCCATTGATGTTTTTTGGGCCATTATCTAACATCACAGGCAAAATTAACTCAAAATAGATCAAAGGTCTAAATGTAAGACGTAAAAGTATAAAACTCTTAGAAGAAAACATAGGGCAAAAATTTCATGATATTGGACTTTGCAATGATTTGTTGGATATGACAGCTAAATCTCAGACAACAAAAGAATAAAATGCACAAATTGGACTTCATGAGTATTTTAAAAGTTTGTATATCAAAAGACAATACAAACAGAGTAAAACTGCAGCTCACAGAATGCTAGAGAATATTTGCAAAGAGTATATTTGATAAGAGATATTCAGAATATAGAGAGGACTTCTAAAACTCAATGACACACACACACACAACCAAACAACTTGATTCAAAAATGGACAAAGAACTTGAATATATATTTCCTCAAAGAAGATATTGAAATGGCCAATAAACGCATACAAAGATGCTTAATGTCATTAGTCATTAAGGAAATGCCTATCAAATCTACAATGAGACATCTCCTCATATCCACTAGGATGGCTACTAGAAAATAATAAGTTTTAACAAGGATGTGGAAAAATTGGAGCAGTTGTGCCCTGTTGGTGGGAATGTAAAATGGTACATCTGCTATGGAAAACAGTATGGAACTTCCTAAAAAATCATACATGGAATTACCACATGATTCAGCAATTCCACTTCTACATATACCCAAAAGAATTGAAAGCTTGGTGTCAAAGAAATATTTGTACACCCATGTTCACAGTAACATTACTCACCATAGCTAAAGCATGCAAACAACTCAAGTGTCCATCAATGAATGAGTGGATAACAAAACTGTTATTTATACATACAATAAAGTATTATTTGGCCTTTAAAAGGAAATTCTGACTTGCTACAGCATGGATGAACCCTGAGACATTTTGCCAAATGAAAAAAGCCAGTCTGAAAAGACAGGTACTATATGATTTTTCTGTTTATGTGAGATACTTAGAATAGTCAAAATCATGGAGACAGAAAGTAGAATAGTGGTTTCCTGGAGCTGGGGGAGGGGGAAATGGGGACTTACTGGTTAATAAGTATAGAGTTGGAGTTTTACATGATGGAAAGAATTATGGAAATGGAAAGGGGTGATGGCGGAAGAACATTATGAATGTATTTAGTACCAACGAACTGTACACTTAAAATAATTAAGTTGGTAACTAGTTTTGGCCGATTTTACCACAGGAAAAACATTTTTAAAACATTGAAAAAAAGACAATGGAGACTGACCCATGCAGTCAATATAAGTGAGAATGCAGGTTTGTTCACATACGAAGAGGGCAAGACTGTTAGAATAACCAATGCCGGTCAATTGCAGAGAGCATTCTCCCACACCTGTCCAGCACAAAGGTTGCCATAGGACAGAACAGAGTATCAGCATGGTCTCTAGAATAACTGACTTATATTCTAATCATGGTTCTCCTCCTTTCTAGATATATGGCATTGGACAAGTTATTTCACCTGTGAACCTCAATTACCTCATTTATTACATGTAGATAATAATAGCTATTGTCTTATAGGGTTGTTGTGAGAATTACATGAGATAACCTATGTAAAACACCTAGCACTGGGCCTAGCACATATTAGTTATTTAATAAATTTTTCCCAATCTGAGGATCTCAAGTCCTTGGACAGCTGAGGAGTAATTGTAGGGGAAAGGGGAGTTTGCACACAAAACATTGTGTGTGAATTAAATACCTTACATGTTTCAAATATAAATTTATTACAATTATTGTTATTTTTAAGATTTAATTTAATTCTATTTTATTTTAAGTTCCATGATACATGTGCAGGACGTGCAAGTTTGTTACATAGGTAAACGTGTGCCATGGTGGCTTGCCACACCTATCAACCCCTCACCTAGGTATGAAGCCCCACATGCTTTAGCTGTTTATCCTGATGCTTTCCCTTCCCCCACCCCCCTGACAGGCCCCAGTGTGTGTTGCTCCCATCCCTGTGTCTATGTATTCTCTTTATTACAATAATTTTTAAAATATAGATGTTTAAATAAAATACCAATTCATTTGGAAATTCCAGTTGCATTTTGCTATATATTTTCTTTTTTTTACTTTCTTTTTTTTTTTTAAATTACTTTAAGTTCCAGGATACAAGTAAAGAATGTGTAGGTTCGTTACATAGGTATACGTGTGCCATCATGGCTTGCTGCACCTATCAACCCATCGTCTAAGTTTTAAGCCCCACATGCATTAGGCATTTGTCCTAATGCTCTCCCTCCCCTTGCCCCCAACTCCCCAGCTGGCCCCAGTGTTTCTTGTTCCCCTCCTTGTGTACATGTGTTCTCATTGTTCCAACTCCTGCTTATGAGTGTGTCCAACTAAACACATGCGGTGTTTAATTTTCTGTTTCTGTGTTAGTTTGCTGAGGGTGATAGCTTCCAGCTTCATCCATGTCCCTGCAAAGGACATGATCTCATTCCTTCTTATGGCTGCATAGTATTCCGTGATGTATATGTACCACATTTTCTTTATCCAGTCTATCATTGATGGGCATTTGGGCTGGTTCCACATCTTTGCTATTGTAAATAGTGCTGCAATAACCATATGCGTGCATGTGTCTTTATAGTAGAATGATTTATATTCCTTTGGGTATAAAATGTTCTGTGTGAGAGACATGTGAAGGGAGAAGAAAACACACACACACAATACCTTTAAGGGTAAACAACCTTTATCCCACATGAATGGCAATGCAGATATAATAAGCAAATGATACAAAAAGCAACTTGATATAATAAGCAAATTGACATAACAAGCAAATCGCAATGGGAAGGGGAGAAGGGAAAAGATATATATATATATGTGTATATCTTTTTTTAATATATGTATATCTATATCTTTTTTTTCTTCATGGAAAGCAACAGCCTGGACTCCAGAGTCAGCCACCTATTCGTGCATAGACGAGGAGAGGTTTCATGAAGCTTTGGCACAGTCTGGGCCTCTAGCTGTTTTTGTAAAGAGTTGTTTGGCATGAGGCCCAGTTACAAGGGCCATTCACGACTGGACTCAAGGAACACAAAAAGACCAACTTGTTTTTTGCGATTGTCTATTGTTTTTCAATAACTAACATATAGGAAGAGATTGAAATAGAGATTTTTCCAAGACAGTGCTGGATGAACGCCTCAAGGGGCTCATACAACCTGTTCTGGGACTTGGCGACCACTGTTTGTGTCCATGTTCGGTTGAGTTCAAATTTAATATTTAACTTTTCCTCCACATTCGGCCTCAGTTTAATACTCAATTGTATGAAAATACCCTTACAGATACATGGGGAAGGGAATATTTGATATAGTTTACAGATACAGGGTAAGTACAGGAGAATTAAAAGCACAATTAATAAAAATCACATTCAACATGGCTTTGTGAGTAATACTGTGAGAATTGTCAGGGCTATACACACAACATTCAGTATGCAGTAAGATGCAAACTCCTCTTTGGACTGCGATAAGCATGTCTAATGCCATTTGATTTTGCAACACAACAGTACGCAACTGAGCAAATTCATCTGATCACAACATTTAAGTCCAGTGTCCGACTCTGGAGCCCAGGCTGTTGCTTCCCAGTCTGGTGGGGAATCCTCCTTTCAAAGAGCAAAAGTTAGTTACTTATTGGGCTTTGCTGGAAACACAGCACATCTACTTCAACCATGATGTCTTTATGAGGCCTGAAATTCCTATTATGACTTGGGTCATGAGTTCCCCCAAAACTCACTGGATATTTTTTTCCATAGACAAAGATAGGGATCATCATCAATTTTATCATGTTTAATCCTCTATATAGAAGCCATAATCACATAGACTTTCTAAGGTGGAGCTATAGTGGGAATCTACCCAGAAGTTCTGTTGGTTCAATCAACCTATTTCAGATTATGGTGTTCACTTGTTATGAGGGAACTAACCTCATAAGTCACATACTTTGTCTTTCCTCCCCTTTGCACCCATTTAACTGGAGCTCATAACACCCTAACAACATGACAACCTGTGCCATCTTGAACTGATCCTACCAGTTATAGGAAGAGAGTCAGAGGACAGAATTTGTTTGCTTCTGCTTGGATAAGACAATATACAAATCATTTCACATTCACCAAAGTTTTCAAATTGTAATTTCATTCGAGATGCTGAGTCAAGCTCCCCTCAGTCTGCCTCCTTAGAGCTAATTCTTCCAAGGCCAATAATAACAATCATGGAATGCTAGCCTCGATGATCTTAACTACCCAGTGTACTTTTATCACTCTGTATCTTCAGGAATTTAGTGGACTAGTCCCCATGACTACCATACCAATCTTTGAAAGCGATGGGATCATCTGAGAAACACTTTTTAAATCCCAAGTCCCTTGGTTCACTTCTAGAAGGCCATGGTGCATGCCCCTAGTCTGACATCCAGCTCTCTACATCAGTTGTCAAGTGATTCAGGGTGAGTAGCCAAGCAGCATGCACACTGAGCTTCCTGGAATAGTACTTTCTGGGTAAAAAATCAGAGACAGAAGCAATGGCAGAGTGATCCTCTGGTGTTTATTTTATTCTCAGGCAGCACACAACAATCTAACATAGCACATATCTAGCTCTGAGAAAGAGGCTCTGGGCCTTGGATGTTGGGACTTTTAAGCTTCTTAACAAAACTCTTTAGTGAGATTGGGATATGGGGTCTAATAGCAGTATGATATAGCAGAATCTTGGCTTTCAGTCTTATCTACTACCTTAGCATTCATCTATTGGAAGAACACTTGGCTTTCTTCTGGTGTAATCCATCCCCATGATTATACACAACTGCTTGGTGTAAACTTGGCTGAAGTTCTCATTCACCATGGTCAGCTCTCTGTCAGGATGGATTGCATTAGGACCTAGGCTATAGATTATAGCTTGTTTCCAGAGGCAACAGGCCAACTTTCTTTTCCAGGAGGCCGCTTGCAGGTCTGTTAACTCAGGCAAGTTAATTCTTACCTCTCAACTGTCTTATAGGAGAAATTGACAAAAACCATCATAAACAAGGCATAACCTGGTTAAGTTATTGAACTTCAAGAATAAATCATGAATTCTTCAGGCACTCACAGGAAAAAAGTCAAATAACTTTATAAGCGTGGATTAAAGAAAGGGTAGTGATCATCCACTGGCTTCAAACATCCCCACAACAACATTCAGTGCCAGGACACAATGGAGCAATGCCTACTATCTAAAGCTAAGTTCACCTGGAAGTAGCTCATGTGAGAATAATTTGGGAGTGGAATGCGAAGAATAAGAGTAAGAGACAGGGAAGTGAAACAGGGAAGAAGGGAGGGCCAATAAAAACATGCTTTTATCAAATTAGCCACTGGTAGAAACAACTAAGTGCTCCATCCCTTTGGAATGGTGTTAGAAGTCTTACAAAATGTGCTTCTAGAACATCAGGGGAGGAAGGGTGGAAACGTTATGTTCCCCTGATCTTCGTAAGTGACAGTAACCCTTCTAATGTCTAGATTGTACCTGTTTGAGTGGAAACCTGTGTCTCAGAAGCCCTAGGAAGGGTAGCAAGAAGTGCACAACACAGATCTGAGGTAAGATTCCACAACGCCACGAAGACCATGAAGGCTTATGCAGAATTGGTGGCTGTAGCTTCAACTGGAATTAAAAGGTAAGGCAGACACCATTTGAAATAATGTTAAGAAGTTTTGTCTATACCTGAAGAGTTCTGAGGAAAAGAAAGTACAAGCCCAACGTATTATACTCTACCAAGTATAATATCCTTGAAGAATACTTTTCAAGAACAGAGGAGACCGGAAGACATTCTCACATATAAAAGAACTTAAGGCCTGTGGCAGTCACAGAACTACTTGGAAAACTATTCAACTACAAAACAGCCAACCCTGAAAAAGTAAATGAAAGAGCCATAGGAAAAGAACTAGCTCAATATTCAATGTCAGAATAAAAAAGTAGTAGTATTTATAAAATTTTGAGTAAAAGAGTGAGCCAATAACTTTGTGTCCAAAAGTTACCAATCAAATATAAAGGCAACAGTCAGGCATTTTCATACATGCAAGAAAATGGAAGATACTGCAAGTCCTTCTTGGTAAACAAAAGCAAAACAAATAAGATAAAGAAATGAATATTGGAGAAGCTGTAGTGTAAGTATAGGGGGTGAATATTGCATTGATTTAAATATAGGACTTTAGTTCTGTTATAAAACAAAGTGATATTAAAAATTTGGGGCTGGATGTGATGGCTCACGCCTGTAATCCCAGCACTTTAGGAGGCTGAGACTGGAGTCCAGGAGGTCAAGGGTGCAGTGAGCCATGTTCGTGCCTTTTGTACTCCAGCATGGGGAACAGAATGAGACCTTGTCTCAAAAAACAATTTTTCTTAAGTTAAAAAACTTTTTTGACTCTGTGAAAATAATAATAAAAATAAGAAAATGAGAGGTATGGAAAGAATGTTAGATTTTTATCTCCCATACCTCTGAATAAGTATATGTGGGTTTGAAAACATAAATTCAGCTTCTGTTTTCCATAATCTTTTATTCTTAATCCATTTTTTTGCTTCCCTCTAACACATATAAGACAGGTTTTTGTATTCTTACTGTCTTCAATTCTTACCTTTCCATTCTGTCTTAAACCTACTTCACTCAGGCTTTTGCCACTAAATTGTTTACCAACCCCACTTCTGTCAAGTTTATCAATGATCTACAGATTGTTAAGCATAATGGTCAATTCTCAGACTTCATCTGACCTGACCTAAGTAGTATATGACAAACTTGATCACTTTCTCCTCCTAGATATGTTTTTTCCCTTGGTTTTCCTTCTACCTCATTTAGCCCTCCTTTTTTGGTCTTCATTACTTGTTCCTACTCTTCTCTCCAGCCTCCCTCTGAATGCTGAAATGCTCAGGGCTTAGTCCTTGAATGCTTTCCTTTCTCTGTCTCCCTTAATGATCTCATCTAATCTATTTACTTTAAATACAAACTACCTCTAAAAATGTTATGTCCAACTATCTACTCCACATCTCCACTTAGAAACCCAATAACAATCTTAAATTCAACATGTCCAAAGTTGAACTCCTGCTCTTCTTTTATAATCTAGTTTACTTTTAGCTTTCTCCATTTCAGTTGATGGTAATTTCATATTTGTAATTTCTTAATCCAAAATGTTGAAATTATCCTTGGCTCCTCTTTTTGTCTCCCACTCTCTACATACAACCCATAAAGAAAACTGCTGGCTTAACAAATCTTAAGAATACAGCTGAAATGCAATCACCTCTGACCACTTCTACTGCTGCTACTTTGTTCTAAATCTGCACCTCTCCCGTGAATCACTGCAATAGCCTCGTAATTGTGCATTCTCAGCAAAAAGGGCAAATCAATCATTTTAAAATGACATTTGTTTACGGGTCATTGTTATCTGAGTCTTACATTCTTGGGCTCCCCACTTTCATCTGAGTACATTTTGAGAATGAAGGGATGATGTATTTTCCTTTAATCCGCTTGCTTCTGCTACCCAACACCCAGGAAGAGCAGTGCATGCTGCAGGCTTGGGGGCTGGTGGAGCAACTGTGTATCATTGGGAAATAGGGATTAATTACATCTAAGATCCTACAGTAAAGAAGCAGAAGCCATTGTACAGTAATGCTCAACCTTTTATTGCACAACAACTTCTGCGGCTGGGTGAGGTGGTATCTGACACATGCTATCACCAGCTGCAGCAGGAGCAGGAGGCTTCGAAGACAAGGCCAGCCTGGCAGTGCTGAATGAAAGTCTTTCCATTTGCACAATTGTAGAAGGCATTCTTGTCAGTGGGGTCAGGGTACAGGCCATTGGCCTTGTTGGCACAGAATTCACTATCACTGGGGCTGCCCCCAGAGCTACCACTGTGGCTGACGCTGCCTGTGACGGGTGCCTCAGTAATGGGAGTAATGGGTTGGGCTGGAGCTTTGCAACCTGAGAAGGAAAAAAAAAAAAAAAAAAACAAATCCTGAACCTCCTTGCTTTTAGCCAGTGATACCTGATGTGTGAGAGCAAATACCCTGGATTTTGTTCTTGGCTCCTCCTTCTATGTCTCTGCATATTTCAGTCTTCTGATGTGATATGTCCTTCCTACTCCACTCACCCCTTTGCTTACCAACTCCTTCCTCATCCTTCAAGGCACAGTGCATTTTTTCCTCCTTACAGCTTACTGAATGAAATTTTTCATTATCATGAACTCACGAGAAGGTTACTTATTCTTTTGAGGGGCACATTATCACATAATATCTTCTGTATTGTTGTCTAGCTTGGCAATTTTTGTAAATCCAATTTCTCTCACTAGATTGTAAATTCCATAGAGTAGATATGGATATTTATGCATTTGGATTGCCTGTGGTACCTACAGAGCACTGTATATGTAATAGATGTTCAACAAATTGCTTGTAAAATGAATGAAGGAAGGAAGAAATGGTGAAGAGCCCTGTTTGATCTTCACACCATTAATCAGTTGTTACCAGATAGGAATGGAGCAATAGTCAATTACTTGCACAATGGCTCCCTGACTTGCAAGGAACCTTTGGAATTTCTCTCAAGTCTGAGGCTTAGTGTCCCTTCTCACTCCCTAACTCACTTGTACTCTGCAGGCCCAGAGCATCCTTTAGGGTGGTGATCAGAGGGAATTTTCCTTCATTGCAGAAAGTGCCTGTGAAATCATCCAAGTCAATGGCCCAGACCATGGCGCCTCCGAAGTTGTTCTTCTTTAGCCAGTCAGCCTGTGGTAATTAGAAAGGAAGTCAGTTATGTACAGACACCAAGGCTGAGCTGCGGCTCCAGGGCTATAATGGGAACATGCTCACAGGCAACAACAGTCCATAAAATACAGTCTACCTTGATTTGGAAACTCTTGGTGTTATCATATCCAAGCCACTCATTTCCTTTGTAGGCATAGGGAACATCCTCATTAGCCTCCCATACTTCAGTAGCTCCATTCTTCAGGAAGGTACAGATCTAACAGAATATAAGGAACCGGTCAAGAGGTAGGCAGTGTCCTTGTGGTGGCAGAGGTAAAAGGACATGGGGAAGGGGAAGTAGAGGAGGGTTGCATAAAAACTACTTGAAAACAAAGGTCTATGACTCTATCAGCAAATTTCTTAGTTCATTTGGGATTCTGTTTCTTTACCCCTTTTGAGTAATTTATTTTCAATGTGGGGAGAAACTCTTAAATCAAGGAATGCCCTGGCAGTCAGAAGTGTCTACAGATTGATATACCCTCACCAATGAGAGCCTGCTTTCCTACACTCTCTGTGTTTGGAATGTAGCCTGAAAGGACCCTAGTGAAGGGCCAATTAAAGTGGTGCAACAGGGGGGCTTATCTTGCCTCCCTTGTAGAGAGTCACAAACATCCACTTTCAGCTCCAATCCAAGAATGATTCAAATACTGTTGAATATTGCTCATATTATTAGCTACATGTACCAAGAGGAAGCCACCTTTCCTCTAAAATTTCTGCGTGTATACCTCATAGTAGGCCCAGAACCCAGACTCCCTGGTATAGGGCCCAGCAGGGCCAGGACCAGTGGTAGGGGCACCAATTCCATGATCGGAGGGATTGCTCAGAAGGAAGGTACGTCCATAGGCTGGGAATCCAACGATGAGCTTCTCAGCTGGGGCCCCGTTGTTCTTCCAGTAGTTGATGGCATAATCCTGCAATGGTAGTGGGTTAGCTCGAGTTCTCACCCACAGCTGATGGCCTAGTGATTAATTATTAGCTAAACTTTTTTTCGGTTTGGTTGTGCCCACTCTACAAAGTACTTGCAACATATTTTAGAGCATCACTGACATATATCTATTAAAGTGGTAGGTCTCATTCTCAACTAAATTCTTTTAATAACGTGCACTTTACATATACCCTTCATATAAAAATATATATGATGGAAGAGTAGAGCTTTTAAAATGATATTCCTGGTATGATTCATTAGTTAATGGCTGAAATTCTATATGATATACATGGGCAAGGGATTAGAACAGTAGAAAATGGGTAAGGCAAAAGGGAAACAGCAAAAGGGGAAAGGTGGAAAAAGCCTTTTATAATTTATTGAAATAGGAGCAGTGGCATATCATGTTCTTTTATTAAAAAGCAGTGCACTTGTTATTAATCTTCTTTCATATTAGGTAGAATTATCAGTATGGTGTTAGTAAACAGGGAAGTTTTTTAGTAAATGAGAACAGTTGATTAATTATGGCAGCCTAATTCCCCATTTGAGAAAACCACTAAACTTATGATGCCTTTTGTGCCTGAATCTCTGTGTGATTTTCATCACCATCTCTGGTCTGTACTTGCATCTGTACAGGGACTCACCACATTGAGGTAGGCGTTGCTGCCAGTGTCAGTCGGGTATTTGTACAGGGGGCTGTTCTCTCCTGTGTAGCCCTCCCAGGGGCCATGGAGGTCGTAGGTCATGACATGGATGTAGTCCAGGTACCTGAGGTGGGGTAGAGGATTTAAAATCATTTCTGATGGTCATTTCCCATACCTGTGCAGTCATAAGGCACCACTTCCAAAACCTCCTAAACAAGGTCCCTGAATAGCAAGACAGACAAAAGACAAGTCTGGTCTGCCTGAGTGATACCTCCAGGGGTTTGAAGATAAGGCACATCACTCACTGCGACAGTTGGGGGATCTCGTAGCCAGATTGGATGGTGGAGATGCCAGCAGCTACTGCAGCAGTGACCAGCAGCCTGGGCTTGTTGCTCTGCTTGGCCTCCTGCTCAAAAGCTTCACGCGTTTCCTGTACAGGAGCAGGAGAAAGTCTGTGAATAGTAACTTTAAGTTGACTTTCATGAGGTTCATGACTCTGAATTAAATTAACCTCTTCCATCCTTCCATTCGTTCCTCAACATCCTTACTGGAATAGGATTTTCAGGTCCTTCACCCCAACTAAAATTGTAGGAAACTAAGTTTAAGGTCCCAGTGATCTTTCATGTGAGATGGGTGTATGCTTTCCAGTCAAAATGATCGGGAACTCAGCTCACCTGCACCAGGACAGTGAAGAGATGCTTGTCCTGAGAAGGGCTCCCACGAGAGCCGGGGTACTCCCAGTCGAAGTCCAGCCCATCAAACTCATACTGGCGCAGGAATTCGATGACTGAGTTGATGAAAGTCTGGCGGTTCGCAGGAGTGGAAACCATGGCAGTGAAACTGAGGGAGACCCAAAAAAGGCAGGGTAAGACCTTGGTTGTCCCAACACCTTGGAGTAAAATCAACCTAGGAAGTCATCTCCAAAAAGAACTTACGGAGCAGTGCCAAAGTTCCAGCCACCAATAGCCAAGAGAGTTTTCAGTTGACTATTTCTGAGGGAAAAGAAACAAAGTGTTTTATCAGAACAAATGAAAAGAAAGGGAAGGCATTTCAACATTTAGCTGCAATAGTGAGGAGGAAGCCAGGAAAGTGTCATGCAGCCTCTCATCCTGGTTTATCTTTGTTCTCATCCCTATTTCCTACTTTTTGAATGTTGGAATAGGTGACTATGATTGGTAAGTTTCAATGTCTCCACAGTTCTTTCTTTTCTTTCTTTCTTTCTTTTTTTTTTAATATACTTTAAGTTCTAGGGTACATGTGCACAACGTGCCGGTTTGTTACGTAGGTATACATGTGCCATGTTGGTTTGCTGCACCCCAATGTCTGCACAGTTCTAATTATTTCCCTAGGAGTGAATCTCCTGACCAAGGAGACTGAATGCTTTATCAGTGACAGCTTTGGATTGATTCTAAGTAGAAGATTGTTCTCATCTGAGTCCACCAGTAGTTGGACTTGTAAGCTTCCCTTGGCAGCTGAGGTAGGATTTAGTTGGCAACTAGCTTCTGTGAGCCAGCCATTCCCCTTAATATTAGAGTCATTCTTGCACTTGAAGTAATAAGAAAGCTGAATTTACCTGCTTGTTGGCCTGTTTGGAATTTCAGCCTGAAGTCAGCTGTGGAAGATCTTGTTTAAACTGTCCTTGAAGGTTAAAAGACTTGAAACTCAGGTTTTCCGTCACTTACTTGTTTTTCAGGCCATTGAAAGCTTGGTAGAGAGTCACGTCATTCCATTCGATGGTGGTGATCTTGTTGTTCTGCATCCCAGCAAAGGCGTAGATCAGGTGGGTACAGAGGCAGGGGTCGATGTCGTCAGGCATGAAGCGCCCCAGGCCTGGCCGGTACTGGGCCCAGTTGGAGAAGTAGCATGTCAGCTGGTAAGCAGAGCCTGTTACCCAGAGGAAGAAGGTGAGAGACAAGCTCCCTAGTGGTCACAGATTTCTTTGCAAACCACAGATTTCCAAATGATTTCCCTATCTGAAGTCTCAAAGGAAAGGGGAAAAGTCGATGTAAGAACTTCATGTTGCAGCAAACCTATAATTATATAATTTGCAGGCAATAAGGAGCAGGCAATTCAGGGCTGAAGACATCTCTTAGAGATAGCTCTGTTCCTCCAAGAGAGAATTGAATAACCTTAGAAACCAGTGCCTTTAGCTGAAATAGAACTTTAAAGCTAGCAAACTATGATTTAGATGTATTCGGGCTCCCTTATGTGGGAATTAGCACTTACGTACCAAACATTACTCTGAGAAATTTACTTATATTTACTCATGAATCCTCATCAAAACCCTGTGAAAGAGGTACTATTATTTTTCCCATTTTACCCATTTGGAAACTGAGACACAGAAAGGGTGATAGTATAAGTCTCTTTAGCCCTTTTAGATGTCTCCCTGAGTAATTCCACCCGGGGGGTAGTGAGTCATCCACCAGGAGCCAAGGGCCCTGGCTACTAGTTCAGATTCTGCCGTGAACTCTCTATATTACCTGGGTCAGGTCATATGTCTTATCTCTGTCCCGGTTAACTAGTCTGTGAGATGGGGCGGTAATGCCTTTCCTGTACACCTCTCAAAGAAGAGTTGTTTTAAAACTCAGTGAGATGACAGATCTTAAAACGTTTTAAGAGCAGAAGACACCATGTAGCTGCCTCACCATATTAGTTTTTATTGTTAACACGTGTTCTTTCAGACGGCCATCTAGTTGGTTTCTGCTTTGGGATTTTTTTGGCCAATGGTATTAATCCTTTAAACTTGGTTAGGGAATCTCGAATTCTCTAGAGAGTAGTTAATATTCTCTGTCTGATGTGGAAGGACACAGGGCCATACTGAGTTTCCAAATTATGAAGAAGAAAAAGAGGAACAATATAGTGGTTCATCCCAAAAAATATACATACCTATCTCAGCTGTCAGCACAAGGAGCAGACCTTAAAGCAACAGAGAGAAGAATGAACTGGAGGAATGTGAGTAGAGCAGCCTTTATACATTAGTAACCTCACTTTAGCAGTAGGAAACTTTTTCTATTTTTCATTCTTTTAAGATCCTCTGTAGAAGTCCAACCTACTGAGGCTGGCAAAGCCTTGGATTTGCCCTGGAAATCCACTCCCCTCTATTTCCATTCAAAAGACCATTAAAGGGTTAAAGTGCCATGAGCCTTTGGGGCTTGGTGAAGGGAGGAGGATGGCAGGGCAATGAGAAACCTACCACCAGGCAATTTGGGACTTTCCCCCTTTCAGTACATCCCCATACTTTTGCCAAAAGCAAAAATCTCAGATGATCTGGTTTAAATTTGAAGGTAAAAGGGTTTTAAAGGGGCAGAAAAACAAGAGGGAGAGAGTCATTCAGAGGTACAGAGATGAGACGATCTCTTACCAGTGAGGAGGGTAAGCTTGGCCATGTTGCCTCAGTGGTAGTATTTCCCTCACCCAACCTGCCATTTATACCCTCTTTGCCCTCTCTTGTGCCTTATCAGATTCTCCTTTATGGAGATTGCCTCTAAAGTAAGTGTTGATATTGGCAGTGCTCACAAAGCTCAAACCCATTTAAGAACCCATTATTGACAGGGAAACAATACTATCTTGATTTCGTTTAACAAGAAGAAAAGATTGGGCTCAAGCCCAGGAGCCACACTAATAAGCTCCATTATGGAGTAGCTTATGTAAATCAAATGGCTTATGTACAGTGGACTATATTCTCCATTTGGATAGTGAAGCAACTAATTGGCTATTTCACGCACTCTTTGTCAGGCAGAAGCATTGAGTGACTTTACATTCATTTATTCTTTACAGTCATTCTTTCACTCATTTTAAGAACAAAGTTTCCTCCTTAAGCAAAGGCTATGGAGGGTCATTACCTACTGTCTTTTTGACCCCAAATCATTACCTCTTCTCCTTCTGTGGATTTTTCTACTTCTATTTCTCCTACCCTTTCCCAGCCCTCTACCCCTGAAGTGGCCTTCACTTGGTTCTTCTCTTCTCAGGAGGCTCCTTTCCTTTGTGATACTTCCTTGGATTCAGCCTGCCTCAGCCTGAGGCAGGGTAACATACCTGACCACCAGACCCTGAGCCTGATGGCTGACACTTTCCTGGTGGTTCTTTCCCCTAAGCCAGCACCTCTTCCTGTTGCCCACATTTCTGTGTGTGGTTCCAAATTTCTGTTGATCACCGAGGCTCTCACCACTCTAGTTTTTGTGATTCATACACTTCTACTCTCCAAAGTCCATTGGTCACTGAAATCTATAGTCCTCTTCTATTTGGTCTTAGACTTCCCCTTGTCCTTGGAATCTTCTATTGCTTTCCCCACCACTACTTCTCTCAGAGCTTAGCACTGTGACAGTGCACTGTAGTTCCATTCTTTTTCTTCTAGATCTTTTCTGTATATGGCTCCAAGTCCCTGGAGTTGGGGGCAGAGTTTAACAGCTCCTTATTGCCTCATAGAGTTCTTTCTCCTTCGCCTGTCGTCAAGACTCCACAGTCTTGCCTCAATTTAACTTTCCGCCTTGCCGTCTGCTGGCCTCCCTATTTAAATCTTGCATATTAAATTATACTATTCTCCATACTCAAAAATGGTCTCATCTTCACCCTCCTGCTGAGGCCATTCCCTCTGTCTAGAATACAGAATATTGTCCTCCTGTACCCACCTCCCACTCCATTAAAGGCCCACTTCAACTGCTTTCTCCCATGACATCTTCCCCAATCATCACACCTGGAAGTGACCACCTTCCTCACCTCTACTTCTCTGGTATTTTGTTTGTACCATTCGGAAAACTCACTGCTTCTTTTTAGGAACCATCGGTAGGGAAGAAATGTGAAACCAGTGGAAAAAGCCACACATATTGGAGTTCAAATCCTTTCTACCATTGAGGTTCAAACTCTTTCCATTGTTCATTTGGTTTGAGAAATTGGAACAGTTCCTTAATCTCAGTTTCCTAATTTGTAAAATTGGGACACAAATGCCTACTTTGTACGGCAGTTGTAAGCATTAAATGAAATATTTGTAAAGAATCAGGTGCATATTAAACAATCCACAAATAATAATCATTATAGACTATCTGCACATGTACTTTGTCTTCTGTTTAGAAACTCCTTAAGAATACCAGTCCTCCAAAAACACCCAATAATAGTCAAACCCATGTTAATTCCCATGTTGTACCTAAAGTCTGTTTCCTATGCAAGATAGGACTTCTAAATAAACATTCATTGAGCACCAAATAAATTAATTTTAGTAGGAGTAACTGTTGAATTTTACACATGAAAAAGCAAGCTGGCACAAGGGCATCTTTTGGGTAAAAAATCTTCTGATATCTTTAAAGTCACACCCTATAGAAGGATGTGTAGATATGCTGCCTACCTTAACACAAATGCTAGGAATTGCAAGATGGATTTTAATTAGGCCTTTTTGCAGTTTGAGAAAGATTGCTGTAAAGCTCATAGCCATAAGACAGAGGCACTGAGGCACTGTGTACGTTAGGAGCAGCTGCAGGAAGGTGAGTAGTTTCACTCATCTTGTATTCCAGCTTTCCCAGATCACCACTGTTTTCTCCTGTGCCTCCCTAGTTGTGTTTTAGAATGCTTAAAGCCTTCCTTGTTCTTAAAAGTAAAATAGGCTGGGCGCAGTGGCTCATGCCTATAATCCCAGCACTTTGGGAGGCCGAGGCGGGTGGATCACCTGAGGTGGGGAGTTCAAGACCAGCCTGGCCAACATGGTGAAATCCCGTCTCTACTGAAAATACAAAAATTAGCCGAGTGTGATGGTTCATGCCTGTAGTCCCAGCTACTCGGACGGCTGAGGCATGAGAATCACTTGAACTCTGGAGGCAGAGGTTGCAGCGAGCTGAGATAACACCACTGCACTGCAGCCTGGGTGACAGAGTGAGACTGGGTCTCGAAAAAAAAAAGTGAAATAGGTGAGCTAGGGAGTGCTAGCAATATAGCATATGTGGTTCTTTGCTGGTGGTTGTAGGTCCTAGATTCAGTCCTACCTTGGATATGTTTTGGGTTCTCAACCTGTAGTATGGCATTGAGGTCCTGACCCTAAATTTACTCCCGGATCTTAAGGCTTTCAGGTGAGTTCAAGGAAATTCACAATTGTTTGTGCTAGTTCAGGAATGGATCTGATTTCCTTGAAAGCCTACCAATCCTATTGTGTGGGCTCATGGAAAGCTCACAGAGGGCTATTAATATTCCTTTGTTCTGGCCTCTCTTTTAATGTTAAGAGCAGAACTCCAGGCTAAGATTCCAGAGCAGTGCTGCCCGTATCTCTCAAGGAACTTGAAGGAATAAATATTACAGCAGTGGCAGGAGTAGATGTGAGGGTGGGAAATACAGCCTTTACCCCAAGTTTGGGGTAATGAATGAGAAAGCATCCCAGACTTGAAAGTCAGGAAATGTCTAGTGTGCACTCTCCCACTAACACGCTGTGGCTTTGGGAAAGTTAATTAAATATACCAGAAATATACCAGTAGTTACATTAAATATAAATGGGATAAATACTCCATTTATTAGCCAAAGATTACCAATGTGTTTTCTTTTTTAAAAATGTTCAAGCAAATGCTGCTTTTAAGAAAAATACCACAGTGACACAGCAAGGTTAAAATAAAAGGATGGAAAAAGTATGCTATGCAAACACTAACCAAAAGAAAGTAGGTATAGCTATATTGATATCAGACAAAGTAAACTTTAAAACAAGAAGCATTCCTAGAGATAAAAACATTTTATAATAGTAAGTGTCAATCTAATAGGGAGATATAAAAACTCTTAATCTCTATGTACTCATGAACATAGCTACCAAATATGGAAAGCAAAAATTGCCAGAACTAAAAGGAGAAAAGACAAGTCTACAATCATAGTAGGAGATTTCTAATACCTCTCATAGTAACAGAACAAAGAAAAAAGTCAGTAAGTGTCTGGACCTGAGCATGTTATTAATATTTGGCCTAATTGACATACACAAACATTACATAAAAATTTACACAATATGCATTTTTACGCAATCATATTCTTTTCAAGTGCATATGAAGGAGTGATGGGGAAAGGGGCTCTTGTTTCTAGAGCACTCTCATCAGTTAAAGCACATATAGAGGAGAAATACTCTAATAAAGATAAAGGGTCTAGCAGATGGTACTTACGGCGTGAACACATGAAAGCTGAGAGTGTCGATTTGCATATGGGAAATCAGGTAGGAGATATTAAAAGAAGGTATCCTTCCAGTAAAAGATGAGTCACAAGTTAGAAGGAAGAAGGAGAAGAGGTGCAGATCTTATAGTTAGATGGTGCAGTTTGCAGTAAACACCTTGGGAATGCACCTACATCAACCTATTCATTGATTAACGTTTATTCATTTATTTAATAATTACCTACTGAATGCCTACATTGTGTCAGGTACCTTGTGAGTACTTGGCTATACTAGTAAACAAGACACAGGGCTTACCATCACTGGTGCAGATAGATAAGTAAGTAAAAACTTATGACCTAGTGAGTCAAACACTGCAGGGCAAGTTAGCCCGGAATAACTATTACAGCAAGTGAAAAGGAACCAGCCTAAGGAGTGGACAGTCAGGCATCTGGATTTTAGGATTTCCAAGGAAATTGTTAGAGGCAGAGGGAGAGAGTCAAGGAAACACTTTTAGAGAAGATTGTTTTTATAATATTTAGCATTTAGCATTGAGGTACAGTAAAGATAATGGAGAGACAGGGGAGGGAGGCAAGCCCAGCAAAATGATAATGCAAAAATTCACCACTAAAAAGAATAAAATACTTCTGACATGCTGATGAGATGAAAGAGTGTCTGAAAGTAAAAGAAAGTGATGCACAAAAGAGTAGTATGTTTCTGAATATATAAAATATAAGAAACAGGTAATAATGGATTATTCTAGAAAATGGGATGCAGAACAAGTGTGGATAATTGTAAAAACAGTCACAGTGTTTTTTAGCACCTGGTATCAGGAGTTGCTTCGCTCGCCCCTTGAATCTGGGCTAGCCTTGTTATTTGCTTTGACTAATAGGACACAGCTAGAGTAACATTGTGTAAGTTCTAGACCTAAATCTGAAGAGGCCATGAGGCTTTTGCTCAGGCTCTTGGAAAGCTTATACTGTCATGTGACCAGAGTTAGCCTGAGGGACAATGAGAAACATGTGGCCAGTCACTCCCAATGGCCTCAGTTGACAGCCACGCAACCCCCAGAAGCAGAACCCACTACTGACTGCCAGCCAACCACAAACGCATGAGTAAGCCCAGCCGAGACCAGAAGCGCCTGGCTCATCCCAGCCCAAACTGCCAGCCCACAGAACTGTGAGCTAAACAAATTGTTGCTGTTTTGATTTTACCTTAACTTTTAATTTTCTGAAATTATGGTTAAAAAACACAATAAAAATGTTCACTCTTAACCATATTTAAGTGTACAGTAGTGTTAGCTATAATCATATTGTTGTGTGACAGATCTCAAGGACTTTTTCTAACAACTAAATTTTGAGTTTTCATTTTGCAAAATGGAAACTGCATACCCATCAAACGACTCCCAATTTTCCTCCACTCCCCAACTCCTGGCAACCACAATTTTACTTTCTGTTTCCGTGATATTGACTAGTCCAGACCGCTCATAAAAGTGGAATCATACACTGTTGTCTTTTTGTGACTGGCTTATTTCATTCAGGATGCTGTCCTCAAGGTTTATCCATATAGTAGCATGTTACATTGTTGCCGCTTTAAACCATTATATTTTGGGGTAGTTTGTTACACAACAAGGCTTAACTAACACAAAAAGGGTGATCTCCAAGGGTCCGATTGATTATGTCTGGGGTGAGGACTTCACCAGTATCTGGTGAAAATACTAGTCTAACTATTAGTTGAGTGAAAAGCTAGAGAAGACTTACAATCCAAGCCTTGAGCCACATGACAGATATATGAGGCAAAGTAAGGCCTATGAGCTTTATCTTCTACTCCAGTTTCCTAAACTGTTCTTCAGAATTTTATTAATGGGTGTTGTGTTTATGATGAAAAGTGTTCTTTGAGTGTGTTGGAGAAACGCTGCATATAAGATGCCTCTCTTAGAAAATCATAATTCACATTATATTGAGAGTTCAAAGTCCTCCATGCTTAACTGACATATCCCAAATATGTTTAATCCATAAATTTTTCCCCTAAATCTCAGGTTACCCTGCAGAACACAAGAAGAGGGGATATAGTAGGCAGTGCTTTCCAAATTATTAACCTATGAAACCCTTTTGTCATATATAGTATATATATAGATATCTTAGAGTATATAGTTCAAGAAACATTGCAGCTCTGTCCAATAGAAAAATAATGGGTGCCATGTATGGAACTCTAAATTTTTTAAATAGCCACATCTAGAAAAGTAAAAAGAAACAAATGAAATTAATGTAATAATATATTTTATTTAATCTAGTATATCTAACATATATCATTTCAACATGTGATCAATATAAAAATTACTGAGATAGTTTACTTTTTTTCTCTCTAGTAAATATTCAAAATCCGGTGTGCATTTCGCACTTATAATACATTTTAGTTTGGACTATTCACATTTCAAGTGCTTAGTAGCCACCTGCGACTGGTGACTACAATATTGGACAACATAGTTCTAGACAGATCAGTAGAAAGCTGAAACTTGCCTTTTATATAAGTGTCCTGTAGGTTTGCTTTGATTGATCGCATTTTTGTTAACTTGTAAGTTCAGGGGTACGTGTGCAAGATGTGCGGTTTTGTTACATAGACAAACATGTGTCATAGGGGTTTGTTATACAGATTATTTCATCACTCAGCTATTAAACCTAGTATCCATTAATTATTTTTCCGATACTCTCCCTCCTCCTACTCTCCAGGTTCTGATAGGTCCCAGTGTATGTTGTTTCCCTCTATGTGTCCATGTGTTCTCATCATTTAGCTCCTATTTGTAAGTGAGAACATATAATAGGTATTTGGTTTTCTGTTCCTGTGTTAGTTTGCTAAGGATAATGGCCTCCCACTCCATCCATGTCCCTACAAAGGACGTGATCTCATTTTTTTTTTTTTTTGAGATGGAATCTCGCTCTGTTGCCCAGGCTGGAGTGCAGTAGTACGATCTTGGCTCACTGAAAGCTCTGCCTCCTGGGTTCATGCCATTCTCCTGCCTCAGCCTCTCGAGTAGCTGGGACTACAGGCGCCCGCCACCATGCCCGGCTAATTTTTTGTATTTTTAGTAGAGACAGATTTCACCGCGTTAGCCAGGATGGTCTCGATCTCCTGACCTCGTGATCCACCCACCTCCCAAAGTGCTGGGATTACAGGCGTGAGACACCACACCTGGCCAAGCTCATTCTTTTTTATGGCTGCATAGTATTCCATGGTGTATATGTACCACATTTTCTTTATCCAGCCTACCATTGGTGGGCATTTAGGCTGATTCCATGTCTTTGCAGTGTGAATAGTGCTGCAATGAACATAGGCATGCATGTGTCTTTATAAGAGAATGATTTATGTTCCTTTGGGTAAAATACCCAGTAATGGGATTGCTGGGTCAAATGGTGTTTCTGTCTTTAGGTCTTAGGAATCACCATGCTGTCTTCCACAATAATTAAACTAATTTACACTCCCACCAACAGTGTATAAGTGTTCGTTTTTCTCCACAACTTCACTAGCATCTGTTATTTTTTGACTAATAATAGACATTCTGACATTTGACTAATAATAAACACTCATTGTGATTTTGATTCGCATTTCTAATGATCAGTGATGCTAAACTTTTGTCATGATTGTTGGCTGCATGTTATGTCTTCTTTTGGGAAGTTTCTATTCATGTCCATTACCCACTTTTTAATGGGTTTTTAATAGGGTTGTGTGTTTCTTTCTTGTAAATTAGTTTAAGTTCCTTATAGATGCTGGACATTAGACCTTTGTCAGATGTATAGTTTACAAAACTTTTCTCCCATTCTGTAGGTTGTCTGTTTACTCTGTTGACAGTTTATTTTGCTGTGCAGAAGTTCTTTAGTTTACTTAGATTCCATTTGTCAATTTTTGCTTTTGCTGCAATTGCTTTGGCATCTTCATTGTGAAAGATTGATGGTGTTTTGGACTTACACCCTCCCTTTCTTTTAAGGGATGCTATAGGGAGTATTCATATGTAAAAATAGACCTTTGTGTTTACTGTGAGGATGTTGATCCTTGGATTATGCAGTGTTTTGGCAATAAGAATCCTGGAGGGAAGTATATTTCTGGTCTTTCAATCTAAAATAGTTGCCTTGTTTGTTTGCTCTGATTTTCTGCACATTATAAATTGTGTAATTAATTTTATTTCTAATTTTTCATGGACTACCAGAAATATAAAACCAAATTTGTGGCCCACACATAGCATGAGTATAGGAGAGCATTTCCCAAAAAACAGGTTGAGTTTGTTATTAGCTTGCAAAAAACTAGTGTTACTTGAAACATTTTGTGAAAGGCTGCTGCAGCTGATGGAACTTGTCACACCCAAAGGATTACTCTGATAGCGATCAAAAAAACAAAACAAAACAAAACAAAAAACAACAACAAAAAACAAAAACGGAGTGATGGAGTGAGGAACTAAAGATAGAACAAGAGTGAAGCAAGCGTCATCGGGGTGGGGGTGGGGGACAGTGGGCAAGTCTGGGCACCTGGTCCCACAGACTTGCCCACCTCTGATCTGGACAAATAGGGCTTCTCAGTCAGGAGATTTAAAGATTCCAGGTGTCGCTCATCTGCCCCTTTTTGCTGGAGACGGTGGTGACCGCCCCGCTTCTGCCGCTGACCAGGCAGTGGAGGGAAGGGAACCCTAGCGGCCAGTGCCAAGTGGTCTTAGGACTCAGGGCCACGCGGTTGCCAGCGCCACCGAAGGTCTGCACTTCCCTGGTGAGTTTCCCAGGGCAGGTGGAGCGCTCCCTCCAGCTCTCTCCAGCCAGCTTCGTGCCTTGGGGGATCCTGTGTAGTATTTCACTTGAATTCTGGCCAGCCTTTGTGTTCCTCGGTAGTTCGGGCCACCTAAAAAGTGTTGAATCCCCCTCCAGAGATTTTGAAAAACGTCGGCAACCTTTAGCTTTGAGTCACCCGGCCAGTGGGTAAATGAAAGGTGCAGATAGCCATACGAATTGTGAATTGCAGGAGGACTTGATTTTGGACACTTCAGACTCGCTGCTACTTCCAGACTGTGCCTTACTCCTAGGGACATGGATGAGGGCCCGCCCCACCTTGTCGCACCCTGCCGGTTCCTTCAGTGCCAGCAAGAGGGAGGCCGACTTCCCTTTATCGCCCTAAGTGGAGATTTTGGCGCCCCCGCGCGGTCACCTCAGCTCAGCGCTACTCCAACCGGACATCCCCTGGCGAGGGGTCGGAGCGGCTAAGCACAGGCGCTCGCTGGGCACTCAGGTTGGGTTCTTTCTGGCTGGGGTCCAGTCATACACGGGAGGAAGGGAGCCACGGTGGCTGTTGCGGCCCCGCGCGGGGCGACCCTCACCTTGTCGAATCCTTCAGGCAGGCTGTGTGGGTGTGAGGTGGCTCCCGGTCCGCCTTGCCCTGGGCCACCCGGCACTCACCGCTGGGTCACCACTTGGCGGCGATGCTCCATCCATCAGTAGAGAGGGCCGGGGGCGCAGCGAGGGCGGCCAGGCAGCTAGGGGCGGCGTCACGGATGGGGTGCTTTGAAGAGAGGGAATCCTGAAACTTGAGGTGGTGCCATCTGACCTGCTCCACCCAGCTTTCCCTCGGTCCTAAGGTCCACAAACGCTGGAGCCTGGGCAGGAATGAGAGGTGGCCTCCAGTTGCAGTAGGGCCAAAGAACAGCAGAATGTGCGCTAAGGTCCTGGACACCGAAGCCAGACAGCCAGCTTCGAAATGCATTTTCGAGCTGTTTGACCTTGGTCAAATCTCTTAGTGTCTCTGTCAGTTTCCTTACCTGTAAAGTGGTCGTGTAAGAACCATGACTACCGCATAGGGTCATTATGAAGATTCCCATGTTCACAGACTGCTCTGGACAGGGCTTGCTCAGAGTACTCTTGTTAAATAAGTAAAGCGGCAGGAAGGAGGTTGGAGAGAGGACTGGGGGAATACCCAGGGTGACTCCAGCTGATCTTCGTCCCCGGACTAGCCAGGGCAATAAGATAAGGAGCCATCAGGGTGTGGGGATTCTCAAGATGAAGATAATCCAGACACACAAAGAGCTGAAGTGCAACCCTCAAGGATCACAGGGGAATCAAGAAACTCTTGTCCAGGTCCACTCGAATGGCCATGAAATATATGCAAATTATGTCAGATTTGCAATAAATTAAATTCCCATTCTCTTTTTGTCATTAGTCACCTTGATCTTAGACTTTCCAGCCTCCAGAAATGTGAGAAATAAATATTTGTTTTCTATAAATTACCCAATTTGTAATATTCTGCTATAGCAGCATAAAAGTACTAAGACATTTAGAAGGAATATTGTTTTCACATAATGTTATGTTCCATCAATATTTGAATTCATATCACCACAAAATAATTAATTTTGGTGTTGAGCTATTTAACTGAATTAAAAATAGCTTTTATGATAATATCAGATGTCTCTCCTTTAACGAAATGAACCACCAAAAAAGCTTTACTTTTATTTCATAAGCTATGTGAAGAAAATGCAACCATCCCATCATTATTTGAAAAGCTATCTTATCTGATTTTCTATTTGGAATAACTGATGACATTGATATTAACTTGGTATTATTTAAAACCTTGGAAAGTTGTTCTGCAAATAGAACTTCACTTTTATATATGTGCACACACACATACAAAACTTGGAATAGAAAAAGAGAAAGGTTAATTTGAAGCATCAGTCATTTGATCTACCTAAATGAAAATTTTTGTTTCACTTAGTGTCTTAGTCCACACAGGCTGCTGTAACAACATGCAATAAACTGGGTAGCTTAGAAATAACAGATGTTTATTTTCCCCAGTTCTGGAGATTAGGAATCCAAGATGAGGGAGTGAGCAGATTTGGTGTCTGGTGAGGGCACACTTTCTGGTTTATAGATGAAAACTTCTAGCTGTGTCCTTCCATGGTGGAAGAGGTTTGCTAGCTCCCTGGGTTCTCTTTATAAGGCCCCCAATTCTAAGCACCTCCCATAGGCCTCATTTCCCAATCCTATCACCCGGGGGTTAGGATTTCAACGAATTTGGGTGAGGACACAAACATTCAGACCATGGCACCTAGTGATATAAATAATACCTTTGGCAACTACTTTTGTGAAATCATCATCTTTAGGCAAAATTCTCTTAAAATAATGATTTCTTTTGAAGTAGATGCTGATGCTTGTTCAGCAGATTTATGTGTTTTGGTTTTCATGCTACATCAAACAACCCCATGGTGGTTGGTAAATGTCAACTAACATCTTGCGAAGTTATACATAAGTTATACAATCACCATCAACTTTCTTGGAAAATGGAAATTCATTACTTAATTTTTTATTATGTAGACATTTGAACTTTAAAACTCATTGCTGACAAAAGCATTTATTTGCAAAATAAAAAGTGTTACCAAACAACAAAATAAATAAGTGATTGTAGATTTATACTACACAATAGATGATAAAGCCTTTGTAAGAAGAGCATTCAGACTACTCTCTACAAACTCAGTGGAATGTCTTCTTGGTTTCTATTAATATTTCCCTGTTTATATTCTGCATACCCTTAACCTATGATTACCCACTGATCCTACCGACAGGTGGCCTGATGGCTTTATGCATCTCACAGGCCATGGCACAACTGCCTGGTCCACTAAGGGGCTAGCAGGAGCAGCAGTCCTTCACCAGTCCTGGAGACCAGAGGCGATAGCTATCTCTGGCTACTTCCGTCCTAGCACACATCAGTTGATTAGCAAGCACCCAGCAAGTAGTCATTGAAAAGGGGCTGTGTTTGTTTGTCAGAAAAGGGCCAGGAAAGGAGAGCGGTTATCTCTGGTAAGTGTTCAGATTTAACCACATATTAAAGAATTTTGTTTATGAAATACAGCAAAAAGTAGTATAAAGTGGAGGGGTATAAATTCATGTCCTATAACATCAATACAATAGTAATAAAAATACTTTATAATAAAAGTTTTAAACCCACACAATTGCTAAATGAATTGGACACTGGAACTATAGTTAACCGTGACTTTCCTGAGAAAACGGAGTTGTATAGACCTCCTGCTCAGGAGGCACAAAATAAACTTCTGGGGATTCTGCTTACTGATTATGATAGTTTTGTCAAAATGGTATAATCCACAGACTCCCTTCCTATTCACCAGTAAACCAGTTAAGGTGGCTGGACAAAGAGGTGTCTCCCTTGCTTGGTGAGCTGCATTCTTCCTGCCTTCTGCAGCATGGCAACTGGGGAAAAAGCCAAGGCCAGGCTCTGGAGGTGGTAGGAGAAAGAGGACCTCTGACTCCTGCTCTAGTGTGGTTTTCCTTCTAGCTTTCTTGTTGCCTTCCCTAAGGGTATCGAAGGGTACGCTGGAGCATAGTGTGGCAATAAAATGATAATAAATGAATTTGTTTTGAAAATGAGTTAATCTTGAAATCGTCAGCAATGGTCTTTTTTCCTAACCTCATAGGTGTGGAAGTGGTGTGTGTAAACTAGCCTGTGGTTGGCCCATCATGCTGTGTCCTTAAAACACAGGCTTTCTTAGGGTTGTTTGCCATGGAGGTGGGAAATGAGTAAACTTCGTGAAGGTAGAGCTCCTGAAGAGGATGGATCCCGTAAATTAAATGTTCCAAGTCCAGCCACTCTTCTGGGTCCTTCTGCAAGACCCTTTGGAGGCGAATTTGTGAGAAAGAATGAGGCTTTATTTTCTCTTGTTCCTTAGAGCCTATTTCCTCTCTCATCCTCCTTCAGGAGGGGCCCAGAGTACCAGAACTTCCCATAGAGATGCTCAGAGAGGTCCCAGGTACCTGTTCCTCCTTCTCTCTCATCCTCAATGTTTGGGCATCTCCTGGGAGCTGGTGGACAATGGGGATTAGGGGGTGGCAGTAGGCTATCTTTTACTTGCAGGATAGTATCACACAGATTTACAAATCAAAACAGACAACTTGACATTCACATGCAAAACTTCCCTTTAATCATCCTTTTGTCTTACAATCTCCAAGGGACGCAACAGGTGAATAGCTTATGCCCAGTTACAGCAAGAGCAGCTGGTATCAAAGACCAGGCCTTCCTGACAAGCTTCCTCATAGGTGTGCTCATCCACACGTTGTAGAAGGCACGCTTGCTGGTGGGGCTAGGATACAGACCATTGGACTTCCCAGTACAGAATCCACTGCCACCTCCAGGTGCTACAGTGACGATGGGAGTCAAGCTGGTTCCCAGGGTAGAGGTGGGTACTCTGCAACCTGAAGAGAGAAGGAAAATGGACCCCATAAACTCAGGAGAGGACTCCTTTCCCAGGATGAGTGTCATGTCTGTAAGGTCACTGTGGGTTTCTCTCAGTGCACATCCTACCTAAACCAGTGGTTTAATGCTCTGAGCCTCAGTCGAGGATACCCAAGTTCATAGCCCAGCTCTGCCATGAGCTATGTGACCATGAGAAATTCATTAACACTTCTCTGAGCCTCAATTTTCTCTCTGAAATGATGGCATAATTGTATTATCTCTTAGAATTATTAGATAAAGCATTTTCCAATGTGCATGCCATATAACATAGTGAGTCATATAGCATGCACATTGCTTTTATTTGTAATTATTAGCTTTTATTATTATATATAATATATTATGCTATTATATATAAGGCATACATATAGTATATAAATATATATTATTATTATATTATATAATTATTAGCTTTTATTTGTGAGTAAACTAATACACCTGGCACCAAGAGTGCCTATGAGAATTACACGAAATCTAAAGAACCAGCAGGCTTGACACGGAGTAAAGATCCAATGATCAGCAGTAGCTTTCTCCGCAGCTTCCCAGCCCCTCTTGCTTCCTGGACTTGCCCTGTTCTCGGGGCTGGGATAGAATCGTGTTGAGACCATCTGTAGCTCTGCTTCCCACTTCAGGAAAGATGCTAGCTGAGCCCCTTTAGAGTCCTCCTTCTTTCATTTCTTTTCTCATCTTGTAAGTTTTTAATCCCTTGCTTTTTTTTTTTTTTTTTTTTTATTTTAACTCTGACCCACAAAGTTCATAAAAGCTGGAGCTGAGCAGCAGTGACAGGGAATACAGTGTTTGTGTTCCCTTCCCTACCCAGGCACCAGCGTGTTCAGTTCACTTTATAGAAGCTTGCCTGAGTAGCCCTACAGAGGAGAATCCTCCAGAATATTGATAGGTCCCCTTTTACTTGCCAGGCTTGTCACTCATGGCCTGCGTGCTAGTAAGTCTGCTGGGTCTTGCTTTCTGGGTTCTAAATGCCAGTTCCAACAGGACACACTAGGACAGCTGGAAGATCTGGAGGAGGCCTTGTTTGAGGTGAGGCTGGGAGGAGCTCTGGTCTTCTCTTCTTCTTAACCATGTCTAGTTTGTTATCTCCTGGCTGGTAGGTCATCACTGCTTACGGGGTGCGGAGACACCAAGCGCAGATTCGAGTGCCTTCATGAGAGGGTATTTCCCCGGTCCACAGAAAGTGCCCGTGAAATCATCCAGGTCAATGGCCCAGACCATGGCCCCTCCAAATCTGTTCTTTAGCAGCCACTAAGCCAGTGGGAGAGAACCAGGGGGACTCTGGGGTGTCTTTGCACAAATGCAGGGAGCAACTCTAGCAGGATGGCAGGAGGACCATGATCTAGTCATGGAGAGGAGAGACTGGGGGTGGGTTTTGAGGAGGCAACTTTGAGGAATTCATTAACATATTTGTATGTACAGAAGGACTGTAGGACTAAGTCATGGAGGATAAGTCTTGGCCCCAAGCAGCTCTTTCCCCCTGCCCTTTGTTATCACCAACCACCTTCTGAGAAGGCATCTCACAGCTGGAGTTTGGGTGGGTTGAGTGCTATAGAGATATAGGCCCTTCACACAGCAAAGTGCCTGGGCAAAGCGAGAGGGCTCTAGATGGAAGGTGTAGGGTGAAGGGCCCTGGGATTGATAAACAGCAGTCACGTCCTCCCTAGACCTGAGCATAACCTCACAGACCAGAGCCTCTATCACCTCCTGATTTGGGCTCAGCCTGTGTGAATTTGCCATGAGCAGGAGAGAGGCAAAGGAGAGGAAAAAACTCTGTGGTCTACACTTTATCTTTGGAGTGGGGAAGAACACCTGTGTCAGGAAGCACAAATCAAAGAGCTGCATGAGGACCAGAGAAGAGCAGGGGAGGGGCCAAAGGAGAGTTTCCAGGGGTGGGGGGAAGGAGAAACTGCAGGAGCCAAGGAAAGGAAGGAAAAGGAGCTGAAGGGGTTGCTCCAACTGCCAGGCTCTGTGGCTGGGTCACTGGCTCACCCTGAAACTTCACAACCTCCTTGTGTCTCTCCTCACCTCCCTCAGGTCTCCTGGGATTGCAATTCAAGGGCAGCTGGAGGGCAGGTCCCCCACCTCTCCCCAACCATGCATTAGGAAGAGTGTGGAGGGTCCTACCTTGAGGGTGAAGCTCTTGGAGTTGTCATACCCCATCCACTGATTCCCCATGTAGGTATAAGGTACCTCCTGGGGGTCATTCCACACGTCAGTGGCTCCTTTCAGGAAGCAGCAGAACTGGGGCAGGTACAGAAGGAGCAGTCATAACTCAGATGGGCCCTGCTATTCTCAGGCCACTTCTATGTCCTCCCTCCATTTCTTTTCTAAGATCCACATCCCAGTCCATTCCCCTTTGCTGGAAATAACAGAACCTGGTTCCAGTGTCACCCAGGTCCCCGCCCTGCTTTTGTCTCGTGGGACAGTGGACTGCACTAGCTAGAGAGATGACACATGAATTCAGTTATTTGTCTGCCAATAACCTCATGTGTAACAATGGACAAGCAGCTTCTTTGTGCCTCGTGTCCTGGTTTCTTTTCGAAATGAATTTGACTGGTCCTTTTGTTTGAAAGAGTGGTGTCTCAAAAGAGCTAATAAGAGGACAGTGTAGCATAATGGGTAAGGTCTGAGATTCTGGAGCTGCACAACTTAAGTTTGAATCCCAGCTCTGCCACTTACTGATTCTGTGACCTTGAGCAAATTGCTTAACCTCTCTGTGCCTCGGTGACCTCTTGAATAAGATGGGGAGAAGGCAGTACCTTATTGTTTGTTAAATGAGATTATATATAAAAATCACTTGGAGCACAACCTGGCTCTCTATTTGCACTCAGTAAGCATTAGCTAGTTCTAGTGTTAAAGATGCATATTTACTTTAAAAGGTTAACATTTAAGATGTTTTATCATCTTTTCACTCTTCCCTTCTCTCATTGCCACATATATTCAGAGCAGTCAGCAACAGAGTACCCTCTACTGGAAATCAGAGTATAGACTCTCTCTCCATTGACATATCTTCAACCTTGAGAACAGAGAGAGTGGGTCCTCTAGGCCCTCTGAGGACATTACCTCCAAGTAGGCAAGGGTCCCAGCCTCCTGTGTATGGGGCCCAGCAGTCCCAGGGCCAGAAGTGGGAGCATCCAGGCCATGATTTGCAGGATTAGTGAGAGTGAAGGTGTGAGCATAAGCCCCAAAGACCACTATCAGCTTCTCAGCAGGGGCACCTGGGCTCTTCCAGGAGTTCACTGCATAATCCTGGAGGCAAGATGAGGCAGGTATCATTAGAAAGCAGCTGAGCATGTACCCAGAGGCCTTAGAATAGTCTAGGTTTTCTGCCTAATTCCCTAGTGTCTCCGGGTACAGCATCCAGCCAAACCCCTTCCACAGTTCAACCTTGTAGAAAGGAAAGGAATGCTGCCCCTTCAAGAATGGATTGACCAAAGGGTCAAGAGGTCCATTGCTTTAGTAGCAGGGCCCAGTGTTAGCCAGAGATCCTCTTTTTCTTTATACTGGAGTTCATTTGGGGCATGACAAGTGTTCAGCTGTGCATCCACTTGTCTTCCCAACGGGCTTACTACAATGCTGAGAGTTATTTGTGCATGGAGCATCAACTGGGAGATTTTCCCATGTCAATTTTTAAATCCTTGGTTGAAATCTCCACTGAAATGACATCTAGCCCATTTAGTCACCTACTTATCATTAAGCAGACTAATTATTACAGCTGCCTAAACCACACAAATTAGGAAGAAAGAGGCTGGAAGGGAGTCAAGGAAGAGTGGGAAGAAGATGGATCATGAAATGTGCTCCTAGCATAAATGGAAAATATATTTTTTTAAATTCCCCAATGTTTGGGATTATCCCAAGCCACTATTCTGCTTCCTTTTTTTGTGAAAGATGAATGGATACAATCAGTCATAGGGACAGGGAGGTAGAGAACATGAGCTGTCCATCAAGTTTCTTGGCCTCCTTTGCAGTCTGGGGCCGGGGATCCAGTGACAGGCTTTGAAGATGTCCGTTAGGGCTGGCTTCCTCACTCACCATATTAAAGTATTTGTAGTCTCCCTAGTCATTAGATCCTGCAAACGGGAGTGTCCTCTCCTATGAAGCCCTCCCAGGAGCCCCTTAGGTCACAGGTCATCATACTGATGAGGTCCACGTACCTTAGGTAGTAGGGAGAGGGAACAGGAGGAAATAAATGACCCAAGGGAAATCACTCTTTCTAACCCACTACCCCTAATGCTCCTAGTCCCAAATCGGCTGATTGCAGATTTGCCAAACAGCCAAATCTGCTGTTTGCTCCTATGCAATAAGGATTCCCTTATGCATTATTATTCTTTATTCCATTCTCCCTTACCTTCATCTCAAGAGCACCTGGAATATACTAGGCACCCACACCATGATCACTATCTGGCTACACTCAGACCTTCAGGACTTGTAAAAGCTTGAGACTCAATTAACCTTCTCCAAATGGCCATTTACCCTCGAGAACCTTGGAAATAGACTTAGAAACAAGGCCAGCATTCATACTGGCTCCCTCTGCCTCTTCCTCAGGAATTGGGGTCATTTCATTCCTCTGAGATAGAGTCCTCTCTATCCTGGGTACCTGAGCATTGGTCACTGGTATCTGGGCATTTGGCAATGCCTGGGGAAGGTCTAAGGGTCACTTAGCTCTGAGTATGGGCTCCTGGGTTTGCTTACCTTGACATCTTGGGGATCTGATAGGCAGTCCCAATGGTGCCTTTGCCAGCTGACACAGCAGCAGAAATCAGCAGTCTGGGCTTTTTGCTGCGGGTGGACTCTTGCTCAAAAGCCTCATGCATTTCCTGTGAAACAGAAGACACCGAACACAGGCTAGAGGGACCAGTGGGCATGTGACGAGATCACAGCTCTTATGAAGAAAGCTACAAAGTGCTTGATTTAGAGTCCTTTGATCCAAAAGCTGTCGTTGGTCTCTGGGGACAACAGTAAACTGTCTTCCGAAAACTTGGAAATGAGGGAAATTCGGTCATCCTCTGACAATTAAATTTTAAAATAAACAAATAATGTCCAGAGTACAATTTAAAAAAAAAAAAGGAGGGAGATTGTATTAAAGAGACAAAAATGGCCTCCAGCCCTGCAAGCTGTATGTGATTGCATCTAATTATCAGAAAAACGGAGGAAGGGGAAATAAGAGCATTAAAGCCAACACTGGTGCTCAAAGATATACTTCTCACTGCCAGTGGCAGTTTTCCCCAAAAGAGAGATCTGCTCTTACACTAAAGAGATGAGGCTGTGAGCCAGAAAGGGTGAGATCTACACCCCTGGCCAGGATATATTCAGCCTCTCTCAGAACCCCTCTCCAGAGAGAGGCCTTGTCACAGCCTGCTGTGGGCCAGATTGTGTGTTCTTCGGACACAGTGAGGGTGAGACACCTTCAACAGGATGGTGAAGAGCTGCTGGGTGTCAGCTGGGCTGCCACGATAGCCTGGATATTCCCATGAATGTCCAGCCCATTGAAGTTGTACTTCCTCAGAAACTGTATGGCTGACTGGATGAAGGTCTGGCGGTTCTCAGCAGTGGCCACCACGTCAGAGAATCTGGAGTCAGTAAGTCATTGCAGCATAAATCACAGTAGCCTAAGCCCCTGGATACTCCGTCTTGCCACCTATCCTCTTTACTATCTGCCTGGACATACATTCAGTTATTCTGTCATCTATTGTCATTTACTGTCATTCAGTTATTCTGTCATTCATTGTCATTTACTATCATTCAGTTATTCTGTCATTTATTAACATTGCTGGGATAGAGTAGTGAATAAAATAGTTTCTGCCCTGGAGGAGCTCATATAGAGGAAGGTATAGATAAGTAAATGGAACTTAAAATACAGTGTAGTATAGGATGACTATAGTTAACAATAATGTATAGTTTCAAATGGCTAAAAAGAGGATATTAAATGTTGTCAACACAAAAAATGGCAGATGTTTGAGATGATAGATAGGCTAATTACCCTTATCTGATCACTCTACATTATATGTGTTGAAATATCACTATGTGTCCCATAAATAGGTACAGTTATTATATGTCAATTAAAAAACAAAGTTAAAAATAATATAACAAAAATTCATGAAATGTCCAATTAAAAAAATAGTATGGTAAGAGCTATGATGAAGGAAGAGCAGACTTCAGGGAGACCTGGTCAGAGAGGAGTTCTGAGAGGTCTACACTGGGGTCTGAGGCCCAGAGTACACTCACATTACAGAAACTTACAGTCCTTGGAGTTTGGAAGAGACTGATTAATCTGGAAATGATTCAGTCCTGAATATAAGGTCTTACCCCTGGGATCCAAAGTTCTAGCCACCAACAGAGAGCAAGGTGTTCAGTTCTGTGTTGCTGGAGATAAAAAGATACTAGTGTAAAGAAGTTGCACTTGCAAGGAGCTGTCATTTGCCAGTCGGTCCCTCTACCCTCACATCCCACACAAGGCCTTGTGTTGGGAGCAGAGCTCTCTGTAGGATCAAGGGGCCCTTGTGCCATGAGTCCTCCAGGGCACGCTATAAATAACTCATTGAGTAGGTTCTTGCTCCCATCTCTGCCAACGGGCTGATGGACCCTGGTGCAGAAGGGAGCTTCTGGGAAGAAAAGACAGGGCATCCTGGGCAGGATGAGGGAGCCAGAAATCAACCCCTTAGCACAGAAAGTAGACTGGTTGGAGCTTCTGGGATACACAAGGCCAGAAAGCTGGAAGTCTGATTCTAGGAGAGAGCGAGGAACACAGGCAGTGGAAGTGTCTACCAGTTACTGAGTGCCTGCTAAATGCCAGGCACTTTTCATGCATTGCTTTTTTAACCCTTATAATCCCACAAAGCAGAAACTGTTAATATCATTTGACCTTTAAGTGGCATTCAGAGAGATTAAGCAACTTGACCAAGATCATCCAATGCATAAGGTGGCAGAGCCAGGATTCACACCTAAGTCCTTTGTACCATGGTCCTGTGAGCTTGACCATAAAACCTACCCATTGGATTCCTGATGAGACAAAAGCATCAACCTAGCTGATAAGGCGATCTGGCCTTCCTGGGTTCTGTAGGCTAGGGAAAGCTTTTAATCTCCCTATGACTCAGTTTCCTCAACCTTAACATGGTTTTAATATGCCCACTTCATCATGTTTATTGTGCGGGTATATAAAATAATAAATGAAAAGCACCTCGCACACAGTAGTTACCCAATAAATACGCTAAGCATTTAGCTGGTGCAATTTTAGGTTAAATTTTGGGTTAAATTGGTAGCTAGTTGATAGGTTGTTGTGGGGCTGTACAGCAACATGGCAAACTTCAGGGGACATTATTCACAAAGAATCCTTTGTGAATGGCGCCTCCTGTGACACACAGAATAGAATGCTGGCTATCTGAATTTCCTGGAGAAAATAATCCAGAAAAATGACAGCAACCTGCCTCTCCTGGGGAGAAGGATGCTGAAAGCTCTACTAATGAGGCATGGCATGAGAGTGACTGCGGACAGCACTCAAAGGCTAAACATTCTGGTGTCGGTATCTCTTGGGGAACTCGTGAAAGCCTCATGTAGAAGCCTTCAACCCAGCACAAAGCCCAAGTTCAGAGCTCACTAGTTCTTAAGGCCATTGATGCCGGCATAGAGGGCCTCATCATCCCACTCGATGGTTTTGATCTGGTTGTTGGCCATGCCAGCGAAAGCATAGAAGATGTGTATGCACAGGCAAGGGTCCACATTCTGGGGCATGTAGCGGACAATCCCAGGGCAGTACTGGCTCCAGCTGGTGAAGTAACAGATGATTTTGGTTTCTGTGCCCAGAATGGGAGGGAAGTAAGATATGTGTCCCGCCCTAATGTTCTCCTCATACGCAGGCACTCCCTACCCTCTCATGGAATACTTACCCAGCTGCAGCAAGAGGACCAGACCTAAAGACAAAGGACCTTGGTCAGAGGGTGCCTGGGTCACCTTTTCTCTGGCTGGGTAGGGGCAAGGCGACGGCAGCCCTGGCCAGTAAATGGGGAAAGGGAGATGGGGTTGGTGCCCCCTCTGCTCTATAAACCCTTTCCCAACATAGGCTACTGTATGACGTGTTTGGAGCAGGAGGCTAATGTAGGCATTCACTTGGCTACTCGGAAGCTCAGATGATGGTGTGTGACTCAGGAGCCAGGAGGACGTGTTGTTATTCTTTCAATAAATCTATATTAATTACTGAGTGCCAGAGATCAAAAGACTACATAGGCAGGGTCCCTGCCTTTAAGGAGCTCACAGTCTGGCGGAAAGTCACACCTGTAAGCACACAGGTGCAATGCCATATGACAAGTGATAAAATTGAGATACAGAGGTCAGGGAAGACTTCCCAAGAGAGTTGACCTTGGGACTGGAACTCCCTGCTCTCCCTCTAGGCCCCTTTGACATTTGTGCTTATCCCCATCACAGCCCTTACCACACTGAAAGATGATTGTTTATTGGCCTGCCCATCAGACTGCGAGCTCTGTGAGGGCAAGGGCTGTGCTGACACTGCTGAGTCCCCACTACCCAGCACACAGTCAGCCCTCTATCAATAAGTGTTGAATGAATAGACCCTAAAAATAAACCAGATTTGTGGGGAGGGGCACAGGAGGCATTGAAGGTGAAGAAGGGGAGATTTCAGGCAGAGGGCCCCTTCCCATAGCAGTCTCTTCACCCTAAAGCTGCAACTCACCTTTTCCAGGAACAACTACACTCTACTTTTCAACTCAGATGAAGCTTTTAAACTGTATCCTTTTCCAAGCCACCTAACCACACTCTGGATGTGCTGTTGCGCCAGCCCAGTGATCGTCCTTATTGGGCTCCTTTCTACAGTTTGGTCACTCTCTCTGGGAAACAAGTTAGCCCTGGGGGAGCTGCATTAACTCTTTAAGGCCTTGTCTTCCTCTCTCCCAAACCCCCTCCTACACACCTGCTCCCAGAGTTCTACATTCAGAGAAACATCTGCCTCATTCATTTTTCTACTAATTGCTCCTGGTAGTTGGTTAATCTTTGATTAAGTGAGTGTCTTGAGCTCCTGCTCTGTGGCTGGCACTGAGCAGGAGTCACGGAACACTGGAAAGGCGTTGGGGTGGGGGCTGGCCTAAGTCTTCTATTATTTCACGTGGGGGAAATGGCCTTGTCCTGGTCTGCCAGAGTTATCCACTTTCCCTCCCATATGAAGCCCTAAGGTGCTCAGTGAGCCCTTCCTTACTTCCCCACCATGTTATGAACTCAAGAAGTCTGCAAGAGAGGGAGGAAGGAGACAGTGCAGGCCTTTGGAGCATAGGATAGGGGAGGAGAGAGCAAGTGAACCGAGGAGAAAAGGCAGCTGCTCTGAAAGCTAAACTCAGCTTGCCTGGGAAAGACTCAACAGCAAGAATCAGCAGCTTGCCCATTTTGCTGGGAAGTCCTAAATGCAAGTTCCAGTTCTGAGTAGGGTACTCAACAGCTTTTTATAGGGAGCACGCATGCCCTCTCATCCTGCACCCGGCCCCCTGCAGCAGACATGATGGGAGATCAGTAATAAAGGAGTACAGGTTGCATATGGCTCCCCTTACCTCTCTGAATCTTATCTGTGTCTTCCATCTTGGGTAATCAACCCAGGGACACATGAGAGGGCAGCTTTAAAAGGCTGTTGACTGAAAGTTCTTTGAGGAAAATTGCATACTTGACATACGTATGAGGCTGACCTAGAGTCTAAAGTCATTTGGGGTCAGAGTAGGCCCCATGTGTCCAAAGAGACCAGCTGGATGCTAGCAGAGGGATATGGACAAAGGACATCAAGCAGCCATTTGACCATATTCTTGAACCATCCTGGGCAGGTGGACCCTGCCCAGGCCCTAACACCTTGATTCTATTATAGCAATAGATTTGGGTAGTGGCTACAAGAAGTTTGTGAGTTCTATCAAGTTTGCCATGAGAAAGCATCATTTTCCAAGGTTGTTTCTGTTTATTCGAAGGTTGTCTGGTTTACAGAGGTTAGAGAAAATTCACCTGGGCAGACATTTCTAATTATGCTTTCACTCAGAAAGGAGAGGCAGCAAGACCTGGGACAGGTCCCGGGCTTTGAAAATCACAATATTTTACTACCCACCTCCTTCCACTCCATCCCCAGTCTTACTACCCATACATAAAGGGATGCCACCTACAGGAAGCCCACCATGATGCCACATCATAGGTTTCTAGACCATTTCTGAGGGTCCCTCCACCCCAGAAGACAATGAAAGTACCAAATATGGTGGTCTGCTCTCCTCCAAGGCAGGCCTTTTTTAAAAAACCTTTGGTATTGACATTAGCCCTGAGGCGTCTACATAACCTAACTGAAATCCCGTCTAGGAGAGAGTCTTGTTGCTGGCTCCACTCCCAGTATATGCCAAGATACCTCCTTTTTAAGAGATCTGCCAGGTACATTTTCAAGATTTTTCTGGGAGATGCTACTCAGACCTTTGGGAGCTTTGAGTTTGGATACATTTAAAGGCAATTTAGATTCACAAAGAAAATAGAAATGGGTCCTAGAAACTTCAGTACATGTGTGTGGTTGTGTGAAGCTGATGACATTTCCAAAGCTATTTATTACCTACAATCTGTCCCCATCCTTCCCAGGCTTTTGACTGTTTGGCCTCTGTGTGAACCCTAGAAGAATGTCAAAAACTGGATGCACTGACTGACTAGAACTGGACCAGTATTGAACACAACAACAGCTAACATTCATTCAGCACTTACAATGTGCTAAATGCTTCACATGTATGAATTCGTTTATTCAAAACTATCCCTTCAGGAAGATGCTATTACTATCATATATTTATGTATTAGGAAAACTGAGGGACAGGAGACTAAGCAAACTGCCAAAGATCACACTGAGAAGTAGCAGAGTTGTAATGCAAGCAGAGACAAATGGACTCTGGGGCCTGAGTTCTTATGACCTCCTGACTCTCACCTATACTGCCCCTGAGCAAGTCTAAGATATGGTTCCTCCTTGGCATAAGACTCTTAGCCTACAAAGATCTCCTCAAAGGGGTTGTAGTGGGTGGGGGTATAGGGGAGAGAATAAAAGGAAAGGAAAGGAAGGGAGAGGAGAGGAGAGGGGGGAGGGGAAGGGAGGGGAGGGGAAAGGAAAGGAGAGGAGGGGAGGGAAGGGGAGGGGAAGGGAAGGGAGGGGAGGGGAAGGGAGGGAAGGGGAAAGGAGGGGAAGGGAAAGGTGGGGAAGGGAGGGGAGGGGAAGGGAGGGGAAGGGAGGGGAAGGGAGGGGATAAGAGGGGAAGGGATGGGAGGGGAGGGGAAAGGAAAGGAGGGGAGGGGAGGGGAAGGGAAGGGAGGGGGGAGGGGAGGGGAGGGGAGGGGAGGGAGGGGAGGGGAGGGGGAAGGGAGGGGAGGGGAAGGGAGGGGAGGGGATCAGGATCCATCCCCAACCCCAACCAAACAAGGGGCCTTGATTTCCTTAATCTTCTCCTGGATGTTTGCAAAACAAATGGTTCTATCGTCACAGCAAGCTCCATAGAGTTCAAAGCTTAGAGCCCAAGACACAGACCTTTAATGCGCTCTCAGGCTCCATGCAAGGCCAAGGTTAATGTGTTGGGCAGCTGCCCATACTCTCTCGTGCCTGTTATAGCAGCTGGATAATGGAAGTGTTAAATTAACTTTGGCCTGAGGTTATCTCTGTAGTTTGAGTCCCTACTAATGAACTGGAACCTAATGTAGTATATAAATAAACTGAAACCTAACTTAGAAGTATTTTTTTTTGTAACAGTAACTAGATCTCGGCCAATCACAGGCAGCCAACTGATTAGACCATGTTTAAATAAGGCAGACTCCTGGCTGTGACCAATTAGATTATTTCTCTACTTTCTGTTCTGTCTGTAAATACTCATTCTCCATATTGCAGAGGAGAGCTCTCTGAACCTCTTCTGGTTCTCAGTGTTGCCCAATTCACTGAATCATTCTTTGCTCAAATAAACTCTGTTAGATTTGTTTTATCTAATGTTTTCCTTTTAATGGAAATAATAACAAACACAAATAGTATTTGTGATGTGTCAGGCATTTGCCCAAATGCCTTACAAATATTAATTTACCAAACCATCATCACATCCCTGAGAGGTAGGTACTCTTATTATCCCCACCTTAAAAATGAGAAAGCTGGCGGCACATAAAAGGTAAATAACATGCCCAAGGTCACATAGCCACTAGGCTGGTGACAAAGCCAGTGTGTGTGAACCCAGGAGATCTGGCTCCGGACTATGTTCTTAATTACTCTGCTCTTCTGCTTCTTGAGAATTCAATTACCACAGGAAGCAAAGTTAGAAAGCCAGAGTTAGAAAGCCAGAGAGGTGCCCAAGCAATTTCTACCTTGTAGTAAGAAGATCTGAGCACTGGAGCAGCATTCAAGGGGACCTTGGGGACTAACTTCCCCTAGTATCCGTCAGTGCTTGCCACTGCCGTTCTTTGGTATGTACGTCTGGGGTTTTCCATCATAATAGGATATTCAAAGTCGTTTTGAAAAAGTCTCCTAGTATTCCCACCCTATGCCGCTTCGATCATGGAGCCACCTCTAATCCCCTCCTCCACAGACATTCTGGTGCTGCTGCCTTCTTGGATTCAGTCTAGTTGCCACCACTTATCAGACATGTACCCTTACACTGATGCCCCAGTTAGCTCATCTGAAAATTGGGCTTATTGTCACTTCACAAGCCATGAGGATTAAACATATGTATGAAACTGTTGTTCAAAGGTCAAGATAAAAGTGGCTTTTCTGGAAGGAAAAGATTGGAAGAAATTGGGAAAATGGGGGAAAACAGTTCATCCTAAAATTAAGGAGTCTGACACCAGAATCAGCCTTAGACCTGGTGCTGTGGGCACCATGCTTTAGAAAAGGAGTTGGCAAACTTTTCTGTAAAGGGCCAGAGAGTAAATAGTTCAGGCTTTGCAGGCCATACCATCTCTGTCATGCTTCTCAACTCTGCCATTGTTGGGAGAAGGTAGCCACAGACAATATGTAAACAAACTGGGTGTGGCTGTCTTCCAATAACATTCTACTTTCAAAAACAGGCAGTGGGCTAGGTTTGATCCATGGGCCATAGTTTTCTGACCCTCCTTTGGAGGGTCCCACTTGGGCCCTCTTCCAGTTGCACCCCCCTCCCCACAAGGTAAGGAGACTGCCAGGCTAGGAGCACATTCACCTACAGCTCGCATACCTCCTCTTGTAAATCATGATCCCGATATCCAGCATTTCTACCCAAACAGCCAGAAGAGCCTATGCGCTCTCTCAGGGACTGCACATGACTTTTCCCTGGGCCCATCTTCACTGAGAGTGGACTACAATGCTTGTGTGCACATGCATAGCCCAGAGGTGTGTGTGTGGCTCTGTGTGTGTGTGTGTGTGTGTGTGTGTGTGCTGGAGGTTGAGGGTAGAGGGTAGAGCGCAGATGAAGCTTGGATGCAAAGCCTACAGTGTCCACAAGTATGCCCATGAGGCTTCTGCTGTGAGAGACAGAGGTAAAGATGGGAATTCCTGTGTGGAATTCCAAGGAATCTCAGAATTTTAAATGTTCAAGTTCTGATCTTCTAGGTGGTTGCAAAGTGTATGTGTTAATGTTGGAGCATAAGTCATATTGTAACAGCACGTTAGCTGTTTTTAATATTTAAACATGATATGCAAACTTTCATTTTCACCCTAGCTCTGGACCCCACAAATAGTAGGGACAGAACAACCTGATATCACAGGGTCAAGGACTGAACAAATGAGGCCATACTTACTGGAGCAAAATGAATTTTTTTTTAATTGTACTTCAGGGCAACAAGTCAACAGCTGCAGGAAAACAAAACCAGGTCCAATCCATGATTTAAGAGGAAGTCAGGAAAGGCTTGGAAGAGAGATCCAAAGGCCAGCCTGGCAAGGGGAATCCCACATTAGAATTCCTGGGAGAGAGCAGGCCCCAGGCAGCAAGGTCACCTTGCCTGCTTCTCTGTAAGTTAATCCTGGAAACAAAAGGAAAAATATTTCAAAGCCCAACTCAGTAAACTGAGGCCTAAGTCAAGTTACTAAACAATGGATGCTCAGAATTGGAAGGCTGCTACCCAATTATCTAGTCAGGAGTGTTCAAATGGTTCTAGGCCCTTTGCCAGGATAGCAGAGCCAGTCCTTTTTAGTTGTCTGTGTGCAGTGAGCCCCAGCGCCCTGCTACTCCACCCTCTGCCCTAGAACCAATGTATCACAGCATAACTGGTTGGTCAGCAACAGCCTTCATCTGCACAGGAGGATATACAACGCACCTAGGGAACTGGGGGCCCAGGGGTGGAGCAGCAGCAAAGCCACCGACCTTCAAGGTAATAGGGAGACTTGGGTAAAGGCGTATCACTAATGACCATGGGAACTCACAAATGTCCAGATTAAGTAAGATCAACTGAGGGTGGGGAAAAAGAGCATCAGGTAGTGACTAAGATGGAAATTGTCATCAGTCAAGTGAATTGAGGGCACAGAGTAAGATTTATTGTGATTCAGAAAATTAAGACAGGCTGATGATTTTGTAACCAAGAATTGTGGTGGAGTCAATATTTATCCCTAATATATATGTCCTTAGCTCATACTATGCTCAATAAATGGTAGCCAAAATTTATCAATATTATTATTATCACTTTAAAAGTCTATGAGAAACCTATGAAAAGGGCAGAACCAGCCTAATCACTAAGAAAACATGGCAGAAGAGCCAAAGGAGCATGAGAAAGGATTAGCCCAAATAGGTGAAGATGATCTCCCCCAGTCTCCTGTGCCCTGTTCTGCCCATCTCTCTGCCCACTCCCAGCTCCAGCCTGGACTGTTACCTTCACAGGGAGCCAAGGCTTCTCTTGACTGCTTGGACAAGAGGGTAAGGGCCCTGGTTGCAGGATTTGCCAGTAAAGTCATCCATGTCAATAGACCAGATCATGGCTCCTCCCAGGTTTAAATTCTTTAAGAACCGAACCTATGGGAGGCACAGGACACATAGAGATTAGAAGTGACCCCTAAATGCCCAGGACCATATCAGGTTCAGATGAGGGTCTCAGCTTAGAATACAGTGGTAGACTAACTGGTTTTCTGGAGTTAGAGACTCCCTGAGGGGTAAGATTGCTGAGGGAGAGAGAGCCACCAAGTCAGCATTAGCCACCTCTCATTCTGACTTGAGTCACCACACTCAAAGTCTGGCATTTTTGGAGGCTGAGAAAACTCTCCATAATAAGGGAAGAAACTAGGAAGCCCTTAACAAGACAAGTGGCCAGGATTGTCAATTACACTCAAGCCTCTTTTTTGCCCTAACCCTGAAAGGAACGCAAATGTCTTACCAAGGTCTAAGAACTGGTAGGCTCAGGAATCTGGAGCCTCCTAGTTAGGTAATCCATGAGAAGGACTAAACAGTTTGTCCTGAGAGAATTAACAAAGTAGATTACCTATACAGGCACCAATGTCTCCTTTATTCCCTCTCCCTTCTCCTTGCCTTTCTCTTCTCTCCACTCCTCACTTATCAGAATAAACTTACTTGTTCTCAACTCTTTTTTGTGTCCTTTCCAACTCGTCTACCTGTACCACAGCTGCTCACAGGTATGACGTAGAGTCACTACTAGACTTGAGCTATAGAGACTGCTGGATCCCATCCTAGAGTCTGGGGCCTCAGAAGCTTCTCTCTTTCAGCATAGAGTATTCAGGCATTTTACTACATATCCCCATTCCCCACCTAAAGGAGCATCTGCCTGTTCCAGATCCTGTTGCCCACCTACCTTGGTCTCCATACTCTCCACATCGTCATAGCCCACCCACTGGTTCCCCTTGACTGCATAGGGAACCTGCTGATCCTGGAGCCTCGTGATCTTGGCTCCTTTCAGAAACTGGCAGATCTGGCAGGGGAAAGGGAAACGAGAGGGTTAGTAATGGGTTATTCTTGAAACTTGGTGGGGGTAGACAGGACAGTGAGCCACTAGGGACTTGGGGAAAATATCAGAACCTTTATCCCAAGGATCAGACAATGAAAGAAATGACCACATATATCATACGAAGTGAGTGGTCCAAGGTGAACCACTGGGAAGTGTCTGTGCTAAAGTCTCATGAGGAGGAGACACAGCAGCTAGAAATCAGAAAATACTTGAGTTCCAGATCAGATCCCAGCACCGACCAATAAATCTCCCAATTTCTTCATTTGCAAAATGGAAATAATTATAATAATGCTTTCAACATATCTACCTTCCAGTGTTGTTGTTAGGATCAAATGACCTAATACACATTAAAAAATTTTTTTGAAAACAGTAAAGTGCTTTACAAATGTGAAGTATTATCCTGACCATCACCACTATTCCTCATCTTGTAGCATCTCCACTTAAATCTCATTACTCCCCCTCTGTCCCCTCCCATTCCCAATATGCCCTGTCCTGGGGCTCCCATTCTGTTATTAGCTACATTCTTTCTGTTAGCATAAGGAAGAGCTCTAAAAAAGATAAATCTTCAATTAAAAAATGCATTTCAACATCACATAGAAAATCCCTTTTGGATTACTCTTTTTGGATGAACTACATTCACGCTTACTACAATGAGGGCAGAAAATTAAAGTTGAATATTTAAGCAAATATCAACCTGTCAAAGTTATAGTGGCCTAGAGTCATTATGAACTGAACAATCAAATCAAACTTTCCATGAGATGGGAAGTGCATATCTAGTGGTTGATATTATAACCCTACCAGTAGATTCTGAGCAATGACCTCTCTTCTCCCTTAAATTAAGAGTGTTATTGCTATCAACCTAGAACTACCCAAGGATGGGTCAGCCTCTCTCCCACCTCCTATCTATCAGGCACCCTGAGATTCATTGAGGACTCTCACGATGACCCATGTCCCATTCCTGTTGCCTGTTGAATTGATGATATGTCAATCATTCCTATGTGTAAGGTGAAAGGAAAAATTGAGCATTACACTGAATGGGTACCTTGGTGGGTGCCAAGTCATTCAGCATGGGCCCATGGCATGTCCACACTCACAATGAGAGGTCAGGCTGGGACTCCAAAGACAGACCAGGATATAGAATGATATATTTTTTCTCTACCTGATCAAATTTCTACTCATCCTTCAAGGCCCAGCATAAACTTCTCCTCTTCCGTGGAGCCTTCCCCAGTCACACATCTCTGATCTCATGTCACTCTGCACCATTCATTGGTCATTGAATCCCATATTGTTTTATAATACCTCTCTGATTTTATTAAATATTATAGTTACCTTGCTTTTGAACTCTTGTTTAACTAGTTACGTCTGTATTCTACATTCTTTTCACCTTGACAATAACCCCTTTAGAGACAAGGATGGATAATTACTTATTTCTAGCTTTCACAGTACCCAGTGTTTGGGATATGAGAGCGTCCAAAGAGTTTCTGTTGGTTGACCTAATGTTAGATTTATATCTTCCCCTGTGCTTTTTAAATAAATTTTCCCAGGTTGGAGGGCAGAGAGAAATGATGGTATAATTAACTGAACAATTTTGTTATCCCTATGATCTATCTGACTTCCGCACAGAATTGGACACATTTGACCACTCCCTCCTTTTTGAAACACCCACTTCTCTAAGGTCTTTGGCACAGATCTGTGTGGGTTCCTCCTAACCCTCTTGTAGTTCCTTGTCAGTTACCTTAATATGTTCCCCTTCCTCTGCACATCCCTCAGGTGTAGGAGGTTCTTGGGTTTGTCTTGGGCCTCATGCACTTCTCATTGTATGGTTTGGCTTCAGGTACCACCTTTATGCTGATATTTTTGAATCTACCTCTTTAGTGCAGACTGGTCTGCTGTGATCCAAACCCATATATTCAATGACTCACTTGTTATCTATATGTCCCACAGGCTCTTCACACTCAGAATGTCCAAAACTGATCTCATGAGCAGGACCAATGTCCACTCTGTTCTCCCTCCAGTCTTCCCTATCTCCTGTAAATGGCATTGCCATTCACTTAGCTGCTCAAATCAAGAACTTGAGGTAGTCTTCCTTTTTTAGTTTCTCACATCCTCCTCTACCTATCCCCATTCCTGGCTAGCTCCTTCTCATCTTCAGAGTTCAGCTTATTTCACTTCCTCCACAAAGCATTCCCTGACCCTCTCCCAAACCAGAGTTGGGAGCTCCCTTCACATGTTCAGTAGTTCTGTGAACTTTCCCCTTCACAACACTCAGAATGCTTTACTGTGCTGTCAGATTGAAGCTGGAATATCTACCCAGACACGGCAGGGAGCTGAGGGTACAGGTAGTTTCCAGGTACCTCATAATAGGCCAGGAAGCCTGAAGACTCTGTGATGGGTCCAGCAGCTCCAGGGCCAGAGGCAGGGGCCCCCACGGTGGTTTCTGCAGAGGCCAGTGTGAAGGAGTGCCCATATGTGGGGATGCCCATGACCACCTTCTCTGAGGGCATTCCCTTGTGTATCCAGTACCCCACAGCATATTCCTAGAATGGGAAGAGAGATGGAGGCTCAGAGTGGGGAAAGAAAGGTGTCAGGCCTTTTTTAGCCTCTATTCCAAACTTCACAGAGGTGACTGCTTGGTTTCTTTTCTACATCTGAGTGTGAACAGACCAGACCTCCCCAGGACAAGAGTGCTTGTTCTAACGCACATATGCTCTTCAGCAGCAAGAGGCTTATACAGCTTTTTCTAATTTCTGAAAGGAATTAGACGGTGGATCACAAAAGAAATCAGTTAAGAAACCTAGAAAACATGAAATCAAGGTTGTCACCATCTTCCTTTCCCTTTTGAGTCAACACAAAATCCCTGTGGGATTTGTCTACACAACGGCTCATTGTGAATACTGACAAAGGTGGCTGTCAGATTCCTGGTCCATGAGGCCTCACAATGACCTTGAACCCAGTGGGATATGTCAATGTAAAGAGTCAAACTCTGTAAAATATTGGAAGAGATTTATTCCAAGCCAAATATGAGTGACGAATGGCCCATGACACAGCTCTCAGGAGATCCCGAGGATATGTGCCCACAGTGGTCAGGTTACAGCTTGATTTCATACATTTCAGGGAAGCATAAGACATCAATAAATATATGTAAGATGTACATTGGTTCACTCCAGAAATGCAGGACAACTAGAAGCTGCAGCTTCCAGGTCATAGGTGAATTCAAAGATCTTTTGATTAGCAATTGGTTGAAAGAGTTATTATCTAAAGGCCTGCAGTCAATAGAAAGGAATGTCTGGGTTATGATAAGTTGTGTAGAGACCAAGGTTTTATCATGCAGATAAAGCCTCCAGGTAGCAGGCTTCCGAAAGATTAGATTGTAAATGTTTCTCATCAGACTTAGAAAGTCTGCTTTATCAGTCTTAAGGTCTCTGTGTTGATGTTAGTGCTGGTCAGCTGCAAAGCATGTCTGACACCCAACTTCCCATCATGACCTGAATTAATTTTTCAGATTAACTTTGAATGCCCTTGGCCAAGAGGAGGGATTTGTTCAGATGTTTGGGGGGCTTAGAATTTAATTTTGGTTTACAGATAGATTGGGAGGTAAGAGGTTAATTTTGGCTTTCCTGCTCTCAGAACAAAATAAAGGGTTAGAGAAGACAAAGATAGTCTCCTCATCCTTAAAGATAACTGACAGAGAGGAAGGAGTGAAGGAGGCTGATGTGACTTAGCCACGTGAAGGCCTAGAAAACCCCAACCAGAAATCATATCTAGCTCTGGACTGATCCATTTTGTAACTTTGAATATGAAGGCCTGGAAACACGCAACACAGATATTTTTTTCTCCCAGAATTTTAGGAATATACATCCATATATATGAAACAGCCTTTGCAAAAATTGTAACTGAGAAAACTGTGACAGTGAAAGAGATCTGAGCTAACTGACTCCATGTTGCTTTGAAACTAGGCCTCATAATTCCTAAGCCTCATAAAATTTAGAAAGCTTGGCCATCATGAAACTTAAACCCCAGATGGCCACGGATAGCCCCCCGATGTTCCCAGAACCCAGACAGAAAGACAATTCCGGGAAATAGCCTCATGGGGTCCCACCCTGATAACCTCATGAGGTCCCACCCTGATAGCCTCATGAGGTCCCACCCTGATAACCTCATGGGGTCCCACCCTGACTCAATGTCCCCGATGTTCCTGGAATCAGCAATTCCAGGAAAGAACCTCCTAAGGTCCCGCCCCAACCAATCAGAACAAGATACCTTGCTCAGGCCATAGACAGACCCAATTACCCAATCAAGCGCCTAAAGCTTTGTTTGAATTTCGCGCCCTAAGCTGTGTTTGAACTTGTGTTTGCCTATATAAACAACCTGTAACAAGCACTCGGGGTCCCAGGGCCAACTTAGAGCTTGGGACCCTAGCGCGCTAGTAATAAATAACTCTCTGCTGTGAATCTCGTGTCGGTGATCCTTCGCGGCGACCCCTGCCCAGGAGGGAATCGACAGTTCGGTTCCAAGAGCTTCTAACCTCCAAGCTGTCCTTGTTCATTCCTGGGTGTAAGCCAACTCAATTTGAGAGGAATTTAGTCTATAGTTTAGCTTTCAAACAAAGATGATTAACAGCCCTTTTTGGAAGCAAACTCTCTTCTTGCCTAGACACCAGTCTGCTTTTGTAGAACTAACAAATTAGCCATGAGATTAGAAGTTATGGTTTAGGAGTCATGCGGCCAAAGGCTGCAAGATTCCAAGCCTCACCAAATTGCAGCTGGGAATAGCATCACTGTTGCAAAACCTCAGATCAGTGCTTGAGATATTTTGCAGATCTTGCATTCTGATGCACCAGCTGACACCACCCAGACCCAGGAATCTGGCTCAACCAGTTCTGTGATCCCAACCAACAACAAAAGACAGCAAGAAAAACCCACTTTGAACCCTTATGATTTCATCTTCAACCTGACCAATCAGCACTCCCCACTTTCTGACCCCCCATCCACAAAATTATCCTTAAAAACCCTGATCCCTGAATTTCCAGGGAGACTGATTTGAGTAATAATAAAATTCCAGTCTCCCATACAGCCGATTCTGCATGACTTAAACTCTTTCTCTATTGCAATTCCCCTATCTTGATAAATCAGTGGGCAAGGAAAACTCATTGGCTGGATACGTTATGTTCCAGAACAGCATCAACAACATTATTACATTACTATCTTTTTTTTTTACTTTTCATTTCCCACCACCAGGACCTTCACATCACACGACCTTGAAGAGTCAATGGAATCTGACGAATTTCTGTTTCATCATCTGTGAAGTGGGAGTAACACTTCCTACCCAGCTGACCTCATGGGGTTGTTTTAAAAACAGAATTAAATAGGGAATGTAGACGGACACAGGAAGGTACAAGCTCTGTTCACCTGTGTAGATGCCAAGAAATGTATCAAAGATGGAGAATCCAGAGAAGACTGGGATGGGGGACACTCTGAGCCAGAGACAGAGCTTAGGGCACTTCAGCTATCAGCACTTCTGACATTTTCCAGATGACATTTTTTTGGTGCCTGGTCAAAGCACTTCTCCTGCACTCACTTGCTCTTGGGGCTACCAAGTTCCCTCTTGGGCTCATAGCTCTTCCTCAGTTCAAGACAGAAGTAACTCTAGACATGCTGGACTCTCCCCAGCCCCACTCCCACAGCCAGTACCCCTGCAGTTCCACTGGCCTACTCACCACATTGTAGTAGGAGCTTGGCCCTCTGTCCTGCCACCCCTTGCTCAGAGGGCTGTTGTGGCCAGTGATAAGGGGCTTTTCCCAAGACCCATGGAAGTCAAATGATAGGAGGTTGATGAAATCCAGATCTCTAAAGTGCCAAAAGCAAAGGGAGAAATTTTGTGAAGAGCAGTGGTAGAAACAATTGTTAAGTGATTGTTTTAGCTTTGAATGATGCTGCTAGAAGGACTGAAAGTCTCTGTAAAGTTGTTCCTGGCTGCATGACGCAGGGTTAGGACAGTGACCTTCCCTCTCCTCCTTCTCCCCTCATCCCTCAAACATGCGATGCATCATTTGCATGGACCAAATTGGAAGCAGAGGGATGGAAAGTTGCTCTGATGTACTCACTTTGCCAGTTTCTCAACTTGATAGCTGTTATCAATCATTTGCCTCCCAGCAGATACACCTGCAGTCAAGAGAAGCCTTTCCTTGGTGGATTTTGTGAAGTCCTTCTGAAAGGCTTCTGCTAACTCCTAGGAAAAATAAGGAAACAAAGTGTTAGATTCCCCTTCCCCGAGTACAGCGCTAAGCTTCTTGCCTGGGATCTATGAGGTTTAGAACCACATTAGATGGAAAAGATCAGCCATTTCCTCTCCATCCCATATGGGGATGCCTTGTGCCTGTATCGGCTCAGGAAGTTTCCACATTAGGCAGGAGGACCCCAACCTCACTGTACCCAGGAAATAATCATCTTGGTTTCTACCTGACAGATTTTCGCATCTATCTGATAGATCTTCTATGAGGCTACCTCAGTACCCAGGAAATCCTATGGCTACACACTCTTTTATATGGATGTTGCTCTATTTTGATGTTCTTCATCAAAAAGAAGAACATCAAAATAAATATACAAGGGGGCTCCATTGTTTCATATTGTTCCTGCCTTAAAATAGGAACAGGGGCTTTTCTGTCGTCAGTGGGGGCTTCAGAAAGCCTGGGGTTGTGTCTTCCCACCACACTCAATCTCTTCCTTATGTCTCCCAATGTGGCTGTGGATTCTGGAGGTCAGAGTACTGAGTACACCATGGCATCTGACTTACATGAATCAGCAGAGTGAAATGAGTGTTTTCTTTCTGATCTGGGTAGATCCAGCTTACATCCAGTCCATCAAAGTTATGGTTCCTCAGAAACAGGATTACAGAGTTAACGAATTCCAAGCGTGATGTAGAAGAATCCACCATGGGGTGGAACCTGGAAAGAAGCAATACAAGTGTCTTTTTGGAAAGAACAAGTAACATCTGTAGTGTAACACATTTTTCACAGAAATCCTGAGCAGTCTTCTCTTCCCCAATATTCACTTGCAATTTGTCTATTCTAATGCTTTTGCTTTTTGGAACAGATGAGAGAAGAAGGATTGTTGGGCCAGAATGTTGATCCGGCCAGGTAAAGGAAGACTGGGTTCTCTGCAGATCTTCCTGAGGGTAACGGAGCTGCCTTTGACAAAGACTCTTGCCTTGACCAAACTTTAGGTAGGCTTCTCTGAGCCCTCTTCTCAACTGGACCCCAACCTTGGGCTTCTGTGTCTGTCTTTGCCGTGTCTGATTCTAGCAAAAGTCCTGCTAGGTCAGTTTAGTGAGAAACCCCCGCCCCTGGTACCTGATCACTCACCCCATGCCATCCCCCAGGTGATATCTCATCACTCTGGCATCCTTTGGTAGGACAGGAATCCTGTTGAATCAATTTAGCAAGAATCCCCCTAGCCCTGATGTTTCCTCTTTATGATTTTCCATCCACTGATTTCCCCCAGTGTGTTCTTTGGCTGTATTTCCTCACTTGCCTTTGCTGCCTTTGGAATAGAACCCAGTACCATACTGAGGTCTTTTTCCCCCATTGAAATATTTCCTGAATAAAATCTGTTTTACTGCTTAAATGCTGTCCAGCTTTGGTTTTCTTCAACACTTTACACCCTTGGAAAAGCAGTTTGCAATGTGGTGGGCTTAGGATCAGGAGAGCTAGATTGAAGTCCCAGGTCAGAGTCCTTTCTGATGGCCACTTTGTCATTAACCCGCTCTCAGGATTCCAGTCTGGCCACCTCTAAATTGAGACTGAGGGTATTAATCCTGCTTCATGTGCCTCAAGGGGGTAACATTTAGGGAAGTTCCAAGAAAAAGGACTGGACTCCAGTGAATTCGTGGTCCCCAAACAAGCATCCCAGCCACAAATAGGCAATGCAGATCTCCCCACCCCCAGGATTTCTGATGAAAACAGGACTTGAAATCAGCAGCTCCTCAAGGGCTTCATCTGAACTAGAATTCTGAAGCCATGAAATTGATTCTCAGATGCCCACACCAAGGGCACCAAGAGCATTTAAAACCCAAGGCTGTAGATGAGATACTGGTATTTTCCTGGGGACATAACCTTTAAGTTGTGTCACTTTTCACCTCTTACAATACTTCCCACCCCCAGGCTTTCTTAGAGCCTTGAATTAATTTTGTTTTATTCAATATTAAATTGAGATTTTGATTCCTGCATGTATCTCATCTTCGAAGTGGAAGAGATAGCAAGAAACTGGCCTGGTATCAGGAAACAGTGGTGGGAAAAGGTTTCTAGCTTTTCTCTTGCATTTGAAAGTGCTTACAATAATTAGAAAGCCATTGCACCTGAGCCTCTGGGCAGATGCCTGCAATTTTAGGAGACATGCCCATTCAATAGAAATTTACTAATTTGTCCCTTAGAAGCAAGTTTGTGTGTTACACATATGTAATTATTCTGCACAGCACCTGGCACAAAGTCTGGCATTTACCTAATAATAACAACAATAATCATATAATAATGATTACCGCAACCATTGAGCCCTTATTGCACATGGGCACTATGCTAGACAGCTTGCATTGCCTGCCTCTACATCACCCTGAGGTAAATTCTGTTATTATTCTTATTGTATAGTTAAAGAAAACTGCGGCATGCAGACATTAAAGAACTTGACAGAAGTCACACAGCTTGCATGCGTCTAAAGGGAAATCCAAACCAAATATATCTATCTCCAAAGTTCTACTTTTAACCACTAAACTGGTAAGCAATTATTTACTGAATGAATGAATGAATGCAAGAATGAATGAATAAATGAAGACATTTTTATTTGCATCAACACCTAAGCAAGTATTAGGAAAGGAAGAGAATTTGAGAATTAGAAGGATGGGTGCCATGGAAGCCCATTCATATTGAAGGGTGTTCATGGAGGGGTTAACACAGAACCAAAAAAGTTAGGTAGCCTGATCTTTCTTCCTTCTTTCCGTGTGCAGAAATCTCCATAGGTCTTCTAACACTACTTCTTCTCTCTGCCTACTCTGGCTGTAACAGTACTGACAGGTTTCACAAGTTGTACTATCAGACTTCTGTAAAAACTCCAAGACTCTCCTAGCCGAGTTTAAGATCTCTGGACTTTTTAAGATGTTAACACTTTAAATAATAAAGCCGAAGAAATTCAAAATTATATAAACTGTAGTTGAAGATTGAAAAAATGTGATATTTATCCTTACGTATTTTCATTTAGCTCGTGATGTGAGTGGGATATCATTTTCATGTGAGTAGAAAATATTACTTCGAATGTCTGCTTTGTATCAATGGTTATTTTGGTTTTAAGCAAAGCAGAACCGATTTTCTCCTCTGCTGCTCTGATGGTGCTCAGGCCATTTGGCTGCGGAGCCATGATCCCAGACATTGTAGTCCACTGACTGCCATGGTCCAAGGCGGGGCTTCTAAGCAGAAGCAGCCCATCCAAACCATCCCAGGGTGCAAAGTCAAACTCTCAAGTAATTTAAAATAATTTGCACTTTCCAATTAAAACTATCTCTATAATCCATAAAGGGAAAAACATTCATGCAAATAATTAAGAATTTTCTGAGTATTGTTCATGGCCCACTTTCAAGCCTTGAGTGTCTGGGCTTGTATTAAGCTCCAGAAGAATTCCTTCAAACACCCCAGGAAACCTAGTGCTGCACCTCTTCTTGTGACAAAACTCAGATCAGTTTTGCAGCTGGCCAAGGGAAGACCTCTTAAAGCCTAGTTTAATATCTCTTCTCAGGAGGAAGAAAAGTGGTGATGATCAAAAATTACATCGGGAAATGAACAAAAAATAAAGATGTAGTCTTACCCTTTGGAACCAAACAGGTACCCTCCAATGGACAAGAGAATTTTCAGTTTGGGATTCCTGAAGCAGAAGAATAAGATGATTATTTATTTTCTGGCTGCCAGGGAAGCCTTTGTCTAAAGAACAGAGTACTTAAGTGTAGAGAATATGGACAATTAGGGCCTGGCTGTTTAAACCAAAGTGAAGTTCAGTGAAGGGATGAAGCAGTGGTGAGAACAGTTAGGATCAGAAATACACCCAGAGAAATACACAGGAATGAATGAATGAATGAATGAATGAATGAATGAGACAGTAGGTCTTAGGCCCAGCTTAAAACCAGCTTCCCTCCTCTAAAATCCATGCCGGATGCTTCTACCCTCATCTTACTGACTTGGTTTTGAGACTGTTGATGGTCTGGTAGAGCATCACTTCATTCTTGTCCTTGATGATAACCTTGTTGTTCTCGATGCTGGCGAATGAGTAGATGAGGTGAGAGCATAGGAAGGGGTCAACATTCTCAGGGGTGAATTTTCCTGGTTCCTGCCGGTCCTGGGACCAGTTGGTAAAGTAGCAAACCAGTTTGTAGGCAGATCCTGGAGTGGAGTGAAGAGAGCCAATGAGACTCTAGTGCTATTGCCTTAGAGCCCAGAAAGCCACAACTTTCTCCCCAAGACAGCCATTGTATCATTTGCTCATTCTGCCAGAGCCTCTGAGGGCCATTCAGCCTGGGCCTTTAGTGCTGGCTCTTGAGTACCCAGACCCCAGTTAAGAAATACACTGAGGCTGGGCACAGTGGCTCACACCTCTTATCCCAGTATTTTGGGAGGCTGAGGCAGGAGGATTGCTTGAGCCCAGGAGTTTAAGACCAGCCCTGGCAGCATAGAGAAACCCCATCTCTACAAAAAATTTAAAAATTAGCCGGGTGTAGTGGTTCATGCCTGTAGTCTCAGTTACTCAGGAGGCTGAGGTTGGAGGATTGCTTGAGTCTAGGAGGTCCAGGCTGCAGT